>NC_143085.1:27701500-28417500 GCF_052426305.1 Pelodiscus sinensis
GTAAAAACCCGGGATCCGGGAAGGAAGTTCTCATAATAGCCTCCAGATTTTTTTTCGCTTTCTTAACAGAATTAGCTCCCAGGTTTACCACTTGCACACTTGTAAACAGCCCGCGAAATACTGCAGGGCAGCAGGCAATATCTGTCTGCAATGCCTAGAGTCGCCTCCCGCTCTGACAAAACGAATGGGGTGGCAGAAAAAAAACCCTACTGATAAAATAAAAGGAAGCCGGGCAGCACGCTGCAGAAAGAGAAAGTGGCCGTGCTAAGGCTGCGTGCAACTGGATCCAGTGCGCGCTTGCTGCTTTGCAGCGCCGTGCAGTGAAGAGGAGAGGAGAGTCGAGACTCTGGCCTCGGCCCCTTTAAGAAGCCCGGGGACTCGACTGTTTGCAAGCCAAGCTGTTTGTTTGGTGCAAGTCTGGCTGCTGGGAAGCTTTGAGGCTCAGGGCTGCAATCTCGCTGCCCCGGTTCCCTCCCCAACCCGGATCGCAGGGGAGGAGCAGGCAGCCTGGGAGAGCCGCCGCCGCCGCCAGGGACGGATCACCAAACTTGTTCCTTTGCAAAGGCTCCGGAGAAGAGAGCAGCAGCCGCCTCAGACAGACATCTTAGAAAGCGGGAGAGGAGAGGTTTCCGGGGAAAACAGACCCCTTGGCTCTGGATTTATAAACACAGCAGCAGATGGAAGGGGAGAGAAACAGAGCAGCACGCTCCTCCTCCAGCAATTGATCCAGGGGATCTTTGGATTGTTTTTCTCTCCCTCGCCAAACACACTTGATCATTTCCTTCCCAGCCTCCCCCCTTCTTACTTTACGGATCCTCGTTATACACGGAGAGAAGAAGGAGGAAGATTTGGAAGAAGCAGCGATGGGCAAAGGCACGAGGTAAAGGGGGATTGCGGGTTGCAGACTTACTTTCTCCAAAACAAGCAGTGTGTGAGCGGGGATAAGTGTTGGGGCCGGAGATGACTCTTGGATGGGATCTGATTAAAGGGCAGTGGGGGCTGGCTTTGCGTGCCAGAATGAACCGAATTGAAGTCCCTTTAAATCCGTTCATCCCTTTAAAAACAACCACCAAACAGCTCCTCCCCAATAAAATTGGGATGCAAAGCGATCAGGGTAATTCAGACTTTTCCTTCTCCCTTCTGGCCCATGTGCCCCAGCTCTGGAATTGTATTGTGACCGCTTTTTCTAACCCTGCTGTGTGCACGTACCCGGGTGGCAGACCTGCCCCGCCTCTCCATCTAGTCTAGGCTGGCATTCCCTTCAGCTACATCTCTGGGTGTGACTGTCTGTGCAGCTGCTGGCTAACTCCTGTTTTAGATGGAGGAAGGGGGGAAGTACCTCTCTCTAGGAGAGGGAACTAAGGTCGATTTCATTGATCTTCCTCTTCGCTCCAAATGCTCCATTATGAAAGGATGGGGGGAGAGGAAAGAATAGAGGAGTTTGTAATAGTTCTTGCACCTTGGCACTGGGCATTAACTGGGGAAAGGGGATTGGCATCTGCACATACAGGCTATGTCTAGACTGCAAGCCTCTTTCGAAAGAGGCTTTTTCGAAAGTTACTTTCAAAAAAGCCTCTTTCGAAAAAGAGCATCTAGACTGCAAGCGGAACTTTCGAAAAAGCAAGCTGCTTTTTTGAAAGAGAGCACCCAGGCAGTCTGGATGCTCTCTTTCGAAAACGCCCTGTTTGCAGTCAAGAACGCCTTTTTTCGAAAGAGCACTTTCAAAAAAAAGGCGTTCTTCCTCGTGAAATTAGGTTTACCGTCATCGAAAGAAAAGCCGCGTTCTTTCGATTTAATTTCGAAAGAACGTGGCTGCAGTCTAGACGCAGGTGAAGTTTTTTCGAAAAAAGGCTACTTTTTTCGAAATAACCCCTGAGACTGGACACAGCCACAGAGAAACTTGTTCATCCAGTGACCTGAGCAGCATGACCTGGGAGGGCCTTTGCTCTCCCTTCCACACCCCCGCTGAAATATAGTTGAGCAGAGCTACAGAGCAGGGTGGAGAAGGAGTTGGAAAAAGAGGAGAAACCACACACAACTATTAATAGTCTCAGAATCCAGAGCAAGGCATTGTGGATTGCGGGAGCCAACAAACGGAGGGACACTTATTCTGTTGCTCTGTTCTGTAAGGCAGGTGTGTATTCCTATTTGTGTAACTGAGCAGCCCTGTCACATCAAAAATTACAGTTGAAACCTGCTTTGAACTAGGACATTTTTCAAGGGACAGAGAAGCTTTCCTTTCATTTAAACTGCATTGGATGGTACTTTGGAAAATTGCATTGGTAAATTGTTTCTTCTTCTATTATCTTGTGATCTTCTGTGCCTTCAACCAACAAGTGCTTGTCCCCTCCCTTTTCCATCCGTATTTCTTTCATCCAAATGGCTGTCTGTGACATTCTTGCTGGGAACTTGCAATTCATGGACCCTAGGGAGTGATTTTTTAAAAGTCTATTAAAGATACTGAAGTGATTTTGAAACTGGAAGTGGAGAACAGGGAAATGCAGTTCAGTTGGCAGCATATCTTGTGATGCAAGAAGCATCGTTTCGTTGTGCATGTAAATAACACACACACACACTCTCTCTCTCTCTCTCTCTCTCTCTCTCTTTTCTTATTTCTGTGGTTTAGTGTGGCTTTTATTTGTTGCTGCCGTGTCCTACATGAGGTCCCAGAGAAACTAATCCCAGTCAAAGACACTGCATTGCATAGAGCTATGTAGTAATCTAGACCAAATAAAGTTTCTCGCTGATGCCTAAAAATGTGTGTGTTAGAGAAAACAGTGCAGTTAAGGCCACAGGCTAAAGGAGCTTCTCTCATGCATATAGAAATAAGAAGTGTTGAGTTCATGTATCTGCAAATGTTAAGTTCAGTGGCTGATATGTGAATATTTATTATGGCTAAACAGAGCTGGTCTGATGATGCTATGGGGAACAAGTGCACATTCCACTTTTGAACTGTAATCTCTGGAGGGGTAAAATGAAAATTGACAAAGCAATTTCCTGTTCTTTCTCCTGACCCAGCTCTTCTTGTTCCCGGACAATGTACAAAGAGCAGACTCTCTGGGGAAGCCAACTGCTTCGCTTATATTGGCTTAGGCCAGATTCACTTGAGCAGCAGAAGCTGCATGACTGTTTATCCCTCCAATGGCTTCTTGTGTCTAGGGTTAGGGGGTCACATTTTGACCTGAGATATGTCTAGAGTGCAGGCTTCTTTCGGAAGAGATCTTCCAAAAAAACTTCTTCTGAAAGAGTGTCCACACTGCCAAAACACATCGAAAAAGCGATCTGCTTTTTCGAAAGATAGTGTCCATGTCGCATTTAAGCTGTGATTACTATGGATGGAGTGGCCACCAGGGCACCTGTTCGTTTTCTTCTTCCCTCTTCTTCTGAAAGAACTCCCTCATCCCCGTCCACACACCCTATTTTTCTGAAAGAGCTCTTTTGGAAAAAGGCTTCTTTCTTGTAGAAAGAGGATTGCCAATGTCAGAAAAACCCCTCTGTTCTTTTGATTTTTCTTTTGAAAGAACGTAATTGAAGTATGGACCTTGCTGAAGTTTTTGTCGGAAAAATGGATGTTTTTCTGAAAAAACTCTGTACTGTAGATATACCCCCAGTGAAGCCATCCTGTTTCCATTACAGTAAGCTCTGTATGTGAGTTGAAGGTTCTTGGTTTGCTCATTGACAATTCTGTTTGTAATCAAGGTGTGATCTGTCCTTCTAACTTTGTGTCTTGGGTTCAGCTAAAGAATTTTTTTGTATGGAAGAAACATGCTTATGCTTAGGTGAGTGATATCTCTGATTTTTATCTACCTCAACTTCATTTGCTGTGAATATGCATTTATGATTTGAATGCTTGTATGATCTCTCCTTCAGTTGTACTAGTCAGGAAGACACCTGGTTTAGCTGATCTTTAAGGTTTAGCTATCTGCTCTTGATAATCAATAGCTATAAATATGTATAGATGCTAATGTGACTTCTAGGCATTGCATACATATGTGGATGAGGTTCCCATTTACTTCTAGGTTAGGATTTGTGAGGGTCTGAATACTATATCCTTGTTAGCTTGCAATGTGCTCTGAAGATTAAGGGCATAATATTAATGCAAGTTCATAAGCCGGGGAATGAAAGTCAGGACTCATCAGGTAGCTCAGTGTCCAGGATTTCACTCCCTTTTCAGGTTTGATTGCTGACTTCTTTAAGGAAGTTTGGCTAAGTCAATAAACCTCTAACTACCTCTGCTTCCCTAGCTGCATAATGAACTGCATGCCTATCTGCAGGGGATTGCTGTAAGCATTAATGTTTGCAAAGAGTTTTGAGATCACTGAAATACTATAGAAGAGTAACACAACGTATGATGAGTAGTCCCTGTGGCACCTCAGAAACTAAAATATATATATATAGTATTATGAGCTTTTGTGCAAAATCCAATATTATGTGGGGAATCCATGTGTATTTATTGCCAGTGATTTTTGCAAAATTAACCTGTATTAGTGAAAGCACATAAAAGCTGTGAACTATTGCAGAGGTGAATGTGTGTGTATGTGGATGGAGGGCAAATGGGTGGTGTTGCCCACAGTGATTGAGAAAGGAAGTAGCTGGGAAGAAATGGGGATGGGGGAATTAAGCACTTTGTTTCAGCTGGTTGCGCTGAGAACTAGATATTCACACGTTGGTGTTAGAGAGATAGGCAGAATGTTTTGTTGTGCTTTAGATAGACGCCTGGTCTGGAGTAGAGAGGTAGATAAGTGAATTGACAGCATAGCTGGATTTGTGGCTGAAGTTTTCCAGAGTTAAAGTGGAGTGGTAGAAGATCAAGAGAGGACCAAGGATAAGAGCCCTGTTAAATCCCCAAGGAAAGCTGGATGGAGCTGAAGAAGATCCTCCAAAGGACAAGCTGAATGGGATTAGAGTTGAAAAGAGCTCTCATGACTGCTTCTGTCATCACCTACCTAAACATATTAGTGTTCCTGTTTTGGGGAAAATGGTGACATAAGAATACAAAGACATTGAGAGGGTGATGGTTTATTGCAGAAGAAGTCTGTGCTCCCCAGAGAAACTACTGCGCCATGTGATAGGAGCTCCTGTATGGGTCCAGATAGACCGTGCTTCCTGGGAATGGCTCTTTAGATGCAGGAATCCTGAGGGGCCACTTGCCAGGTGGTTGGAAAAACTGCCATGCTGTGATTTCATTGTCACACAACAGTTCTGGACACACTTTTGGTAAAGCTGGTGTCTTTCTTCAGAGGCTAATGGCACACGCTGCCTCAGGTGGGAGAGCAAGGAATTGCTGGCTGAAAGAATAGTGTTCTTAGGCAGAGATGGCTGTTTTGGATGAATTTTCAGACATGCAAGAAGTCCTGGTTCACTCCCTGGAGTGTGGGATGTGGGGTTTTAGAAATGGATTCCAGAGCAACTAAAAGCTTCTCAAAGAGAGGATCTTGATTTAGGATCCTGTGGGATGAGGAAATCATTTAGCAAATGCAGCCACTTTGGAATGTAGCATCCCCTCAGAATACCACAGTAAAAGCTTTCTGGTCACAGTGGGGAATCTCCCAGTTGACAGATGAGAGATTGCATGAAAGATGGGAGAAGCCAGCTGGTTGTACCAGATAACCTCAGAACCTCCTTTTTCAGTGTATGTCTGAAATGTAAATCTGCTGGATATTTTGAGGCTACCAAAACCTTAGCAAGCTAAGAAAAAAGTTATATCAAGTGGAATGTGCATAAGATGTAGAAAATTGGCACAGAAAATGTGATACTTGTGGTACAAAGAAGAAGCATCCTACCATAAATGCAACAGTATCTCATGGATGCACCAGAGGAATTAATCGCCTTTAATATACTTGATCTTCTACCTGGGATGGACTGTTCATCAATATTTTTGTTAGCTATAAACTGTTATTGCATTTTATACCATACGTGACTTTGCTTTGTTTCAGACCATGTATGTAAATAATTTCTTATGTAAAATTGCATCACTTGTTTTAATTACCCAGAGCTAGTTATAAAATGTCTGTGATCACAGAACATGACTGTACTGAACAAGTGTTTTGCTTTCAATTAATTTACTGGATGAGCAACTTGATTAAAGATAATAATACTTAGCATTTGTGTTTCACTTTGCATGTTCAAAATATATATTACAAGCTAATAAATCTTCAAATCCCTTGAGAAGGAAGAAAGAAGAAAATATTATTCTTTTACAGTTGGGGTGGAGTGATAAACAGATGTTCAAAAGTAGCTTAGTGATTTTTATGTGACTGTCCAATTTGAAACTCAGATCCCTTTAAGTTCTCAGGTTATGTCTACACAGCACTGTAACTCGAAATAAGATATGCAATTTGAGCTACGCAAATTGTGTACAGGCAGTCCCTGGGTTACGTACAAGATAGGGACTGTAGGTTTGTTCTTAAGTTGAATCTGTATGTAAGTCGGAACTGGTGTCAGCCGCTGCTGAAACTGATCAGTTTCAACAGCGGCTGAATCTGGACGCCAGTTCTGACTTACATACGGATTCAACTTAAGAAACCCAGGCGTCCCCAAGTCAGCTGCTGCTGAAACTGATCAGCGGCTGATTCCAGGAAGCCCGGGGCAGAGCAACTCTGCCTCAGGCTTCCTGTAGTCAGCCCCTGGTCAGTTTCAGCAGAAGCTGACTTGGGGACGCCTGGGGCAGAGCAGCTGGGGTGCTGCTGGGTTGCTCCAGTAGCGCCGTTCCTCGGCGCTACTGGAGCAGCCCAGCAGCACCCCAGCTGCTCTGCCCCAGGCGTCCTGATTCAGCCACTGCTGAAACTGACCAGCAGCAGCTGAATGAGGACGCCTGGGGCAGAGCAGCTGGGGTGCTGCCGGGTTGGTACAGTAGCGCCGAGGAGCGGCGCTGCGGGACCAACCCGGCAGTGCCCCAGCTGCTCTACCCAGGCGTAGGCAAGAAAAGCCTGGTCTGCTGGGAGGGACGGGGGGGCACTAGTTGCACCCCCCCCCCAGCAGACCAGGGAGACGCGGGTGGCGGGACCTCCCGCGTCCTCCACGGCTTTGCTCCGTCTCCCTGGTCTGCTGACCAGGGAGACGGGGAGCAAAGCCGTGGAGCACGCCCGCAGCGGTACAGCCCGGGCGCGCCTGGGCTGTCCTGCTGCGGGCGTGCTCCAAGGCTTTGCTCCCCATCTCTCTGGTCTGCAGGGAGACCAGGAGCAAAGCCGTGGAGCATGCCCGTAGCGGGACAGCCCGGGCGCGCCTGGGCTGTCCCGCTGCGGGCGTGCTCCAAGGCTTTGCTTCCAGTCTCCCTGCAGACCAGAGAGACGGGGAGCAGCTTTTCTCGCCCTGGGAGACGGGGGTGGCGGGACTGCAGCGCATCTGGGCGTCCCGCTGCTCCAGTCCTCCGGGGCGAGAAAGCCCCGTTCGTAACTGCGGATCCGACATAGGTCGGATCTGCGTAACTCGGGGACTGCCTGTATCTTATTTTGATACTATTTCGAAATAGCTTATTTCATTATTTGGTGCTGTCTACACTAAGGATGTTAAATTGTGGTTAATTAGCTAGTCAAGTAGTCAATGGAATTTGCATCAACTACTCAACTAGTGGATAGGCACTTGCGCATTCCTCCTTTGAAATGTACAAAATCCTCTGCTGGGGCTCTTGTACATTTCAAAGGAGGAATGTGAAAGGGGGCCAGTGGGAAGTCCCACTGACTGCATAGGGGGTGTCAGCCTTGAAATGTACAAGAGTCCCCAGTGGGGGCTCTTGTGCATTTCAAAGCCACAGCGCCCTTATGAAGCCCAGGGTTAGCGGGGGGATGCCCCTGCTGATGCTGGGTTCTGCGCCTCATTTCCCCAGAAACTTGCCAGCTGGAAACTCCCCAGCTGATCCCAGGTTCCGCTGAAATGCTGCGTGGAGCCCCAGATCAACTGGGGAGTCCCCAGCTGACCCTGGACTTCACAGCGCTGCCCCTTTGAAATGCAGAGGTGATGTTTCAAAGGGGTAGACGCACAGCTGCTCCCAGGCTCAGCTGTGCGGCGCTGCCCCTTTGAAATGCCAAGGCACTGCCACTTTGAAGTACCTCTTTTCCCCCCCCCTTTTTCTGGCTCTATCAGATAGACACAGCAAGGTAGGGCGGGAGGATCGACTAGTTGATTAGTCCTTAACTTCTTTAATCTACACAGTGCCAAATTTTGACATAAAGCGCTATTCTGAAGTGTTCATCACTCCTCCTAGAATGAAGTTTATAGGGACATTGGAATAATGACCCTGAAATAACAGCTTTGCTGTGTAGATGCGGGATAGCTATTTTGGGATACTCCAGTATCCCGAAATAGTGTTGCAGAGTAGACGTACCCTCAGAGGGTTAATACTTAGCATTTGATCCTGTTCTTGCCAAAGCAAATAGACTTGTTCTGTCCAAATCACTAGACACTGCTAGAAATTTAGGCCTGTGAGGTTAATTGAAGTCCAAGGCTTCAGATTTGGTCAACTGAAGATCTAGTGAATGTTAGAGAAGAAACAGGCAACTCAGGAGTGGATGGGGGAACAGACTGCTTTATTGCCCATGCATGTTTATCTCAGACATCCAACACAACCTTCCAAGTGGCAAAAATTTGGCACTAGTTACACTCTTTTATCTATTTTACTATGTTAATTCACATATATATCACTATTTCCCCATAAACCTTATTTAGTAATGTTAATTCTCATACAATAAATATTAATAAGCAGGTGATGAATACAATTATACCTGCCCCCTGTTTGTTGTTTACTGGTTTTTAGTTAAATTAGCATTACATACAATCTTAATCAGCAGCTTATAGGGAGGGGGAAAGAACTCTGACCCTGAAGTGTTTTTACAGATCAAGCACGAAGACAAAAGAAGACACTGTTCAGTGCAACCATCTTTTGAGGCTGCCAGGACAAAGGGGAAAAACATGTTTAAAGGGAAATGCTTGTTGTGGCTGACCCGTTACCACTATCCCAGATCTCTATTAATTTTCACATATCTCAACAATGAGGTTGAGACTGTCTTAATAGTAGGTGTCTTTTTCCCATGTAGTGTTCTAAGGGTCATCTAATCCAAAACTTGGGTGAAGTCATAATTTTCTTCCGGGATTTGTATGTGACCATCAAAGTCTTCAAGGTGGCTGCATACTACAGGAGTTCAGCACAGAGATGCAATATGTCGTGTGCTTAAATAGATGAAATATTGCTTTTCTCATTAGTGCATATGTGTGAATTGTAACTTGCATTTGTCTTAGCTGTGAGACTTGAGTGGGGAAGAGGGTCTAGTGTTCAAACACTCCACTAGCCTTAAGCAAGCTGGAAATATTGCACAGAAACATCCCAGATTCCTTAGTGATTTGAGGCTGAAATTTCCTAAGCTGCCTAGGGAAGTCTGGCACTCAGGTTACAAAGATCCTGGATGCACCAGTTAGGGGTTGCTTGGATAACTTTGATGACTCTTCAGTGTGTGTTCAAATAGGTAGTGCACTCCCAGGATGATTATTCACTATGGAAACCCATGTACGTACCCAAGATGTGTCTGACCTGTAAATGACAAGGTCTCTCTCTTGTCAACCCTACAGTTTAAATCAGACAGTGTGATTCACAGGACAACACTGCACATGGGCTGGTGAGGGAGGGGAATGTAGAGCTGATGCCTCCTGAAAGATGGGGCTCATGCAGGAGGAAAAGACAGGGGCTTGTCAAACAGCATGAGTGTATTCCAGTAGAGGACTTTGTGATATAGCACATGAGTCTGGTAGGAGGTAGAAGGAAACAAAACCAAACAGGAGGAAATAAGAAGGGAGTGGAGAGGGAGAATCTAAACTAGACCTGCTTGAGTGGTGGCATGAACCTGTGGATAGGAAGTCAGAAAACTTGGAGTCCAGCTCTGTCCAGAACTTGGGCAAGTAAGTTCACCTCTCTCTGTGCTTTTGTTTCCCTGTCCACCCTTTGTCTCAGCCATCTAGGACTTAGATTATAAGCCCTTTGGGACAGGCATTTTCTCGAACTGGGTGTGTACAGCACACAATGAGGCCTGATCTCAGTGGAGGGCTATGGACCACTATGAATGTTTAAGAGAGGGCAGTGAAGGTGTTTGAAGAAGTGAGGTGATATAATAGGAGTAGCTGGAGAGAGAAGGCATTAGAAGGTTGGCGTAGGAAGGAGTCCTGCTCCTAGAATGCACTATCATTTGGCTTTCCCTGGGTGCAGGATTGAGTTCTCCTGGCTATACTATAGTGGGGGACACACTTTGGTATGGGAAGGTCAGAAAACAGACAACCACAAGTTGAGAGAAGCCCAAGGAGTGAGCTGGACTCAGCATAAAGATGGAAAAAAAGGACTATCTCTAGCTGGGATACCAAGGAAGGGCCAGAGCTTATGGTATGTCTCCATGACAACCACACAACTACAACTTTGCTGTTGTGCCTCTAATGCATGTGTCAGTGGAAGGGGATTTTTCTGCCCATGTATGAAATTCACCTTTCTGAGAGGCAGTAACTAGGTTGACAGAAGAATCCCTCAAGGTACAAAATTGTTTTGAGCAATGCAGGTAGGTTGGCCTCAGTTGTAAGTTTAGACCAAGCCTGAGGGAGAACTGGGTTGTGAGGTCAAGAGGGAGAACACATGTGCATCACATTAATTTCCAAGGAGATGTGCTTTCAGGGTGACCCTGACAATGATGATAACACTTCTGTGAAGCGCTGTATATTTTCAGAATGCTGTACAAACATTTGCTAATGTAAAGGATCATGGTGCTGGCTCATTACAGGGAAGGGTAACTCCAAAATCACTTTATGATCCATGAAACTGAAGATTATTTTAAAAAGTAATCTTAAATAAAAACATTGATGTTTTCAGGAATAGCTGAATGCTTTATTTGTTTAATACCTTCCATTCCTCCCTCCCCCTTTTTAGCCTATGTTTTTTGGCTTGGGAACTAATTATAGGCAGTATCAACTTACACTTGGATTTGAACCTACATTGCTCTTTGGTCAGCCAAAGGATTTTCTCTTATTCTTGATGCTATAATGTTTGATTTAGAAGGGATGGCAGCAGGGTTTTTTTATTTTTGTGTGCGCGCTTGCTGATAAGTGTAGGGAAACTCTTCAAAGTTGTGGGACATCTTTACAAGAAAGCTGCAATACCATGCAGGGGTGTTTTCCATGAGACATTTCATGCAGGCTGTATCCTGAGACACTTCATGGTCCAAAAACGTAGACAGCAGCAGAGGTGCATGAATTGTTGTTATAGTAGACATGATATGACAGTCTTAAAACATTCAGTCATAAGGCCAGTGTCTGAGGGAGAAGAGATGGAAAGATTGTGGGAGCTCTGGAGGAGGAGGGTTCTGGGAGGCAGAGAGGTGGTATTGCTGGATTCACTGAGGAAGAAATCAGAGGGAGGCAAGGTGATTGCAGCAGTTTAGTGTAGATCATTGGAGCAAGGCATTTCTGAGATAAATGGGTAGCCAGTGTTTGTGTGGCATGGCTGGGCATGATGGAGCTATACTACTTGTGAGTAGAAGGCAAGTGGCAGCAGAGAGAGGAAACTACTGGAGGAGGTGAAGGCAGGGATAAGGATTTTGGCAGTGATGGGAGTTGGATGGTGCAGTGAGTGATCCTGAAGAGGTGCAAAGGCAAAATTAGAGCAGCAGGAGGAGGAGAGCTTGGGTCACATGCGAGGAGGTCAGGTTTGTGGGCAGTGCAGAAGAATATGCTGAGTCATGGAGGATGATGGAGTTCTTTGAGGCCTAAATAAAGCCCAGGCCCTGAAGGCAGAAGTGTACAGATGTGGAGCTAAAGCTGTGAGTTGACTTAATGGAGACTCAATGGAGGCAAAGTCATTGATTAAACACACACAGAAGTGAGTCTGTGCTTAGAGTAGAAAATAGCCAGGCAAGGGAAGATTTGTGTGGAGGGGCAGTAATGACACCTGTGTAACTCATCTAAGGATGGGTCTGAAAGGTAGAACCATTGAGTGAATCAGAGTGACTTGATATCCAGGATTGGTGCTGTGGTGGCTAGAGACTGGAGTCACATTCTCTGCTGTGCATTTGGGAGGTGAGAGGGAATGCACAGGCCCAGCAAAGGCTCCACTGAAGATGGACTGCTTGTTCCTACTCCTGTTGGACTTGCTCAGTAGTGCAGGATCAAAGCAGGAGAGTCCCTTGGGCAGAGGGTGTGGGGATGTGGTTGAGGATGGAGGACTCACACTTAGTAGGGAAGGACGTGCTCAAGAGTGTTTACTTTGAGAGGAGTGGGGAGGAGGACACTGGAGATGCACAGTCAGGGGAAGGAGGGGAACCTTTGTTCCCTGTGAGCTGAGCTCTTGGGTGGTCACTAAGGAAAAGATTCATGTGCTGCCCAGCTGGAATTGGCAGAGCCCCCTCAGCCAACACCGTGTGTTTCTAATGGTGTTGCACATCTGCCAGTGCCTCAATGCAGATAACAACATTTATTCTATACATGGGTGGAAAGAATTAGAGGGATCATTGCTTGGCACTGACTGGGCCAATCAGAGTTAGCCAGAGTGACTGGATTCTTCTGGAAAAAGACTTCCCAGGAGGAGTAGGATGGCTTCCTTGGGTGTGAAGCACTCTGAGGGGGGCGAGTGCTGGTTACTGAGGAGGCAGAGGATTTTGCTAATATTCTCTCTCTCTCTGTGTGTGTGTGTGCGTGCATGTGCGCGCGCGCGCACTGGCTGTTGAGTTGATTACTAGCCAAATGTCCAAATGTCCTTGGTTTATCCTCTCCTTGAGGAAGAGAGTCATTTATGTAATAACACTTACTGTGGGTTTTATTTATTTAGTGAGATCCAAACTCCCCAAAAGTATAGGTTTTGGAGGAGAGTGGCCAGCTGTGGGGTTTGATTTGCACTCATCTCTAGAGCTCAGTCTGCAACATGAATGAATTATTCCCCTTGCCTAGATCTGTGAAGGACAATGAGCCAGGTCTGTCCTGAAGCAGTACTTCATTGTCACATGGGTCTGTGTGGAAGTGATGGGAATCTAGAACTCTTTTTAATAGGCTCTTTTTCAATTTTCTAAACCCAGAAAAGTGAACAGTTGTAATAGGAACATTTAGGATTGTTCTAGGAGTCTTACACTCTTAAAAGCTGTAAAAATGGAAAAGGGTGCACTCACAGCGGTGTCTTCATAATGTCATCTGCTCTGCTAGCCCAAGACGTTTTCCGGAGTAAAAATTGGAACTCCAGCCCTTCACCAAACTCTTAACTCTGCGTTCATGCACAGCTGTTGAGAGAGGGAGGATGGTCCGGCAGTTAGCCCTTTAGCCTGTCATGTAGGAGAACTGGATTCTGTTACCTGGTCTGCCACAGACTCCCTGTGTGACTTTTGGCAAATTACCGTGTATATCTGGGCAGGATCCTACACAGCCTGGGTAGACAAACTCCAGCTAATATGCTAAAAAGAGCAGTGTGAATGTTGTAGCTCAGGCTGTAGTTCCAAGCTCTCAAGTCTTATCCAGCTCCTGAGGCTTTGGAGTCTCTGCATGTGGGTCTGCCTGGATTGCAAGGCTTATTCCTAAGTACTTCATAGACATACCCTATGTGCCTCAGTTTTCTGTCTGTAAAATGGTATAACACCACCTCATGAGACTGTCACTGGTGGGATAAATATTATTAAAGATTGAGAGTTGCTCTGACACTACAGTAATTAATGATAATAGGGGCAGATAAATTATTTTGATCATTATAATTTCGGTAGCACCATATTTTTCTATCACTGTACACCCTACAACATGCACAATTTGCTAGGGCTAAGGAGGAAGCAGCCCCTTAGTTATTTATATGATAATATGAACTGAGTAATATTGGATGTGACCCAGTCCCTGAGCATCTAGTACTGGCTTCTGTTGGAGGTGAGACTGGATTCCAAGTGATTTAGGAGCCTAAATCCCAGTGGTAGCAAACAGTGTTCTTTAGGCTTCAGAGGAGTAGCCAAATTAGTCTGTAACTGGGAAAACTGAAAAAACAACGAATAGTCTTGCAGCACCTTAGAGATGAAGGTTAGGGTTTACAAAGCAGTCCCAAGGAAGTTAGGGTATGTCTAAACTACAGCACTAATTCGAACTAACTTAGTTCGAATTAGTTAATTAGTTCGAATTAGCGTTTTGCTAATTCGAACTAGCATGTCCACACTGAGTGGACCCTGAACTGAGATTAAGGATGGCCGGAAGCAGTGCCGGCAGGGCATCAGATTAGGACTTAGAGTGTGGAGCTGCTGCCTCAGGCTAGTCAAGGGCTGTGCTTAAAGGGACCCGACCCCCACCCCGGACAGACAGTTCTCAGGGGTTCCCCGCTTGCAAAGCAGTCCTGGCTTGGATTGCCCGGAGTACCCACACTGGGCATATCACAGCACTCGTCCATCAGCCCGGCTGCACTTGCCGTAGGCTGCCATCCGGAGGAGGGGTCAATCAAGGGGCTTCAGGAGAGCTTCCACCCCGAGAAGCCCACAGAGCCACCCCAGTCCTCCCCATCGGGGGCTTGTACCCCATTCCTCCCTCACCTTCTTTCACTTACCCCTCCCTAGCCCCCCTTCCTGATGTACAAAATAAAGGACACGTGTTCAAAAATAGAAACTGTCTTTATTGAACAAAACTTGGGGAAACTGGGAAAAGGAGGTGGGAGAGGGGAAGAGAGAGGGTGGGAGAGGGGAGGGCTACTAAAATGATCAGGGGTTTGGAACAAGTCCCATATGAAGAGAGGCTAAAGAGATTGGGACTTCTCAGCTTAGAAAAGAGGAGACTGAGGAGGGATATGATAGAGGTCTATAAAAGCATGAGCGGTGTGGAGAGGGTGCATAAAGAAAAGTTCTTTATTACTTCCCATAATAGAAGGACTAGAGGACACCAAATGAAATGAATGGGTAGCAGGCTTCAAACTAATAACAGAAAGTTCTTCTTCACAAAGCAAATAGTCAATCTGTAGAACTCCTTGCTGCAGGAGGCTGTGAAGGCTAGAACTAGACAGAGTTTAAAGAGAAGTTAGATAAAGTCATGGAGGTTGGGTCCATGGAGTGCTATTAGCCAGGGGGTAGAAATGGTGTCCCTGGCCTCTGTTTGTGGAAGGCTGGAGATGGATGGCACGAGACAAATGGCTTGGTCACTGTCTTCGGTCCATCCCCTCCAGGGTCCCTAGTGTTGGCCGCTGTTGACAGACAGGCTACTGGGCTAGATGGACCTTTGGTCTGACCCAGTATGGCCATTGTAAGCTCAGGGCTCAGGGTCGGGGGTCTCAGTGGACCACCTTGATTTTCATGCAAACCTGCTCCCGTGTGGCCAGGCTGGCAGCTATCCTGCCCTAGACAGCCACTTTCCTGTGCCTAGTGCAGAGGTCGTGGATGAGGTCCACAATCTCCGTACTAGACCAGGCGGGTGCCCGCCTCTTGCGGACCCGGGCAGGCTCCCGGGAGCCGTCAGCCTGGTCCCAGGAAGAGGTGGAGGGCTGGGTGGCAGCGGGTGGCTGGCTCGAGCCGTGCGAGGTGCAGGGTCTGCTGGCTGGGTACTGGCAGGCTTGCACCTGGCACGGGCACCGTAGCCAGCCCTTACCCCTTTAAGGGCTTCAGGGCCGGGAGGGGGGCATACGAGTTTCCCTGGTGGTGCCCAGAGTGGCCACCAGGGAAAGCTGGGGAGGGCTAGCCTCCCACTAGTTCGAATTAAGTGGCTACACAGCCCTTAATGCGAACTAGCTAATTCGAACTAGGCGTTAGTCCTCGTAAAATGAGGTTTACCTAATTCGAATTAAGCGCTCCGCTAGTTTGAATTAAGTTCGAACTAGCGGAGCGCTAGTGTAGTGCCTATCAGAGTTAATTCAAACTAACATCTGTTAGTTTGAATTAACTTTGTAGTGTAGACATAGCCTTAGATGCCTAGAAGCCCTTTGAAATTGAATGGGGAATTTTACAAAAATGTTAATTTTTACACCATACTAAACTGTACTTGCATGTGCATAATAGAAATTCAATGTTGGTTAAAGAAGGACGTAAAAATAGAGAAAGCCTAACTACTCAAGCTTCTAACAAGCTGTTATAAACAATGGATTGCTTTTTGTCAAAAGGTCTATAAAAATGTAACTGGGAGTCATTTTATGGCACTAGTTTTCTCTGTGGCACAGTGATGCTGGGTTTTGTTTTTAAATTGCCGGTGGTCTCTGGCCTCCATAATCTTCTGGAATGTTTACTTCTTGTACCTCAGCAATATAGGCTAAAGCACTGTTTGGTAGTGGTAACATCTGGCTTCCCTGATGGCAGATAAAACAAATCTCTGGATGAGTGTTTAACCCCCAAGCCGTGTATTCCTCTGCTTTCTTTCACCTGATGTTATGAGGAGCTGGTTTTGTAAATGTTACTCTCACACTCAAGTGAGTCTTTAAACTATACATACAAACAATGGGCGCGTAACTAGTTGTGTATTGCTACATGGGACTGTGCTATCAGAATAGTTAATTGTTGGCTAACGGATCTGTTGGAAATTCGGAAAGCCATCCCTAGAAAACTAGATTTTTTTTCTCCCCATCCCTCTCTGAGAATTCCTCCAGAATTCTGTTTTTCATACATGTAAAATCACAATAGATTCTGAGCTTTATTTCCAGATGACCTATCTGCGTCCGTTCACTTCCCTCACTAAACTGCAGACTTGTTTTGATTCATCAGCACATTAAGCTGTATCCTTGGCAGGCCTGCCCGCCAAGTTCACATTTTCCTGGAACCATACTAGTGTTTACGGTGGAAAGGGGAAACACAACAGGAGAGATAGTAAGGCCGCTTTTAGGGTATGTCTACACTATGCAGCTTTGAGTGACAAGACTATGTCAGTGCAGCTGTGTTGCTAAAAGTCAGTTTGTGTGAATGCTGTGTTGTTGACATTTTTGCTGACAAAATATTTCCACCCCCTACAACGGGGTTTTGCTTTTTCAGGAGGAGAGTGCTTCCGCCAACAAAGAAGCATTCATACTTTCACTTGCTGTGGTAAAACTTTGTCATTTGTAGGGATGGTAAGGTTAGGCACCCATGAATAACAAAAGTTTTGTCAAGTAAGTGCAGGTGTAGCCATACTCTTAAGAAGCAGAGTTACAGCAAAGCCTCTGTTTAAGACAAGTCTTTGTCTATACTTCCAATTTAGTGACAAAACTTTTGTTGTTCACAGGTGCCTAAACGCCCCTGCTCTCTCCTGCCAAAACTTTCCCATGGCAATTAATTGTCAGTGTAAATAGCACCTCATCAGCAGGAGCTCTCTCCTATCCTGACCCCAAGCCATAAGAGTTGGAATATTTTGTTGGCAAAAGTGCTGACAAACAGTCTTTACACTGCCTAGTTGTTAGTGACATGCCTTGTCACCAAAAGCTGAGTATTATAGACAAAGCCTTAGGAATATTATATCTTAAGTTGGGAAAATTCTGAATATGATAGGGAAAAAATAGGCAAACCCTAAATAAAATTCATTTAATACATCTGCTTGGTGGAAGATGTGTAGTCAGGGCTTCTTTACTGTTCCCGGAAGGATTCCCAAGTTCCCATGATCTTTCTTTGCATACTGACATTTAACTCTAACTTTGTTTCCCATTTTGCTCCCTTGTGACAGTCCATCTGCACTGCTGAAGTTTCCCTGTCCGGTTTCTGTTGGGGCTTGTTTGGCTGCCTACATGTGACTTGTGACACCAGACCCGTCACTGGCAAAAGGCAAATGGGCAAAGGGATGTGTCTCCCCTGAGTGTTGGGGGATGGAATCAGAAAGGCTGTTGTCAATGATGAGAGCCTTTGTTTGCATGAGCAGCCTCTGCCCACTCTGCCTGTTACCCTGAGCAAAGAGGGTTTCTTTTTCTCATGCTGCCAATCAGTGGAGATTTTTATGTAATGCAAGTGCATAGCACTTGATCAATTGCACCTCCTCCTTCCCACATAGAGAGGTGTTATCTTTATTTTGGAACAAATGATGATGTTGATGTGGTGATGGTGTTTATAGGAAGTGTTAGCTGGTCTCATTAGCAGGTGTTTTTTGTTTTGGCTTTTTTTTTTTTTTTTTGCCTCAGAAGTGGCTGAAGTTTTTGTTTTATCACTTCAGTTTTTGGCTTTGGCAACTAACCCACATGAAAGGCTGTGTTTGGAAACCGTTATACAAAAGTGTATATGAGAAAATGATGAAGAAAACCCACCAGTTGGTGCAAGTCTTCTACTTTAAGATGTGCCTCTGTATCCCAGTTTCATTGACAGGTCTTTGGGTGCATGAGTTCCAAGGTGTGGTGCCATTGCAGAGCTATTTTTTGGGGGGTGAATCAGCCTGAAGTAATGTCCCTTACTGATGTGTCAGTGGAATAGATTTCAGAATAAATTGATAAATATAAGAGCAATGTCACCAGGCTCAGATGTATTCACCCAAGTGTTCTGAAGGATCTAAAATATGGAGTCGCAGAACTGCTAAATATAGGATGTAATCTGTTACTGAATCAAATCTCTGTACCAGAGGACTGTAAGGTAGCAAAAATAATGTTGACTTTTAAAAAAAGAGCTGCAGAGGTAATGCTGACCATTATAGGCCAGTGAGACAAACTTCAGTACCAGAAAATTGGTAGAAAGCATAATAAAGTTGGGATTATATTACCCAATATGCATTACTCTGCATTTATCAACAGCAAATTTCATCTGTCATTTTGTTGCCCATTGACACAGTTTTGTGAGATCCTTTTGAAGCTCTTTGCAGTCTGCTGTGAATTTTACTGTCTTAAGCAATTTTGTGTCATCTATAAAATTTGCCACCTCCCTGTTTACCCCTTTCTTGAGATCACTTATGAATATGTTGAATAGGATTGGGTCCAGTACCAACCCTTGGGGGACACCACTAGTTACCTCTCTCCATTCTGGAAACTGACCATTGATTCCTACCCTTTGTTTCCTATCTTTTAACCAGTTACCAGTCCGTGAGAGGACTTTCCCTCATATCCCATGACAGTTTACTTAACTTAAGAGCCTTTTGTGAGCAACCTTATCAAAGGCTTTCTGGAAATCTAAGTACACTATACCCACTGGATCCCCCTTATTCACATGCTTGTTGATTTCCTCAAATAATCCTAATAGATTAGTAAGGCATGATTTCCCTTTACTGAAACCATATTGATTTTTCTGCAACAAATTATGTGAATCTATATCTGACAGTATTTTTAATAATTGTTTCAACCAGTTTGCCCAGTACTGAAGTTAGGTTTACCATGTTTTAATTGCTGGGATCACCTCTGGAGCCCTTTTTAAAAAACTGGTGTAACATTTATCATTTTCCAGTCACTAGGTACAGAATCTAATTTAAAGGATAGGTTACAAACCACAGTGAATAATTTTTTTCAAATTCACATTTGAGTGCCTTCAGAACTCTTGGGTGAATGCCATCTGATTCTGGTGATTACTTTTTATCAGTTTGTTCCAAAACTTCCTTAGTCTGAGAGAGTTCCTCAGATTTGTTGCCAAAAAAGAATCACTCAGATTTGGGAAACTTCCTTGTGTCCTCACCCGTGAAGACCGATGCAACGATTCATTTAGTTCCTCTGTAATAATCTTATTGTCCTTAAGTGCTACGTTAGCATTGCAGTTGTCCAATAGCCCCATTGGTTGTTTAGCAGGCTCCCTGCTCTGATGTACTCAACATTTTTTCTGCTGTTACTTTTTAACTCTTTGGATAGCTGTTCTTCAAATTCTTTTTTGGCCTTCCTGATTATATTTTTGCACTTCATTTGGCAGAGTTTATGCTTCTTTCTATTTTTCTCGCTAGGATTTAACTTCCACTTTTTCAATTATGCCTTTTTATGTCTAACTGCTTCTTTTACTTTGTTTAGCCATGGTGGCACATTTTTGGGAGGTTTTTTTTACAAAGTTTTTAATTTGGTATACATTTTAAGTTGAGCCTCAATTATAGTGTCTTTAAAAAGTTTCCATGCAACTTGCAGGGATTTCACTTTTGGCACTGTACCCTTTAATTTCTGTTTTAAACTAACCTCGTTTTTGTGATTCCTCCTTTCTGAAATTCTGTCACTATTGAAATCAGAAAGCATAGGGGGCAGGATTTTGGCCCATGTCCTTCACTTTAGTTGCCAAAGTATCCTTTCATATGAATAAAATACATGGATTTCTGCTCTGTGGGATTTCTTGTCTGCCCTGCGCATCCTTAGACACTCCTATAGGGTTTGGCCAAGAAGAACACCTACTCAGATACATATTTTGCACAGCTCTTTGGACTCTGGTTTGTAGGATTTATATATTGTGTCTCTCTTACTCAAGAGACAAGGTGTGTGAGGCAATATATCTTATTGGGCCACCTTCTCTGGTGAGAGAGACAATCTTTTGCACTACCCAGAGGCGCATTTAAGAAAAAAATAGACTCTTAGCTGGATTTGAAAGCTTTGGTTTGGTAGGGAGACCTTTTGTAGCCTGAACATTGCAGGGGGATTTCACAAAGGTTATGGCTTCCCTAGACTTTCTAACCTCCAGTTAATAGAGTGACAGTTAACTGTCATGTTTATAAAGGCTGGCATGGATGGCATTCCCTACAGGTGTGATCAAGGAAGTTAGACTTTTGTTCTTCACCCTGCTGATCCCTGAAGCAAACTGTGTTTACAGACTGAAACAAAGGTGTGAGGAATGTTCGTATACATTAGCTTTCACAAACATATTAACTACCTTGTATAAATTGGCAATTAGTTAACTCAAGATAAAATTGAGTGCCATGGAGCCCAGACGCTTTACTAATCTAGGGTCTGGTTTCCACCACCTCACTTCTACCAGTTCTGTATTTATGTATCTTGGAACATCTACTGGCATAAGAATACAATCAGGGCCATTGCATTATGAGTTCCAAGTCACCGCTCTAGAAGTTGAGGTAAAGATGAAAACACAGTGGGCTCACCTTGCAACCTTACCAAATGAATTTTTTGTTTGCATTGGAGAGTCAGAACAATTTATTATGCAGTCAGATGAGTCTTCTCTGTAGCTTCTACGTATTTTCATCACACAGTCAGAAGCAGGTGTAGTGATTTTCATAGCAGTGAAATCTGTCTAAAGCAGCCACGGAAGACATCCGCATACACAAAAAACACTGCGTAACATTGATCTTCTGAGAGGGGGGAGCAGAATTGTACGTGCAGTGTTTGGGGACTAATTTGAAACTTCCTATTTCACTGCATTTAATGTCAGTCTAGTCTTTCATTTCACACAGTACAGTTGTCTCAAAGTCCTGGCGCACACACATACTTAACATTGAAGGCCTGTTACCAAAAATAATGCAGTGTCAATCTTTAAAATACTTGTTAGCCCGCAACAGCTTAGTCCACTTAGTCCTACTCAGCTCACTTGCACCAAAAAGGAAAAAAAAAAAGGAATGGGGAGCACTGAGGTTTAAAAACCTTAGTTCAAAACATTCCATCACATTATTTTTCATTGGAAAATGGGGGCTTGTGAAAATATGTTACTGAAATGTATCATCTTTTCACAGAAAATGTTGATTATTTTGGAATGCCCCCACATTGGCACACTTTTAGTTTTCTGAGGAAAAACTGAAATACTTTGGTTCTGAAGGCTGCTGCAGTACCCTATGGGAGTTATAATTTGGGTGTCTTATGTTCCCATTCTCTTCTGTGGACCAGTCTCCACAGCTGGACATCACCTCCCATGGTGCACTGCCTCCCTTTGCCAAGATGCCTGGGTGCATCATGGGAGTTGTAGTCAATTAATATTAACCCAATTTCTGTATGAACTGAGGTTAACTGGGTCCCTACTAGGGGGTTGTATTTCTTTAATTATGCCAGTGAAGACACCCGGGGAACAAACCAAGGATCATTTTCTGTTGTAGATGAAACCAAGCATCTTGAATTGCACCTGCAGTGTAATCTGATGCCATAGCAGTTTGTGGCACATTGGAGCAAAGAGGCCTGTGATACACATCTTGAAGGAAGTGGGTACACAAAAAGCATATTTCTTCTGTTTCCCAGAGCAACAAGGACTTCAGGCTACAGTCTACTCCTTTCAAGGTTGCCTGAGGTTACATCATACTTCTGCTGGGGGAGAGTCAGTGCCATCTGCTCAGATGTCTGATGACTTGCCCTTGGCTGGAATCTTTTGGCTGGCTCAGAAATGCACTATGGCTACATATCCCAGACAGCCATTTGTCACTTTGTGCACATCTTTGCTCGGAGTTAATGATTTCTAGTCTCATTAAGTCTCTGTCCCATAAAGGAGAAGCTACGGTCCTGCTAATATTCCAAGTCTCATTAACTCTTGCACATGCTGTTCTACTCCAGTGGTTTAGAATTGAAACCGTCACTGAACTCTTTATTAGCTTAGCGCTAGACTGCCATAAAACGACTCAAACAAACTCTGACCTCTGCTTCTGGTACTGCAATAGTGATATAGCAGTCCCTGTTTGTTCAAGAAGCATTTCTCTGGCAAGAATCTTATTCCATGTGTGAAAACTTCCCATAATCGCTGCCTTGGCTTGGAAGCCATCAGAAAACTGTTTCTTAGATATTGGTTCCAGTTGTTAGACAGATAAGACTGATCATAGGAAAATCCTTCAGACACACTGTTGTTTTATTGTTTGTACTGCAATGGCATCAAGGTGCCCAAATCATGTAGCAGAACCCCACTGTGCAAGGTGCTGTACAAATACAGAATGAAAAGACATTCTTGGCCCCAGAGTGCTTATGTTAAAGTTTCTGCTGCAGGGGAACATTGCTAAATTGCACACCTTTAAAATCAACATACACAAATTATTGGTCTCACCCATATCTTCCAGCAAAGACTCAATAATATATTTGAGATATAAAAGCATAGTAGTATTGGTAGTAGGAATGTTAAATATTGATTAATTGAATAGTGCTAGTGTGCTCTGGCCCCACTCCCAAGAAGCCTCCTGCTACTCAGCGCTGCTGCCTCTGACTTTGGGCAGGGTTTCAGAGTGAGGGTACAAGCTCTGGGAGCAGCTAGGGGTAAAAGAGGGGCTCAAGGCTGTGGTTGGAGGAGGGGTGTACACTCTGGCTGGGCACTGGCTGTGTCTGTGTGTCACTTACCTGAAGTGACACCCAGTTAGCGGCACAGTGGTACTAAAGCAGGTGTCCCCCCTGCCATGACCCCGTGCTGCTCCTGGGAGCTGCCACAGTGTGGCCAGGTAACTCTATGTGGTGCACACTGTCTGTGCCTGTAGCCACTAACCCTGCAGCTCCCATTGGCCTGGGTTCTGATCCAATAGGAGCTGCAGGGAAAACTGCATGTGGACTTGGAGCTTCCTTGACTGTTTATCATTGCAGCTAGGATCACAGGGGCAGCCAGACCAGCCTGGAACTCTAGCTTTCCCCCGCAGTGGAGTGAGCCAGCTGACTCATGGTTCCAGCTCCGTGTGGGTACACTGCACGCTTATTTTGAAATAAGCTATTCCGGAATTGCATTGTTATTTTGAAATAACGAGAGAGTGAGTGTGAGTGTGTCTGTCTCAGGGCCTCTGTAGCACAGAGACAGTAGGCCGGATGAAATTCAGCATAAGGCTGGACCTGAGCTGTGGGCTGGAGATTCCCTACCTGGATCTACATCTTCTAAGATGTTGGACGACTGAACTCACTTTATAAGCTAGCACAGTTCTTTGGTGTTTGTCTTGACTGAACTCAAAGCTGGGAATGTTCTGGAGGTTGGCATGTTTCTGTGTAGTCAGAGTGTTTTTGGGTCTGTGCTGGCTCTCTCCTGGTACATGTGGAGTTTCAAGTGTTTATCCTCTTTCTGCTGAACTGGAACACTATCCCACCTCCTTCTCTCCCCTCCCTGTGTGGTGACAGCAGTAAAAAGTATTAAAATATAGCAGAACCTCAGATTTCTGAACATCTGAGTTACAAACTGAACAGTCATCCACACCCCTCGTTTGGAAGTGGAAGTGCACAATAAGGCCTCTACACAGACAAAAACAAACAAACAAACAAACAAAAAGTAGAGTATGGTGTTAAGCATAGGCTGTTAAAAAAGGAGGAAGAAATATTTTTCTTCTGCATAGTAAAGTTTCAAAGTTGTGTTAAGTCAATGTTCAGTTATACGTTTTTGAAAAAACAACCATGATGTTTTGTTCAGAGTTATGAACATCCTCTATTTCCGAGGTGTTCGTAACTCTCACACTCTACTGGTAGTGCAGTTCTCTTCCTGTGGCCATAGTGACTGGCCTTGGTTACATTAAACTATGCTAATTAACCTAACAAAGAGTGGTTACTAGGCTAAATCTTGGATTTCTGAACAAAATTTCTCCAACACTGGCTTACACCTTCACGTTGATTGCTGAGTTCTCAGCTTGATTTTTACATTGCTTTCCTAAGCCAGTGTTGGCCTGTGAGATGCCTCATTTTACAGCACCTGAGACATCAGGCTGCAGATATTTCCCTTCCCTTGTCTCTTTTGCAGAAGTACAGTTTTTTGCTCTAAACTGTTCATCAATCCTTTCTCATCCTAGTAGCTCTGAGGAATATGTCTATTCTGCAGTAAAACACCTGCAGCTGTCCAGTGCCTGTAGCTGCCCACCTGCAGCTGTCCAGAGGCAAGCGCCTCGCAGCTAGAACCCACACCCTAAGCTCCTTGTTACATGTTGGAATCCCTTCCTGCATCCCAGTCCTCTACCTGAGCCCTGCTCCTGAGATCAGAAAGGATGGGACGGGGCGGTGCTTTGGGGTGTGACCTGGGTGTTGGGTTTTTGTGCAATTTAGAAAGTTGGCAACCCTAATTCTGATGGGAAAACCCCATCTTGAACGTTTATCCCATTTGGTCAGAGGAAGGCAAGAAGCAGTTTCAAGAATGTTTTCTCAGAACCTATACTCTGCAATCCAGGGATTTTATTTTTCTTTTCCTCTCCTTATTTTTGTCATTTAAAATCCAGTTTAGTTAGGGATTTTGTAACAAAACAGTGTTCCCTGGTGATGTTTATGTGTGTGTCTTTGGGTTTCTTTCTCCTAATGTATTGGTCAAAGGCATTACTATCTTGGGCTATTTCTCCTGGGTTTAATTATCATGTCAATGACTGGAGCATCATGCAGCAGCAGGGATTTCAGCAGTTCAACCTCAATTAAAAGGCAGGCCATGGTAGGCACACAGTGGTAAGCAGGGCTGCTAGATCGAAGTGCCTTAAGCAGTCCATCCAAACTCCGTATGATCAGTGTAGTGTAGAAACTTAAGTAGACAAAAGCCTGCTTGTTTTGGGGTGGAATTTTACACATGGTTCTTCTCAAATTAGCTCTAAAACAGGATTCTCTATTCATGGCTATAGTCAGCAGTGGCTTTTGGTAAATGTTTTATGTGGATTACTCAGTACTGGCAATTCAAAGCCGTAAAGCATCATGAGTCAAACGTCCCAAAATGGTGAGGATACGCTAATATTTTTAAGGCTCTCGTAATTTTTAACTTTTTGGTTTCTTTATAATTTTGCTTTCACATTTTTGGGGGTTCACAATTGAAAGCATTTCCTACAAACACTTGAGAACTAGAAACTCCCTCTTTAATTTTTAGTTTTTTTGTTTTACATAGAAACTGAGGCCCTCGTGTAGTGCCATGTCTCTAGGATTTTAGCAATGTTTCATATATTTAAAGTCTGGCAAATAAAATTGCAGGAGCTGGCAATACAGCAACTTGCTCTGGCTCTTTGAAGGGTTGTGGATTGATTGATTGATACTGCTTTGGAGGCACCTCTTGGAATGGACCATGTGCAGCACCAGTCTTGCATTTGGACAAGCAGACCCCTTGAATTACAGCTTTAAATTGGGATGCAAGTTTTTATCTCCGGTCTGATTTTGTTTTTCTGTGTGGGACAGTGCTATAGAAGCTGGGAAAGTCTACTCAGCATTAGGTAAAGAGACCCAATTTTAATCTTTTACCCATCTTTTTGCAAACTTGTCATCAGAAGAGGAATAATTGATTGATTGATTTTTCTTCTAAATAGATTGACTTCCTCTGCAGATCTGCTTTAGTGATATTATTAGGAAAGGAGCCTAGCTCTGTGCATATCTCAGGATAAAGCATAGATGCAACCGAGACAATAGTCTAGTTGCTTTCATTGGCACCCTTTCTCCTGTGTGATCCGCAGAAACCTTTGAAAGCTCCTAGGCGGACTGGCAAACAAATCTGTTGTGTGTCTGCAGGATGTGACAGAGGCATCCCAAGCCACTGACTTGCTTAATCAGTAAGGGTATGTCTACACTACCCTCCTAGTTCGAACTAGGAGGGTAATGTAGGCATACCGCACTTGCAAATGAAGCCCGGAATTTGAATTTCCCGGGCCTCATTTGCATAAGCGGGGCGCCGCCATTTTTAAAACCCCGCTGGTTCGAACCCCGTGCAGCGCGGCTACACGGGGCACGAACTAGGTAGTTCGAACTAGGCTTCCTAGTTCGAACTACCGTTACTCCTCGTTACTCCTCCTAATTCTGCAAACCTCTGTCAGGTAGGGTACCCAGAATGTAGCTTTGGCATCTCCCTACATTGGAGGTGTAGAGGGGGGTGGCCTTGTTGACATGTGGGATGTCAGCATGGTAGGGTTTAGAGACTATAACCAGGTTTTACTGAAGAAGAGATTGTTATTGATATCCCTGGGATTTGGCATCTATATAAATACACAAGCCAAGCTCTGTTTAAGAACAAGTTCACGTAAGTTCATTTGCCTTGGAAAGGGCAAGGAACTGCTCTGTGTTTGCAGTATGTTGGCATTCCCTGTCTCCAGTCCCTAGAAATTCCCATGTTAGTATTGAGCCAGCCTCCAAAAGGTACTGAACTTTGGGTTCAGTCAGGACAAATGTCTGCACACTCAGGTAAATCATCTAAATTATATACAAACCTCAAGCCTGTGAATTTGGTGGTAGGAAATGCATAGAGCTGGAAGATTTCCAGTTAGTCCAGGAACACAGAGTCCCTAGATGTATCTCTTTATCTCAGGATCGTTAGGTGTTTTTCTGTTGCTCCCAGTCAGAGGGTGGAATAACCAGTTACACTTAAGACAAAATCAGATTAGGGTAGGGAAGAGCAGGTATTTTAGTCGGTGTTCAGTTCCAGAAAGGATGGTGGGTTTTTTTTAAGCACGAGTTTGCCTGTGCTAAATGGTTACACACAAGACACACTCAGTTTTGTTAAACTGGTATAAATTAGTCTGGAAGATGGTGGAAAAGCCCTCAAAAACTGTGTTGGACTTTTTCCTTGAATTCTCTTGTACCCTACTTGTCTCTTTACTGATATCTGCGCAGCTGAGTTTTGCTAACACAACCACTTGCTAAAAGTGAAAATTAAACTTGCTCTCCAACTTTGGTAGAACATACATTTTAAGTTTATTTTCCCGTGGGCGTTCTCACCTGGAACTTCATTATATTTGGGGAACAAGCCATTCCAAGGCACCAATCTCTGCCAAGGGGAGCCACTCAAGTTTAGTGTTTTGGAGAGCGACCCACAGCATAAATAAAATCCACAAAAAAATTGATTTGGATTAACAAACTACAGAAAACCACACTTTGTCCATGGCCATTCTCGCCCCCCCCCCCCCCAAAAAAAAGATGAAAGGATTCATTAGGACTTATTCACTCAGCACTGCAGCCTGTCTGGGATCTGTCTCTCTACTTTCATCCACTGGCTCTGGAAAGGTCAGAGGCCGCTCCCCTGGGGAGGATTTGCTGTTGACTGAATTGCACTCTGTCATTATCCTGCTAGATAATGAATGCAGTGGCATCTTTGGCACTGGCTTGAGAAAAAAGCACAGTCATCTGCATGTGGCCTGGAGGCAGGGGACTAAAACGGGGGAACAGAAGAAAAGAAAACTTTTATGGAGCAGATGTGGAATCTGCCCAAACTGTACTTTAAAGGCAACACTGGAACAACCACGAGGGCAGCAATGGGCAGCCTAGACTAGTGAGTGGGTTGCATGAGTGGCCCTCCCTCATTTCTGTAGGACGCAGAATTGTCATAAGCAATGACGGTCTCCTGAGAGAAGGTAGTTTTGTTAACTGCGTTTGTGAACCTAAATTCAAGAGATGTGTTGGTTGAACTGAAGCAGCACTGTAATTGGATGCAGCGGGAGCACACAGCTCTCACATTCAGTGTTGTGTGCAATCATCATGCACGTCACTTCACGTGCCCTTACTTTACATGCATGTCAATTTGTATCAATGGAGCAGTATCTTTAGAATGAAAGGACAGGAAGGGACTTCTAGTCTAGTCCATATACTGCCGTAAAGAATTTGGCTTGTTTTTTGAGGTCCATAAGTACAAAATACTCTTATCAGTTTTCTAAGAGAATATTGCAAATGTAGGAATCCTCCTGAACCAGTTGGCTTGTGGACTTAATCCAATATAATTTCCAGGCAAGCTTTTCACATAACAGATGTAAAAAACAATTCCCACAATATTGCAGGTTACAGGCCTATCTGTAGGATCCTTACATTGCTGGTATATGATGATGACATGTACCATTTAATAGATTGCATCTTTTCACTTGAACTTATTTTCTAGACTCAGGAGAAAAGTCTTTTATTTAGCAACCAGTTTTTTAGACAAACAGAAAGGGAGCCTACAGTTACAATAGAGTCCACTAAATTGAACCACCTTAGCACTAGTTTATTATATTATCTGAGAAAATAACAATTTTTTAAAAAGGAAAGGTATTAAAATATTGGATGCAATTGATAGTGCACCTTATTATCTTTTGCAGGAAATACTTTATTTAAAAGCAGATCCTGGAGTTTACATTTTTAACAGGCTAAACATCACTTAACTACCTGGTAGTGGCTAAATGCATTTCTGTTGGGTAGGGTTTGTGCAAATGTTTTTCTGACTTTTTTAGGCATAAATCATTGGCCTTTACTCACTTTAGACTAATTCAATTCTCTGGAATGATCCCCGTTAAAGCAGTTGTCCTATTTGATTTGCATCCTGAATATGCCAGGCATTTTGAGGTGAAAGGGGGAGAAGAGAGGGCTTTAAAAAGTATATATAATTAACTCCCCCCCCCAAATCATATATGCAGGGCTTGGAAGTAGAAATTTATGATAAATAATGGACGGTTGTTTTAGATGCACAGAATGTGTGTTGGTCTGTGTAAACACAGACATTATTAAACTGGATCCAGGCATTGGTCTAGCAAATCTACAGCCTGCTTATGATTGCAGCTAAGACCTTTTGTGTTGTCAGATGAGGAAAGATGTCCCAAATTGCACCATATTGTATATGGGCATGAAGAAGAGGTATTTCCTGCCCCTCTTCTTTGATTGCTACCAATATGAATAATTATTACCAAATTATTCCATGATTTAAAAAAGCCACTTTGCTACTGCTACATCCATTGTTTTTGTCCAGTTCTGGGCACCACATTTCAAGAAAGATGTGGAGAAATTGGAGAAGGTCCAGAGAAGAGTAACAAGAATGATTAAAGGTCTAGAGAACATGACCTATGAAGGAAGGGTGAAAGAATTGGGTTTGTTTAGTTTAGAAAAGAGAAGATTGAGGGGGGACATGATAGCAGTTTTCAGGTATCTAAAAGGGTGTCATAAGGAGGAGGGAGAAAACTTGTTCATCTTGGCCTCTGAGGATAGAACAAGAAGCAATGGGCTTAAACTGCAGCAAGGGAGGTTTAGGTTGGACATTAGGAAAAAGTTCCTAACTGTCAGGGTAGTCAAACACTGGAATAAATTGCCCAGGGAGGTTGTGGAATCCCCATCTCTAGAGATATTGAAGAGTAGGTTAGATAAATGTCTATCAGGGACGGTCTAGACAGTATTTGGTCCTGCCATGAGGGCACGGGACTGGGCTTGATGACCTGTCGAGGTCCCTTCGAGTCCTAGTATTCTATGATTCTATGATTATCCCATCAACCAGGGTTGGATTTCATGGAAGCATCAGCTGTTTGAGATGGTACTAAGATACCTGCTTACCTGTGCATCTCTTACTCAGCTTTCCTCAGGGTCTATTCCCTACTACCTTCTCCTGCCATACTATCTTCACCAGGTCCCCTTCATTCACCCTCTGCACATATCCAAACTAGTTAAGTTTCTCTTCCTGGATTGTCAGCCAAGCTATGGACTTTACTTAGCCTGCTGAGTAAATCAAGGTTTGAAGTGCAAGTATTAAGACAGAAGTCAAACATGCAATATGCTGAACCTATTGCAAGACTTGTTTAGTACTTGAGGAGCACATACTTGTGCAAATAATCCTGTTGGATTCAGTAGGTTTCAGTGAGACTATTTACCTCCATACTACTTGCTTGAGTAAAGGTTCTCAGCATTACAGTCTAGGGTAAAGTAGTGATCTCTTTATTTAGGCAGATCTATATAGGTCATTAGTATCATTTTATATGAGGTCCCTTGTTTGCCAGTGTTATAAATGTGTGACTGCATGCTTGTGTGTATGTGCATCTGTCTTTTTTTAGCTAAAGGCAACCCCTTAAGCTCTTATCTACAGGTCTGTTCAAGCTGGGACATGGGGGAATTCCTAAGAGGATTATCATGGTTTACTTGATATAGAACTTGAACTTAAGCAATGGCTTATCTTATCAGTACTAAAAGAGAGGGAAATGAAGTTTATGTAACATGGCTTCCCCAAGTGGAATGCAAGTTCTCTCAAGTGCATTCCCTGTTAACAAGAACAGTGGATAATATATCTGTTTCTTATCTGACACCTGCTTTCCTGGCACTGGTGACATTTCTTTATTTTCAGGGCTCTGTTTAGAGACCAGTTATGTTTGGGCCTTCACACCCTGGCTGTACAAAATGAAGGGAAGTCCGGAGTGGGAAGGGCACTTCTGGATCTGAAGTTGTTCAATGGCAGAGGTAGCACTGATACTGTACTCTGGATTGGAAAGTGTTGCATCCTGCCTCGGTTGCTCTGACCAACCCAAGTTGTTATCACATGATTGTATATATTATTTCAAGGTAAACGAGTAATTAAAACAGCCACGTTTGTACCCTTTAAGAGGAAAGTGTGAGTCATTGGATTAGGAATTGGACCAAAAGTTAGTCTGGGTTCTAACCCCAGATCTGCTGCTGACTTGCTGGTTGGCCCTGGGCATGTCCTTTAGCTGTTCTGTGCCTCAGTTTTTCCTGATGTAGGATGGTTGATTATGTTCTTTTGTAAATCATTACCATCTTCAGATATGAAGTGCCATTTATTATTTGATTGGCAATGTTAAACCTTTAATTTGCCTGTGAAAGAGCTCAAAGGACACAGGTGGTAATGAGATGCATCCATGTTCTATCAAAGAAGAACAGGCAAAGAAAAGTTTGTGGTTCTTTTAAACTAAAAATAAGTTGAACATCTAGGAGCGCTACAGGGTTTCATTGAATACTAGTGACCCAAGCCCCCATTTTTTTTAAATGGCCCACCATGAAGCAGTTCTGTAGCAGCTGTTGTGGGTTTGTAAAACCAAATAAGATAGAATTTAGGGATGTCAGCATGTAAATCAGTGTTTCTCAACCTTTTTTTATAAAGTACCCGTTTAAAAAAAATTATAAATACCACCAGTATCTTCAGTTTTCAGATACACTATTTTTTTTCTATCATTGCAACACATTTGTTTAAACAAATTAATCATAGCCGGGCGGGCGATGAAATTTTTGGGTGCAAAAAGTACAAAAATAATAAAGCGTTGTAAAACTTAAAATAAAAATTCAGTTTTCTCCAAATTTCAGTTATGTTATCATAGAACCATAGAGCTGGAAGAGACCTCAGAAGGTCATCAAGTCCAGCCTCCTGCTCTAGGCAGGACCAATCCCAACTAAATCAACCCAGCCAGGGCTTTGTTGAGCTGAGACTTAAACACCTCTAGGGATGGAGACTCCACTACTTCCCTAGGTAACCCATTCCAGTGCTTCCCCACCCGCCTAGGGAAATAGTTTATCCTAATGTCCAACCTGGACCTCTCCCACCACAACTTGAGACCATTGCTCCTTGTTCTGCCATCTGTCACTACTGAGAACAGCCTCTCCCCATCCTCTTTGGAACCTCCCTTCAGGAAGCTGAAGGCTGCTATCAAATCCCCCCTCACGCTTTGCTTCTGTTGATGTACCCCACCCCCAGACTTCTCTCGCGTACCTCTAAGGTTCAGAAGATTTGTACCACTGGTTCAGAAACACTGATGTAGACGACTACATGATTAACTGATAAGCCTGGATGTAATCCTGTCGACTACAAGCATCTGATTGATAGAGGGTGAGGGGGGCAAGCTGGAGCCAATATGTGTGAGGAGCTCGCTTTTAAGCCTGCTCTTTGTGTGTGCCGACTCTGCGGACCTAGCTGCTTGCTGCCTCCTACAGAGGGCCCGTGCTTGCTGTGTAGAGAGGTTGCTCCGTGGCAACAGCTCCTGTCCATGGGGCTCCGAGCTCTCCACAGACAGAGGCTGCTGCTTGGCAGCAACCCCAGTCCTCAGGGGGTCTGAGCTCCCTATGAACAGAATTATAGAATCATAGAATGCTAGAATGGAAAGAAACCTTGAGAGGACATCAAGTACAGTCCCCTGCCCTCCCAGCAGGACCAAACACCGTCTAGGCTGGGGTGGGCAAAGAGGCCTCTGTGGGCTGGATCTGGCCCGCGAAGCTGATGGTTCTAGCCTGCAGCTACCCTGCCACTCTCTTGCCCCCAAGGCCAATCAAGACCCGAGAATGGGGAAGTGTGCAAAGTCTCTGCCTTCCCCCCCCACCAGGGGCGCAAGGTAGCTAGAGAGAAATGCCGGCTGTTTTAAAACAGTTAGCAATTCTAGCTGCTGTGCAGCCCTGGCAGGGTGGGGACAGGAGGCAAGAGATTTCGTGTTTTCCTCCCGCCCTCAGGCCAAGAGTGCGCGGGGTCTCCTCCTGCTGTGGCATCTAGAAGGAACTGCCTGGTTAATGCTGTGGAGCACAGGAGCTGCTGCCACCCTGTGCTGCTGCCTCTGCATCAGACCCAGAGCAGTAGGCAAGTTGGTCTGTGAGGGGAGATCATTTTTAAATTGACTCCCCTTGCGGACTGGCTCCTGCCTGCCATCCTGTGCTGCAGCCTCTGATACAGCGGCTGCAGCGCGGGAGTGGCAGAGGGTTCCTGGGAGTGGGCTGGCCCTGCCTCCAGGGTCTGTTGAATAATAGTGTAACCACTCAAATTTTCTGCAGTTATTGACACAACTATTCAATTACACTATATCTAACATACCTAATAGAAGCATTCTTTGTCATCACATTTTTTAATGAAATAATAAAAGCATCAAAACATTCCTCTGCAGCATTTGGAGATGCAATCCTAACAGCGTTTTGCATTACTCCTGGTTGGCTGATGGGTTAAAAGAGAGAAGCAGCACATGAAAGAGAATGTACCCTGCAATGACACAAAAATTGTGTCCACAAACCAGAAGTGGCTATAGACAGAGTAAAAATGATCAGTTTGCTCCCCCTTCCCCCACGCCAACTAAGTGGAGCACAGACGATAAACAAACAGCTTCAAGAGTGCACAGTAAACTCCTGTTTGCTAATGGGCTAATAAATAAATAAAGGATGCTTTACTGCACTGTGTTCCACCTAGATAACTCCATTGGTCTTCCCTGCGTGCAAGGCTGCTGATAGCAGTCTGCTGGAGTGGGGAATGGGATGTATATGATTAGTAGTTCCCTATAGCTCCCCGTGGTTGGTGGCTGGTGCTCTGGGAGTCTCCTCTAGTTCCAGTCACTGCCTGTGATGTGCACGCAGGCTATCCCTTTTTTCCCCCAAGAGAGATTGTCATGTATTCACTTGCCCTGCCTTGTCTGTGCCACACAGAAGGGAGATTTTATTTTCTAAGCTCATGCTGTGACAGATTGTGACAATGCCGAGGAGGTCCAGGCGGCTTCTGCTTCCCACAGAAAGACTCAGAAGACAGGCTGAGCCTGGCAGGCTGACAGCATTTATGAGAGGTAACCTTCAGGAAATGCCACACACAGCCCTTGCTGAGCCTGCTGGCTCCAGGCACACATAGCATTCATGTCATTCTTCTTGAGTTTTCCTTCAGGCTCCCAGCCTGCAGCTGCTTTTCCTTGCTCCCACCACTTGCCCTCCTGCTCCGCTGCCTTGAGTTGCTCCCTGGCCCTGGCCTCCTCTCACAGCAACCCACGGCACTTGGGAGAGGTGAGCCAAGAAACTGGTAACACCTGCCTTGCCTCTGTGCATAGTGTATCTGTCTCGTCTTGGATCATTGCCTTGTCAAAGGTACAGTATACCCCCTAATTGAGGGCCATAGATGTACTCCTATTAGGGATGTAAAAGTATAACTGTTGAAATGGTTAACCAAGATGCATCAGCTTATCTGTTCCAGTTATGGTTACACCATGGCTCCCTAGGAGTGGGGCCAAGAGCTCAAGATCCCTGCTGGCTCTGCTTTCGAGGAGGCTTTATTGAGGGCTTTGCTGTATAACTTTAATGCTACAGAGCCTGCAGCGTGGGGTGACTGCTTGCTCCCTGGGAGTGAAGCTGACAGGGACCTTGGGCTGAGGGACTCATCTGCGAGCTCTATGGAATGAAAGTTATACAGTAGAACCCACAGCGCGTGTAATCACTAGGATTTTTAGTGATTACACAATTACCTTTTAAAACTATTTTTTACATCCCTCATGTCTCTGTGGGTGAACTCTTTGGATCCTCCTCTTGCCCGGTTTAAAAAAGGATTATGCCATCTCTTTGCACAGTCTGGAAGGCTGGATGAGGCCTTGTTCTGGAGCTCATTAGTACAGCTAGATAGCAGAGGTCAGTTGTGCCCTTCCCTGAAGGCCAGATTTTCAAACCAGAGTGTCTTAATTTGGGAGCCACACTATGTTGCCTGACTTTCAGACTTTCATTGTGACACCTGTCTTGTAGCTTCTATTGAAATCAGAGAAATTCAGATGTCAATACTTCTATAAATCAGGCTACTTATTTAGGGGCCCATATATGGAGTTAAATGCCCAATTTTAAGGCATCCAAGTTTATAAATGTGACACTTAACACTTCCTGTCTGTTTCTCCATCTATCAATGGGGGTCAGTATATATCTTCATCTCCAAGTTCTTGTGTAACTTAATTATTGTGATTATTTGTTTAATATTAGGACCTGAAGGGCATCTTGAAGCAAAGGATGCCAAACAAAATCTGTGGGCACTAATTCTTATACAAGTCGAGGTGCCACATTGTTAGGTGTATGTGAACACACTGCTTCTTGAAGTTCCTGTTCTAAATACAGACAAGACAAAATACTGTCCCCAATTTATAGGTGGGGGGAACATAGACTTTATAATGCCTCGTTTTTCTAGACATAGGATGGTAGCGTTACTGTACCCTTTTTATACTTGGAGGAAAATGAGGGTGGTGAATTGAATTGCCCAAGGTCCTCTAGCAGTCGTAGAGCACGAAGTTTGTAGAGTCACAGATCAGTGTTCTGAGTTGGAAGAGGGTGGCATTCAAAGCACTCAAAGCGACTTGCCCTGTGGTAGAACCAGGAATGTCCACAATTTCTCAGCCAAAATCCTGTACATCTCCTCTTTAGTGAATAAGCATACATGCCACATGCTCAGTACCAGTATTGTCAGCCATGCTCCTTAGCTAATCAAAGCCAGCAAAGTACCTTATTAATTCTCCATGAAGAGTGACAACTCCTAACACTTGCTCTTTCTAGAAACAGCTCTTCATCCATGGCCTGCAGCTGCTGTCAAAGCCAGGCTGTGGTTTATGGATGCTCAGTGTCATTCAGGATTATACTCTCTTTTGAATTATAAAACTGATTTTTTTGGCTGTCTCTGTCCCTGGGGAGCTTGGACCCGCCACAGACAGGAGCTGCTGCCATGCTGTGCTGCTGGTCTCGTCAATGGAATAGCGAAGCCCACTTTCCTCTTTACCTTGTAAACATTTATTTTACTGAGCCATGGGAAATCCATCGAGTGGCATTAAAATACCATTCGATTACTGGCTTATGATAATAACTTCTAGTGTGAAGGGCTGTGTGCATCCCATTGCTTGACCCCACTGGGGAGGGGAGGGTGGGACAGGCGGGTCTTAAGATGAGATCACTTGGCCATGTCAGAGCTCAATAATGTGCCGCCTCTGCTGTGGATTTAATTTCCACAGTGCTGAAAATGCTTCCCCAATGCCCAGCTATCCATTGAAAAGCAATTGGAGGGGGGGAGGTGGCAGTGGCGGTGGTGGGGAATGACTTGTGGTCTCCATGGCAACCGACCAGACAAGAACTGGATCAATGTGCTTATTCTGCACCATTTGAAACTCAAAACAGTGCTAGCTAAATCCTGGGGCTGCCTTTGCCTGCCAGATCCTGCTGTGGGGCCGTTAATGCAAGACAGCTCAGTGCTAACATTCTTGCCAGATGCTTGACATCTTCCAGTACAAAATACAAATAGATTGTGTGTGTGCTTGGAACCAATAGTTGACTTTATACACCCGCGACCTAACCCCATGAGTGACTTGATCAGGTGCTAGAATTGGGCCTGAGGCATGAAATCCAGAGCTTGAAAGCCTTCGAAATTCAGAGAGGTTGAGCCCTGGAGATATTGTTTAACATCTGTTGCTCCAAACTCTTTCTTTACACGTGAGTGAAAGTTGTGCTCCATTGTAGAGGTGACTTCACCGTATCTTGGATGAGGCCTTTGTGGGGTGGGGGCTAAGGATGTTAAGGACTAGTCTGTTAGTCGACTATTTGCTTATCGGATAGTCCAGTTGACTAGTCGATTTCCCCCTCCCACCCAGCTCTATAAGATAGAGGCAGCAAAGTGGGGGGGGGGGATAGAGAGGGTACTTCAGAGCAGCAGTGCCACATGGAGCCTGTAGCCGGGCTTCGTGCAGCGCTGCCACTTTGAAATGCTGTGGCGATGTTTCAAAGGGGCAGTGCCGCACAGCTGATCCTGGGCTCTGTGCAACGCTGCCCCTTTGAAACGCTCCCCGGCGTTTCAAAGCAGCAGTGCCACATGGAACCTGGAGTCAGCTGGGGACTCCACAGCTGATCCTGGTTTCTGTGGAAATGCTGGGTGGGGAATGCTGCATGGAGCCTAGGGTCAGCTGGGGACTCTGAGCAGCATTTCAAAGTGGTAGTGCAGCATGAGGCCCGGGATCAGCGGAGGACTCTTAGTCCCCCACTCACCCCAGGCTCTGTGAGGGCGCTTCCACTTTGAAATGCACAAGAGCCCCCACTCGGGACTCTTGTACATTTCAAAGCTGGCTGACCGCATACAGCCCAGGGCTCTTATGCATTTCAAAGGGCAAACCCCCTCGTGGAACCCGGAGTCAGTGGGACTTCCTGCTGGCCCTGGGCAGCAGGTGGAGTTCTTCATTCCTTCTTTGAAATGTACAAGAGCCCCTATTGGGGCTCTTGTACATTTCAAAGGAGGAATGGCAAGGGCCTATGGTCATTCTTAGTGGGGCAGGTGTCCGGCTTCTTGTCCATATTTTAGGGGTGCAGATAAATGGAGGACTCGTCTCCAAAGCCATCAGTCCTACATATTTTCATGTTTGCAAACTGTATTGAATAAACAAGCTTCTCTGGATTTCATAAAAATGGACAATTGAGGGGATCAAAAACCATCCTGGACTTTGGGCAAGAGTCCTTTCAGCACTGGTGGGTAACTTGTGGTTTGAGGGCCACATGCAGCCCTTTGGGGTTTTATGTGTGGCCCATGAGACATTTTGTTTAACGTTGCCCCGATGCTGGTTTCCATCCATCTTGTGGGTTTTTTCCCCCTGAATGGTGACACACCTGTAAAGCAAAGGCACATGATGTGAGTTGCATGCTAACTGCACACGACATTCACTGAGATGGCCCTCTGCATCCTGTCAAAGTGCTGCTACAGTTAAATCGGCACACCCCGCAAGTTCTAGGTATGCAAGTGTAGTTAGCGAAACTACCCTATCCCAGGAGGCTTGGTTACAATAATTTGCATCCCACTGAGAGGAAGGAGGGCTAGGCATGTGGTCCACTCATTAGCCTTGGTTGCCCATCCTGCCTTACATTGATTACCTGTGAGGTTACCTGCACAGCTCTAGGGTAGTCTCTGGCTTTGAGATTCAGCTAAGCATTCGCAGCGTAGAACTCATAGACTCATAGACTTTAAGGTCAGAAGGGATCATTATGATCATCTAGTCTGACCGCCTGCACAGTGCAGGCCACAGAATCTCACCCACCCCTCCCAGAATAATCCTCTCACCTATATCTCAGATATTGAAGCCTTCAAATACTTGAAGCCTTCAAATACTAGTACTGGCTGAGCATGCTTTTTGGGATGTGCCGAAAGCTGCATTTGCTAGGCACTGAGATGAGCATGGTTAGCCAGTCCATCCCTGCTAGTTATTCTCAGCTGTGTTGTGCAACACTCCAGACCTGTAAACCGTCACAAGACTGACAGTACCACATTGGTGACTCTGGAGAGGTACCCTCAGTGGTTGGAACAGTGGCTGTTAGGGGACTGCTGTTCCTAAAGGTACTGTCCCTCCACTTTGGTGATCTGCTGGTGGTATGCTATAGCTGTACATTGGTGGGAGTTGCAGCAGTTTGAGTGAGGCCCTTTGGAATTGATCAGAGGGATCCTAAGTTTGTTCTTTCTGTTGTGCACTTTATTGGCCCCCACTTACGTCATATCTTAGCTCTTTAATGTATTTATCCCCCCAGTCTTCCCCAGGAGGTAGGGCAGTGTTGTTGCCCCCATTTTATAGGTGAGACACAGAGAGGCTAAAGCTATGTCTATACTACATTACTAGCATCATAGCTATAGCACTATAGCTGTGCTGCTGTAAAGTGTTTGGTATGGCTCTTCTTTGCCAGCATAATTAAACCATCCCCAATGAGCGGGGTTAGCCATGTCCATCACTTTGCTGGTGAAACTGTTAGTCAGGGGTGTGGGTTTTTTCACATCCCTGACTGACACAACTTGTACTGACAAAAGAGGTAATGCAGACAAAGCCAAAGTGACTTGTTCTATCATGAATCTGTGGTGGAGTTGGCCTTTGAAATTGGGGTCTTGAGTCCCAAGCTAGCACCCAAATGACAGGACATCCATCTTCTCAAATCTCTATAAGGTGCCTCTCATCTAAATACTTCAGCACTGCTTCAGGATGCCCCGGGAGGCGTGACTGTTAACTCATCTCTGCCCAAAGGGACTAGCATATTGCCACAAGTTAAGGGTTTTGGGCTTTTGTCATGTTTGCATTTTTAATTTGACAAATGAATAGAAACCTGTTGCCTTCAGGCTCCTAGTGGAAACTCCAAAAAGCAATCCTGAAGTCATGTGTCTGCTGTGGCTATGTAAGCACAGAACCTGCTGCAGGACAAAGCTGTCAATGGGATGGCTTCTGGTAATGCTTTCAGGCCTCTGACTTGGCTCATCCCAAGCCCATGCTGCTGTGATCATGGCACAGTCTTGCCAAATGCTCTTAGCCTGTAATCTTATAGTTGTGGCTATTATTTGTCACTACTCGGTTAAGTGTTGGTTTGAACTAAAGAATCTGCCTCATGTCTTACCCAAAGACACGTTTCATGAGACTGTTGACTGTCATGCACCGATGATTAATTGCGTCAAAAAATCCATAATTTTTCATAGGGATTTTCTTTTGAAGGTTAAACTCCTTTTGTGCTCCTGATGTTTAACAGCCAGGGCTTGGTATGCTTGGTGTAGCTGGTTTTTTAAGCTGAATGATGTGACACTGACAGGTTGGGTGTCAGCTAATGCCAAGGCCCTGAGGCCTTCCTCAAGGTTAACAAATGCATAGATGTTAACCAGTGTGTTAGTATTGTTAAAATAGGTATTAGATTTATAGAGATCTCTTTGGAATTTATGACTTGCTTGAGTTGGTGCATGCATATATTTCACTTACCATATCTGAAACCCATGCTATAAGGCAGTGGTCTCCAACCTTTTTACACCCAAGATCACTTTTTAAATGACAGACCAAGCCAAGATCTACTGCTCCGCCCCTTCCTTGAAGCTCCGCCCCTTCCTTGAAGCCCCGCCCTCTCTATTCTCCTCCTCTCCATCACTTGCTATCCCCAATCCTTATACTGCTGCTTTTTTTAAAAAGGTTTTTCCAACATTTGGAAGAGGTTTTTCAACATTTGGAAGTGGTGCTCAGCCAGCGTGCAACACGCTTCATGTGGGCTGGTGCAGAGAAGAAGCTGCCTGGCCAGCTGGCTGTGGCCTTCAGCCCGGAGGAGGCTGAACCACGCTCCAGCTGATCGAGCGGCTTCCCCTCTGCGCCTGCCCATGTGGAGCTTGGTGCACGCTGGCTGAGCGCCATGGCCAGCTGGCCGGGAAGTCGCTTCTCTTCGCTCCTGCCCGGCTGCCCTGTGTTCAGCCTGGGAAGCTTGCTCCAGCACAGCTGGAGCTAGACGCAGCCTCCCTGGGCTGAGCGCAGAGCAGCCGGGCTGGAGGGAAGAGAAGCAGCTGCCCGGCCAGCTGGCCATGGCGCTCAGCTAGGATGCACCAAGCTCCATGTGGGCAGGCGCAGAGGAGAAGCTGCCGATCACCTGGAGCGCGGGGCAGCCTCTTTCAGCTGAAAGCCACAATCAGCTGGCTGGGGTGTTTCAGCCCTCCTGACCTCCCGGCTCCCACCATTCCTCGCAGCTCCTCACCTGTGTTGTTGCTTGGTGAGTAGCTGCTCCTCAAATGAGGAAATCTAGTGTAAATGTACTTACTGTGCAGGTGCGCAGTTCAGAGAGGGCTCAAGAGCTACTCTTAGAGCCCCTGGAATCTACCGTTAGATTGCGATCTACTGGTTGGTGACCACGGCTATAAGGTAATATTTAAATGTTTGTATTGTTACTGTAAGAGTATTTGCTAAAAAACTGGAAACTCACACAATCGGGAGAGAAGCAATACCGAGCATGAAATGTGAGTTTACCACAAGAGGTGCCATTTCCTGCCAAACAAAGAAAGGCCTACTCTAAAGATACCAAATGAACCATTGTGGAACATAGGTGAACAAAAGTCTTTGAATGTTCCATGCTCTTGTGAATAGGGGACATGCACAAACTCTTGTCTTATCACAGTTTGTACTCTGGGAGGAAAGGACTCAAAATCCCTGATAGGAAGGATCTGTATCACTATACTGCTTGTAATTTGGAGGGTTGGCTGCAAGTATTGTCTTTGCTGAGGAATTTAAGGTACAAATAACCTGGTGTAAATGACTGTTCCTTTGGTATTGGGAGTAACCTGAATATTGTTGTGATGTGGGGAGGGGCAAGAGACCACCTTTGACAAAGGCATACTTGCAGCAAGATAGACCAGAGTGCCCAAAGGGACTGTGTAGGACTTAAAGATAAAGCGATTGTACTGCTGGAGAGGTTCACACTTGGTACCTGGATGGTGAAATTTAATTAGAGAACTCTTCGTGAGTTTGTGGTTTGGGCCCTGAGGTTGCCCCTCCCCCCTTTGTGAGCCATACCAGACAGCCTGACAAATGGATACAAGTTTTTCCACTGAGCCCTCTGTCACTATAAGTTTCTTCTTCAAGAGGACGAGTTTGGCTTGAGTCACTGAGGGATAAAACTGGCGTGAGTTTAGTCTTCTCCAGAGGCTGTTAGCTGGGCTGTTTATTCCAGTCCTTTGCATTGGCATGTTGCAATTGGAACCACCACTCCAGAGCTAAGCAACTGAGCTAGGAAAGGTCAAAGCATTTTGCTTTCCCGTTGATGCTTCATGGCACCAGTTAACAAGAGGTTAAATGTGCTACTAAGACTGACTGACCATAGCACTTAGCACTTGTCGGCTGAACTGCAGCCCCCTGAGTCCAGTAATTTGGATATGGATATGTTAATTTATTCCTGCAATTTCTAGCCCCATCTCTAAAAGCTGAAAGTGCTCTGAAGAGCTTTGTTACCTGTCAAGATAAAAGCCAAAGCCCAGAGTGTATCAATAACAGCTATGCCCTCGGTGCCGGGTTATTATCCTTTCGAATTTAATAACATGACACCCCTTTTTACTGCATAGCTTGTCCTTCCCTCTAGGAGTGGATCAATATCAGACCTTGTATCTGCTATTTGGATGTAATTGCTAGTGTCAGCTGATGTCTGGTGCTGTTTCTCCAAATGGCCCTGGGAAGCTTAGTGGGATGCTAGGCTTGTAGGTTTGTTGTTGTTGTTGTTCTTCTGTTGCACTCGTCAAAGATGAGTCATTTGGAAGGGGAGCCTCACTTTTCCCTTCCCCCCCTTCATCACGTTCATGACAGAGACTGTGTAAGTAATGAACTCTCCAGAGACAATGGCAGGTTTCCAGGATAACTGTATATAAGCTTCCATGTATAGATTACTGCTAGGAAATTAAATCTGATTGTTTGGTTGATGGTCTTGGACTATATAAGGCACTGATTTCCCATAGATCAACCCTGGATCAGGAAGGATTAGGTCCTTTGTTCAGCAGCATGATTACTCTACTGAGGTCCTGAGAGTAATTCAAGAGAGTAGTTACCTGGGAACTTTTTGTAGTTCTGTATATTTTTAGTTTTCTAGAATGAACAAAGGAGTTTGGTGCAAGTAAACATCTGTTTACCTGTGAAATGGGCTCACGTAACTGGTTAAGAAGGGTACAGCACAGTGCCTGGAGATTACTCCCAGAATTCCCTCATCCCTAGTCACAGGCTGATTTATAAATATTCTTGTCTAAGATGTTATAACCTCTGTTAAGGGTGTGATGGCCAGTGTATAGTCTAATCTGTCCCACTGTAGCCAATTCTAGTCCACTACAAATGGCGTTCTGGCCTAATTTAAAATCCATGGCACAAAACTCCAATTGACTACAGTGGGCCAGGATGCCAATTTGCGTATTTATTAAGTACCCCTAGTTCTAGAGAACACAGGACTGTGTACAGCTACCAAAGTACTTCATTAAACCATTTGGCATCCCCTTTCCTAACTGGAAGTTGCTTGCAATCTTGAGCATAGTTCTATCTATTTATGTAATACCCACGCTTACAGCACTGTACTAGTCTGGCAAGGGAGATGAGTTCCCAAACCTATGTGGGAAGAGAGAATATTTAGAAATATGAAACCTCTCAAGTTCTCTGCAGCTGCCTGTAGTTTCACAAACAAATCGGTAACCTGTGTTTGGCCTGTATTTTTGGCTGCATTTCTAGTTGTATTGTTCTCTTTCTCTTTTTACATCCAACAATACTGGGGGGTAGAGGAGGAAAAAAAACCCAGAAGGATATAATAGGAGTAAATTCCACCCAGCTGTTTTCTCAGCAGTCGTCTCTCTTACAATCCTGAGGTTGTGTATGCTTCTCTTGAGGGTCCTGATGGTTAATGATGATTTGAAGGGCACACTCAAACCTTTCTGCAGATGCAGTCAATCTGTGAGATTCCCCTCATGCAGAGAACCCTGGGACCTCTTTCCTCTTGTATTCAGTGTGGTGATAAATCATTCATGATCTTGGTAAATGCAGTTCTCTCGCATGCTCTGTACATACACAATCCTGGATTCTGTGTTTATAGTCCTTGGAGGACAGGGTAGAGGCTTGTGGGAGTTAGAGCATAAATTAAAGTAACTGAAAAGGATGCAAATGTCGAGGTGTGAAGGGGACTGTGTGTTTCTTCAGAAGCAATGAAAAGAGAATAGTGATGTTCTGACAAACTGTCAAAATAACTACAGCACTTCTGCCTTTCTTTAGCACTTTTCATCCAGGGATCTCACACCATGTTGCAAACATTAATTGTTCTGTCTTCACTGCATCGAAGGGTGGGAGGCCTCATGGTTATTTTACAGCATGGAAAACTGTGGTGCCTGAAAGTGATTCCTTGCCCAGTGTTCACACATGGAGTCAGTGGCAGAGCTGGGATTAGAGTCCATTGTATGAAATGTAGGCTTATGACTCTGGTTATGGTTTGAAATCTGGCAGATTTGCTGAGTCCAAGGAGAGTTTAGGGCCAACTTGTTTGGGAGCCATGGAAACCTGTGAAGATCCATGGGACTTTGACCCCAGATCGGGTAGAGCTTGACATCTGTGGCAGGTTTCCATGTCGGTTTCATTCCCATCTGAAACCCAGAGCAGAAAAGAGGCATGGTCAGGGTGGAAACCTCTGAAGTGACCAAAAAGAGTTTTTCCACAGACCTCTCTGAATCCAGATGGTACATCTTCAGCCCTGCATCCGAGAGAGAGACAGAGAGAGAGAGAGAGAGAGAGAGAGAGAGAGAGAGAGAGAGAGAGAGAGAGAGAGTGTGTGTGTGTAGAGAGAGAGAGAGAGAGAGAGATTTTAGCGTGTGGGGGGGGGGTGAGGGGAGAGAGAGAGATATTTTAGCTTGGTGCTGCATTATCTTTCAGCCTCCAGAAAAACCCCAGATGGAAGAAGTGCCCTCTGTGATTCATACCTTCCGAGTCCAGCAAGCACATGGAGGGGGTTCATTTGACTGGACTTGGAGCTATGTCTCTTGCTGTTTCAAACAGAAATCCTACCCTGTAGTTCACTTCATTTTGTGGCTATGTTTAGACTGTCTAATTTGGGTTTCTAGTTATGAGTATTTCACACACAGAGAAACACAGACAAACTCTAGATATAAGTCAGAAGCTTGCTTGCTGAGAAATCTAGGCCTCTGGATTTATTTGATGACCTACTTTAAGACTGTTACAATCTGCAGGGGAATGCCCTCTGGATTAGACCAGCTAGATCCTATCCATTTGTGCTCTGGGTTAGAGGGAGCAACCTAAGGGTATGTCTACACTACCCTCCCAGTTCGAACTAGCGGGATAATGTAGGCATACCGCACTTGCAAATGAAGCCCGGGATTTGAATTTCCCGGGCTTCATTTGCATAAGCGGGGCGCCGCCATTTTTAAAACCCCACTCGTTCGAACCCCGTGCAGCGCGGCTACACGGGGCACGAACTAGGTAGTTCGAACTAGGCTTCCTAGTTCGAACTACCATTACTCCTCATTTCACGAGGAGTAACGGTAGTTCGAACTAGGAAGCCTAGTTCGAACTACCTAGTTCGTGCCCCGTGTAGCCGTGCTGCACGGGGTTCGAACCAGCGGGGTTTTAAAAATGGCGGCTCCCCGCTTATGCAAATGAAGCCCAGGAAATTCAAATCCTGGGCTTCATTTGCAAGTGCGTTATGCCTACATTACCCCGCTAGTTCGAACTAGGAGGGTAGTGTAGACATACCCTTACTCTTTTCTCTTACCCTTTTGCGCAAGAAGCGAGGTAGAATTTTCTTCCTAGCACTCAAACAGGCCTGAAGGAAGAAGAGCTGGCAAATACAGTAAACTTCTGATAATCCTGCACCTTTAGGACCCAGGGGGTGCCGGATTATCAGATATGCTGGACTATCAGAAGGGGGGGTTATGAGGGGTCTGGAGTGGGGTAGGAGGGGATGCCACCCCAGACCCTTCATAGCCCCCCCTTACGATAGTCTGGCTCTGCCCCAGGCGTCCCTGATTCAGCTGCTGCTGGTCAGTTTCAGCAGCAGCTGAATCGGGGATGCCTGCAATAGAGCAGCTGGGGTGCTGCCGGGTTGGTCCCACAACGCCGAGGGGCGGCGCTACGGCACCAACACAGCGGCACTCCAGCTGCTCTTGGGGACGCCTGGGACAGAGCAGCTGGGGTACTGCCCGGTTGGTCCTGTAGCGCTGCCCCTCGGGGCTGCGGGACCAACCTGGCAGTACCCCAGCTGCTCTTGGGGACGCCTGGGGCAGAGCAGCTGGAGTGCTGCCGGGTTGGTCCCACAGCCCCGAGGGGCAGCACTACGAGAACAATCCGGCAGCACCCCAGCTGCTCTGCTCCCGGATTCCCCGATTCAGCTGCTGATCAGTTTTAGCAGCAGCTGAATGCGGGAAGTCTGTCCGGCTGCCCCAGCACTTCTGGGTTCCTGATGGTGCCGGACCATCAGGAGTCCTGGACCATTGGATGACGGACTAATGGAGTTTTACTGTATAATGTTCCATGTACCAATTCCCCAGTGGCAGAGTCTGCAAACTGTTTTCTACTTCCCAGCTGGCTAGCACATATGCCAAAGTGAGCAGCACCCACTAGCTGCGGGGCTTTCATATAACAACATGTGATCCAGCAGATGTCCATGCTATTAAATCCTTCCACAGCCAGCAGGGAATCAATTGCATCAGAGGATGTTGTCTGGCCTTACATGGTACATCTGGCAGTCTCTCCGCCTCCTCGCCTTGGAAGTTCATCAGAGTAGAATATGGGTCCTGCCTTTCTATTATTTTTTTTAATTCATCATCTCACTGAGATGCTTTAAGAAAAGGGAAGAAAATCAAGAATCAAAAACCCGCAGCTACTGTTTATGTAGGACCTAGAAAAATAAAGCTTTCTTTGGTGTGCAACTGGAGCCAATAAATGTATGATTGTTCCCAAAACGGTGCATCTCATGTAGACATGGTGCTCTTGCACCCAGCATGAAGGAAATCAAGAACAAGGCGACATGAATTTCATGCCTTTCATAAAATATGCTGACTAGGGAGTCAGATACAGGCAGTCCCCGAGTTACGCGGATCCGACTTATGTCGGATCCGCATTTACGAACAGGGCTTTTCTCGCCCCGGAACTCGCGGGTGGCAGGACCACCCAGACGCGCAGTGGTCCCGCCATCACGTCCTCCGGGGCGAGAAAATCTGCTCCAGGTGTCCCTGGTCTGCTGGGGGGATCCCCAGCAGACCAGGGACACCCCGAGCAAAGCCTTGGAGGAGGCGGGGTCCCGCGCCTCCAAGGCTTTGCTCCGGAGCAAAGCCGCAGAGGCGCGGAACGCCGCCGCCTCTGTGGCTTTGCTCTGGGTGTCCCTGGTCTGCTCGGGGTGTCCCTGGTCTGCTGGGAGGGGTCCCCAGCAGACCAGGGACACCCCGAGCAAAGCCGCAGAGGCGGCGGGGTCCCGTGCCTCTGCGGCTTTGCTCCGGAGCAAAGCCTTGGAGGCGCGGGACCCCGCCGCCTCTGCGGCTTTGCTCCGGGTCTCCCTGGTCTGCTTGGGGGGGGGGGGCGCAGCTAGTGCGCCCCACCCCCCCAGCAGACCAGGCTTTTGTCGTGGACGCCTGGGGTAGAGCAGCTGGGGTGCTGCTGGGTTGGTCCTGGGGGGACCTACCCGGCAGCGCCCCAGCTGTTCTGTCCCAGGCTCCAGATTCAGCCGCTGTTGAAACTGATCAGTGGCTGATTCCAAGAAGCTGGGGGCAGAGCAACTCTGCCTCGGGCTTCCTGTAGTCAGCCCCTGGTCAGTTTCAGCAGCAGCGGCTGAATCTGGAGCCAGTTCCGAGTTACGTACAAATTCAACTTAAGAACAAACCTATAGTCCCTATCTTGTACGTAACCCGGGGACTGCCTGTATAGCTCTTTTGCAGCTCCAACTTAGCTCCCCCCTTGTTCCTCCTGCTGCAGAGACCCTGCAATGGTGCTACAGCCTCATGGCCCCCTGCAAGATTGGAGAGTGAGTGCTGGCTTCCTGTGGGGCGAGAGCAGGGGAAAGCCCCAAGCCTCCCCGTTGAATCCGGCTTGCAAGGAAGAAGCTGGAACCAGAAGTAGGTTCATGCTGCTGCTCTCCACCTCCTCCTTTGGCTGAAGGAACAGCAGCACATGGACGCATTTCCTGGCGGCTTTCCCTGTTGCTCCAGCCTGGGGGTGTCATATGGCATGAAAACAAGCAAGTGCCTCCCAGCTCCTCATGCCCATCCCCTGTACCCCCAGCCTCCTCACACACACTCTGCCCTGCTGAGACCCCACACCCCCAGATTGCTCCGGCATCTTCTTGGCCTCATACCCCTCCTCCATTCTCTCTTGCTCCTGCTCCCTCCCCCTGGCCAGACACCCTACTCGCAGCCTGCTCCTGCACCCTACCACCAACCCCGACCTTACCCCCTCACCTCCTACTGTATCCCACCTCCCTCCCTGATCCTGTACCCCCATCCCTATCACACTCACTGGCAGCCCTGTCCCATACACTTAACCCCTCATTTGTGGCCCCACCCCAGAACCTAGGGGGGGGGTCCACCAAATCCATCAACACTAGAACCCTAGAGAGGGGTGTGTGATCCCCAACTGATTTTTTAGTGGGTCAGTGGCCCCCGACCCAAAAAAAAGTTCCCCAGCCCTCCAATAAATTAAGACAATGTTGAAACCTTTTGTGTGCTGAACATAACATTTTACTTTATTTAAAAATTTAGTCTGGCCAATAAGCCCCCAACTGGGACCCAGCCCCCATCTGGCCGCAGTGTTATAACACTCCTGCACCCCCCTCCCCCACACTCTAACCTTGGGCCTATCATACACCTAAACCCTTTGCACTGAGCCCCACACTTTCACCCCACACCTCACATCCCCAATCCCTGCCATAACACTCCAGCACCTCCCATACCCCAACCTTGTGCCCTGAGCCCCTTGTACACCCCAACCCAGACTCTTTCACCCCCACATACCTATCCCCTTGCCATAAGATTGACATAAGACAGCCTGAACGCATGCATGAAGCTGGATTTGGCCAGTTGTGATGTAAACTTCAAACAACTGTGTGAAAAGATGCAGCAGCAGAAGTCCCGTTAAATAAAGTCTGTGAGTACATGTTTCATTTCTGCTATTATTAATCATTATGTCACATCAATATTATTAAGTTGTACCTTTTCAGTCATGCAAATGGGCATTCTTATACAGCTCTTTGTTGACCACCTGTTCTGAATTTTGATGTGGTTTGGCTCTTAGGTTTGAAAAGGTTGACGACCCCTGCCCTGCAAAAAAGAGGAAAGAAAGAATCAAATGTATACCCGATAACCCAACAGAGATTTAAGAGGAGACTGCATGTTCCAGAGGGCTCTCTGAAATGGAAAGGCTTATATATAGCAGAAAGAGAGTAGAATTTAAAATAAAATTCCTCACAGAACATGTGTTGTGGGAAACCTGAATTCCAGATGTGTTTTTGCCCTGGATGACCCAGGAGCATGGCCAGTGACCCATCAGTCCTTTCTGTGCTTTTTATTGTAGCTTGAAAAATAAGGAGGTTATTTTTTGTCTTTTGGGGTTTTCTTTGTTTTTGTTTTTTTTGTGTGAAGCAATGTGAATTTGTTTCTGGCCTTGAAGGAGCACACAAGAGATGGAAATACCTAATCTGCCACTTTCATAGGGAGAAATAAAATATTCTGATATATTCTAAATGGAATTGCATCAGCGGTGCTTGGTCTGTGGATGCCTTTGTGCTGTTCAGTGATCTTTCTGACTGGGGTAATGCAGTGAGGAAGATACAGTATTCCCTTGAGGGAAGCAGCTTGTGAACATTACTGTTCAGTCAGCCTCAAAGGCTCTATTACAGACAGATTTAGACTAGTCCTTGCATAGTATAAGGAGCAAAGCTGACTTCCTGGAGCAGAATTTTCTTGGGAAAAGTTGTGTGTTGGGCTGATTCATATGCTGCTTGCCTGCCAGTTGGGTTAAGTGTAGTAAAAATGTCCTTGCACATTGTGAGGGGCAGGTAAGCAGTGTTAAACCTTGGCAGATTGTCTGGTTAAGTAATTGGTAGAGTTATGCATACCGTGCAGGAGACCTCTCCCTCTTGTACAGGCAGTGTAGCATAGCAGATAGGGCACTGGACTTGGAAGTCCTGGGTTCTATCATCTGTCACTGGTGCTCTGAGAGCTTGGGAAAGTCACCTTTCTGAGTCTGTTTTCTTTCCCATCTTTTGCTCATTGTATCCATTTAAAGCAGGGGTGAGCACCTGGTGGGCCGCTGTCACTATATTTACCTGCACCTTTGCAGGTATGGGCGATCACAGCTTCCATTGGCCAGGAACAGTGATGTGTGACCAATGAAAGCTGTCTTCTCCTGTATCTGCAGAGGTGCAGGTAAATACATCAGAGTGGGGGCCTGCCAGGGGCTAATCCTGGCAGATCACATCCAGCCTGTGGGACAGTATTTGTCCACCTCTGATTTAAATGGTAAGCCCTTTGGGGCAGAGATAGACCCTCACTATGTGTTTGCACAACTTTAAATGCTGCTGAATCTTGGTCTCAGCTGGAACTTCTGAGCATTAATATAATGCCAATAAATAACAAGTGTTGAAATTGGTTCCACTCTTCTCTTTTCAGTGGGAAGTTTCTAAATCTATATATCTGTATTGACTGTATTATTTAAAATTCTTTGGCAACTAGACTTAACAGTGATGGAGAAATCCATTTGCAAGCAGCACAGCTGAATATTAGTTTAATCACTGCTTACCTGCTCAGACTTGAGCTCAGTGTTCTGTTTCCCAGTGCTGTGCTTGCTGACCCATCCTTAATAATAATGATAACATGCCCGTGGTGCACACTGCTGGTGCATCCTGAAGGCTGTGTGGTGCCATTTTTCACAATGGGAGCTGGCTAGTACTTGCATCTGTTTTGCTTCCCCTGGAAGTGGTGTATAGTACAAACTGTGCCTCACTTACACTCTGTTATGCTTGTTGGTCTCCTTTACTTTGCTTCCTTTCTTGTTTCCACCTGTTTGGAGACGTCAGTCCTGGGTAAGGCTGCGGTGTTTGGCTATTCAGCCCTTCAAGCGAAATACCCAGGGTCTGGTCATTGAAATGACAGTTCTGAAAGATCTTTTACTCGTTAAGTGTAGACTGCAAAATCCTTGGTTACTGGGATCTTCTTAAATCAAGGTACTGAGATTAGAGAGTGAGGAGGATAAACTGCAACCTTCACTGAACTTGTCTGCCCTATGTGAGTATCAACACAGCACTGACTACATTTCCTAAGTCCCAGGCTGGATTGTAAGGTTCTAGAGCAGTCGCTAGGTAGGATTCTCTTAGGGCATTTTGCTTCTGAGTGTGAAAAAGGAGATGGGATTTCCTCAGCCTTACACAGATATTAACTGATAATTTACAATTGCCTAGTGATGTTTGGGAATACCCTTTTTATAATCATCGTGAGTAGAGCCCTGCATGGATACAAAATTTGTATCTGCAAAAATGAGCCACAGATATTCACACTGATGTCCGTGGATGCAGATACCCATGGATAGAAAGTGGATATCTGCAAATTTGCAGGGTTCTAGATGCAAAATTAGTGTCCACATCTGCGTGCATAACCACAAAAATGAGCTGTGGATATCTGCATCCACATCCGTGCATGGATGTCTTGTATGTAAGGTGGGGGAAGGCTCTGACTTCCCAGGTGGCTACACATAGCCCAGCCAACCCTCCGCCTCAAAATGCCTCTTGTAGGCCTTCTGGGATGGAGTGTTGCAGCCCCCAGTACCCCCCCTTCCTGTGTTCTGGGGTTGGAGAGGCAGGGCTGGACTAGGCCACATGGCGTACCCTCCTACGGGGCTGGAGATGCTGGGGCGAGTGTATGCCTGCCTGCTCTTCTCCTCGTGGTTGGGAGGGGGAGCGCGTGCATGGCATACTGCCCCGCCTTCCTATGGAGGCAGGGAATGAGCGGGGCCTCAGAAGAAGAGGTGGGGCTGAGGGCTGGCCTCCTCCAGCCATGCATGCCTTCACCAACCACCCATGCATCTGCAGATGTACATACCTGTAGCTATAAAGTGGATATCCATGGATTTGCAGGGTTCTAATCATCAGCCCTTGTGTATTGATCCCTCAAGGAATTTGTGCAGGAGTGTGTAGGCAAGATCCGACTCCGAAGGGCTTTGCTCTAGTTGGACGTGCTTGCAGAGCTCCATAATAAGCTCCATAACAATTTGCTGTACAAATGACCACAACATCCCCCCTCTCCACTGCAGTTAGGGTTCTGCCACCCTGCTTTGCTGTAGCAACTCCGGTGGAAGCATCAGTCGGTGTCCCAGAGGAAGTTGTCTGCCCCTGGGCTTTCTGGTTTGACTCAGACAAGGAACCTTAAAGGAAAAAGGAAAATCCGTGACTCTTTGGAATTGGAACAGCATCAAAGTGACAAGTGTCCCCTGAAATAACAGTCCTTTAATAAACAGGGCTGGGGGTCAATCTGTCAGCTATAGGAGTAAAAATGATGCCTCCTGTATTCAGTGCCCAAAACTCTCCTGGGCTGGACTTTATTCTTCAATAGAAGGCAAAGAGGTGGACGTGAACAAAGACCCATTTCCATTGTCACAAACTTCTCCCCGCAGGCCTGATCAGTGTTCCTTCTAAGCTGCACACCAGCACTGCCACGCATTAAAATTTTAGGTTTGCTCATGTCATTTTAAGAGGTATGCAACAGCACTTACTGCTCACCTTCTTGCTGGAACGGAAGGTGAATGGTGGCGGTGATGGCTGGTGGCCTGGTGGGTTCATGATGGTGGGCTGCTGCCCTTTTGCTCTGCTAGGAGCCAGGGCACATGAGGTGAGGCCCTTCCAGTGAGGCTGCCCCAGCTGGAACAGGCCTCTTGCAGCTGCTGCTTTACTCAAGCTGGAGCTCAGGCCACCCCATAGTGCTATTTTTAGTATCAAGGTCCCTAAGGACCAGGACTGCGGTATTAAAAATAGCACTGTGGGCAGCCTCTGCTCCAATCCCAGAATTCAGTCCCGCCCTGGGAGCAGCTGGGGCTGGGGCTGCAGGGACTTCTGGTGCTAGGACCACGTTACTAAAAATAGCACCAAGACCTGACTCCAGCCCCTACAAACTGCTTTCCATGTTGAAGGTAGAAAGTTAGGGAAGGAGTAGGGGGAGAACTAAGGAGAAGGGGGATGAGAAGAAGAAGGTTCTTGTGCTGAGGGGTGAGGAGGGAACCAGGGCAGGAGAAGAAAGGGGAAGGCACCAATGAGCAGGGTGGAGGAGAGACAAATGCAAAGGGGCCAATAGGAGACAATGAAGAAAAGGGCAGAAGGGGGAGGGGTGGAAGAAGGGAGGAGACAAGGTGATGCGAGGAGAGGGGAGGGACAGTGGGGCAAGAGGGAACAAGAGAAGAGGGGAGGAGTGGGTGCCTGGAGAAGAGGGGTTGAAACGAGCGGTGGGCATGAAGAAGGCGGAATGGAGCAAGTCATGTGTGAGAGCACAGAGGGGCGTGAGGAGAACTGGGGCAGAGGGTGGTGATGGGTGGGCACCAGGGAGAAAGAGGGCAAGGAGGACAGGGCAGTGAGGGAAGGGGGAGACACCAGAAAGGTGCAGGGGTAAGGGAAGGTGCAGGTGCCAGGGAAATTGTGGGGGTGAAGCAGAAGGGCAGACGTGGAGGGGAAAGACAGGCACCAGAGGAGAGAGGCAGGCAGGTACTGAGAGGGAGGTGTTAGGAGAAGGATTGGGGACAGGTAGCTACAGCTGATCAGAGTGGGGCTGCAGAAGGAATGGACACGGGGGGAGAGTAGGGTTGCCAAGTGTCCGGTTTTCACCCAGACAGTCCAGTATTTGCGGGCTTTGTCCGGTAAAAAAAACAGGAAATTCCGGACATGCGCAATTCCGGTATTTCCTGTTTTCCTGGGATGGAAGCCTGGCAGGGACAATTTTCCCCTGTCACCTCTGGCGGGGGCAGGGGAGTGAGGAGTGCGGCAGAGTCTAGCGAAGGGGGGGCAGGAGGGTGCAGTTGCTGGGCGCCATGCTGGGGGGGCGCTGGACTGGGGTGGGAGCGGAGCACACGCTGCTCTGGCCCATGTGACCAGCAGAGCCTGTGAGATGGCCATATGATGCCTCCCTCTCTCTACAGTGTGAGCCGAGGCAGCCACGACGGGTAGCAGAAACAGCCACTTTAAAAGTCAGATTGTTTCTCCATGCCTGGCTCTGTGAGGGGGAGGGGAGAAATTCGATTAGAGTGGGTGTTCCCAATGCTGGGGATGATTGTCTCAGGGGGAGGCGGGAATGAACTGGGGTGGGGGGACACTAGGGAGGGCTGGGTCTGAGGCAGGGGTGAGTGCATTGGGATGGGGAGACTGGGGGGCCTGGCTCAGGGGGAGGGGTGAGTGCATTGGTGGTTAGTGTGTGATCCCGAACTGAAGGGTGTGGTGCAACTTTTGCTTAACAACTTTGGCTCCTCCCCCCTTTTTTTCTTGCTTAATAACTTTGTTCCCCTCCTTTTTTTCCTCAACAGAATTTTTTCCTGGTGTTTTTTTTTTTTTTTTTTTTTTTTTGGCCGTGGCAGGAGGTGTTTGGTATTTTTTCTTAAACTATCTGGCAACCCTAGGGGAGAGAGAAGGGCTGGTGCAGGTGACGAAGGTCTCCAAAGGACTGAGGGGAGAGAGAAAGAAGTTGAGGGGTGGAGGGCAGCAGAAAGCACCAGAGGAGCTGATGGGGTAGGGGAGGGATGGAGACTGGGCAGCAGAGGGGAAAGGGGGAGGTTTGTAAGATGTTTATTAATAACTTGGTTGCCACAGTGGCACACATCTGAACAAGTGCACATGGACTCAATACTGGTGCACAAGACAAAACTCACTGCGCTCAAGGGAGGAAAATCTTAGATGGAACACTGGGCCTGACCCAATAGCTATTAAAGTCAAGGGAAGTTGTGCTGTTGACTTTGGCAGGTTCTGGATCAGGTCCGTATTGACAAGAGCCTTCAAGGCAGTTTGACAGCTACAGTAAATGAATCACAAATGAACCAGCAAAGGAAGTCTTCAGAGATGTGCTGTATGGAAAGTTATCATCCCAGAGCATGATCTCTAGGCTCTGCAGTAGAATCTGCCAAATCCAGCTTGAGTGTGATTGCAGCTGTTGGCTTCTTTTGGCAAAGGACAAGAAGCGGGAGGGGGAAAAGGAAGGAAAAGTTCCTTGTGAAAAATAGCAGCAAATGCAGGAGCTCAGGCTGAGTGGAGCTATTTGATTACATGCCTTTCTGTTTCCTTCATGCCTCTGCTAGCAGGCACAATTTGTGGACAGAGAGACTGTCAAGGGACTTTTTCCCCATTCTGGCATTCTGAGTGCAGAAGATGGGGACCTGCAAGAAGCTTTAAAAATAACTTGCTACTGAAGGTTTGCGTTAAACTCACGAAACAAATGCAAAAACCCCTTTGAGAGTCCAAGAAGATGTACTGGGGAATTCTCTACTATGGGTTATCCTCAAGCTCTTTTAAGTCTCACACTAGGGAGAGCTTAAAAAAGTGTAATTTCTCGTAGTAGTGTAGGTTTGCAGTCTTAGGCATATACGCATAGAACCTCCTGCCTCCTAGGACACAGGAATCAGATCATTGTCTTAAAAAGATGATTTTTTAAAAATTAACTACAATGATAAAAAGGAAACACACTTGATGAAACATTACTTGTTTGTTAGGTGTTACAGAGCAATTAAAAAAAGGCATTAAAGCACAGTGAATTGCTTTCCACATTCAGTTTGGAAAGTTACAGTATAAGGGGGCAGTTTTATATCTGCTCAGAACACAGAAGTCCAACAAATCTGAAAACAACCTGATCATGATTCACTGTTCTTATACATCTGTGGTTTCAAGGTTTAGTCCTTCCCTTGGCATGGATGTTGCTGGATATGCCTTGTTTCCTGGCTTCATTCATGTCTCACAGGATCTCCTCTGGTCATACAGTAACCAGAAACAGGAAGGTCATGGCTTCTAATGCAAAAGCCCACACTCTGTTTCCATTGGCTCTTCTGGCTTCCTGCCAACTTCTTCCTGCTTTCCTAACATTCCTGGGGACTCTCTAGGACCCACTGTCTATGGCTTTAACCCTCACAGGTAAAACAATTAGGGTTAGGTCTTCGGAGTGGCTTCTGGAACAACTTGCTATCCAGGAGGGAAACTAGCATGGGGTCTGATCAGTTATCTCTGCTCTTTTGAGGCTGTCTCCTAAATAGGATTGCCAAGTGTCCAGTATTGACCTGGACAGTCCGGTATTTTCACCTCTTGTCTGGTAAAAAAAATTCAGAAAATACTGGACACATAAAATGTCTGGTATGTTCTGTTTTTTCCCAGCCAGGAGGCAAAAATACTGGACTGTCCGGGTCAATACTGAACACCTGGCAACCCTACAGACACTCAGCAACCGGGCCCAGCTCCTCTTCCCCTCCTTCTCCCCCTGCTTATCTAGCTCTGGAGGGGAGCTGTCTGGACCGGAGCAGGAAGACAAGATGGCTGCCAGCTGCCGGCAGCCTGTTAGGTCCAAAAGGCCTCAAAGGGGCCATGTTGGTTTTATTTATTTGTTTATTTATTTATTTATTTTTGCTTAATAACTCTCGGGGTCCTTTTTCTCTTCTCAACAATTTTGGTCTCTCTCTTTTTTTTTTCTCAACAGAATTTTTTCCCTGGTGTTTTTTTTGGGGGGGTGTTTGATATTTTTGGTTAAACCATCTGGCAACCCTACTCCTAAACAACAGCACACCAAAAATCCTTCAGGGTTCCAATCCTGCAGTGGGGAGGGAAACAGTGAAAGTCCATTACAGAAGTTACATACAATTCATGTACAACTCAACTGCCACATGCACCAGTCCTATTGCTACGAAACCCTGAAGTTGTTACACTTTTAAAATGCTGCCTTTTGAAAGTCTGCCACTCTGTAAAACACATCTCATTTTCTAACTCCACATTTAATGTGCTCAAGTAAGTAAATGTACACATAGAAGTTTTTTGGACAGCAAGAATAATACTTAGCATTTTCTCCTTCAGAACTGTAAAGAAACTCTAGCTATTAAATCCTTACAACCCTGTTGAGATTGGTATGGGTGTGTCTAGACAGTAGGACTATTTTGGGATACTTCCGGTATCCCGAAATAGCACTTTCCACATCTTGACAGTACACCCATCATTTCAATATAGCTTTCAAAATAACGGACGTGCTTTTCCGACTTCCCTGTAAACCTTGCTCCATGAGGATTAAGGGACATTTCAGAATAGTGGTTTATTTCGAAATTTGGTGCTATGTAGATCACACCAGTTTTCAAAATAAACTATTTTGAAATTAACTTGAAATAAGCTCCTCAATTTGTGTAGCTCAAATTACACATCTTATTTCGAACTGCGGGTGCAGTGTAGCCACACCCTAAATGTTCTTCCCATTCATAAAAAAATGAGCAGGGACACTGTGCAAACAGTCTGCATGGCCCTGTGGACAGTGTCCTGGAATGGAAGTTGGGAGACCTACATTCTGACCCCAGTTTGAGTGCTAAGTGCCATGTTATCCTGGGCAAGTGGTCTTTGGGTCTTCATTTCTCCTTCCACTGTTTTATCTGATGTGGTTGGGAGCTCTTTGGGATAAAGATCACTTCTTACTCCATATTTGTATATTGGCATATCAATTTTGGTTGGGGCCTCTACATGCTACTGAATATATTACTGAGAAACCCCAAATTTTGGGTCTGTGTAGCTTAACAGTTACAGAACTCAGAAATGCATGCCAGATGTTGATTCTCAGTCCAGTTCAATAACAGGGAGACTGAGGCAGGGAAGGTCACAGGGAGGCCAATGTTAGAAATGAGGGCTTCCAAGTTCTTGGTTTCTTGTCCTGTGCTTAGGCTACTAGATCAGACTTCTTTCCTAACCCATTAAGAGCCTGATTACTTCCCTGCCTTCCTGAAAGTGAGTGACACGAAAGTGACACAAAGAGAAGGAAGCCTCTGGAAGAATAATGGCATGTCAGATCATATCTCACTTGGTGATAGCATTTGCCAGAAAACAGTATGTTATTGCTGGCTAGAAAATCTTTTTGCAGTTTGGGGGTTCAGAAGGAAGAGAACCTGTCCAATCAGCCATCATTAGCGTGACAGCCTAATGAACACGGAGTTGCCTAATGTTCAAAACATGCAAAAATACATTATGGATTCGGGAGGGAAAGAAGTCATAGCCCATTTGTAGGCAGCTCTCTGTGGCAGCCAGGCTGTTCCTCCATTGGAATGTGGTGAGTTAACTGTGATAGGGAATCATCCTGCTTCTGTCTCTTGTCTACCCACAGACTGCTCAAAGACCATCATCTGGTCATACATCTTGTGCACTATATTTCCAATGCTCCCTTCTACCTTTACAACAGTGTTCATCTGACACAGCCAAGGAAGGGGGAGACAGGCGATAACTTTCCCCTGAGAGATCTTGTCTGGCTGACTCTCCAAAGCCTGCCACTCTCCTTCCTCCGGGAATACTTCCTTCCTGTGCCTTTTCTACGTTGTGGGCTGATGAGTGAATGAGGTCTTGTAGCTCTCAACCACCCACAGACTATCAAACAGGCAAAGCGTTGCCCATCGAGTGTCTTTCATGAGTGCTGTCACAGTGGCACCATTGTGCTGGAGTCCAGCCCTTGGGGTAGAAGCCATGTTGGTACTTCATTATGTCAGTCTCTCAGGGAGGGCAGCAGTTCTTCATGAATATTTGGAGACCATGAAATAGAAAATGGCAGCGGCCAGACTACTCCTCACCAGGTCTTTGCGGAGGGACTTGATTTATTTCCCAGCCAGCTTGACTCTCTTTCTCACCTGTGGGTCATTTGACCAGACAACATAGAAACATAGGACTGCAAGGGAACTTAGGATATCGTCTATTCTACTCTCCTTCACTCACGGCAGGACTAAAGTATTATCTCAGTCGTCCTTCACAGGAGTTTGTCTAATCTTGTCTTAAACACTTGCAGTGACGGAGCCTTTCTAGGCAGTTTATTCCAATGCTTAACCACCCTGACAGGAAGTTTTTCGTAATGTCTAAACTGCCCTTGCTGCAATTTTAAGCACGTTGCTTATTGTCCTATTACCAAAGATTAACAAGAAGAATTTTTCTCCTCTCCCTTCTCGTAACAACTTTTTATGCTTCTTTCCTGACTATGTGGGCAGCAGCCCAGCTCTGGGATGAAGCCATTGTCCTGAGGCCTCTCTGCTCTGTCTGTATAACACATGACTGGTGTGTGGGTGGGACTGATACAGGGAGGTCTTGATGTTTAGAATTTGAAAGGATGGTGTTCTCCTTGGCTGAAGTAATGCCTTGTGGGAATCTTGCAGTGCTTAACCAAAGCACTCCATGCCTGGGTAGCAGACAAAGTGCCTTACATCAGAGGCACAGAGTGAGATGGCCTCCTTACTAAGATTGCATGGAGCAAACACCTGGGGCTCATTAGTCATTTATTTGGTGATTTCAGCTGGAGTTGTAACACAGGCCACATCATCACTTTCTGCATGGGAGATTGATCTTCTGGTATTCTAGTTAAGACCCGCTAATTCAACTGCTGTGAGTGGTCCCAGTTGGCACCAGTACTGCTGGTTGTTGCAAGGAGTAAGGGAAGCCAACAAGAGCATTTGCTTCTGTCAGCCTCTCACTGTGAAGGTGGTGTCAAGCTTAGTTAAGCTTAATTCCAGATATGAATTTTACATAGCTGGAGTTGTGAGCCTTAACCTGACCTTCCAGGTCTAGTGTAGACCTGGCCACAGTGTTAGGGCTTGGGGTGGGAAGAGTGCTTCTTGAGGAATTCCCCCTATGTAATGAAGAGTAATATTTTAATCTGTTGGCCTAGTTTCTTCAGGACTACAGATACTACAGCCTCTGATTACTGGGGAGACATAGGTGTGTTTTTTTTTATCAGTGCACCAAGCCTATGTTATTTGCACTGCTCTGAGAAGCCTTCCTCTGAGTTGACCCAGGCAGCAAGTCCTTTGAGATATCAAGGGTACGTCTATGTTAGAGAAGAAACAGGTGATCCAGAAGCAGATGGGGTAAATGGAACTGCTTTATTGCCCATGCACGTTTACTTTGGACATTCAACACAACGTCCGAGTGGCAACAATCTGGTGCCAATCACACCCTTTTATCTATTTTAATATGTTGAGTCTCATGTCTATCACTGCTTTTCCTAAAATCTTATTTAGTAATGTTAACTCCCATAAAATGAATATTAATAAACAAATAATGAACTCAATTATATCCACCCCTAATTACTATTTACAGAATTTCTAATTGAATCAACACTTTCTACACTACAAACTTTCTAAGTCAACAGGTTACAGAGATTACAAGAAATTTAACCCTGAATATATTTTATACAGCACCAATGAGGATAAGCAAAAGACAAATCGAAGAAGAGCAGCTGCATGCTTATCTAGGCTGCAAAAACGCAGAGTAAAACCATGTTCAAGGATAATGCCTACTGTGGCTGATCTCCTTACCATCATCCCAGACCCTTATTAATTTTTACATATCCCAACAGTCTTCTTAGCTAGCCTGTGTCTTCACAAGCCACCTGCTATTTCGAAAAATATTTTGAAATAACAGGCACACTATTTCGTCATCCCAGTATTTCTCGTTTCCCAAGAGTAAAGGGGTATCTTGAAATAGCATGTTATTTTGAAATTTGGTGCTGTGTAGACACTCCAAATTTCAAAATAGCCTATTTTGAAATTCAATCGATATAAGATACACAATTTGCATAGCACAAATTGTGTATCTTCTTTTGAGTTTAGGGTGCTGTGTAGACGCACCCCAAAAGTCTGATTCTCCCTCACTTCCTCATCCCCCCCTCTATATTCTCTAAAAGAGGGGAATGTAAACCTGTTTGGTTTGGGCTAATAGAGAAAGCCATGGAGAAATCAATTAACCAGTAAGATATTTCCCCTCTGCTGTGTTTCTAATCACCATAATTCTGCATTTTTTAGTAGGTTTTGTTTATCATGATGAAGTTTAATTGCACTTAGATCCTGTGCTGGCCTTCCAGTCCTCTCCCCAGAGGCACATAAGCTCCCATTAATTTCTGCTATCCAATCTGCTTAATTTCATTCCTCAGAGCACCAGCCTTCACAATCTGAATCTGGCTAATGCAAAGGACCTATTGCTTTCTTCTTTGGAGCTAACTGTTCCTTCACTAATGCACTTGGTCTACTCTGATCACTGGAACTCCTGGTTGTGTACCTGGTGTTTGTACTGTATTACACAATAGCATGTGCAGCTCTGTTAGGATTACGGTTTGCTGGGTACTGTTCAAACACAGAGTAAAAGATGGCCTGGACCCTGAAGACATTTAGCGTATCTGAGAAATGATGCAGCAAGTGGAGGTAGCAAACAACCAGAAGGTAACCAACAAATGATGCAGCAAGCGGAGGTAATAAACAACCAGAGCGAAGGGGAAAGCCATGAGAAACAGCAATTTAAACTAGGGATGTAATAGTGTAGTTGGTTAACCGATAAGCAAAAGCTTATCACTTAATGCTATAGACTACATGCATTTCCTCCTCTCCCCCTCCAGTAATTTTTTTTAGCAGGCTGGCCAGCAGCCCAGCTGAGTCCTGGCTTGTGTCAGATCCAGGACCTACCCCCACTGCAAGTCTGCATTTAAAGTGTATTAGGACCCTGGCGGGCAGACAACCCGGCTCAGTTCCAGCTTGCATCAGGTCCAGGAGCTTAGGCCCCCCCCCCCCCACCCGGACAGGGACTGCTGCCACCCTGTGCTGCTGCCTCCGTATCAGAGGCAGTATCACGGGGCGACTGGCAGCAGCCGGTCCGTGAGGGGAGCTGTAGCAGAGGCAGCTGTGCGGAGTGCAGGGGGCTCCTTAGGGTTGGAGTGCACTGGCTGCCAGTCCCGCCCTTAGGGACTATAGAATAGTCGAGTAACCAATCAGGATTCATGAGGTTAATCGACTATTCAGTTTATTGATACTTAACATTCCTGATATAAACTTGTGTTTACTGCAGCAGAGTGCAGAAACTGAGCTAACATGATGTTGGATGGCAAATGCGGACCCGAGGGGAACAAAATAAAAATGACCGTTAATGAAATTCCCCTTTAAATGGCCCAGGTTCTAACTCTGGCTGGTCACTGAAGCTTAACTGGGGGCAAACTCTCTTTGCAGTGATGAGATTATCCAAAGAGTTTGAAGCGTCTGTGGCTTCTCTACTGCATACTGCAGTTACAAGGTGGCTTTAGAGGTACAGAGCTGTGAAATTCTCAATCCTAAAGTGCAGTAAGGAGAGGCTTCCAGGCCTCTATCCCTGTTGATCCAGACTTCTTCTGATTCTCTGAAATTGCCCTGCCATCAGCTTCCAATCTTTGAATGATCAGGTACATGGATAGGTCTCTTCAGAGACTGGTGATACATTGCTTTCCTGCTGTTCTTCTGGGAGAGTTACATGCTAAGGAGCAAAATATGTTCTTTCTAGAGAAGTATTTGGTACCTATTAACTTGGCCTAAGGCCCTGCATGAAACTCCTTGTAAAAGCATATAAATGCAGCCCTGTGACATGTATCACAATAAATGGTTTCCATTCCTGGACACCATTTCCCACTGGCCAGCAGTTCCCATGTATTTGCATGGCCCAGAGGTCAGCGTAATAAATGCCTCCTGGATTTCACCCGGATTCAGAGTTGGCCCTAGGGACGTGTGAATGGTGCTGTATTATGTGTGGCTTCTCTTGACAGACAAAATTCTCCATCTGGGTAAAATAGCAGAAAAGTCAGGTTTCTTCTGTGACAGGGACAAAGTTGGAAGCAGTGAAAGCATCAGGATTCTGGGAATGAAGAGGCAAGGGATTGAAGTAACTGTCGTTTGCATTTCATGTAGTAATATATATATGAGTTGTATTATCTTGAATGCTGGCAAACCAGGCTCAGAGAGGATATGGTGTGGAGCCAGGATTAGGTCCTGAAAATGCTCAGATGCCAACCTCTAAGCATATATCCCTAGTGATTAACTGGGGGGAAAAAAGAAACCCATGGACAGAGCAAACATCTTGGGTGCTCGCAGTGTTTGCAGCAGAAGAGCTAACTTTAGAAGCTAAAGCAATCATGTACTAGCTAACAAAGTGGGCAAGCCACATGAGAAATCCTAAGACATATTTCCCTGTCTCCAGATGCATTTCTTCCTTGGACGCTTCCCTGATTTAATGCTGACATTCCAGACCTTGACAAGCCAACGTTTTGGTGTATACTTGTTAAGCCCCTCCATCCGCAGCAATGCGTTTTAAAACCAAACAATTTATGATACCGCCTGTCTCCGCAGACATTTAATGGACTACTTGGACATGTAGGTCTCTGCTTCCCCCGGGAGTTGGAAACTTCCAGCTGAAGAGGGCAAGAGGGAAGCAGGGGGAAATGCTGTGAGTGTGTGTATTTGGGAGGTTGCGGGGGAGAGTTGTTCAGCTCTGGCCTCATGGGCAAAGACATGCATGCTGGTCAGGTGCCAAGATTGGGTTTAGGGAAATATAATCATGTCATTAACAAGGACCCAGTTTCCTTTTAATGTTTTCCCATCTAAGGCAGGCTTTTCACAGGACCAAGCAAGAGCATGCACTGCTGGATGCACAGGAAGAGAGGATTTTAAGATTTCCCTAACATGCATCTTGATCTGCTATTACTTCAGTGCCGTACATTCAGAATAGAGGCAGGAAGCAGCAAGCTATAAAACGGGCAAGTGGTGGGAGGGGGAGAGCCTCTTGGGAGGCAGGCTGCTTAGGAATAAACCAAAAATAGATCCGTATCCATTAATATAATATATACACTAACAAATATCTTGGAATGTATGCACAGAGGGAAGAACGCAATTCATATACCACCTCCTTCCCCCAAGCTATTGCTGTCAAGTATAGATTAAGCCATTTGCATTTAATAAATACATGTTTTTATTAGCTTTTCAGAAAAGTCTGCTTCCTTTCAAATAGAATGGGGGTGAGAACAAGGTACCCAAGTCCTTTGTAAATATGGATAGAGTCTGTAATTTGGATTGTGGGTGAGATTGTCTCTGAAACTTTTGTCTAAATTCAGCAGGGTTCTATGCTGCTGGCTATTTTTAGCCAGCTCTGGCTAGGTAATTAATTTGTCCTCTATGGTTATTCCTCAGTGGCAACGATACTCAGAAAAGCCAGGCAGCTTTGGTCATCTGTGAGCAAATGTCAAACAGCTAGTCCTGGAATGGGTGATTGAAACAATGATATTAAGATGTCAAGGATTATATGTATTAAATGTGGTTCTCTATACAAAACACAAAGCAGACGATTCCTGCCCTCAACAGTTTGCAGTCGGAACACAATAATACTAGTACTTATTGCCCATTACTACTTGAGAATATGTCACGAACAGTACTCATTTAAGCCTCTTTCTATGCTACATGGTAAGTTTGTATTATTATTCCTTCTGCACAGGTGGGAAAACTGAGGCCTTGTGTGCTTAAGTGGCATGTTCTAGGTCACCCAGGAAGCCTATGCCAGTGCCAGGATTAGAAACCAAGAGTTTGTGACTTCCAGTTTTGTGCTCAAACTACAGGTTGAACCTTCCTAATCTGACATCCTCAGAACCTGAGGTGCTGAACCAGAGAATTTGCTGAACCGTGGAAGGTCAAAATTGTCTAGCAGCATTGCCAACACTTTCACTGGGGCTCTTAGAAGACATTTAGGAGTAAATTAGAGCTAAAAAACAGCACAGAACACTGAGAGCCAGGACTAGTGGCTGCAAAAAAACTTTATGGGACCAACAGAAACTTGGCCACGCCCATGATATGTGGACCTCTGGCTGTAATAGGTGGGACTCACTGCCATAGCACCTCCTGCTGGTGACTCTGGGAGTTAACTTTTCAGCCCTGGAGCCCCCCTGCTGGTCACAGTCTTGCCTACTGTTACCTATTATTCTCAACCAATGTGTATTAGGACCCACCAGTCTCCAAGACCATGGCATCCCTCCTCTGGGTACTTCCCTACTACAGTGCCTTCACACTCTCGGTTCCTTCCCCTTAGGGATCACCCAACCCCCTATACCAGTGGTCCCCAACACGGTGCCCACGGGCGCTATGGCACTCACGGGGGCATTTGTTTGTGCCCGCCAAGTGCTAGGGGCTGTCCCCACCCTGGGTGCGTGGCTCATGTGTGGTGCCGGAGCCGGCCCCGGATGCATGGCACACGGGGAGCGCCGGCCCCGGGCACGTGGCGAATTGGCCGCCCCGGCCCCAGGCGCATGGCTATGGGGAGCACCGGCCCCGGGAGCGCGGCAAATTGGCCTCTCTGCCCCCAGGCAAGCAGCTATAAGGGGGGTGCTGGCTTTGGGCGCACAGCTCTGGAGGATGCTGGCTCCAGGCTTGCTGCGAATGGGTGGCCTCCCCACCCGTGACCACGCGGCGCATAGGGTTGCTGGCCCCAGCAATTTTGCTAATTTTGCTTTTCTACTTAAAGGGAAGATGATGGCTGTGTTTTAGGGGTATTTTTACTATGGATGTTAAGGAGCAGGTATTTTGTTAATTGTGTACTCACTACAATTTGTACTGGTTACACGATTAGTCTATGAGGGGAGGCTTGCTCCGGTTTCACTGAGCCTCTGCATTTTAAATGTAACAAGAGTCTGGTAGCTCTTACTACATTTAAAATGCAAAGGGGCAGCTGTTCTGGACCCGCAGGAGCTGGGACCACTCCCTCCCAGCTTGCAGCAGGTCCAGCAGCCCTTGTTAGTGGCAGGAGAGTGGGGGACAGCTCCACGCTGAGACCTCTGGGGACAGAGGCTGCTTTGCAGCAGCCTCCCCTACCCCCCACCTCTGTTAGAGGCAGCAGTATGGGGGGGGCAGCAGCACTGTGTAGCAGTATGGGGGGGGCAGCTGGGGGGAACTGGCTTTTAGGTCTGCTCCCCCCAGCACTGGCTCCTGTCTCCCTTTCCCCCAGATGCTGCCTCTCATACAGAGGCAGCAAGGAGGGGAAGCAATAATCGAGTACTCCACTCCACTACCCGATAAGCTTATGCTTATCAGATAGTGGAGTAGCTGACTACTCATTCACATCCCTAATTTTTACCCTTCATGGAGTACAGCTCTGTAGACCTGGCTTGCTGTATACAGTAAAGAGGAAGTTCTTTTGCCTGCTTAAGGTTTCAGAAGACAGTTGGTCACACAGAGTCCAGCTGAGAAATGAACGCTGTGGCTATAGAAAGCAGAGAGGTGTTAGAGCAGACAGTGCCGCTTATGGGAAGGACTTCAATATACGATCTGTCTGAGTGGTATGTCACCTTTTTGCCTGTGTATATTACAAGATAGACTATTGTGGTTTGGCCAGTTGACATACATTTATCTGGATTTGTTTTTGTTTTCATGAAGGGAGGGAGTAATTTATTTGTTTTGTGTGTGGGAGTTGTCATCTCATACATGTTTCTTATCCTTCCAAGTAGTTTCAGTTTATTAAACAGCATCTTCCCCATGAACCTTTTCCATGGAGATTTCCAGGACACTCAGAGTTTTTGAAGTGTTTTTTATGTTAATTAAAAGATGTAATATTTGGCTTAAAAATCCCTATCTTGCAAGCATTTATTGCTTCATAATATATAATACATGGAGATATACCTATCTCATAGAACTGGAAGGGACCTCGAAAGGTCATTTGTCACATCATGTGTTGTTTAGTTATAAATGGTTGACTTATTAAATTTGGAAAGCAGGTGCTCTTTATAACATTTTCATATTGTAATTTGGATTTATGTAATCACTCCTTTACAGGTTTTGTATGGATTTAGTGGCAGTAGCTGTCTGACCCATAGGTAAAGTAGGGGGGTAAAATCAGTTTAAAGTGTTTACCAGTTAAACTATATGTTTAACCAGTTAACCGGCTCGCTGCATCACGCCACAGGTTGAAGGGTCACTGGAGCAGTCCCCTGCCCATGTCATGGTGGGCCCAGTCGGGCTGGAGGAACCCTCTGCCTGTGGCCACATAGGGCATCAGTTAAGCAGTAACCTTGGTAAGTGTGCCAGTGAACTATATGTTTAATAGGTTTCCCCTTTCTATCTCTAAGACAAAGATCCTGAAATTCTCTCTGGGAACAAGTGGGGAGCATAGGGAGCTATGTAAAATGCTCTTGGTACCCTCTCAGATAGATACAACTACAAGCTTCAGCCCTATTCTAGCACGGGGGGGAGAGGGGAAGCATTTCTAGGGTGAGGCAAAGGCTAATTCAATCTTCTGTTGGAATTTTCAACACGGGGTACCTCTTGTCATGATGCTTTCTCTGATTATAACTGATCATCCACTAGGAACTGGACTTGGGCCAGGACTATACCAGGGAGAAATTTGACTTAAAATGCGCAACTCCAGCTACGAGAATAGCATAGCTGGAATTGATATACCTTAAATAGAATTTCTGTGATGGCCTCTCTGTGGGAGATCGCCGGGAGAAACTGTTCCATTCACTTCTCTTACTCCGTGAGACCCTATGGAGTACTGGGGTCGACAGGGGCGCTTCAGTATTTGATTTAGTGGATCCTTACTAGGGATATGTAAGTGTAACTGAATACATGGTTAACTGCTAAGCCTGGGCTCATTGGTTAACATGCACGGTTATCCCTCCACCCCCCATACACACACTGCTGCCTTTTAAACGGACTCCCTGTGTGTACCAGCTTCCGTGGAACTGCCTGCCCCACTGCCTCTGTATCAGAGGCAGCAGCGTGGGGGTGTGCAGGCAGGATCCAAGCTGAAAATTCACGGGTTACATGTTTACTTGAATAAACGTGTTTTAACATCACTAGTCCTTACTAAACTGGCTAAATTGATCTGTGGAGCATCAATCTGTACGTAAGTATAGACAAGGCATGAGACGGCCACTGCATTATGCATAGGCTACTGTCAGAACCTGAAAGTCATTGCTAGTAACCTGGGCTGGATCTGAAACAGCAAAAGCCCACACAGCTGGCCAGCATCTCCAGGTTTGTTCCCTTATATAGCTTGAGAGAGAGAACATATATTGCCACTATATTCTTTGCAGGTTATCTATTGAAGGGTGGAAAAGCCTCTTTTAGCAAGCAGATTTGTAGTTAAGCCTGTCATTCTATCCTCAACATGTTCCCCTTGTGCTTAGCTAATGTAGCACATAGGACATCCATGGTTCTTGGAAGAGAGAGCCCTACAGCACAGACCGCAAGGAGGCTAAGGGACTGAGTCTTCACCACTGATTTTCTCCTTACTCATTTTCATTGATGAAGCACGTCTTCCCCTTCTAAAATAGTACTTACTCTTAGTTTGTGAAGTCTTGGATAACACCTTCTGCTCTAGCTGAAAGGGAACTTGTGTTTTTTTCCCTTTAGATAGAAAGATAATTGCCTCACACCTCCTGTGTACATGCCTAGCAACGTATCCTCAGAACACGGATGAACATCTCCTTCAGCAGAGGCGATGTGCTGGAGCACTTCCTGCAGCTCACAACCCAAGTATGGTCTACAGCGAGTCTCATATTCTGTGAATTCTCTGGGAGGACCCGCTAGCTGTACAGAGTTGTTGATGTCTTATGCCCCATGTTCTGTGATGGGGAAAACCTGCTGTTGCACTGTGCTGAGGGGAGCCACAGGGCTGAGCAATCTCTTTGCTCCGTAGTAGGGTGTTTGCTTGTACAGTTCAGCTGAGGTTCATTTTTATGGTGCTGGTTACTGTGGTATCTGAGTGCCTTGTATTTGGAATCTGGTGCCCTAATTAATTTAGCAGTGCAGTGTCCTTGTGAAGTTCTATTCTCCCCATTTTCGAGATGGGAAACTGAGGCATGCAGAGCCTAAGTGATTTACCCTTGGAAGGTCAAGGAACTCTGTCAATGAGTAGCACCATTTTTTGGACCATATTTGCCTCTGCTGTTGGGCTCATGGATTTACCCTAGGTCCAGATCAGGGAACTCTGTCCTTGGGTAGCACTCTTAACTGTTGAACCATCCTTGCCTCTTCCACTGGGGTCATGGAGGAAGTGAGTCCTGATGGGGGGCAGGGAAGACTGCAGGCAAACTGGGCTGTAATCAGGGTCGGCCTTAGGCCGATTCAGCTGAATCGGGCCCCGCACCTAAGGGGGCCCCGTGCCCCTGAACCTGGAAGTGTGCCGGGCCATGGGGGGGCGAGTTACTATTCAGAGCCCGGGGCCCTCCACCAGCAATAAGTGAAGCTGTCTCTCTCCCCCGGCTCTGCCTGGAGCGGGCCCCGGATCCGGGGAGAGGGTGGGAGAGGAAGGGGAGGTGGAAGAAAGGGAAGGCACCAAGAGACAGGGTGGAGGAGACACAAATGGCAGGGAGCCAAGTGCAGACAATGAGGGAAAGGGCAGGAAGGGAGGTGTCAGTGGGAATTGGGACAGGGTGATGCTGGGAGAGGAGAGGACAGGGGAAGGGTGTTGGGGGCTAGAGGGGGAGGGGGAGGTGCTGGGAGAAGGTTTGAAAGAAGGGGTGGGCATGGATAAAGGTGGGGATGGAGCAAGTCATGTGTGAGGGCACAGAGGGGCAGGAGGGGAATGGGGGCAGAGAATGATGAGGGGGTGGGCATTAGGGAAAAAGAGGGCAAAGGGGGCAGGCAGGGGCAGTAAGGGAAGGGGGAGGCACCAGGAGGGTGCAGGGCTAAGGGAAGGTGCAGGTGCCAGGGGATTCTGGAGGTGAAGCAGAAGGGCAGACACCTGCAGGGGAGGGACCAGCACCAGAGGAGAGAGGCAGGGCAGGTGTGTAGAGGGAGATGTTAGAAGAGGGGATGAGGAGGGGTAGCTCACATGATCAGAGTGAGGCTACTGGAGGAGTGGGTACAAAGGGATGTGAAGGGCTGGTGTAGGGGGGCAGGTTGCAGGAGGGCTGAGGGCAGTGAGAAGGGCAGGAGTCAGGACAGCAGAGGAGGGTGAGGAGTTGGGGGGCAGCAGGCACCAGGGGAGATGATGGAACAAGGAGAGGAGACATGGCAACAGGAAGAAAAGGTAAAGGTTTAAAAATATTTATGAATAACTTGGTATGCTGCCCACGGCCAGTTTGTTAGCGTCCTGCGGTGCAGTTTGGGTTTATGTGGGGATCAACACGTAGCCGGCGAGTGGGAGCCAAAACAAAAAAGTAGTCAGTGTAATGATCTTCTGTTGATATGTGTTTTAGTAGTTCAATTCTTGGACTGTCATTGCTCATGAAAAGTGCTGTCATGTGGGTAGAAATCGGGTAAATATTGCATTTTATTAATATCAGCAGAACTGACTTAAATGGAGCCTGTGTGTTGTGTAGTCTTGCTTTAATCTTTGTATTCATGCCTGACAGTGTGAGAGAAGCTATTTGTATATATTTGCTTGCATATGCAACCACACTTAAGTTGAGGCCCTCAGCATGTTCTGTAAGTATCAGTGTGGCCCCTGGGGCTTCCAAAGTTGAGTTGCCCTAGCTCATCCCTGACAGGTGTCTGTCTAACCTGGTCTTAAATATCTCCAGTGATGGAGATTCCGTAATCTCCCTAGACTAGGCAATTTATTCCAGTGTTTAACCACCCTGACAGGCAGGAAGTTTTTCCTAATGTCCAACCTAAACCTCCCTTGCTGCAATTTAAGGCCATTGCTTCTCATCCTAACCTCAGAGGCAAAGGAGAATAATTTTTCTTCCTCCTCCATATGATACTCTTTTAGATACTTGAAAGCTGCTTTCATGTCCCTTCATGCCCCTTCATGTCTTCTCTTTTCCAAGATAAACAAGGCCAATTTCCTCTGCTTTACCTCATATCTCATGTTCTCTAGACCTTTCATCATTTGTGTTGATCTTCTCTGGACTTTCTCTAGTTTCTCTATGTTTCCTGAAATGTGGTGCCCAGAACTGGACATGATATTCCAGCTGGGGCCTAATGTAGATGGCTCATTCCCTGCCTAGGGGATGTGAGACCGGCAGGTTAATTTCCAATCCTCCTGTTTATTCTTTTCCTAAGCCAGGAGGGAACAGTAGTTCTGATGGGGGCTCTGCAGGAAGGCAGCCCGCACTGCCACCTGCCTGAGACCTTGTGCAGGTGTTTAACAGCTGTCCAGCCCACCCTAGAGGTGACTGCATTTCAGCGTGCCTGTAGCAACACAGCACCAGCAATGGACAGGAGAATGTCTCCCAGGCATGGCTTGCTCATGAATGCTTCAGTCCCCTTGGATGGGTCTCAGCCTCTTTTCTTCCCCTCCCCCGCTTTGCAATGGGGCTGTAGACTCTGGGGAAGAGGCGTGGAGGCAGGCAGAGGTGTCTCCCTGCGGCAGATGTAGACACGTCTCTGTATTAATCATTCTCTCATTGAAGTTTTTAGCTTTGTATTGAGTCCTTTTACATGGAAACTTTGTATTACGTCTTGTCAGAATAGTCCCTAGGACAAGTGAGGCAGAGACTGTCCCTGTGGGGTGAATGAGGTGGGAATGGATGAGGTGGAAGGTGAGCACCTCTGGGCAGTTGCAAAGGTTGGAGAGGAGATGCCAGATCCAAGATCAATGAACCCTGGGAATTGGGCCCATTGAAAGGAGACTGGACCTGTGGATGCCTTGGGGGTCTGCAGCAAGGGCCTGCTCTTTGGGAAGCCCCCTCTTTGGAGGTGAATGTGGCAGCATTGAGATACCACCCAGAAGCCTGCAGATTCATGGGACGGCTCTAACAGATCTTGCACATGCATAAGATGATGGATCTGCGGGGGTGGGGGAGAGCAGTGGCGTAGCGAGGGGGCCGGAGGGGTCAGTTGATACTGGACACCATGCTAGGGAGGCTCCAATTTAATCCCATTCTGCTCCCCCCGTCGTCCCTCAGCTCACGTGCTCCTACTCCGCCTGCCACCAGCAGCTGGAGCCTCCTCCCTGCCTCTCTGCTCTGAGCCTGACCCTGCTCCAAGCCCGACCCTCCTCTATCTCCACTGGAGGGTTAGTGCATGTGGGAGCCCGGCCCCAAACTGTAGTGGGTGGGGGAAGATGCGGTACAAGTTCCCCTCAACTGTGCACCAGGTTTGGGGCCTTGCCACATGGCGGCGGGGGAGAGGGGGGATTTTTCCTTTGCCCCCGGGCGCATAACACCCTCTCTACGCCTCTGGCAGCACATCCAAACAAGCCACATGAACTCAGTACAGGTGCACAACACAAAATCCATTCTGTTTATGGGAGAAAACTCTTGGCTATGTCTACACTGGCGGCTTCTTGCGCAAGAACACGTCCACACTGCCATGTGTGAGCTGTACTTTTTATTAAGAGCATCCCTGGCAGTGTGGACGCTCTCTTGAGCAAGAAAGCTCCAATGGCCATTTTAGCCATAGGGGTTTTTTGTGCAAGAAATCCCTGCCGAGCATCCACGCTGCCTTCTTGCGCAAGAGAGCTTACACCTGTTAGAAAAGAGCGTAGCTCTTACGCAAGACACCCTGTCTTACCACGCCATACTGTAAATTGCGCAAGAGCAGGCAGGCAGTGTGGATGCTCTGTGGGTTCTTGCAGTAGAACGGCTGTACTTGCGTAAGAAGCCACGAATGGAGACATAGCTTTAGAAGAAACACTTCCCCCAGCCTCTCTGCCCCCGAGTTAATGTCACACGCATTGGGTTAATGCAATTGCAGGATAGTTGCATGAAGGGGATTTGGTGGGGGCCAAACTAATCCCTGTTGGTAGGAGGATGGTGGGAAAAGTCCTTTGAGAGGGGTGACATGACACCTTTTACTTCTGGTCATGTGTCCATCTTGCCCAAGCGTGTTGCCTCCAGAGACTTGGCTAATGGGGGTCAGCGGGTGTGGCTAATGGAGTTCAGGGGGCGTGGCTAATGGGGGTTAGGAGGTGTGGCTAATGGGGCACCACCAAAAATTATACAAATCTGCCATCCCTGGAGGAGGAGTGCATCGGCTGCCTGCGCCACAGGCAGTGTGAGTTTAGCGCAGGGTGTGTGTGTGTGTTGGCAGGAGATTTTTTTGTGCTGTGGTGTTTTTTTTCTTTTTTTGGCTCAACCAAAATTGCTGCTGGGCCCCTTTGAAATTGTTCGAATTGGGCTCCGCACTTCCTAAAGCTGGCCCTGCCTGTAATATTGGCAGTTATTTACTTCATTCACAGAACTCTGCTCTCTCCCTTTTGTTCAGCTTGCTCCTGGCTGTGCAATAGCTTCAGTACAGACTGACAGCCTCAAAGGGTGCCAAGTTGCTTCTGAAAACTTTCCCACACCAAATCCTCTAGCAATACCAGTATAGACTGTGGCAGGGAGAGATGGCTCTGTTTTGCCATAGTGCTCTTTCATCTTATTTTCAGCTCTTCTCATTAGGGGGTCTGGCTCGTTGCACATTATATGCCTTCTGCAGATGTCTCGACATGGGAAAAAGAAACAACCTCCCTCCCTCCCCCAATACTCACACAAGAGCAGAGGGCAGAAAAAGCTCTTGATTGCTTATAGTAAATGTGAGCAGAGCTGGGATCTGCAGCTGTGTAATGAGTCTGGATTAAGGTTTGTTGCTGAAATTACTTCAAAAAGGGGGAGGAGGTGTATGTGTGTGCATGCATACATGCTAATTTAAAATAAAGGGACTGACCGTGTTTAAAAGCAAATCACTAGTCAGGTGTTGTTCAACTGGCTGTTATTTCCAAAACAAGTGGGGCTCCTTCTGTGGGAGACATGAAAGGGGTTTGAGTGCTGAACAGAAACTTACTGTTTTGATCCTTAGTGGGATGACTCTTCCTACCTTTATATGGGTGGCTGGAGATAGGGCGCATCTCTCTTTTCTATTGCCATAACACGTTGCTGGCTTATCGCTGTTGGATGTCTTTAGTGGGCTGAGTTAGTGGTATTGGTCCAGTTTTTAATGGGCAGTTGTCTGTATAGCTGAGTATAATTGTAACAGTGTGAAGCCAAACCCTGAGTAGTCCATCGAGGCTGAACTTTGCTCTAAATCGGTGGGGTCCAGTCAGTTCTGAAGCAGAGCCACTATTGTGGCTCCTACTGTAGTGAACTAGTCACCCACAACCAGTCAACTAGTCACATTATTCAAGTCAGTTAGCCATACACAACCAGCCAACTAGCCACATATGGCTAGTGACTAGTGTGTTGGACAACATGGCTCTAAGCCGTCGTGGTGGTCCTTTCAATCTGGAAAGAGGCCTCCCTCTCTTGATGGGTTCATGTGGGCAGCTTGCCTGCGGCTGTCAGTAATACACATTCCTGTGAACTAGAAGACTTTGGTCTCCTGGGCTGGCAAACTTGCAGTTTTTGAGCAGTACATTTACATTAAAGATAAAGCTCCCACTCTTTAAATCTACCTCAAAGGTTTTTTCCCAATGGTAGGCAGGAAGCATTTAGGGCGAAAATAAATGTTAATATCAGCACATTTATTTACTGCATTGTTCCTCTTAACTAGTTTTTTAATTTCTCTTCATCGCTCCCTTTGTTGTTGCCCTGGAATTGCTCTATTTGCTTCTGTGCTATTCTCTGGGGTCTTTCTGGGTTGGTGGGAAGTTCCTGCTGAGTAATCACAGAGGGTATGTCTACACTAGAAAGTTAGTTCGAACTAACGGACGTTAGTTCGAACTAACTTTCCTATGCGCTACACTAGCGCTCCGTTAGTTCGAACTTAATTCGAACTAACGGAGCGCTTAGTTCGAACTAGGTAAACCTCATTTTACGAGGACTAACGCCTAGTTCGAACTAGCTAGTTCGAACTAAGGGCTGTGTAGCCCTTTAGTTCGAACTAGTGGGAGGCTAAGGCTTCCCAGGTTTCCCTGGTGGCCACTCTGGCCAACACCAGGGAAACTCTATTGCCCCCCTCCCGGCCCCGGAGCCCTTAAAGGGCCATGGGCTGGCTACTCACTTTGTGCCAGTTGCAAGGCTGCCAGCACCCGTGCCTGCACAGCCTGCACCTGCCACAGGATGAGCCAGCCATCCGAGGGCTCCCAGCCCTCCACTGCTCCCCACGACCAGCCTGGCGGCTCCCGGGAGCCTGCCCGGGGGCGCAAAAGGCGGGCGCCCGCCTGGTCAAGTGCGGAGATCGTGGACCTCATCGAGGTTTGGGGGGAAGCCTCAAATGTCCACGATCTCCGCACTAGCCACCGGAACGCGGCCGTCTATGGACGCATGGCTGCCAGCCTGGCCGCCAGGGGCCACCAGCGCAGCCGGGAGCAGGTGCGCTGCAAGATTAAAGACTTGCGGCAGTCCTACTCCCGGGCCTGCCTGCCAGAGGCTGACCCGGAGGCCTGCCCCCACTTCCATGCCCTGGACCGCATCCTGGGGCCTCATGCCGTCCCTGCCCCCCGGGACGTGATTGACCCCGGGGCAGAGGGACCGCTCCTGGACACCGAGGAGGAGGAAGAGGGCTCTGAGAGCCAGGAGCCTGCCGCCAGCCTTCCCAGGACCCGGGACCCCCGAGGCACCCCACAGAGCCGCTCGCCTGCATCATCAGAGGCCGGGGAGGCGTCCACCTGTGAGTACCCTCGTGTTCCCCTTATGTGTACGGGGGGCTGGGGCGAGAGGGAGCCCCGGGACCGTGCGCCTGGGCCTTGCCCACTACGGAGCAGCAGCTGGGGATCCTGCAGGGGCCCTGGCCTTGCAGAGGGGAGCTGGGTTTCACACACCTGGGCCCCTGGGGTAATTGACCTCTGGTCTTCTTGCACCACAGCTGCAGCACCGGGGACTGCAGGGCGCACCACACCGCCTGCAGCAGCCGCCCGCGCCCGGGCAAGCAGGACAGCCAGGAACCAGGAGGACTACCAGAGGCGGCATCTCCGGTTCCTGGACCGACAGCTCCGTCTCCAGGACCACTGGGTCCAGGAGGACCTCAGGCTGCGCCAGAGGAGTCTGGAGGCCCTGGAGGAGCAGGGCCGTGCCCTGCGAGGCCACCTCCAGAGCCTGCTAGACCGCTTTCCATTTCCTCCTCCCCCTGCTCCCCCTCTTGCTCCCCCTCTTGCTCCCCCTGCTCCCCCTCTTGATCCCCCTCTTGCTCCCCCTGCTCCTCCTGCTTCCGCTCCTGCTTCCGCTCCTGCTTCATCCACATCCCCTGTCCTCTCTGCCCCCCCCTCCACAACCATTCCCCACCGACGCCCCCGGACCCGCAGTGTGGCGAGACGGGAGAGGCACCCAGACTCCCACCCCTGAGCTTTCCTTTCCCTTCCTCCCTTCCCTCCCCTCCCCTTCCAGCTCCCTCGTCCCAGGTTTCCCCCTCCCTTCTCCCACCTTCATTCCTCCCTCCCCCACCCCAGTTCTCTGAAATAAACAGACGTTTTTGTTTGAAAAACAGGTGTCTTTATTGTACAGTAGATAGGGAGGGGAAAGGGGAAGGGGGGGGGGTAGGGTGGAAGAAGGCCCCGGTGGGGCATGCAGGGAGAGGTCAGTCCTCCTCCTCCTCCACCTGGAAGCTCTCCCGCAGGGCTTCCCGGATCCGGATGGCCCCCCGCTGGGCTTCCCGGACGGCGGTGGTGCGGGGCTGACCGTAGTGTCCAGCCATGCGGTCAGCCTCAGCCATCCAGGCTGGCAAGAAAGCCTCCCCCTTCCGCTCACACAAATTGTGGAGCACACAACATGCCGCCACCACGGGAGGGATGTTGTGCTCGGCCAGGTCCAGACGGGTGAGGAGGCATCGAAAGCGGGCTTTCAGTCGCCCGAAGGCCCCCTCCACCACGATGCGGGCCCTGCTCAGCCTGTTATTGAAGGCCTGGCGGGAGGGATTGAGGTGCCCCGTGTAGGGCTTCATGAGCCAGGGCTGCAGTGGGTAGGCAGCATCCCCCACCAGGCAGACGGGCATGTCCACGTCCCCGACCCTGATGTGGCGGTCGGGGAAGAAGGTCCCGTCCTGCAGCCGCTGGCACACGGAGGAGTTCCGGTACACCCGGGCGTCGTGTGCTTTGCCGGACCAGCCCACATTTATGTCCGTGAACTGTCCCCGGTGGTCACACACGGCCTGCAGGATGACGGAGAAGTACCCCTTGCGGTTCACGTACCGGGACGCCTGGTGTTCCGGGGCACGGATGGGGATGTGCGTCCCGTCGATGGCCCCCCCGCAGTTGGGGAAGCCGAGGGCGCCGAATCCCCGTATGACGGCATCCGGGTCGGCGAGGCGGACCACCCTGCGGAGCAGCACCCGGTTGATGGCCTTGACCACCTGCGGAGAGAGACACAGCAAAGCGTCAATCAGTGGGGCGCCCGGGTGGCTGGGAGCATTCATGCCCTGGCAGTGCCCCGCGCCCCACTCCCGGAAGCAACCCCCCTGGCGGCGTGTAGTACGGCCGGGACAGCCCGACCCCTCCGGTGCGGGGCGCCTTCGCCTCCTCCCGCCCCCCCCTTTGTCCCTGGGGCGGCCCATCCCCTCCTCGCAGCCCCCCTCCCCCCCGGCTCGGTGGCCGACGAGCGCCGTACCTGCATGAGCACTGCTCCGACAGTGGATCTCCCCACGCCGAACTGGTTCCCGACGGATCGGTAGCTGTCCGGCGTGGAGAGCTTCCAGAGGGCGATGGCCACCCGCTTCTGGAGGGGGATGGCGGGCCTCATGCGAGTGTCCCTTCTTTGCAGGGCAGGGGCGAGCCACTCGCAGAGCTCCAGGAAGGTGTCCCTCCTCATCCTAAAGTTCTGGGTCCACTGTCGGTCGTCCCAGCGCTCCAGGACGATGCGGTCCCACCAGTCGCTGCTGGTGTCCAGACGCCAGATGCGGCGGGGCACGCCGGTGCCGGGGCGCCGCCGCGGCTCCTCCACGGCCCCCAGGGCGGCCAGGCGGAGAGGCAGGGGGCTGACGTTCCCCAGGTGGTGCCAGGCAGCCTCGAGCCATTGCTGGCAGGCTTGCAGTAGCAAGTCCAGAACGTGCACCAGAAGGTGCAGGGCGAGCCGTGGCTCCATGTTGCCACCTGCGGCAGTCCCCCCCGAAGGGAAGCACCGACACAGACGGGCACAGAGACCGACGCTTTGCTGTCCCTCGGCGAGGTTGGCAAGCAAGCAGGAAAAGCTGAGAACCGGCTGTCCAGGGGGGGTCCCTTTAAGCACGAGCCTCAGATAGCCTCAGACAGCAGCCACACAAAGCAACTGCTGACCTGATGCCCTGCCAGAACCGGTTTCAGCTGCCCTTAAATGCCCCCCTGCGTCCAATCAGTGTGGACGCGCTAGTTCGAACTAGCAAAACGCTAGTTCGAACTAGTTTTTAGTTCTAGATGCGCTAGTTCGAACTAGCTTAGTTCGAATTAACTAATTCGAACTAAGTTAGTTCGAACTAGCGCTGTAGTGTAGACGTACCCAGAGACAGTTGCCAATATAGTGAACAGATAAGAAGATTTTTGGCTAACCTCAGTTTAGGGAGATTGTCCAGAAGACGTTACAGGTCAAATCCTCCATTGGTGCAGATCAGCTTAAAGACTAGGGATGTTAGATATAGTGTAGCTGAACAATCATGGCAGTTTAAAAACCAGCTACCCGCACAGACTGGCTGCTTGTGGTCTTGCGCTGCTGCCTCTAATGCAGAGGCAGCAGCATAGGATGGCAGCAGCCCCTGTCTGTGAGGGATTCAAGCTCCCCGTGGACAGAGGCTGCTCCATGGCGGCAGCAGCCCCTGCGGTGGAGCAGCCTCTGTCTGCGGGGACCTTGGACTCCTCCCCCAGGCAAGGGTTACTGCTGTGGAACAGCCCCTGTCTGTGGCAGGCCCAGGCTTGCTGTGGATAGAGGCTGCTTTGTGGCTGCCTACCCTGCTCTTCTCCTCTTCACCTCCCCTCCCCGCCATACTGAAGCCTCTGATAGAGACAGCAGCATGTGGGGGTGGGGCAGGTAGCACTGGAGGAGGGGCAGGTGGCAGCGGGGAGTTGGGGAGGGACCAGCTTTTAAGATGGATCCCCCCAGCACCAGCTGTCGCATGCCCCCCTCCTCTGCTGCCTCTGTAGGAGGACCCACGAGAGCCAATACCCACCATAGAGCCTGCTTGAAAGCTGGCTCCCTGCATGCATGCGCTCCAGCCTGCCCCCCTTACCCACCGTACTGCTGCTTCAACAACAGAGGCAACAGTGCTGGTGGTGGGCAGGTGGCTCCGGTGCCCATGAGGAGGCAACTTTTAAGCTAGCTTCTCATGGGCACCGGCTCTCGCTCCTCTCTGAGATGCAGCAAGGGTGGGATACAGACGATACAGAGGCAGGAAGTGGGGGGAATGCGTATAGTCAACAAGATTAGCCAGTAAGGTCAGGTTTATTGGTTAATTGGGTTGTTGTCTAAATGGTGACATCCCTGTTAGAGACTTCTCTGTACAAGTCCACTCGCCACCTCAAGTTTTCCCAACCTACACAATCAATTTTGGAAGTCTATTCTGATATTAACAGGACAAAGGTATTGGAAAGCTCTATTTGGTGTATCTATTTTTTCTTTGCTTGGAAGTCAAGAGGTTGGCTTGATTCTTAGATGCATTATTAGACTGTACTATTCAGGGTAACTCTAAATCTTAAAATTTGTGTTATTTCAGCACAGCAGTGTTGCTTGGGATTTTTTTTTCAAAGAGCAAGAAAGTAAAAACTGAGACTTTGGTTTTAAACTCATATCTGCCTTGGATTTAAGGGACAATTCACTTCCCTTCTTTCTGTCTTGGTTTACTTATGTATGATGAGGATAGTGTTTTCCTATGTTCTGAGAGGAGTTGTGAACCTTTATAATTACTTGACATTTGCAAGGCTCTTTGAAATCTTTAGATGCAAGGTACTGTAGAAATGCAAATCATAATTTCATTATTTCAGTATGACCTAGTGAGAGAAAACATCAATAAAAGATGTCCTTCTAATACTGCTGACAATTTTGAAATGTTTTTGCTTCCTCTTCTGCTTGACTGAATGTGCAGCTTTTCAAGACAGGCGTGCATAAGTGTGCCATTACCCCCTTAATTTATGCATGCAGATACCAAATATAGAACACTGGGTGGTTGTGCACGCATGTGGCCTACTGGCTGGTCATGGTGCACATTTGTCTACCATGTGCATACTGCATGCATTGTGTATTCATGACTTTAAGCGTGCTCTGACTAGGGATGTAAAATCCTGTTTAATCAGTTAACTGGTTAAACATTGTGGGTATGAGTAGTGTGTGGGCAGGGGGACACCCGAACCCAGCTGGGCTGGAGCTGTCTCCCTCCTTGCCGTAGCTGGGCAGGAGCAGCCCCCTCCTTCTCTGGTTGGGTTGAATGGCCCCTGCCCATGGCAGGCCCTACGGGGCTAGAGTATCCTTTACTGGGTGATGCTTACAGGTTAACTGGTTAATCATTCACATTGCTTACTCTGGGTATGTCTACACTACAAAGTTAGTTCGAACTAACGGACGTTAGTTCGAACTAACTTTCATAGGTGCTACACTAGCGCTCCGTTAGTTCGAATTTAATTCGAACTAACGGAGCGCTTAGTTCGAACTAGGTGATCCTCATTCCACGAGGATTAAGCCTAGTTTGAATTTACTAGTTTGAATTAAGGGGTGTGTAGCCCCTTAATTCGAACTAGTGGGAGGCTAGCCCCCCCCAGGTTTCCCTGGTGGCCACTCCGGCCAACACCAGGGAAACTCATCTGCCCCCCTCCCAGCTCCGGACCCCTTAAAGGGGCACGGGCTGGCTACGGTGCCCGTGCCAGGTGCAAGCCTGCCAGCACCCAGCCAGCAGACCCTGCACCTCGCACGGCTCGAGCCACCAACCTGATGCCCCCCAGCCCTCCCCCTCTTCCCGAGACCAGGCTGGAGGCTCCCGGGAGCTTGCCCGGGACCGCAAGAGGCGGGCACCCGCCTGGTCTAGTGCGGACATCGTGGACCTCGTCCACGACCTCTACACTAGCCACAGGAAGGTGGCTGGCTAGGGCAGGAGAGCTGCCAGCCTGGCCACCCAGGAGCAGGTGTGCATGAAAATCAAGGGGGTCCAGTGAGACCCCTGACCCTGAGCCCTGAGCTTACAATGGCCGTCCTGGGTCAGACCAAAGGTCCATCTAGCCCAGTAGGCTGTCTGCCGACAGCGGCCAACCCTAGGGATCCTAGAGGGGATGGACCGAAGACAGTGACCAAGCCATTTGTCTCGTGCCATCCCTCTCCAGCCTTCCACGAACCTTGGGCAGGGACACCACTCCTACCCACTGGCTAATACCACTCCATGGACCCAACCTCCATGACTTGATCTCACGTCCCTTTAAACTCTGTTCTAGTTGTAGCCTTCACAGCCTCCTGCAGCAAGGAGTTCCACAGGTTGACTCTTTGCTTTGTGAAGAACAACTTTCTGTTATTAGTTTGAAGCCTGCTACCCATTCCTTTCCTTTGGTGTCCTCTAGTCCTTCTTTATGGGAACTAATGAAGAACTTTTCTGTATGCACCCTCTCCACCCAACTCCTGCTTTTAGAGACCTCTATCCTGTCCCCCCTCCATCTCCTCTTTTCTAAGCTGAAAAGTCCCAGTCTCTTTAGCCTCTCTTCATATGGGACCTGTTCCCAACCCTTGATCATTGTAGTTGCCCTCCCCTCTCCCAGCCTCTCTCTTCCCCTCTCCCACCTCCTTTTCCCAGTCTCCCCCAGTTTTGTTCAATAAAGACAGATTCTATTTTTGAACACAATTGTCCTTTATTTTGTACATCAGGAAGGGGGGCTAGGGAAGGGTAAGTGGAAGGAGGTGAGGGAGGAATGGGGCACGAGCCCCCGATGGGGAGGACTGGGCTGGCTCTGTGGGATTCTGGGGGTGGAACCTCTCCTGCAGCCCCCCAATTGTCCCCCTCTCCTCAGATGGCAGCCTGCGGCAAGTGCAGCCTGTCTGATGGCCGAGTAGTGTGATGTGCCCAGTGTGGGCACTCCGGGCACTCCAAGCCAGGACTGCTTTGCAAGCAGGGCACCCCTGAGAACTGTCTGTCCGGGCTGGGGGTCGGGTCCCTTTAAGCACAGCCCTCGGCTAGCCTGAGACAGCATCTCCACGCTCTATGTCCTCCTCTGATGCCCTGTCGGCACTGCTTCCGGCCATCCTTAAGCCTGGTTCAGGGTCCACTCTGTGTGGACATGCTAGTTCGAATTAGCAAAACGCTAATTCGAACTAGTTTTTTAGTCTAGATCCGTTAGTTCCAATTAGCTTAGTTCGAATTAACTAATTCGAACTAAGTTACTTCAAATTAACGTTGTAGTGTAGACGTAGCCTCTGATGTTATGCAATGGTGCATAAACTTTGAAAATCTAGTCTTCAAACTTCAGTAGTGACCTCAGTTCTGCCTCTAAGTAATATGCATATTCAAACAAGAAAAAGAAGTACATTCTGTACATGTCAGTAGTGGAATAATTTTATTAGTATGTTTTCCCTCTGGTCATTGACCTATAGTCTATTCCATTATTGACTGGTGAGTTACTGGCTCTTTGTGTTCTGCGGTTAAATGAACTGTAAGGTTCAGAGCATCTGGCTGGAATGGTGTTGCTGTGCAGAACTTGTGTCTGGGGGACTCATGGTGAGGCGAAAGCTTTTGTCCCTGGCAGCCCAAATACCCATTTATCCTTTTTTCTCTAATAAACTGGCTAAACAGCATAGTGAAGTATTGGTTCTGCTTCCATCTCGGCATTCAAGGCTGTTGTAATAACCTTCACTCTACATTCCTGCCTCCTCACACTCCTGCCAAAGATCAGTTTACGCTGGCCATCAGTAAGTCCCAAGCTTTTGCAAAATGTGTATGGATTTGACCCTGGTGCCATAATTTGGTTGTTCTTTGGGTACTGGATTCAGAACACAATTATATATGTGTGTCCATTCAGTGCTTTCACAAGTTCCACTATCCTTGGGCTTTCTGCCTAGAGTGCTATCTCTGAAGCTCCAGAAAGTTTTGCTCTAGGAACCACTGGCTGGCCATGGATGGAGATGTGGTTTCTAAGGGTATGTTTACACTGCATGCTTATTTCAGGGTAAGCTATTTCAAAATTTATATTTCAAAATAGCTCATCTACACAGCAAATGCCTGTCAAAATAGTGCTGAGCTATTTCAAAATAGAGTGTCCACATTGATTAGAGGCTGAATCACATTTAAGGACACCTGGAAGCACGCCAGGCAGGGCATCAGGACAGCAGTCACTTCCTGGAGCTGCTGCCTGAGGCTAGGTGAGGCTCGTGCTTAAAGGGACTCCCCGTACAGACACATTGCAGGCTTTTCTTTGCTTGCTCTGGTTGCCCTTGCAGACACCACAGCACTCCTGCCATGGAGCCAAACCTGCCTCTGAGCAGTTGACGGCTTTTAGGCCCCTTCTGGTGCAGTTTCTGCAGGCTGCCCTCATGGCCCTTCAGGAACAGGACCTCCAGCTTGTGGAGCACCTCCTGGCCTCTCTTCAGGTGCTGCTCATGCAGCCTGACTCCACCTGACCCTCCCCTGCTCACCGTGCACTGCTGCTTCTGGCGACTGGACACCAGTTCCGACTGGTGGGATGGCTCGTCATGGAGCAGTGGGACAACCAGCAGTGGCTCCAGAATTTCTGCATGCAAAAGGACACCTTCATGGAGCTGTGTGAGTGGCTTGCCCTGCCCTCCAGTGATGAGACACCCACGTGTGACCCACTATCCCCCTCCAAAAGTGGGTCGATGTCGCCTTCTGGAAGCTCACCACGCTGGACACCTACTGCTCATCTGGAACCGGGTTGGCGTGTGGAGACTGACTGTTGGGGCTGTGCTCATGCAGGTATGACTCTTTTGTGCTATTGTCCCAGGACGGTGGTGAACTGCCTGGGTTCCCTAGGGAAGTGGGGGAAGGGTGGAGGCTCCCTTCCTGGAAGGTTTTTCAGCCCCACCCTCGAAAAAGTCCTGTCAGGATATGGGGACAAGTTGGGGTTGCTCCTGGTGTGTGTGCGTGCAGGGGAGTTGGGCTCAGGAATTCCCTAGGGCATGTGCAACCCTGTGACTCTCTCTTACAGGGTTGCGGGCCATCAATACCATCTGGCTGCATAGGATCAACATAGTGGCTGACGAGGATTTCATCATCACTGGCTTTGCCACCATGGGCTTCCCCAACTATGGGAGAGGGTCATTGACAGCACCCATATCCCCATCTATGCCCCACCACCACTGGGCATCTGACTACAGCAGAAGGGAAGGAGTAGTTTTCTATGGTGCTGCCAGTCCTCATCAACCACCGAGGCCACTTCACCGACATCTGTGTCGGGTGTTCGGGAAGGCACACAACGCAGGTGTCTTTCGAAACTCCAGCCTCTTGCAGAAGGTGCACGCTGGCACTTTTTTCTTTGACCGCACCATCAAGGTTGGGGACATGGACATGGCAATCTGTACTGTGGGGGACACAACCTATCCTTTGCTCCCCTGGCTTATGAAGCCCTATACTTCACCTGGACCCCACCAAGGAGTGTTTTAATGCCAGGCTTAGCAAGGCCCGCATGGTTGTGGAGGGCACCTTCAGCCATCTGAAAGGGAGGTTCTGCCGTCTCCTCACCTGCCTGGACCTCGGCAAGTGGAACGTCTCCCAACGGGTGTTGTGTCCTCCACAGCATTTGTGAAAACAAGGGGGAAACATTCCTGCCAGGGTGGGGGGGCAAAGGCTGACCAGCTTGGTGGGGCCTTTGGGCAGCTGCGCACACCTGCTATCTGGCATGCCCATCAGGGGGCTGTGAAAATCCAAGAGGCCCCGAGGGAGAGTTTCACACAAGGACACGAGTAACACTAACCCCTGGGCCTTCCCACAAGGGGCCTGAGCATTGGACCTCTTAGCCTTTCCTCCCAGACCCCTTGCTTCTCCCCCTCTACTCTCTTGCAGATACAATAAACTACACTTTTTGTTTTTGAACAATATACTCTGTTTTTTTATTTGGAATAAATGTAACTGGGGAGGGACTGGGGAAGGAATTTAGGAGGAGAAGGAGGGAGGTGGGAGGAGAAGGAGGGAGGTGGAAGGAGAGGCTCAGGAGTGGGGATGGGAGTGGTGCCTGCCTTGGCCATGATGGGGCTAGGGAGAGAAACTGAAGGGTTGGGAGCTGGAGTGGGAGTTGAGGCAAGAGTGGCAGCAGGAGCGGCCACCAGGCGGTCGAGAGTGGTGGTAAATGCCATGCACATGGTTTGGCCCTTCTGCAGCAACTCCTGCCAGGTGTTTCAGCACAGATCCAGGTCGGCCTCCAGTCTGCAGTCCTGCCACTCCTGGGAGCACTGTAAGGGATGCAGGTAGGCAATGTGCTCTCGCTGCAGGTCTGCCTGGGCTTGTCTTCACCTGTGGGTCATGCGGGGTTGGGGGGATGGCACCAGAGGTGTTGTGCCCCTCTTGCAGCTGATGCAGCTATGAAGAACAAATAAAAGGGCAGACATCCCTGGAGACCCTGTGCCTGAAGCCTTCCCTCATCTGTCAGCTGACACCAAAAGGTCTCAGGTCAGACAAAAGGGATGTGCTTTGAGCAAGGCCATCTGTGGCCTAGACAGTGCCACAGATGCCTAGACATTTCCTGCAGGGGCACACATGTCACAGGGGAAGCCTCACTACTCCTACATCCCAGGAACAGGCAGGTATGGGAAGGTGCCGGAGAAACTTGGAGCAATGCTTGTTATTTCAAAATAATGGTGCTGTGTAGACATGCCCTAAAACAGAAAGGTCCTGTTTCCTTCAGGTCCTTAAAAATCAGGGTCTGGCTCAAAACTGAAAGCTTTCATTGGCTTCATTGGGCTTTGGATTAGGCCATAGGACAAACACTAGGGCTACGGCTAGACTGGCCCCAAATTCCAGAAAAGGGATGCAAAGCAGGTAAGTCAGCATAGGGAAATCCGCGGGGGATTTAAATATCCCCCACGGATTTAAATAAACATGTCCACCGCTTTTTTTCCAGCTTGGGGAAAAGCCGGAAAAAAAGCCTCTAGACTGGCGCGATCCTCTGGAATAAAGCCCTTTTTCAGAGGATCTCTTATTCCTACTTGAAATATGGTCCATATGCTGACTTACCTGCTTTGCATCCCTTTTCCGGAATTTGGGGCCAGTCTAGACGTAGCCGTGGGCTGTGTTTACATTGGCATCCCTTTCCGGAAAAGGGATGCTAATGAGACACATCGCAATTGCAAATCTGCGGGGGATTTAAATATCCCCCGCGGCATTTGCATTTACATGGCTGCCGCTTTTTTCCGGCTTGGGGATAAGCCGGAGAAAAGCGCCAGTCTAGACATGATTCTCTGGAAAATAAACCCTTTTCCGGAGGATCTTCTATTCGTACTTTCACATCTACTTTTAAGTAGGAATAAAAGATCCTCCGGAAAAGGGTTTATTTTCCGGAGAATCACGTCTAGACTGGCGCTTTTCTCCGGCTTATCCCCAAGCCGGAAAAAAGCGGCAGCCATGTAAATGCAAATGCCACGGGGGATATTTAAATCCCCGCGGATTTGCAATTGCGATGTGTCTCATTAGCATCCCTTTTCCGGAAAGGGATGCCAATGTAGACACAGCCATGGAGCTCTTTCTCCTCTTGCTTGCTCAAAACCTGCGCTGCTAGATACAATTAGCAACCTCCTGCTGCAGCCTCCCGTAATTCCGCATGGGAGATGAAGGTTGGCATGTATCATGCTGGTTGAGAGCCTCATCTGGGAAGCATGGGACAATCTCTTGGTTAGCATTTCTTGCTGATGCTATTGTCTGGTGGTCCATGAACCCTGAGTTCAATGTGACCCTCAGGCTCTGCAATTGATGCTAGTAGGGCTGGAGTGTGAAGGTTCTGCAGAAGTAGAAGCAGCAAAGCAGTAAGTCTGGAAAGGAATGAGCTGAGCCATGCTTGCACCCAGTAAACTATCATCCCTTTTCATTTTAACAGCCTGGGGCGTATGGCGCAGTCCCTAGGAGTCTCCAACCTCAGTGGAATCCAGGCGCTGAAATGCATATTAAATGGCATATTTTATTTACAAGAGAAGAATGTTTCCCGCTAAGCTCCGATGATTTCACTTAGCTCTCCCTCCCCCCTCCTGTGATTGCCAGGGGCTCCCCTTCCTCGCTGCTGTCGGGAAGTAGCTTTAAAGCACAAATTCTCGGCAGTGCTCTGATTTCTATAATCCATTCATATTTCAAGTCTAAAAACAGTTTTTCTTTGGTGGGTGACTTATTTGCTTGTCATGCTAGTGGGCCACTGGAGTGCTGTAAAAGGGCTTTTTGTCTGCTAACGTTTAGCTTCCTCTCCAGACCGATCCATCATGTTTAAAGGGAAAAGGGGAGTGGGTGAGTTTCTTTTGGAGACCATAGTACTTGGTATACAAATAAGCTGGTGTTGAGCTTGTAATAGAGGATCCTTGAGCTTCTAACTTTCCTTAACGCAGATCAGTATTGGGGGGAGGGGAGGAAGAGATTTTTCTCCAAGATCTGGATTGTGTTATGTTTTTTAACAGTGGGTGTAAGAATAGCCCTGTATTCTGCCCATGTACTTGTCTAGCTTTTCACAAGCAAAGAAAAGTTTGTGTAGAGTGAGATCAGAGGTGGAAGTTGTCTTTGGAATACAGTCCAATCCCATTAATAGATTTTAGGTTTTTGTTTTTTTTAAATTTGGATGCCGACTGACACAATCTGTATGCTTCCAAATAGGATGTGTCTTGCTGTGGGAAGCAAACCCCTGTTACTCTTGGTCATTCACTAACTGCTGTATGCTGCTGTTTAATGGGTGACTTGATTCCAAATGTACTCACAACTTCTGGGACTCTTCTATTCCCGGTATGGCTGCTGGACAGCCTTTCCTTGGAGAGGGGAGGTGAAGAGCTGGGCCTAAGGGATTTAGGTGCCAAACTCCCATTATTAGAATGGGATTGCTGGCATTGTCAGTTGCCATGTCAGTCATGAATATGTTGCACTTTGGAACAAAGTTGTTACATGCCAACAATATTGAGATAAGGGGCGACGTTAGTTTGGTGGTAAAAGCTTGCAGAAAATTCCAGTGTACCTTAAGCTGATCATTCCCTTGCAGAATAGATCTGGCCTAAGAGTCCCCATAGAGCTGTCAGTGGGCTTGTTAATGTGCATTTCCACTTGTGTATTTGTTACATGTACCCAGTGCTTGTGATGGGGTGTTTGGAGCTGCGCCCTGAGCCCTGAAATTACTGCCCTATGGAAAAGCCTGCAAGCATAGCTGAGAGCATTTAGCACTTTCTGTTGGGGGACTGTGGACACCCTGCTGAGGAGGGATGCTGGGTGCAAAACTCTTGCTACAGTATGCCTGTTACATTCTGTCTGTAAAAGAGCAGAGTAATAAATGGTACACATGGTGAAAGGAGGACAGCCCGGGCCTGTTTTATGACTGAGGTGACAGAAACAGGCTGGACAGCACGGCACAAGGCAGTAATGGAGACACCCTGTGACAGCGTTCTTTGAAAAATCCCTGGTGGGCCTCAAAGAGGCTAAGGATCTGAGCTTCTCAGCACGGGGTCAAACCCGGAGCTAAGCTGTCTTTTTATTTATTTCATTTTGTTCTTAAATAAAAGTAACTCCTGAGCAGATGAAAACATTTGCATCAGAGTGCTCATGCACCTTTGTGTTCTAGTGCCAGTTCTCTGAACAGCGAGAGAGAGTCTTCATGAGGCTCTGACTTTAAAAAGGACCTCGGGAGCATTGGGCAGCTCTTCATGTCACTTTTGGGTGCTTTACTCCACAGAATATTCTGTGCTTTCAGGTTGCCTTAGAAATTCAGTGCAACTCTTGCCAACTGGGAAAATCAAGCAGCGTCCAGTTTTGTCGCTCATGTGTAAATTACATCAAGAAGCCAGGAAATTATGCAGCTCTGCAAAGCAGCGGGGCTTTCAAGCAAAGGAAGAGACCAAAATAACTAACAATTGATTCATAATTTGTTTTGTTTTGTTTTAAGAGGCCAGAAGGAATTGTCTCATCTGACCTGTAGAACACCAGGCATAGAATTTCATCCAGTTACTCCTGCATCAAGCCCAATGACTGTTGTATCCTAGCAGAGGTGAAAGTAATCTGGTATGGCTTGGTATGCTGTACCTGCCGGAAAGCGGCTGGCAAGGTCCGGCATGCCATAGCAACTGTTAGTGGCTAGTACGGTATATAGGAAAGACACTCTACTGCTTCCAGCCCTTCCATAGAGCTGCTTCTCAGGAGGACAGGGTTGTAGGGAGGGAACTGAGAGCATGGGTGCTGACTTCTTGTGTAATCTAGGGCTGGAACATCCCTGGGGAAAAATTAGTGGGTATGGAGCAGCCACTGACACCACTATCCCCCTGCACTCCTGGTGCACCCACATCTCCTTGCTTACCAACTCCTCCTCCCTCCCAGCACTTCCGAGCACTGTGAACATGGTGTTCATTGATTCATGGTGTTCAAGCTCTGTGAGGGAGGGGGAGCAGCAGAGGTGGGGCATACTTGGGGCAGGTATCGGGAGGGGGAAATTGAGCGCAAGATGAGAAGTTGGTGTCTGTGGTTGGTATGACAGCTGGAGGTCGTCAGCTTTCTGCTTCTTTCCCTGTGCGCTACCGCGTCTCCCCCGCAGGGCAGTGAGCCGAATCCCAACCCCCTCCCTGCCCATGTCCTCCGGCAGGGCTGCTGCTGTACAGAGCTGGAGGAGAGGCGGCTCTGTGGAAGGGCAGGAGACATTGCTGGAGCTTCTGCTCCTCCATTGGCAGGGCAGAGCAGGAAGAGCAGCAGAACTACCAGCAGCTCCTCTAGCTGCTGTACCACCTAGGGATGTAATAGTGTAGTTGATTAACCAATTAATCAGTAAGTAAAAGCTTATGGGTTAATGCTATAGACTACACTCATTTTCCTCCCTCCCCCGCCAGTAAATTTTTTGTCAGGCTGGCCAGCAGCCCGGCTCAGTCCCGGCTTGTACTGGGTCCTGGACCTACCCCCTCTGCGGCCCTGCATTTAAAGTATATTAGGAGCCAGGTGGGCAGTCAGCCTGGCTCAGTTCCGGCTCAGGCTGGGTCCAGGAGCTCAACCCACCCCCCGGTTCTGGTTTTTAAACTGGCTCTCCTTGCGGAGCAGCTTCTGCCTGGCACCCTGCACTGCTGCGTTTGATATGGAGACAGCAGCACAGAGTGGCAGAGGGCTCCTCAGGAATGGGGATGGAGCACTCTGGCTGCGTGGTCTCTCCTCCGGGGATGACAGAATAGTCAAGTAACCGACAAGAATTCATGAGGTTAATCGACTATTGAATTAATCGATATTTAACATCCTTAGTACCACCCCCATCATACCCCCCACCTAGTAATGTGGGATAAGGGGGGAAGGAAAGTGTGGAGATGGGGTAGGGTCATGCAAGGAGGTCACATGCCCCCAGCCTTAGCTAATGTATCTCCCCCAGTCACCTGTACCAAGAATAAACTAATTTTACTTTCACTCCTGTCTCCTACTCAGTTCTTATGCGGTGCCATCAATATCAGGGAGGCTGTGAGGAACCACTTTGACAATGATGGGCACTGACGTACCTGAGTGTAGGGGTTGCTTCCCTGTCTCATCCCACTGCTCATCTTGAGCGAGGCATTGCCATGAAACCCAGGGGCTATTTCAGGCTTCCAAAGGAGCTCTGTCACACAAAATAATCTCATGCCTTTAAACATTTGTCTTTATTGGTGTCTTTCAATCAGGATATTTGGTGGTAAGGGGTGGTCAGGGTAATTGGAAAACCCCACAATGATGTTTATGTCCAGCTGTTAAAGTCACAACTGCTTTCACAGGGGGTGGAGTATGATAGGAAAAAATCCACTTGATTTGTGTGTGTGTGTGTGTGTGTGTGAGATATATATATATATATATGTTGGTTTTCCATGAGCTGTAGCATGCCCTGAGCAGTTTGTGTTTTCACTTTGATCTCAGTAGATCTTCCCCCTCTCTTTTCTGCTGAATGACGCAACACATCCTTGACCAGATCTTCTCTCATCTTCCTGTTTTTTCCCTCTTAGTTGATGGAGTCTGTCTGCTGCTGAACATTCATGATACCGAAGGTCTGATCTGGAAAAGTATCCATTAACAATGGAGTGATTGTGCTATTCCTGATATAGATTGTAACAGTTCACTAATATCCACATCTTTGAACAAAAATTCCCACTTTTCTTGTTACCCTACAGGCAAACACAGATCTCTCCAGACCCTGTGTTCATAGTGCGTTTTAAAAGTGGGTTAAAAGTGGGGAGGATTAATATGGGCCTGGGTTCCCCAAGACAGTAAGGTCTGGACTATTGCAACAGGTGAGCATGGAAACAGTTTGTAATAATCCTACACTTGTCCACAGCCTGATATTACTTTGAGTGACATATCCTTGCTGAAGGCTAACAGGCAAAGCTTCTGCATGCTAGTGGGGGGCTTTCTGCTCCTTATGCAGCCAAACTCTATGCTGCTTTGGCAGCACAGTCTGAGTAATGGTTTGAGAGAGTGTTGTGCCACAGCAGCGAGGAAGTGGCAGCCTTGCCATGGAATCACCAAGAGAAAATTCGTAAGTACATTAAGCAAATCTTTAGCACCATCTCCCAAATCTTTAGCACCATCTCCCACAAGATTCTGTTGATATCTGTGTGCACATCGATGCTCTGTTTGGACATACCACAGACCCAGGGCTTAGTCAGCTCACAGAATACAGCTTCTGGGCACCCTGCCTGCATGAGCAACTTTCCAAGCCAACACCTGCCCCCCTCACGCTGCTGCAACAGCAATTTTCCTTCTGTGCTAATCGGGAATTATGGGATAGGTTGCCAGGTGTCCATACTGTCTCTTATTCGGGTCCGTCGTCTGGTAAAAAAAAACTAGATAATACCGGACATGTGAAATGTCCGGTATTTCCTATTTCCCTCAGACAGAAGCCTGGCGGGGACAATTTTCCCCTGCCGAGTCTGGCGGGGGCGAGGGAGCGAGAAGCGTGAGACCGTTTAAAAGCTCAACGCGGCTCCCCCCCTTTTTTTGCACTCAATAATTTTGGTCTCCCTTTTTTCCCCTCAACATCTTTGGTCTCCCCCCTTTTTTTTGCTTAACAGAATTTTTTCCCTTTTTTTTTTTTTTTTTTTTTTTTTTTTGAGGGGGGTAGTGTTCGGTATTTTTTGTTACACCATCTGGCAACCCTATTATGGGGAACATGTTGGAAGCCAATAAACTTGACTAAAAACCTACTGTTCTACACACTTTATTGGCAACAATAAAGGCAGGGGAGAAAAAAAAGTGTTGTAGAGAGGTGGACGTTTTTTGTCACCAAAAATGGTGACATTACTTTTTTTGCATTGTAATGTGACCATTTTCTGGCTTTTGTCACCAGAAAGGGTTTTAAGTGAAAAACTTGCAATAGTAGACAAGACCTTTGAGAGGTGATGGAATTTCCATCCTTAAAGGTTTTTAAGGCCTGGCTTGACAAAGCTTTAGTTAGGATTATTTAGTCCTGCTTCAAACATGGTGTTGGACTAGATGCTTTCTGAGATCTCTCCCAACCTTAACATTCATAGCTTCCATGATTCTAAGCTGCTGCTGCATTTCAGGGTCAACTTGAATGAGGAATGTTGGTTGCTGACAAACTGGACTTTGTTCATTTTGTAAGGAGAACTCAGCACTGAAACTTCTGGTTTTGTGCAGATCTTTCTCTGAATCCCACTCTCTGGCAGTGGGCAAAATCTGGTTTGTGACAGGTCCAGGAAAACCTCAGGGTATGCGTGCTAATGAAAACTGAAAGCAGACTAGGGGTGTTTTTTGCCTAGTAGTGGGTTTAATTTTGAGTGACTCAAAAAGGAAGTTAGTCCTGGGATTTTGGGCTAGAGATGGTTTTATTTTTACAAGAGCTGTCTGGAAAGCAGAAATCACTAAATTTCATTTCCACTGAACTTCTGTTTCAATCGAAAGTCTCTTCTTCCCAGTTTCATGTGTGCTGGCCTACCACCACATTCTTTTTAAATACATGTGGCAGTGATTCCAATCCTTTAATTTACTTGGTGATACCCAAAGCAAGGAAACTCCCTTGGAGTACATGCCATTTCTGATAATTCATCAGGAGAAACCTGCAGAGATAGGGAGAGACCCCGACTTACTTAACTGACCTTTTCTCTCTCTAGTATTCGATTTTATGACACTGACTATTTTCAAAGGCTCTGTGGGACAGAGAGATGAAAGTTTTCGGGCTGTAGTGACTTTAGATTTTGAAAGCTTTTGGGCTGTAGTCACTTTGGATTTTAAAAAAAAGACAAAATTGTCTTCAAAATTATTGTACTAAGCACACAAAATGTTTCAGATATGTAGAGAGGGATTTCCGTAGTTGAACCCTAATAGTGCCACTGTGATTTAAGGAGGGTAGATCTCCTGTGGATGGAACAGTATTTTCCAAAGATTGAGTGTGTTCTGCCTTTTTGTATCCTAGATTTCTTCAAGTCACTTTGAGATAGTAGGTTTTAAAAAAATTTTGTACTAGACAAAGTGATTAGGTAGGATTTAGAACATCCACCAGTGTAAGCCAAGGATTGATTGCTCTATTCCTACCCTCCTCCAGCAAATCACAGTGTGTCTATATGTATAACTTAGCAAGACTCTGTCCTCAGCATTTGACTGTGACCAAACAGCAGGAATCCACAGAGGAAGAAAGGAAACAGATTGAAGTGTCTGAGAGATGTCTGAACTGGTAAAAAAGGGAATGCAAGACATTATCAGTGAATGAAATTTCTGGGGCACGAATGTTCTCTCTCTTGTTAGCGCTGCTATGAAAGTTTCCCCTGTCAAGATTCTTGACTTCCCTGGCCTCAGGAACTCGGTCTGCCTGTGGAAGACCCACTGCTTATGTAAGAACTTGCTCAGTTCCTCTTCTGACCCAGTGTGTTGTGTTCTGTGAATTATGGTTTTATGAACATGGTTGCAGATGAGCTAAGGGCATTGTCCCCCCACCGCCATGCACCCACCTCTTTTCAGACTTTGTGGGTATTTTCAGGTGAAATCAAGATGAAACAGAAATGTCAAGCATGTGTAAACTTACTAACTAAGGCTCAGGGATCACAGTGTTGACAGGGGGATCCTAAACATTGTGTGTGCCAACGATAGCTCCGTTCTTCTTCAGGCTTCTGGGCAGCATCTTTTTGAGACTGGATAAATATTCAGTTTCTGGTTAGCGCTGGTACAATAAAGACTCAAACCTTAACATGCATTCTGTGTGTCAGACCCTCACCCTGACCCGCTCTGGGCCTCGGAGCAGTTGTTTGCAGAGATTGCCTAAATTGAATAAACAATTATGTTAAATACGTAATGAAGTTACCAGGGTGCCTAATTAAATTACATTCAGAATTATGAGTGCGTGTGACTATATTCCTTTCCTAAAGAAATTACTCCACTGGCTTGAGCCTAGAGAACAGTAGCACCACAATGCAGGGGTTGTTTTTTTTTGTTTTTTTTTAACGTCAGTGTGCTTAATGTGTTTCCTGATGTTGTTTTTGTTTTTTGAACACTACCCCAGTTTTCAGCAATAGGGTTATTTCCTGTTTATTACCTAGCAATATAGGTGGGGCTTCACAGAAACGCATTTTCTTTTACATTAATTTTTTCCCACACAAATTGTCCTGATGCTTTCGCATCCAATTTCATGCTCTGTGGAAAGACTCTGAGAACTGTAACAATTCATCCATCTGTGTCATCAGTAATGGTTAGAGTCAGAGTTGGTCCTCCTGGATTCTGGTCTTTACATCATTGTGACCTTGTACAAATCACCTATACGTATGGTTCCCAGTTTCCCTATCTGCACTTAAAGATATTTTCCTTATAGAGAAGTTGCAAGATTTAATTCACAATTTTGTTAAGTGCTTGGAAATTCTCTGATGAAGGCCATTGTAGAATTGCAATTATTAGGGAAATTTTGTGGGACACAATCCGGGACTGACTGGGGAAATGGGGAGAGAAATGGACAAGATGACAACATGGCATTTAAAATATTCTGTAATTTCAATTGTTCTAGACTGCATTTAAACAGCAGCACTGTGAGGGTGCTTGTCAGTATGGGTATGTCTACACTACCCCGCTAGTTCGAACTAGCGGGGTAATGTAGGCATACCGCACTTGCAAATGAAGCCCGGGATTTGAATTTCCTGGGCTTCATTTGCATAAGCGGGAAGCCGCCATTTTTAAAACCCCGCTGGTTCGAACCCCGTGCAGCGCGGCTACACGGGGCACGAACTAGGTAGTTCGAACGAGGCTTCCTAGTTCGAACTACCGTTACTCCTCGTGAAATGAGGAGTAATGGTAGTTCGAACTAGGAAGCCTAGTTCGAACTACCTAGTTCGTGCCCCGTGTAGCCGCGCTGCACGGGGTTCGAACCAGCGGGGTTTTAAAAATGGCAGCTCCCCACTTATGCAAATGAAGCCCGGGAAATTCAAATCCCGGGCTTCATTTGCAAGTGCGGTATGCCTACATTACCCTCCTAGTTCGAACTAGGAGGGTAGTGTAGACATACCCTATGGCTCTTGATATAAGCATTAGGCTAAGGCAGAAGTATTTGAGAAGTGAGGGAAAGCCTCTGAAATTAAACACTTGAGATGTCAGCAGCAATCATGTCTGCCAAAGGAAATTCCTTTCTTGCCAAATAGTATAGTAGCAACAATATCTGCTGCATATGTGTACTGTCAGGCCTTTATTGCAATTTGTAAGACAACTCATCAAGGCTGAAGTGTCTGTGGCTAAGCAACTGTTGACCTTTGAGGTGATATGATCTCAATAGATGTGTGTGTATGCTAAGTTAGTATCTTAATGGCCACTCCATCCCTCCTGAAGAAGCTAATCGGACTGAAAGACCTGAATGGTAAGCTACGTGACTGGGATGAGTTTTGCACTACAAGGTGAGTGAGGTTGCGTTGATTTTCAGAAGCAGGGATGGTTGGTGGTATGCAGGGTAAGAGAAACATGACTGTCAATCCTGGTCATTTATTTTTATTGCAGTATCACCTAGGCGCTCAGTCATAGGCAAAGACTCCATTGTGCTAGGTGAGAAGACAGTAGTCCTGAAAGAGCCATGTTGGGTTATACATCTGTGGAAGAAGTTGTTTGCTTTAGTTGAATCTGAGGCTGACTTGCTGGCAGAAAATATCTGGCACTCCTGTCATAATGGTGAAGTGATAGCAGAATGTTGAAGTACTGGAGGTGCTCAGAGGCCAGGGAATGCACCCAGTGGGGGAATGAGGCACACTAGAAAAGGGGCTTCCATATAACAACAGACTGAAAACCTTGGAAGGAGTGGGTTATCCTGGCAGGATTACAGATCTGCAATGTAAAATTGCATCGCCCTCTGATTAAAAACTGCCCGATAAAAGTTTATTGGGGCCCTTTTCCAGCTTCAATTAAAGTTCTTTGTACCGTAGAGTGTTTCATGTCACTGCCCTACTCTCTTGCAGTGTGTTGATGAGAGAGGTAGCCATCACTGCTACTCTCCTGCAGATGCAAAACAAAAACCCATTCTGAGTCTTGGCCACAGTTACTGAAGGGTGTTGTCAAAGGCCAAGGGAGGCCTGGGGGATTACCGGAGGGCCAGGAATTGGCCCCAGCCCCACACTCACTGGGAGCCTTGGGAAACAGAATGACCCTGCCAGCCTGCTGCGCTCTTGCCATGTTACAGCTGGGCTGCTCTGCTTCACTGCAGCAGCAGGAATTGGAGCTCTTTTGCTCCCACTCCACTGTGCTCCTTTGAGCCTGGCTCCCAGTTGCATTGCTCAGCGGAGCAGAGTGGGCTGAAGCCAGGGTGACTGCAGCAGTGGGCCCTACCCCTGCTGCTGACACAAAACCCCTTGCCCCCCGGTAATCTCCTGGGTTGTGTGGCTTGGGGGAAGGGACTTGAGGAAAGGAGTGGAGTGGGTACAGGGCAGAAAAAAGCGGGATCTCGGGTGGAGTGGGGTGGTTGTTACAGGCCCTGCACCCCCCTCGGGATGGCGCTGAGTGTCAGTGGCAGAGCCAGGAATAGACAAGGTTCCCAATGCTTAATATAAATGGTGGCTTTCCACATTGTGAAGGGTGTCACCTGTGGGATTATAGCCTCCTTATGAGGTGGTGTACGAGATACAAATCCTGCCAAAACAACATGACCTAATAATGGTCAAAGCAAGTACAGAATATCTGCCATCCTAAATCAAATAAAGGAGAGGGAAAATATCCTATTACAGACCCGTGTGCAGGAATTTCTCTCTCTCTCTCTCTGTGTGTGTGTGTGTGTGTGTGTGTGTGTGTGCTTTTTTTTTTTAAATATGGACTACAAGGGGTCCGCACCCTCCCCCCCCATGGTCCTCCAAGTAAGTGGGGAAATCAGCCCCAGCCTTCCCCTGGCTGGTCAGAGCATGGCGGAGGGAGGCTCAGGCGGCACACAGCTTCTGCCTTCCCATGACTGGCCAGAGAATACTTACTTGATGCTTTTGCACCCTTCCCACCCCCCTGCATACGGGCCTGGGGAGACATGGAGCAAAGCGGAGCACGCGGGCAGCGGACAGCCCAGAAGCGCCGTGGCTGTCCCGCTGCCGGCGACCTCAGAGGCTTTGCTTCCCGTCTCCCTGGTCTGCTGGTCTCCAGCAGACCAGGGAGACGGCAGCAAACCCCGTTCGTAACTGCGGATCCGACGTAAGTCAGATCCGCGTAACTCGGGGACTGCCTGTATTCTAGGATGCATTTCATCAGGCCTGGTGACTTGCAGGCATCTAACTTTTGTAAGTGATTTTTGACTTGTTCTTTTTTAATTTTATCTTCTAAACCTACTCCCTTTCCACTAGCATTCACTATGTTAGGCGTTCCTTCATCAGACTTCTCAGTGAAGACTGAAACAAAGAAGTCATTAAGCATCTCTGCCATTTCCAAATTTCCTGTTACAGTTTCTCCCTCCTCACTGAGCAGTGGGCCTACCCTGCGCTTGGTCTTCCTCTTCCTTCTAATGTATTTATAAAAAGTCTTCTTGTTTCCCTTTATTCCGGTAGCTAGTTTGAGCTCATTTTGTGCCTTTGCCTTTCTAACCTTGCCCCTGCATTCCTGTATTGTTTGCCTATATTCATCCTTTGTAATTTGTCCTAGTTTCCATTTTTTATAGGACTCCTTTTTTATTTTTACATCATGCAAGATCTTGTGGTTAAGCCAAGGCGGTCTTTTGCCATATTTTCTATCTTTCCTATGCAGCGGAATAGCTTGCTTTTGGGCCCTTAACAATGTCCCTTTAAAAAACTCTCAGCTCTCCTCAAGCCCAAAGCAGGACCAATACCTACTAAATCAACCCAGCCAGGGCTTTGTCAAGCTGAGACTTAAAAACTTCTATGGATGGAGATTTCACCACCTCTTTAGGTAACCCATCCCAGTGCTTCACCACCCGCCTAGTGAAATAGTTTTTGCTAATATCCAACCTAGACATCCCCCACTGTAACACTGTGGGGGAGGTCTAAATTGAGATTAATCTCATTAAGCAATGAGATTAATAATCTGTTGGAAGAGATTACTGATAGATGTGATAAATTCTCAATTACTTGGAGTCTTTAACTCAGGAGTGGTGGCAGGGGAGGGAAGGAATATTTTAAATAAAATGCACCAAGTTGACCAGAAGTAGTAGTTGTGCTTACATGCCAATATTACTTGGTGAAATTCTATGGCCTCTGTTCTTCAGAAGGAAAGGCTAGATGACTGTATAACTGTTCCCTTTTGTACTCTATGGTGTTAATTAGGATTAGGTAATAGATGTTTGCTTATATAACTATGTAGTTTGTGGCACCAAGTGATTTATGGTCATGGCTACACAGGGCCTTGTTTGGTATTAATGTGGAAAGCTATGGTATTCCTGTCCCATTGCCATACGGAAATGATGTAGTATTAAAGAAAAGACAAGCATAAAAAGTGGTGGTGGTTTTCCATCTAGACCAGAGACAGGAAGAATCTCCGAAGGGAAAAATACATTTGAAAGGAATAGTTACATATGAATATATGAAAATTTAATATGGAACAGTTTACTAAGATCAAAATGAGTTGCTGTGCAGCTACATTATTAAGGAAGCCAAAAGCAACTTCTGAGACTGATGTCTACACCAGTTAGAAATTATTTGTGTACATGCAATTAACCTAGCCAGCTGTCTTCTAAGAACTATGGGAAAATGTAGTGTGTGTTTTTAAAAAAAGACTTTCTTGTTTTACTAAAATCTGTTATTTTTAAATATATTTTAATTGAGAGATTTCCATGTCTCTCATTCAAATAATGAAAAATAAATTGAAACATTTTTCATTCCTAATTGAGCCTATAACTCTATGAAAGCTGAAAGTCGCTGCTCTGGTTAAATTATCATGTTTGATCTCTGATAGCTGGGAGCTGAATCTTCCAATTGAATCTATTATGGAAATTTTCTTCATTTATCTTCAATTCAGTTCCTATATCAAAGTTGTTAGAAGGCTAGGGTTTATTTTTGGCTTGGATGCACAGAAGATAAACATGTTTGTTTCTAATATTAGGATCTTGCTCAAACACTAAAAGGATTGGCTAAGCCCTCATAGACAAGATATTGAAGCATATAACATCCCTTACCCAAGTTGTGACTGCAGTGTTTCCAGCCTTTGTCATAACATTTCTCCTCTAAGCAGAGAAGATGTGCTGGGTCCAAAAAAATGTAGTGTCCGGATGTAAGGATGGCTTCAGATGGAGGTAAAATGAAAACAATAGTACATTGTAGGATTTTAATTGTATGGACAAGGTAATGCCTTATTAATTTGTTCTTTCTTACTGGGAGTTTTCTATTTAAGACTGTGCAAATAAAAGCATGTTGATTTGGCATTTAGTTCCTGTACTGACTGTTTCATATTCTATATTAGGTTCTTGGTTTGCCTGAACAAAGATGAGGCTGGGTATTCCGTCTCCAATTCAGAAACATCGATTGCCACAACTTCTGAGCCAGGGCTAGTTGTGTGTTTCCTCCTCATGCCTGTTTATTGCTCGGCAGATTAGGGATGTTAAAAAGCATGTAATATGCTAAAGCGCGTATCCACTAAAAATTATAGCGGTTGCACGTGCTGCAGGATCTGCAGTATAAAGCTTAGCTTAGCTTTATACTGCATATCCCACAGTGAACTTTCCGTCTCGGAAGTGGAGTTGCCATCCTTTCCCTGCCCAGCTCCACGGAAGGAGGTTTCTCTGCCCTGCCTCAGGGAGGCCACCTTCTCAGGAGCCAGCAGAGGTTAACCAACACTATTAACCAATAAGCTTTAGCTTATTGGTTAAATGGTTAGTACGTTAAACTCTAACATCCCTACTTCATGTCTTGTGGCCCTATCGTATTGTTCACCTACTCTTGCATCCATTTTGGAATTATTTTTTGTCTTATGTGGGATTTGTTCTGTTGACAGTTATATTTTTCTAATGAATTTCTCAGTGATCTCCTCCATTGCTTACTGGATTCTCCCACTTTTCATGTATTTGGTCATTATGGTTTTCATTCCTGGATAGCAACAAGTTGTGAACGAAACTTATGATTGGTGACTATGTCCACATCACTGATTTTCGTTGAAGAGATTTTTTTAACAGTTTTTTTTCCCCAAATAATCTAATAGGCGATGCTTTTCTCAAAGGCTTGCTCCAAAGTTTATTAAAAGACCAGTGGAAAGACTCACTGGTTTGAATGGGCTTTGGATCGGGCCCCTAATTTTTCTTAATTTGTGTATGTCCAGATTATTTCTCTAAGACAAAATTATTTTCTTTGTTTTTCATCTATGTTTTCATTTGGGTTGATCTGAGATCTCTCGCTCTTACTCTCAGAAATTTGGAAAACTATGACTTTTGTTTGTGGTTTATTTAATCCCAGTTGCTGGAATTGTGGGGTTCAAAACATACAACCAAAAATTTCCCCTGATGGTTAGTTGTTACTGTCTGAATTAGAGGCCTATTGTTCTGGGAATTCCAGTTGCTGAGTTGAGCCTTGAGTAAGTTCTCTTTCTCTTTTTGGTCCAGTCTCACAGGCCTCTTCTTCATAATAGCGTGAGGGTGGTGATGAAAGAAGCAATGGGGGTAAATTTCCTTGTTTTGCTTTTGTTTGTATTTTGATGCTAGAAAATGTTTGTGGAATCTCTTTCTCTGGAGATATTTAAGAGTAGGTTAGATAAATGTCTATCAGGGATAGTCTAGACAGTATTTGGTCCTGCCATGAGGGCAGGGGACTGGACTCGATGACCTCTCGAGGTCCCTTCCAGTCCTAGTACTCTATGAAATGCTGCCTGCTCTAATACAGAAGCAAAGCTTAATACAAGCGAAAGATCTTAGCTACTGACTATACTGCAACAATTATTTGGTTAAATAATCCCCTTGAAGATGGTTTGGGATAAAGCGACAAAGGTCAGAATAATTTTTTTTTGGTGTATACTAAGGATGTGAAGGGTTAACTGGTTAGCAGTTAACTGATAAGCATTGCCATTACCGGGTGATGGTTACTGGTTACAGTTAACAGGTGGGAGTTGTAGTAGCCCCCTGCCCTCCATGAGGGTGGGGGGGGGGGGGAGGCTGCTCAAGGCACAAGGAGCCTGTTGTGTGCAGGAGCATTTCAGCCCAGCTGGACCAGCCCCATTATGGCAAGCCCGGTCCATGCACACCGAGGGTTCACAGTGGATGGAGGCTGCTCCGGCTGGGCTGGAGCAGCTCTTGAGCAGGGCGGAGGGAATGCTCCAGCCTGGCTGTGATGGATAGGGAGGGTCGCTTCAGTCCAGCTGGGCTCGAGTAGGGATGTTAAATATCAGTTCATTGAATAGTCGAGTAACCTCAAGAATTCTTATTGGTTAGTCGACTGTTCTATAATCCCGGGGTTGGGCTGACAGCTAGTGTGCTCCGGCCTCGCTCCTGAGGATCTCTCTGCCACTCCGAGCTGCTGCCTCTGTTGCAGAGGCAGCAGTGAAGGGCACCAGGCCGGAGCTTGTACTCAGGGGGAGCCAGTTTAAAAACCAGCTCCCCTTGTGGACTGGCTGCCTGTCGCCCTGTGCTGCTCAGCTGATAAAGAGGCAGCAGTGTGGGGTGGCAGCAGCCCCTGTCTAGAGCTCCCAAACCCGGTACGAGCTAGAACTGAGCTAGAACTGTAACCTGCCTGCCTGGTTCCTAATACACTGTAAATGCAGAGCTGCAGTAGGGGTAGGTCCCGGACCTGTTTCAAGCCAGGACTGGGCTGGACTGCTGACCAGCCTGCTAAAAAATTTGGGGATGAGGGATGCATGTACTCTATAGCATTAACATATAAACTTTTGCTTACTGGTTAATCGATTAATCGACTATACTATTACATCCCTAGGCTGGAGTGGCCCCCTCCTGCCCGCCCCCTTTTAATCAGTTGACCAGTTAGACATAATGTTTAACTGGTTAATTAATTTTAAAGGATTTTACATTCCTAATGTGCACCAAGAGTAGAAACAAACCTAGCTGTGGGCGCTCTGCTAATGCGCTGGGTAGCATTTGAATCTCTCCTGAATGGCCACACACGCACACAGATTACAGGGAATACTTGGATGTCCTCAGTTTGCTAAAGTTTGGAGAGGGCTCTTCAGTTTGCTAATGCTTGAAGACCGCTGTTCTATATGGTCCAGCACTTAAAAGGAGACAAAGTTCCATAGCAGATTAATATGGGTTTTAGCCACAGGAATTTGGTTCTGTAATATTCTTAATAATGACAAGGACTGTCGGTTTTTATGTTCCAGGTAGCTTTCTGCAGTTCTGTTTTTCTTATATATTGATTTGTCCTAGTTACCTATCAATGGATTATATTCAGCTTGTATGGTTATTGAATTTACTTTTAAATAAGCTTGGAAAAGTTGGATCTGTTTTGATCTGTGTAGGTGCTGTCTTGAGGTATGTGTCCTGGATATATGCAAAAAATGCATCCAATTATTAGGAAGCAGCATTAGCTATAGTTTCTTGTGAATAAGGAAATTCTTAGGTCTGAGGGGAGAAACCAGTATTTTATGTTTTGAAAGTGAATAAGGAAGTTGAGAGAAAGATAGGGTAGATGAGTAACTTTTTTTTTTTATTGAACCAGCGGCTGTTGGTGAAAGAGGCAAGCTTTTTAGCTTCAAAGAGCTCTTCTTCAGGTTGATCCAATAAAAGATATAACCTCACCAACTTTGTTTGCTTCTCATCTTGGGTTCAACTCAACTATAACACAGGAAATTTTTTTTAGTATTTAATGTTTTACAGATGCCCCAGAGCTGGAAGGGTTTTTTTGTTTTGTTTTGTTTTGTTTTGAAATGTAACAATGGGAGCTGGAACAATTCCAAAGCTATAAAGTCTCCTTAATTATGGTTTTAAGCTGACGGAACAGTTTCCACGTATAGTATGGGACCATTTAAAGTTTTAGGAATGGGATTGTCTTTTTGATGCTCTTGACCTCAGAAGAAAAGTAGGCCTATGCCAGAATTGCTCTCCTAAAACTTAGTGATTTCCATTCTAAAACCCATTGTTCCTCTTCAGTGTTTTGGGATTCTATTCATTGGTTAGTAGGACACATGAGCAACCTCTTTTCAGATGGATACCAGTGAAATTTTGGAGCATGGAAGGAAGTAGGTCACATCCTTCTCAGTATTCCTTGAGTATGTCAACATCAGAGCAAGATTGGGAGGCACTTGGTAACTCTGTTTTCGGGGATCGCTTTCTGGTGACAGTAAACTTTAAAAGAGGCTGCCTGCTGCCTCTGAGTTTCAGGCAGCAGAGCAAACTGATTCCATCCGTAGTAACTCCTGTGCAAGAGTGTAATGTGACTGAAGTCTATAGGGATGGCACTGATGTAATTGAGAGCTGAATTTAGCTCAATATCTGTTGTATAATGACTTGCCTGATTTTGCTCGTGTTGAAGTCCATTGAAGAATTTTACTTCATAATGGTTCACTTGCCCATTATTTATTGGGTGAGATTAAGAAAATTCACTAGTTTATCTCCCCCTCTGACTCCTTCCAGATCCCAAAACCAAACAACTTTTTAAAAATTTATGTCCCCTACTTGTTCTCTCTTCAATGATTAAGTCTTCCATATCTATCATTTCTTGCCTCCCAAAACTAGCACATTTTCTAAGATAGAAAAATTTATCATTTGTTGTATTTCTTTTTCTCAGCTGGACTTTCTTTGCCTGGAAGTGCACTAGCAAAACCTATGTTTGATTATCTGAGGCAAGATTGCTAATGTTGGTCACGTGGGAACTTTGCTATACAGGTGGGTGTCATTTAAAAGCCAGCATCTGCCTACGCGTACCACATCCTGATATGTGCTAAGAGGTGAGGAGAGACTGTCAACTTTTTGTGAAGATGGCAACTGTGAGGATCAGTCAGAGTTTGTGGCATGAGGAAATGTGGTGCTATATTAAAGGTTTTAATAGCAGTACACTTGTGAGGCCTGCTGTTTTGAAAAGTTCCTGGTTTGTATGGAACATACTGCAGAATACTTTTACTGGTACAGTGAGCAATTAATCATTAACTACAAGTAGTATAGCCTCAAGCATACAAAAAATTGTCACGCCCCATCCAATCGAGGTGGAAAAAATGTGCACTTTTTCACTGCTTTTGGTGTTTTTGTAGTCTTTTTATGGTATATTTGGGGCACTGTTCCATGAGGATTAGTATCTGCCATTTTTTAAAAAAATGTGAAAGCTGAGGTTCTTATGTAATCACTTATCTCCAGGAGCTGGAACTTTAAGGAAAACTGCAAATAATCATGAGACTAGTGATAAGCAGTAATGTGGTGCACTTGCTGATGGCTCATACTTACTTTTGAGTGGGCACTGTAAATTGCTTTTAGCACCTGCTCTTATGGGATGCCTAGTGCTTGCGTCTCCTGTTAACTTGATATGAATTGAAGGTGTCAGTGGGCTTCTCTTCACTGCGAAATTGACTTGAATGTTTCCACCTGCTCAAATTGTGCAGACACATTTAGTGCTGCTGCAGGGCTGCTTTTAACTTGAGTTAGCTAATCCAAGAGCACAAATCATGATCGAAGCTAACCTGACCTGCCCCTAGTGTGGATGTAGGCTAGTTCCATTCAGTGCTGCCTGTGTGTCTCCCCACAATTCTCATGTGTGCCCAGACATGACAGGGAGATTCTCCCACCGTTCACTTGGAAATAAACCATAGATCTCCGCTTACTGCAGCCTTGCAAATCGGGGATATCCACACTTATGGATGCAGATATCCCTGGTTTATTTTTGTGCATGTGGATACCAATTTTGTATTTAGAACCTTACAAATCTGTGGCTTTATTATATTCATGGGTCATTTTTGCATATGAGGATGTGGATACCAAGTTTGTATCTATACAGGGCTCTACTGAGAGCCAAGGATTGTGCTCCTATTAGTTCTAGTGATGCACCAGGGAATGCAGTGGTTTTGGGGATACAGGAGCTCAAATAAGCTGTCACAGCAAGGCTGCTGTCATTTGAGGTAGGCCTACTTGAGAGCAGTAACTGGAGTGTAAATAACTTGTGTTAACGTTGCAGTGAAGGCACTTAGTGAGTAACAAAATCAAATGAGAAGCCTGTAGCAGTTACTGCAAACACTCCTGCGATTGTTGTTCCCCTCTGGCTGGCGGTTAGTTGGTCAAGGAACAAGAAGGGAGCCGGAAATGTGAGGAAATACAGTACCGTGGATCAGAAATAGTCCCTTTAAAAAAAATCCTGGCTATTATTTTAAGATGGAAATATGAAAACAAAACACCTGTGTGCATTTGAGAGTAAATTGTGTATTAGCACAGGAAGGAAATGGTTAAAAAGGAGAGGTGGCTGAGTTGGGTTAGCTGTGGGACAGCTAATGTTTTAGAGGTTTTTAGAGCTGAGCTATAAAAAGGCCTAGCAGTATTTCAAGTCCCCCATTGTCTGCTGGATACTGGCCAGTGTTACCATGACTACAAGGAATTATTACTCACTGCCAGAGCTGGAGGAAAAGCTCATACTTTGGCTGCAAAACAGGAGGGGTGGACTTATGTAATGCATAGTGTTTATAGGCTCAGGCTGGCAGGAGGATTAAGAAATAATTACAGGCTTTCCATTGCATCTCCAAATTGGTTTTAAGACGGTGTGGCCCCCTTCATTGATTTTTTGATGTTGAGGTGGTTAGCGTTGCATTGAGGTGCATACGGTTAGGTAGGTGGCACTCAGATGCTACTAGATAAGTGGCCTGGCTGCTCTGAAGTGCTTTGTTTGGTTACATGGGATCTGCGGATCTAAAGTAGGCCACTGACAAGAAGTTCCTTTGCAAAATAGGGGCTTGGCCCTGCAGCAAAGAGGCAGTTATTACAGAAATAGAGAGTTTTCTACTTTTTCTTCTTTACTGACAGACTGTGAGTTCCTGCTGCTTCTGTGGGTGGATACCCTCTCTCCCCCGAGTTTTAAAAACATCTCTGATTTTTGAGAAGAGGAAAGTTTCTTGAGCCAAGCATCTGCAAATGCATTTGTGCGATTGCTGAAGTTGTTGATACTTCATGCTTTTGAGGGGTGGTTCCTGACATGTGCATCTCATTAATTCTGGCTTGTTCATTCTTGAAGCAGCCCACAAAGGATGGCTTAATTTGAGATTGCCCAAAATCACTGTGCAAATTGTCTTACTTAAGACAGGCAGCTGGGAGTTTGCAGCTGTTGTTTCAGTGGAGACGTTGCTTGTAAACTCAGCTCAGAAACTTAGATACCAAGTTTAGCAGTGATTTTTGCTAACTGTATGCATTGTGCAGTAATCATCGGCAAGCCGAATACTTGTGTGTTCTTAACACTGTTGTTAATCCCCAGGAGGATAATGTAGAGAGACCTCAGTTGTGTGACCTTTTTCTGCTACGTGAACTTGGCAAATCACTTCCCTTCTCTATGCATCAATTTCTCCATCAGTAAAACAAGTTTTGAGATCTATAGTGCAAAGAGCTATGTAAGTGTGTGAACTTTGATGTAAGCACATGTTTTAACGGTGGAAGAGAATGCTTTGCCATCTTGAACATTTGCTTCAACAGTTGAAGGAGAATACATATCTCCTTTTTCAAATTGTTTTCAAATTGTTTCAGCATATAGCAATGCACAATGGCTATGTCCTAAATCCTTGCTAATCTGCTGAGATTGCCAGTCACCATTGTATAATGATTTATTAATCACAGGGCTGTAATGTGGCCCTGTAGACTACAGTACATTTACCTGTATGTGATGGGGGATTGTCAATTGAACTAATCCTTTGAGCAAAGTTACTGTGTCAGGTTATGATTTGGAGCCTTTTGGTTAGAGAGTGAAATGATGAAAATGACTGTATCAGTTGCTCAAAGTAAGCTGCTGACTGCAAAAGATTTTATTTTGCTAACTTGCATCAGTTATAATAGTAAGAATGATGGGGCTATGAACAGCTGTAGTGGATACGAGATTTTCAGAGAGCAGTGTAACTTTTCCAGTTGACAGAGTCTCTTGAAATAATACTCAATTCCCATTACCAAAAAAATCACATGGGTGTGATGCACACAATAATTCAAGAATTTAATGATCTGTTATGCTGTTCTCTTCTGTAACAGCAATTACCACACATACTGTTGGACTAAAGTGGAGTTAGATTTGTTACTTCAAGTTTTATTCCTGGGATTCATGCCAAGATGAGCTGTATATTCTGTTCTGTTCTGCTAAGACCTCTGTCTGTGTGTATATGTGACATATGCATAATATATGGGTGAAACTATAATAGATGTAATTGGAATGTGTGTGTGTGTGTGTGTTTTACTGCTTATACTTTACATATATATTATATATGTACACATGTAATGTTTATGGGTTTAAAAAATGTGGTGCATCACATGTCTAGGCAAAATTAATTATGTGGACTGAAATTACACTTGCCAGAAATTATGCTTGCCATTTGTAGTTTATGCAGGTAGTTGGCACTCAGGAGTAACTATAAATTAGGGAAACTTGGAAGTTCCTCCCATGCTTACGCAGGCAGCCTCTTAAAAATAAAAAGAAGACTATGAAAGATGTTTGCACGGCAGCCCATAATTTCCCAGCTTGTGGAGTTTCAGTCTTATTTTGAAGCTAGGGTGTGCTTACTCCATGCCCTGATGAAACTGCACAGGTGCTAGATGATTTTTTTGGTTTTGGTCTAGTAAAATGGCTTTCTCTCATAACTTTTTTTTTTTTTTTTTTTTTTTTGGCGTGGAAAATGCGTGGTTGGCAATTTGACACCAGCTCACCCCCTGTTAGGATGAAGTCATTATCTCGTAAAATTTATACTGTGAATTGTGAGGCGTCAAGAGAAGCAGGGAGGCAACAAATGCATCTCCCAAGGGTGGCTGGAAAGAAGTGGGAGAGGGTGGAATGTTAGCAGGCTGAAAATGATACTGAAGCTGCATTGTTAGGAGGACAAGGAGCTTGGCTGATTTGTTTTGGAAAAATGTTGCAGCACTCGGATTAGATAGAGAGGAGTGCTTTGATTCTCATTCTACGTGTACTGGTGTAAGTCGGGTGACTCCACTGAAGTCACATTGGCATTAAACTGGACTCAGGCCTAAAGAAACTTGGGCCTGGGCAGTGGGTGAACCCCACTTTCAAGGCGGCTAACCGTAGCCCCTCTCCCTAGATCTCTGCTGCCAGCAGAGGTGGGTAATTATTTTTGCAGGGGGACCACTTAATGAATTTTGCTATGTGGTCATTGGCCAGCTCGCCACTCCTCAGAAGTGGAGGGGCTTGGAGCAGAAGAGGCAGAGCTGAGGACTAGCCTCCTCCCAGAGTTGTCTGGAGCTGGAGGCTTTGAATTAAACACACAGCAAAGAGATCCCAGCTCCCAGATCTGCCACTAGTGCATTGCCTTCCTGAGCCTATTTAAAAGGCTTGCTGTTCCATCCCCTGCCAGAGTAGTGCCACGACTGGGAGCCATGAACCATTTAAATATGATCCTGCTGCCTGAGCCACTGCCTAGAAATTCAGTGGCACTGACAGCAGACTATAAATAGAAAGCAGCCAGATACAGTCCATGGGCAAGATCCGGCCCCTTGGTGGCATCTTGCCCAGTGCTGTCTTAGGCACTGATCCTGCAAACATTTAATCATCTGTTTAACCGTATGTATATGTTTAGTCTTTCCACAGACTTCCAAGGAAAGGGGGGGGTTGCACACACACTTTCATGCAGGGGCAGATGAGGATTTTGCGGGACCCAGGGCAGCACAATATCGTGGCCCCCCCCCTTTGACATGGCGCATGCACAGTGCTTCTTGAAGCGTGGGGCCCAGGGCGGCTGCCCTGCTCGCCCTGACCTATATCTGCCACTGCTTTCATGACTGTCTTACAGGATGATGGCCTTAGTGAGCATGATTGGTACCAGTCATTGCTCTCTTTTACTGTGCCTCATAAATTCACGTTTATCTCTGGAATTTCTTTGTTGCTGTTTTTTCAAACTGGCTCCTGGATAGGTTGCCAGAAATTGTGATGTAACCCCGAATCCCACCCAGACTTTTGTGTGGCTCGTTGAATGGGCTGCACATGGAATGGGAGTACAGAGGTGCTTGCACATTCTGTACATGGTGTTTCCATGCTTATCGCATGCACTATGTGCTCAGTGGAATCTTGCTATGTCTGTGATGTTGGCTTTATGTAGATTTTCTCTCTACCTTGGTGAAAGGTGGGGAAAGAATGAACAGCCTCCCTATGGTGGTGTTGGGTTTGTCTCTAAAAACTGTGCTGCTTATGACCATTCAGGGTTCTGGAAGGTAAAGTTGCTGGCTGTTCTGTGATCCAGCAGCATTAGGTATATCCAAACTGATCAGAAAGAAGTGTCTGATTCAGGGTTTTTTAATTCATCCATCATTGTAAGCTGAAGCTGAATATTTGATGGCATTTCATTGGCTATAGTTTAGATAGAGGGAACTATGGATCCGATAATGGTGTAATCATCTCTGTATCCACTATAAATTGCTGTGCTTGGGGATGTGTCTTTTTTTTTCCTCATACACCTGAGCCAGAAAGTACAGTGCTATAAGGTGCCAGAGTAGACTCACCCACAGTGTCTCCCTTATGCCAGCATTTGTCCTACTTGTAAACAGAAAGTGGCAGACTTGCTGTTTCTCATTGTACAACAGTGGAATGCTTCAGAGGTCATGTCTACACTAGGAAGTTATTTAAAAATAACCCCCCTTATTTTGAAATAACAAGGTGAGTGTCCACACTACCAAGCCTGTTATTTCGAAATAATGGGCTTGTTATTTTGAAATAATAACTCCTGTTTGTGAAGAGGAATAAGCTTATTTCAAAATAGTTATGCCATGAGTTATTTCAAAATAACTTACTTCAAAATAACCTGGTAGTGTATATATCGCCAAAGAGGCTAGTTGTTTGCCTCCAGGGGTTACAGTTTAACTCTCTCCCCTGTTTCGCCACCTCACATCAGGGAATACCTAGTTGGCTAATAAATTCTGAACCAGAACGTGGAAATTCCAGGTTTCAGAGTTCTCTGCTTGCTTGGTTTAAATCATTAGAGAGTCAGGGCTGATGTCAAACAAGAGTTTTTGGGCAGTGTAAAAAACAAAGGAGTTGGAGAAGTCTGAGATAGGGATGTTAAATTTAGATTAATCGAATAGTCGATGGGATTTCCATTGACTATTCGATTAGTCTATATGGGCGCCTTTGAACTGTAGCAAGAGCCCTGCTTGGGGGCCCTAATGGGGCTCTTCTATGTTTCAAAAGGATGCCTCACATGGAGCATGGGACTAGTGGGGGACCCCTCTGGCCCTGTGCTCCCTGCAGTGCCTCAGCTTTTGAAATGTTCATGAGCCCCAACAGAAGCAAGTGTGGAGCCAGCGAAGGAGTCCCAGTGGGGCTCTTGAACATTTCAAAAGCAGAAACCCCACAGGGAGCGTGGAGTCAGCAAGGTCTCAATCCCTGTGGCACCTCAGCCTTTGAAATGTACAAGAGCCCCAGCAGAATTGTAGCAGAAGTGATGCAAGCGGAGACTGCTTCAGTACTTGTTCACACCGTTTCTGCTGTGCCTCTACCTCCCCAGTCCCCCGCGGAGATGGTGCTGGAGTGAACGGGCTGGAGGGAACTAGATTCCCCCAGCACCAGCTCCTGCTCCTCACCTTCGCTGTTTCTCTCTGACAGAGGCAGCAAAGTGTGTGTGTGGGGGGGGAAGTGACTAGTCACATCACTAATCGACTAGTCTCTTAGGGTATGTCTACATTACAAAGTTGGTACGAACTAACGGACGTTAGTTCGAACTAACTTTCATAGGCGCTACACTAGCGCTCCGTTAGTTCGAACTTAATTCGAACTAACGGAGCGCTTAGTTCGAACTAGGTAATCCTCATTCCACGAGGATTAAGCCTAGTTCAAACTAGCTAGTTCGAATTAAGGGCTGTGTAGACCCTTAATTCGAACTAGTGGGAGGCTAGCCCTCCCCAGCTTTCCCTCGTGGCCACTCTGGCCAACACCAGGGAAACTTGTCTGCCCCCCTCCCGGCCCCAGACCCCTTAAAGGGGCACGGGCTGGCTACGGTGCCCGTGCCAGGTGCAAGCCTGCCAGCACCCAGCCAGCAGACCCTGCACCTGGCACGGATCGAGCCACCCACCCGATACACCCCAGCCCTCCCCCTCTTCCCGGGACCAGGCTGGCGGCTCCCGGGAGCTTGCCCGGGACCGCAAGAGGCGGGCACCCGCCTGGTCTAGTGCGGAGATCGTGGACCTCGTCCACGATCTCCGCACTAGGCACAGGAAAGTGGCCGTCTAGGGCAGGAGAGCTGCCAGCCTGGCCACCCAGGAGCAGGTGTGCATGAAAATCAAGGTGGTCCACTGAGACCCCCGACCCTGAGCCCTGAGCTTACAATGGCCGTCCTGGGTCAGACCAAAGGTCCATCTAGCCCAGTAGGCTGTCTGCCGACAGCGGCCAACCCTAGGGACCCTGGAGGGGATGGACCAAAGACAGTGACCAAGCCATTTGTCTCGTGCCATCCATCTCCAGCCTTCCAGAAACCTTGGGCAGGGATACCACTCCTACCCCTTGGCTAATACTACTCCATGGATCCAACCTCCATGACTTGATCTCACTTCCCTTTAAACTCTGTTCTAGTTCTAGCCTTCACAGCCTCCTGCAGTAAGGAGTTCCACAGGTTGACTCTTTGCTTTGTGAAGATCAACTTTCTGTTACTAGTTTGAAGCCTGCTACCCATTCCTTTCCTTTGGTGTCCTCTAGTCCTTCTATTATGGGAACTAATGAAGAACTTTTCTGTATGCACCCTCTCCACCCAACTCCTGCTTTTAGAGACCTCTATCCTGTCCCCCCTCCATCTCCTGTTTTCTAAGCTGAAAAGTCCCAGTCTCTTTAGCCTCTCTTCATATGGGACCTGTTCCCAACCCCTGATCATTGTAGTTGCCCTCCCCTCTCCCAGCCTCTCTCTTCCCCTCTCCCACCTCCTTTTCCCAGTCTCCCCCAGTTTTGTTCAATAAAGACAGATTCCATTTTTGAACACAATTGTCCTTTATTTTGTACATCAAGAAGAGGGGCTAGGGAAGGGTAAGTGGAAGGAGGTGAGGGAGGAATGGGGTATGAGCTCCCGATGGGAGGACTGGGCTGGCTCTGCGGGATTCTGGGTGTGGAAGCTCTCCTGCAGCCCCCCAATTGCCCCCCTCTTCCCAGATGGCAGCCTGCGGCAAGTGCAGCCGGGCTGATGGCTGAGTGGTGTGATGTGCCCAGTGTGGGTACTCCGGGCACTCCAAGCCAGGACTGCTTTGCAAGCGGGGCACCCCTGAGAACTGTCTGTCCGGGGTGGGGGTCGGGACCCTTTAAGCACAGCCCTCGGCTAGCCTGAGACAGCATCTACACGCTCGAAGTCCTCCTCTGATGCCCTGCCAGCACTGCTTCTGGCCATCCTTAACCCCGGTTCAGGGTCCACTTAATGTGGACATGCTAGTTCGAATTAGCAAAACGCTAATTCGAACTAGTTTTTCATTCTAGACGCGTTAGTTCGAATTAGCTTAGTTAGTTCGAATTAGCGCTGTAGTGTAGACGTACCCTTTGAGTATGTCTACACTACCCCCCTAGTTCGGACTAGGGGGGGTAATGTAGTCATACGGAGTTGCAAATGAAGCCCGGGATTTGAATTTCCCGGGCTTCATTTGCATGAAGCCGGCCGGCGCCATTTTTAAATGCCGGCTAGTTCGGACTGCGTGCCGCGCGGCTACACGCGGCACGAACTAGCTAGTTCGGCTTAGGCTTCCTAATCTGAACTAGCTGTACACCTCGTACACCTAGCACGCAGTCCGAACTAGCCAGCATTTAAAAATGGCCTCGGCCGGCTTCATGGAAATGAAGCCCGGGAAATTCAAATCCCGGGCTTCATTTGCAACTCCGTATGGGTATGTCTACACTACAGCGCTAATTCGAAGTAACTTAATTCGAATTAGTTAATTCGAACTAAGCTAATTCGAACTAGTGCATCTGGACTAAAAAATTAGTTCGGATTAGCGTTTTGCTAATTCGAACTAGCATGTCCACACTGAGTGGACCCTGAACTGAGGTTAAGGATGGCCGGAAGCAATGCCGGCAGGGCATCAGGTTAGGACTTAGAGTGTGGAGCTGCTGCCTCAGGCTAGCCGAGGGCTGTGCTTAAAGGGACCCGACCCCCACCCCGGACAGACAGTTCTCAGGGGTTCCCCGATTGCAAAGCAGTCCTGGCTTGGAATGCCCTGAGTGCTCACACTCTGCACATCACAGCACTCGGCCATCAGCCCGGCTGCACTTGCCGCAGGCTGCCATCCGGAAGGGGAGGGGGGGGTCAATCAAGGGGCTTCAGGAGAGCTTCCACCCAGAGAAGCCCGCAGAGCCACCCCAGTCCTCCCCATTGGGGGCTCGTACCCCATTCCTCCCTCACATCCTTCCACTTACCCCTCCCTAGCCCCCCTTCCTGATGTACAAAATAAAGGACACGTGTGTTCAAAAATAGAAACTCTCTTTACTGAACAAAACTCGGGGAGACTGGGAAAAGGAGGTGGGAGAGGGGAAGAGAGAGGGTGTGAGAGGGGAGGGCAACTAAAATGATCAGGGGTTTGGAACAGGTCCCATATGAAGAGAGGCTAAAGAGACTGGGACTTTTCAGCTTAGAAAAGAGGAGACTGAGGGGGGATATGATAGAGGTCTATAAAAGCATGAGTGGTGTGGAGAGGGTGCATAAAGAAAAGTTCTTCATTAGTTCCCATAATAGAAGGACTAGAGGACACCAAATGAAATGAATGCGTAGCAGGCTTCAAACTAATAACAGAAAGTTGTTCTTCACAAAGCAAATAGTCAACCTGTAGAACGCCTTGCTGCAGGAGGCTGTGAAGGCTAGAACTAGAACAGAGTTTAAAGAGAAGTTAGATAAAGTCATGGAGGTTGGGTCCATGGAGTGGTATTAGCCAGAGGGTAGAAATGGTGTCCCTGGCCTCTGTTTGTGGAAGGCTGGAGATGGATGGCACGAGACAAATGGCTTGGTCATTGTCTTCGGTCCATCCCCTCCAGGTCCCTAGTGTTGGCCGCTGTTGACAGACCTTTGGTCTGACCCAGTACGGCCATTCTAAGCTCAGGGCTCAGGGTCAGGGGTCTCAGTGGACCACCTTGATTTTCATGCACACCTGCTCCTGGGTGGCCAGGCTGGCAGCTCTCCTGCCCTAGATGGACACTTTCCTGTGCCTAGTGCAGAGGTCGTGGATGAGGTCCACGATGTCTGCACTAGACCAGGCGGGCGCCCGCCTCTTGTGGACCCGGGCAGGCTCCCGGGAGCCGCCAGCCTGGTCCCAGGAAGAGGCGGAGGGCTAGGTGGCAGCGGGTGGCTGGCTCGATCCGTGCCAGGTGCAGGGTCTGCTGGCTGGGTGCTGGCAGGCTTGCACCTGGCACGGGCACCGTAGCCAGCCCGTGCCCCTTTAAGAGGTCCGGGGCCGGGAGGGGGGCATACGAGTTTCCCTGGTGGTGCCCAGAGTGGCCACCAGGGAAAGCTGGGGAGGGCTAGCCTCCCACTAGTTCGAATTAAGGGGCTACAGAGCCCTTAATTCAAACTAGCTAATTTGAACTAGGCGTTTGTCCTTGTGCAATGATGTTTACCTAGTTCGAATTAAGCGCTCCGCTACTTCGAATTAAGTTCGAACTAGCGGAGCGCTAGTGTAGCGCCTATCAAAGTTAATTCGAACTAACGTCTGTTAGTTCGAATTAACTTTGTAGTGTAGATATACCCTATGATTACATTACCCCCCCTAGTTCGAACTAGGGGGGTAGTGTAGACATACGCTTATATCCCTAGTCTAAGGTTAGGTGAGAAGGGACTTTAGTAATTTTTAAACAGTGTCAAAAGGATTGCTGATGAAAAAGTTGGTTTTTGTGAAATTCAAGATTCCCATTCATCAAAATCTGGATGGTCCAGTGGATGGGGCTAGCACTCAAGAGCTTAGCTTCTGTTTAATCCTATCTTTGCCACTGACCTGCTGTGTTCACTGGGCAAGACACTTCACCTTTCACCTGCCGTTGCTTGTCCTCCTGCCTGTCATCTGCTTTGTCTGTTTAGATTATAAGCTTTTCAGAGTAGGGACTGCCCCTTGCTATGGATTTGTGCAGAGATGGAAGGGGGAAGCAAGGGGAAAAAGGGGGAGGGACAGCTTAGGGTTCAGGGTTGGGGGTCTCGCTGGACCAACCTGACTTTCATGCAAACCTGCTCCTGGGTTCGCTCGTGACTTTTGGTGGCCAGTCTGGCAGCTATCCTGCCATAGACGGCTGCATTCCTCCGTCTAGTGCGGAGATCATGGATGTTGGGGGCATCCCCCCCAAACTTGAATAAGGTCCATGATCTCCACCCTGGACCAGGAAGGCGCCTGCCTTCTCCAGCCCCTATCAGGCCCTGGGAGCTGGCAGACTGCTTCTGGGGAGCGGTGGAGGGCTGGCTACCAGTGGCTTGCTGGCTCATGTTTTGGAGCCACTGGGTCAGGGGCCCCAATGGCCATTGCTGGCTCTGGGCTGGCAGGCTTGGAACTGGCACAGTCACTGTGGCCAGGATCTACCCTTTTCGGGAATGTCTACGCTACAGCACTAATTCAAACTAACTTAATTTGAATTAGTTAATTCAAACTAAGTTAATGCGAATTAGTGCATCTAGACCTAAAAACTAATTTGAATTAGCATTTTGCTAATTTGAAATATCATGTCCACATTGAGTGGATCCTGAACCGAAGTTAAGGCTGGCTGGAACCAGTGGTGGCAGGGCATCAGGTTAGGACTTAAGGTGTGGAGCTGCTGCCTCAGGCTAGTTGAGGGCTGCGCTTAAAGGGACCCGACCCCCACCCCGGACAGACAGTTCTCAGGGGTTCCCCGCTTGCTTGTCTAACTCGATGAGGTACAGCAAAGCAGTCCTGTCTTGGAGTGCCCTGAATGCCCACACTTGTCACATCACAGCACTCAGCCATCAGCCTGGCTGCACTTGCCACAGGCTGCCATCCGGGGGGGGGGTCAATCAGGGGGCTGTCAGGATCCAGGAAGCCCTGCAGGAGAGATTCCACCCTGAGGAGCCCACAAAGCCATCCCAGTCCTCCCCATCGGGGGCTCGAGCCCCATTCCTCCCTCACCTCCTTCCACTTACCCCTCCCTAGCCCCCCTTCCTGATGTACAAAATAAAGGACACGTGTGTTCAAAAATAGAAACTCTCTTTATTTAACCAAAATGGTGGGAAGGAGAGGAAATTAACCTCTGGGGAGACTGGGAAAAGGAGGTGGGAGAGGGGAAGAGAGAGGGTGGAAGAGGGGAGGAGGGAGCTGGAAGGGGGAAGCCAGGGGAAGGAGGAGGGGAAGTATAAAACTATGGTACACCATATCTTCAGTACTGTGTACAGATGTGGTCTCCTCACCTCAAAAAGATATTTTGGCCTTGGAGAGGGTTCAGAAAAGGGCAACTACAATGATTAGGGGTTTGGAACGGTTCCCATATGAAGAGAATCTAAAGAGACTGGGACTTCTCAGCTTAGAAAAGAGGAGACTGAGGGGGGATGTGATAAAGGTCTATAAAATCATGAGTGGTGTGGAGAGGGTCAATAAAGAAAAGTTCTTCATTAGTTCCCATAATATAAGGACTAGAGGACACCAAATGAAATTAATGGGTAGCAGGTTTAAAACTAATAAGCGAAAGTTCTTCTTCACACAGCACATAGTCAACCTGTGGAACTCCTTGCCACAGGAGGCTGTGAAGGCTAGAACTAGAACAGAGTTTAAAGAGAAGTTAGATAAATTAATGGAGGTTGGGTCCATGGAGTGCTATTAGCCAGGGGGTAGGAACAGTGTCCCTGGCTTCTGATTGTGGAAGGCTGGAGATGGATGGCACGAGACAAATGGCTTGGTCATTGTCTTCAGTCCATCCCCTCCTGGGTACTTGCTGTTGGCTGCTGTCGGCAGACAGGCTACTGGGCTAGATGGACCTTTGGTTTGACCCAGTACGGCCATTCTTATGTTCCTATGTTCTAAGCTCAGGGCTCAGGGTTGGGGGTCTCACTGGACCAACTTCATTTTCATGCAAACCTGCTCCTGGGTTGTCATGTGGCCTTTGGTGGCCAGGCTGGCAGCTATCCTGCCCTAGATGGCTGCTTTCCTGTGGCTAGTGTGGAGATTGTGCACGTTGGAGGCCTCCCCCCAAACCTCGAGGAGTTCCAGAATCTCCGCACTAGACCAGGCGGGCACCCACCGCTTGCGGCCCTGGGCAGGCTCCTGGGAGCCGCCAGCCTGGTCCTGGGAAGAGGCAGAGGGCTGGATGGCAGCGGGTGGCTGGCTCATGCCATGCCAGGTGCAGGGTCTGCTGGCTGGGTGCTGGCAGACTTGCAACTGGCATGAGCACTGTCGCCAGACCGTGGCCCTTTAAGGGCTCCGGGGCCAGGAGGGGGGCAGAAAAGTTTCCCCGGTTTGGCCCAGAGTGGCCACCAGGGCAACCTGGGAAGGGCTAGCCTCCCACTAGTTCGAATTAAGTGGCTACACAGCCCTTTATTCAAACTACTTAATGCGAGCTAGGCGTTAGTCTTCGTAGAATGAGGTTTACCTAGTTTGAATTAAGCGCTTGGCTAGTTCGATTTAAATTCGAACTAGCGGTTTGTATGAATAGCCGCTATTAAAGTTAATTCGAACTAACGGCTGTTAGTTCGAATTAACTTTCTAGTTTAGACATACCCTTAATGTCTCCGGGGCTGGAGTAGAGGAGAGTAAGTTTTCCTGGTTGTGTGCAGAATGGCCACCAGGGCTCCCTGGGAAGGGCTGGAGGCCCCCTGTTTTGAAGTAAGTGTCTACACAGCTCTTAATTCGAAATAGCTATTTCGAATTTGGTGTTACTCCTCGTAGAATGAAGTTTACCAAATTCAAAATAAGGGCTCCACTATTTTGAATTTATTTCGAAATAGCAGTTTGCCTGTGTAGACGCTATTAAAGTTAATTCGAAATAACTGCTGTTATTTCAAATTAACTTTGTAGTATAGATATACCCTAAGGGTGCTTCTACCCAGCATCTTAAACTGAAAATAAGGTACGCAATTTGTGCTGTGCAGTTTGTGTGTATTATCTCAAATCTATTTCAAAATGGCTTATTTTGAAATTTGGTATGTCTACATGGTGCTAAGTTTTGAAATAAGATGCTATTTTGAGCCATCCATTAACCCACCTGCAATGAGGTTTACTGGAATGGTGAAATAGCACGCCTGTTATTTTTAAAAATATTTCGAAGTAACGGGCAGCTTGTGTAGACGTGGGGCAGCTATTTCGGGAGCACGAAATAGCAGTGCAGGATAGACGTATCCTCGGGTGCTACAGGACTATTCATTGAATATGTCTTAAGTATATCCCAGAATCCTTCATAGTGCCATGGGCAGGATAAATGGAAAAGCTCAGTTTGAAGTTTGTATGGGGGGAAAAAGCCCTTCCAATTGTTCTGTTAGGTGCAGGTCTTCATGTGCTGACCAGTCTATTTGAGTATATTTTAAAACATCTCATTAATAAGGACTGCTCACATCCTGCTGAACTCCAATGACAACTCCCATTCATTATTCATCTTTATACTTCTCCTTAGTAGTTTAGTTGATTTTGCTTTCTGCATGATACAATCAACCATTGTTTAGCTTATCTCCCTTTTGACTCTGTCAAGGGATCAGAGAACCAGATCTGATAATTCCTGATAGTGGAACTGCTCCCCTGGGCCCTTTGTAAAGAAGTGAAAGGGCTCTTCTTCTCCTACTGCTTCTCTTTGAGTACAAGTGCTTTACCCTCTTAGATTCCCTGCAGGCTCCTCATTCTTATAAAATTGAAACATCAAGATGTCTGAGGCAGCAGGAATTAGCATCAGTGTTTTGACACCTGGAGGTACAATTTCTATTAGCTTTTATATAAAAACAAAACCAGTTTTGCCAATAAAGTTCTTCTTAAATAATGCATGAGGACCTGACTCCTGACAGTAGGTATTCTTCTTTCTCTTGCTTAGATTCTCAGATAATGACTTTGTTATTGTGGCTTTTGAAAATAGATATGACTGAAGTGCTAATTTGACATGTGTGTGCATGTGTACGTGTGTGTAAATAAATTCCCAGAGAGAGAGGCAATTATCCTGTTTATTTAAAAATGGAGGGAGGGAAAAGCAACTATATTGGCCTTTTCATCATCCTTGTATAGTTTTTTGTAGCAACATAGAATGAAAATGTCTCTTTAATAGAGATTGACTAACTATATGACCTTGTAATACATAAGATACAGATTGAAGCTCAGTAGAAGCTATATGTAGAAGCTTCCAAGTATTAGATGTAGGCATGTAATACTTGGAAACTTGGGACCATCAAAAATGGCAAGTAATTTGTCCTTTAAAACATTCCTAATAACTCATACTTTTGCAGAGATTATTCGCACAGCTGCCCTTTGTCCTCTTTTTGGATGTTAAGGAAACAAAACTGGCATAAACACATAGGTGTGTCTGTTAATAGTCAGACTCTGATGTATAGTTTTGCCATTTCTAACTTTAATAGTCAGTATTTTATGCAAGAACCTTATTTTCTTTTCCTCAAGAGTTACGTTGACAGGCACAAAGTCCCATTTTGGCATTTCTGTCATTTTAACTAAACAGAGAGATTACCGTAAATTGGATTAAATGGAAAATCTTGCTCAAATGTCTGTGGTTTGGGCTGTTTTATAGATAGATGTCTTTTGAATGTTATTCAGTGGTGTTTAGGCATCTGCTTGATGGCTGCTTTAACATTATTACTGCAAATAGAGTACAGAGCCAATGCTTGAACAGAAAGCAAGTTACCTCCTGTGACAGTTTTGGATCATGGTGATGGCAGGACACTGTTCATTTTCACTTTCCTATCATTTAATGTCAACCTACAACTGGGTGCTCCATTTTCCTTTGAGTGCTGTTGTTAAATCAATGTTAAAACTGTTTGCAGTCGCACTGTTGTTTTCCTTGATTTTGCTGTTCTGCACTGCTCTCTTGGCAAATCAGATGTTGACCATGGCCCTGATGACAGAAGGAAATTCTCACTGGTGCAGCTGCGTTGCTTTCTGCATGTCCTTGCACTGAGCTGTGCATGCGTCTACATTAGTAGCTTGCGCTGGTGAAATGATTTCAACCTGACATAAGCAAATGAAATGAGTGTAAGGGTGGCTATTTATCTGTATACATACAGGGTACATATCTTGGTGTACAGCTCTAAATGGCAAGTAAAAGCCAAGGGGCTGCAAGGGGGTTTCTTGGGGGAAATACCGATACTTGTTGCCTTTTCTTGTTTAGAGGCAGTTGTGTTATGATCAGCTGTGCTTCACTTTCATGTGTCTCCAAACTTTACTAGCATGAACACTGACGGGGCAAAAGGGGCAGTTGCCTTAGGAACTAGTAATTTAAAAGGATGTATGGTGTGCTCTCGGTTCTCCAGAAGAGCTGGCAGGGGGAAGCTAGCCCCCTTCCACTCCTTCCACCTGCGGTCCTGTCCCTTGTGGGGGCCTGGAGCTGGGCCCCTTCTCACATTACCAAGGCTCCCAGAAAGTCTTTATGCAGCCCTGTTCATTAGTAATGGTAGTGTAGGGAAATGTGCCTAGTGGTTAGAACTAAGAATGTTAAATATTGAGTAATTTATTAGTCAAGTAGTCGATGGAATTTCCATCAACTACTTGACTAGTCAGTAGGCACTTCTGCCTTCCTCCTTTGAAATGTACAAAAGCCCCCACTAGCACTAGTTATTACAGTTCAGAGGAGAAATGTGCATCTTCATGTGCAGCCTGAGGCCAGTGGGAATTCCTTCTGGGTATGTCTACACTACCCTGCTAGTTCGAACTAGCGGGGTAATGTAGGCATACCGCACTTGCAAATGAAGCCCGGGATTTGAATTTCCCGGGCTTCATTTGCATAAGCGGGGAGCCGCCATTTTTAAAACCCCTCTGGGGTGCTGCACGGGGTTCGAACCAGCGGGGTTTTAAAAATGGCGGCTCCCCGCTTATGCAAATGAAGCCCAGGAAATTCAAATCCCGGGCTTCATTTGCAAGTGCGGTATGCCTACATTACCCTCCTAGTTCGAACTAGGAGGGTAGTGTAGACATACCCTCTGACTGGGGCTGCAGGTGGAGTGCCAGCTTTGAAATGTACAGAAGTCTCCAGCAGGAGCTCTTGTGCGTTTCAAAGCAGAAGTGCCTCCACAGAACCTGGGGTCAGCAGAGGACTCGAGTCCCCTGCTGATCCCAGGCTCTGTGCTGTGCTGCCGCTTTGAAATGTCACATGGAGCCTGGGGTCAGCTGGGGACTCCCCAGCTGATCCCAGGCTCCGCGTGGCATTTCCCCAGAAGCTGGGACCAGCTGGAGAGTCCCCAGCTACCCCAGACTCCATGCAAATGCCACCACGACATTTCAAAGAGGCAATGCCGCAGCTGAGCCCTGGGTCAGCTGTGCAGCACTGCCCCTTTGAATTGCTGCCACAGCATTTCAAAGCGGCAGTGCCACACAGAGCCCAGATACAGGCTGTTTTGAAGTACTCCCTCTTCCCACCCCTTCCTCAGTCTATCTGATAGAGGCAGCAAGGGGAGGAGGGGAGGAATCAACTAGTCAAATCGACTCTCCGATAAGCATTTGTTTGTTGGATAGTCGACCAGTCCTTAACATCCTTAGTTAGAACAGCATAAAGAAACTTCACAGAGGGATCCCAGCACCACCATTGACCTTTGGTAAAACTTTGCCCACATGACTTCGCTTGCAAGTCTCGTGGGAATAATATTAAGGACACTGAGATTCTAGGAAGCATAGTGTGTCCAGCGATAGTTGCATTCAGTGTCCTGGCTCATATTATGTTTGTTTTCTTGGCAAATATTGATCGATTGTAAGTATAGGCTGAAGTGTGTTGTCAGAGCTGGGATTCTTGTGTTCATCACAAAGTTTGACTGTGAGCAGCGGCTTTCCTGTATCATGAGTGATAAGATTTACAGCTTTCATTTAAATTTTTTTTTCAAATCCTAAAATAGTTGGAAGAAAAATTTATGTAGTTGGACAAATGTATTTATTCAATATTTGCCTGCCCCTGTTTACTCAGTAGCACCGGCCTCTGCTCCTGGGCAGATTAGACCCTAATTCGTTTTAAGAAGACAGTCTGTTCAAACATCAAAGGCCCTGTGCCGCTCTGGCCCATTATGGTAAAGTCCTCAGAGTCTTCTATCCAGAGTAAATATGTGTCACTTTCATAAGCACATACTAGTTAGGCAGCATTAAATCCAGCAATGTCACATTAAAAATATTTGGTCTTTAAGCCCTTCATTCATGCTTCCAGGAGTCATTGTAATACCTTGTGAACTTTTTTAAAAGTTCTCTATTTCTGCCATCTTGACTCTTAAAGAGTTGCTGTTGCTTGTAGATGATGCGTGAGAACCCATCATCTTTGTGCCCTTTGGATTTATCTGCTGCTTCTACTTATCAACAAACTGGTACCACAATTCTTGGTGATGTTATAATAGTTGCTGTTCCTCTCACTGTGATGTCATTGTCTGGAGATTGTGATGTCATGTGGGCAGTAATCATCAGGAAAAGATTAATTCTGAAGGACTAATAAAGCCACTTTTGTGAAAATATTGGGAATGATGGGACACTCTTACTATGTGTTTTGTACATAATTCTTTACACACGGGAGGCTTCAGTTGTTTCCAGAATATTAAATGAAGGGAATCCCATTGGAAGTGAGCAATGTTCCCTCTAATTTTTTCCATATGTAGACAGAATAAATTTTATTATGTGCACCCAAGTATGTGCAGATATGCACCATCATTAGGGACACATGCTGCTGACTGTGGGCGCTCTTCTAATCAGCTTGGTGGTACCTGAATCTCTCCGGTATGGCTGCTGAAGCGCTCAGTTTATAGGAACACTAGAAGTGAGTGCTTTGAGCTCTAACTTCCATCTGAGAACCTCTGGAGTTGTGGCGAGAAGTCCTGTGGCACCTTATAGACTAACCAAAGTATTGGAGCATAAGCTTTCATGAGCAAAGACCCACTTCGTCAGATGCTTGTAGTGGAAATTTCCAGAGACAGGTATAAATATGCAGGCCAGAATCAGGCTAGAAATAACGAGGTGGATCCAATCAGAGAGGATGAGGCCCACTTCTAGGGAGGATGATCCCTCCAGATCAGCTACTAGAAGTTGGCCTCATCCTCCCTGATTGGATCCACCTCGTCATCTCTAGCCTGATTCTGGCCTTCATATTTATACCTTCCTCTGGAAATTTCCACTACATGCATCTGACGAAGTGGGTCTTTGCCCACGAAAGCTTATGCTCCAACACTTCAGTTAGTCTATAAGGTGCCACAGGACTCCTCGCTGCTTTTGCAGATTCAGACTAACATGGCTACCCCTCTGATACTTGACACCTCTGGAGTTCTAACCCTTTCACAAAGCAGTGCTTGGTTTGCTATCCTTTTTTGCACATTTCTGTTTTCCATGCACAATTTGTGATCCTTAAGATCCACTTTTTTCCCATAAGCAGCTTGATCAAAGAGAGACAAAAAATGCATGGCTGTGCATTCCAACATGCTCACTGATAGGTGTGTCACCCTTGCATTTAGAAGGGAGTTTATCAGTGTGTGCATTTATACAGCTTTTCAGCATGCAATTATTTTTTTAAAACATTTTATTTCTCTGTGATATGGTTATTTATGCAAGATTACACTACTGAGAGTAAATAAAATGGTAATCCAGCTTAGTGATGGATCTTATCCTAAATACTCTCTGGTTATATAAGAGACAGTGACCTGAAATAATCTTTTTAAACCAGTGGCAGGATTTCTTTCCCTCCTCTCCCTTAAGAATGTTCAATTGCAATTATCTGGCTAATTGTGTAGTTGATACAAGGCTCATACTATGTTTAAAATGCAGAAGTGCAACATCCTGGACGAGCACAAGCTGGGACTGCTCAGTCCCCACTCACGCTTACTCCAGCAGCCTCTGTCTGTGGGGGTGGGAGTGGGGGCTCCCCACTGGGACCACAGACAGGGACTGCTGCCGGAGAAGCCTGCTATCTTTCCCCCTTAGCCTCTGATAGAGAAAGTGGGAGAGACAGATGGCACCATGGAGACAGTGCTTCGGGGAACCCACTTTTAAACTGGCTACTCCCAGCACTGGTTCCTGTCCCCCTTCTTCCCTCCCCCCACTTGCTGCCTCTCATATAGTAGGGGGGAAGCAAAGGAGGGCGGAAGCAAGTACTCAAGTATACCACTTGACTATCTGATATTATGTGAGTCGACTACTTGCCAACATCTCTACTACATAGGGGATGGTGCTGCAAGACAAGAGACCTTGTTTTTTCCAGGATATACTCTGGGAAGGTTTCATGGGAAAAATAAATAAATTGTTGCAGAGTCTCACCACTTTCTGGCAGAATCTTCTAGATCTCTGTTTCCTTTTTCCTTCCTTCTGCTGTCCTGGAAAGAGAGGATAGATGCAGGTTTCATATGTAACCAGAGAGCAACAAAAGAAAAATATTTTAGAGACCTAGGGCCAACCCCTCCTTGACTTTGCAGACGTGGGAGTAGTGCCAGTTTACTGAGTCTGAAGGCCCATGAGGGCTGCACTTGTCACTTTTAGTCACAGATTTTGAACCATAGTACACAAATGCCTGCAAATGAAACCGTCTGATGACGTGGGTTTTACCCATGATGACCTAATGTATTTGTTAGTCTCTCAGGAGCTACAGGACTGCTTGCTGTCCAAACAGTGACACTGGCTACTTTCCTGAGCCAGCCTACCTTGACAGTGGTTGACTCTTATGCAGAATAATTGGAGTTTCCCTGATCTCTGGAAGTGTGTGTATGCTCTTCTCTCTTGTGTTATTCTCTGCCCACCAAGGACTCATTGGCAGAATGTTCAGATTTTTAGTTTGCTTAGTAAGAGGCTGGTATTTCCGTGGTATTATCCACTGTTGGGTATTCTGCTGTTGGTGGCAGGTGGGCATTTCCTGTCAAAGAGTTGCCGAGAGTCCGTGAGAGGAAAGTAAGGGGAAAATATTTTCTTTCTTTCCTTCTTATATGGGTGACTTCAGTTGTTTGAGCCATGTGGTGATGGATTCTAACTGCGACAGACTCAATAAATTGGAATTCTCAAGGGAAATTAGCTCGGAGCTTTTGACTTTATTACATATTCTTTAGTGCAGCCCCAGTGGACCACTCTTCTGCTGTGTATGATGCATCATCTCTATTTGTAATTGCTGCAAGATAAGGTGGGACTGTGTCTGGTTTATATTTATACTAAGGTTCCAGTCAGCAATTCTTAAATATGTTACAAGCATGTTACAGGCATGAGTGGTATGTGTTACAGAATGGTGAAAAATATCTCAGTTGAAGGTGTTAATAAATTGCTGTAATAGGTCGCCTAGACTCATGTCTCATAATGATTGTTTTTGCCATTTACTAAAAATCTATTAGTGATTTATTAAGCCATTAGAAACTATTTCTAAATGGAACCTTTAATATGTAGTGTGACCTTCTGTATTGTTTCTTCATTAGCATCTCTACTAATACAATAAATACACAGTAGAAACAAATAGAACTGAAGTGCCTGGTAGGTTGGCAGGAATAATATTTTATGTTTGAAAAGTGCTGGAATGAATATTGTACTAGAGGTAATGCTGGATGTTTTCCCAGCAAGTCTGGGTAACAGCAAAGTGGAAATGTTCTCTGGGGGTTTGTGTCATTTTTAGTATTTATTAAGACCCAAATCTGATCAGATATTTACCTCCTCAGTCTGCTGTTTGGGATTGAAACCATTTGCCTTGGTGATACTGCTCTATAAAATCTTATCATAACCTGGTCCAGAGATTGAGTGCTTGATAAAATTAACTGGTTTGAGAATGCTGGTTGTTTGTTAATGTGCACTAGGTTAATTACTGTAGAAAAGGCAAGGAAAGCAGGGATTGCAGTAAAAACACACTGGGTGTGATCCCACTGATGACTATGGAAAAGGCTCCAATTGACTGTGGAAAGATTTGCATCAGTCCTGTGTGAAGAGGACCATACTGATGTGAACTACTTACCTTTTGACTTTGCACCAGCAACATTTTGGCTGCAGTTCAGCCCTGCATAGTTTGAACCCTGGGGCTGTAGAGACTATTCATTTAGAGTGGGTTTCTTCAGGTCTTTTTCTTCACTTCTTCTGCTCTGTCTTCTGAAAAGCAAAATCTCATTGGGATTGCTTCACTAGAAGAGACTGCTCTTTGTACATCAGCATCTCCAAGCCTGAGGTTGCAAGATGGGTTCCTTTTGTAGCAGTTGTTGGCTAACAAGCAATTATAATGAGAAAAGTGATTGTAAGAAAAAACGGCACAATAAGGATTCATATGAAATGTACAAGCCCAAAGTTGTGTTTCTCTTTTTCCAGCATGTAGCCCAACAAATTAATCCTGGGATCTGAAAATCAAGATGCATTCTTGTTATCACTCTAGTACCTGGCCTTGTGAGCAATGCTGATTAAAGCATTTTGTTGAATAAGAACACCACAGAGGTACTTGATTGGGACTCAGCTGATTCGTTCTGTTGAAGATGCTCTAGAGAAAATTGGATTATGTGTTCTCTCCAGTGGCTATATGGCTTCTTCTGACCTAAAAGAGGAACTAGCTTGTCCGTAAAGAAGGAACTGGAAGATATGAAAGGTCAAATTCAGTCCTGGTGCAAGTAGGCACGTGAATGAGTAAGATTGCAATACTGTTGCCATGTACAATAAACTGTCGTCCATTCTTCACTCATCCAGTCTTCCCTTGCTGGGCTTTATCTGTATTCAGCTAAGTCTCATAGGCCCAAGGCACGGCTGTGTCTGTAAATCCAGAAGGGATTTTCTCAGTTTAACACCATGTCTCTTAGGACTTGAATTCCTTTCTTCAGAGCATTACTCAATCTTTTCTATCCCTGAGTTAAAGCTTTCTATCAGGGTGAGTCAGCCGAATAGCTCTGCAGAGCCACTGCAAGACATTACAATGGGTGATGTTAACTAAGGATATTAAGGAATAGTCGACAATCCGATAAGCAAATGCTTATTGGTTAGTCAGTTGACTAGTCAATTCCCCCCCCCCCCACCACCACCACTTACTGCCTCTGTCAGATAGAAGCAGCAAAGTGGGGAGGGGGAGGAGAAGGGGTACTTCAAAGCGGCAGTGGCACACAACTGAGCTGGGGATCAGCTGTGCGGCACTGCTGTTTTGAAACCCCAAGGTGGCATTTTGAAACCCCAAAGCTGTGCAGCACTGCCCCTTTAAAATGCTGAAGCACCTTGGAGCCCAGGGTTAACTGGGGACTCCCCAGCTAACTCCAGGTTCTGAGCAGCATTTCTCCAGAACCCAGGGTCACTCTCCAGCTGATCCCTGGGTTCCGCTGAAATGCTGTGCGGAGTCCGGGATTGGCTGGGGAATCCCCAGCTGACCCCGGGCTCCGTGGCGCTGTCCCTTTGAAATGCTGAGGCAATGTTTCAAAGGGGCAGCCGCAGCACCGCTGAGCTAGGGAATCAACTGTGCTATGCTGCCCCTTTGAAATGCTGCCTGCACAGCTGTGCCACCTTGGCTGGGCTCCTAACGTCATGCAGCGCAGCATAGAGCATAGGTTCAGCGGGGGACTGAGAGTCTCCTGCTGACCCCGGGCTCCATGGCTTTGAAATGCACAAGAGCCCCCGCTGGGGACTCTTGTACATTTCAAAGCAGGCATGCCCATGTGCAGCCCGGAGTCAGCAGGACTTCCTGTTGGCCCTGGGCTGCACGCAGAGTTCCACATTCCTCCTTTGAATTGTACAAGAGCCCCAGTAGGACTCCTGGAGTTCTTGTACATTTCAGAGGAGGAATGTGGAAGTGCTTTTCGACTAGTCCAGTAGTCAATGGAAATTCCATCGACAACTCGAATAGTCAGTTAACCACAATTTAACATCCTTAATGTTAACCTACAGCTACCCATTTAAAATAAAAAGTTTCAGAAGGGTAGCTGAGTTAGTCTGTAACTGGAAAAACTTAAAAAACAACGAATAGTCTAGTATCACCGTAAAGACAAACAAAACATGTAGATGGTATCATGAGCTTTCGTGGCAAAGCCCACATCTACAGTTTAGTCAAACAAATGCAACCCCACATAGAAACTCTTAAATTGATTTACCTTAATTTAGTAACTTGCTGTTGAGTTCTAAAAATCAGTAATGCCAGGCCTTTTTATATTCTGGGTAACCTTAGCTAACAGGAAGCAGATATGCTCAGGAAGGAAGTGCTTGTTTTTTTACATGCTTTTAATCTATCCCTAGCTGGATAGATTACAGTGAGTCATTCTGACTCAGTACTGTGGTGGAGTCTACGGGTAGGTGATCACTCCCTCTCCGAGAATTAATAGGAGGGTTTTCTTTGGAGGGCTTGAGCAAATAAGATTCAACAATACTGTGACGAGGCTGATCAGTGTCTGCAGGGTTCACTGCATCTTGCACTACTGAAGACTGACCCTACAAATAAACTACACACTCTGCTTCCAAGATATATGTGTGCGGGGAGACAGAGGATGCTTTGAGTAGGAGTAGGGGTTGGTTATGGTATAAATTTGCCCTGAAATGCTGTCAAACAATTCCATGGTCACAATTAATTTTATGTCTCTCTAAATTCACTTGAAATTATTTTTTTCACTTTCTGTGAGTGGGAGGCCAGCCACATGCTATTGCAGCAAATGTGCCCCTTTTCGTATAGGGAAGGGGGTTAAATAGATCCTCTCTTTTATCCCTTTATCATCTGTTTCTGGTTCTAAGGTCAATGGGAATTAAATTGGGAGCTTCCTTCATTCCTTGAGCACTAATTTCCACCAGAATTTGGGAGCTTTGTGCACAATGGGGGCAGAGGTTCCAGAAGATGATAATTCTGTGTCACTTTCCCACAGTCCCCACCTACCATCTTCTTTTGTGGCAGGGTGCCACTGTCTTAGGTTGAGCGTGAATTCATTGGCAGGGCAGATACTGGCCTCTAGGAAGAATAACCCTGCCAAGTGTTAGAGGTGTGTAATATATCCTGCCTCTGTCCAAGCCTGCTCTAATCCTCTTTGTTCACACAGGCTTTTTGGAGAGGCCTTTCCAATATCTCTATATGAATAAAAGAGATTAGTTATCTTGACTGGTAAAATATTAACATCCCAGTGCATGGTTCTAGTATTGCTTTGGGTAGTTGAAGGACCAGGAAGGAGAGTTTTTAGATGCCTTAGCAGCTCTGTTTGTCCAAGTGGTTTCTATTATACAATACTGTAATTCCTCATTTAACACTATAGATACGTTTCAGACAATGATCGTGTTAAGTGAAAACTTGTTATGAGGGGTCAATTTTCCCATTGAAAATAATGGAAAAGGTGGGGGTTGCGTTTCAAGCAGTGGTGTCTGTTGGGACTGGGACATAAGGTTGGGGGAGAAAGGGGACTGGGTTACAGCAGGGAGGGGAGGCTCTGGGGACGGGAAGGAGAGGAGAGGGGAGGGGGATTGGGTTGGGAGAGTGCTCCTGTGATGGGTCTGCCGGGACCCGCACTGCGTCCGGCGAGGGGGGGTCGCCGGGGAACTGTGCAGTGAGCGGTGAACCCTCCGCCGCTTTGCAGGGAGGTGGGGGAAGCCCCGTGCAGCCGCTGGCAATGGGTCAGCTGGGGAAATCGTGTTATTCCGGGGATAGTCACGTAATTCAAAAAATGTTCCCTAAAAAAAAATCACGCTATTGCGAAAACGTGTTAAGCAGGCACGTGTTAAATGAGGAATTACTGTATGTAGTATTCCTCGCTCTAGGGACATAAGAATCTTTTTATTTTCTTGGAGGCCTGCTTCCTGAAAGGGAGCTATATCAAAGGGTATGTTCATGTTCAAGGGTACAGTACACTGGTACATTATACATTTGGTTCATTTCTATTCTGAGTAATTAAGGTGGTAGTTAATAGAAAAGCATATCCTTTAATGTTGCATTCAATGGGTTTTCTCATAAGAGGTGTACCATATTCATCTCAGATTTTCATTTGGGCGGTTGTCTTGGCAGAGGAGCACAGGAAAATATGGCCTCCTCTTTAGCCCTTTAACACAGTCATCTTTGGTTCCATGACAGGCAGGTAACTCTAAAGAGCCAACCTTCTTGGTTTCTAGGGCACAAAGTCTGCTCTGCTATCTCACTGCAGCATCCTTTGATGGCCTTCCCTTGGCAGCACATTTCATATCATGATCCAGATGCCCCTTCTGCAGAGAGTTGGAAAGAGCCAGTTGTCATGGTAGCCAAGATGATTTTGTTTATGATTCAACTGGCATGCCCATGTTCACTGAACTGTAACCAATACCCACTGGCATGATTTTCTCTGAAACTGTGACACAAATGTCAATCAAACAAAACAAAACAAAACAAAAAGCAAACAAACAAACAAACAAATTCCTGCAACACATAAAGCTACACAGGCTTTGACTAAAGCCTATTTTGCCAGCTATGTATCTTTCCCTTTTGGGTATTTTACCAACATGAGACTTGATTTCTCGTGGTTCTTCTGTGTTCTGAGTTTGCTGAGAGATGTGAGTTTCCCATGTGAGGCTGCTTCCCTCCATCAGGCCTTTTAAACACAGATCTTCTTTGAAGAGGGCAAAAACAACAGATGGCAAAGAGCTGGGGGAATATTTGTTTGTCAGTTTGTTTGCATTTCTTTGAGATGCACCAGGCCTCGTGGGTGCACAGCCAGACCAGCCAAGTGAATGAAGTCCAGGTACGGGATTGGAGAGTACAACAGACTGGCAATTAGACTCCAACCCTTCAAACTCATTTCAAATCTCATCTGGGTCTGCAAGTCCTCACACTCTGATGGTTGATTTGTGGCCCATCTGAGGTATATATGGAACCCTCAGACATTCTCAAAGGGTGTCTATTGATATTCCCAAACTTCCCCTCAGCACTAAATGCCCTCATGTTGGCACATCTCAACAGAAACACCAGGGAATGAATGGACCTATCTCCTGGGCACAGAAGTGGATACAGAGCAAAACGGAGAGGAAGGGTAGTCCAGTGATCAGTCCACTAACCTGGCGTGCAAGAGACCCAGGTCCAATTCCTAACTCTACCACAGATTCTATGCAAGACCCGAGGCAACTCTCTTTGCCTTAGTTAAAACAGGAGTAACAGCATAGCCCTGTGTCCGTAGAGTAGGCACATGGGCACCTTGATTTCGACAATCAGACAAGTGGCCTGAAACAGTCAATATCACCAGGACAGGTGTAACGCTGGTTCCACTGTGGACAGATCAACACGGATGTATTCAGTGAGGGAGGAGGAATAATTAAAGCTTTAGCTAGTGGAGTTTCTCAGTGGCCTTATCTGTAAAGTGCCTTCAGTTGCCTGTGCGCTAGTCATTGGTATCTCATCAACATAGCATTGTAGAAGTCGGAGTTATGCCATGGGGCTGTGCCTCTTCTGCCATTGCAAAGATTGAAACCTATGCTGTGTTCCCCAGCATGTTTTGTCCAGTGTAGACTTATTTAATTAAAGAAATCAAGCAGTAGAATTTTCCCAACTCTCAGACTCGTCCACAGGCACACAGAGTGCTCCATGAGGTGGCTTTTCCTGATGCTTCTCCTTAATTTCTACCACATGTTGAAAGAGGCGACAGATGAGTAATTTAATGAAATCTTGGAAGAGAACATGCCCAGTTCAGTCCTAGGGCAAGCAGGCACAGCATCACTGAAGGCGATGTATTAATGCCTACTTGACACCAGGGTTAAATGGAGTTCATGAGTTGCTAGAGCCACAGGACATGAGTAGCTGGGACTTTGGTTGGCTGATCATTTAATAGTTTCTGTGATGAGTGATCTTGAAAGGTGCCAGACTGACAGCCCTGGAGATGGAAGGAGTGATTATCTAACGAGGCAAGATATCCCAACATACCTGGGTTGGTCTCAGCCATGATCTTGGGCCCACTGAATCAGTCTCTGTACCTCAGCCTGACTGTTTTTGTTGGGGGGAGTGTTCTGTGTGTTATCTGTGGAGGTGGCTTCTGCAATGTGGATACTTGTTGGCTAAGACCAACCCCAACTCACTTCTTCCAAGCCAAGCAATATCTCTAAGGTGGCAGCTGAGCTGGAGTCAAGGAGATGACCATGATGTGGAAAACCTGATACCCCTTTGCCAGTCCTCTGACCATCTAGTTTCTTGGCAGGTGGAATTATTAACATAAGAAATTTGGCTCTTAACCCTCTTTTCTTCTCACTGACACCTACACCCTCTCTCAGTCAGCTCATTATGCAAAATATCTGATCTACTTAAAATTCTGGACCACGAAAGGCTCTCTGGTCCAAATCTGCTTTCCATTATCACAGAAATGGCACCATCTGTCAGACTCTGAGATCCAGGGAGTCATTTCAAACCCTCATGTTTTTAAGAACTTAGGGATGAATTTTTGTTAGTGAAGCTTCATCTGAGGATTTGCCTTATAAACTCTTAATAGGACAAGCTATGTATGCTCCCAGTAATCAGCTATGAAAAATGATCCTTTGTACAAGAGAAAGGCTCTTGCAGTCAAGATAAAACTCATTGATTGTAAACCAGAACAAAATGATATCTTACCTCCTAGTGAATCCGAAGGGACTTAGGCTATGTCTAGACTGCAGGCTTCTTTCAGAAGAAACTTTTCCAGAAGAGATCTTCTGAAAAAGCTTCTTCTGAAAGAGAGCGTCTACATAGCAAAAGGGCATTGAAAAAGGAATCATCCACACTGAATGCCAACCCTGTGATTATCTGGGAAGAGCTTGATTGGTACTTTTTGAATGTTTCGGGGTTAGCAATACTGAACATAGCAGTTTTTCCACTTACTTGCACTCAGATATTCAAACATAATAAAAACCCATCTGCTTTGTGACCCTCCCCTTACAAAAAGATCTCAACTGGCCCTGGTCCTGCAAAGTATCTTCTGCTTCCTCTGAAGTCAGTGAGAGTTGAGTTTTTGCCTGAGTGAAACTGACATTTCCCTGAAGACTTTGAGGAGGACTTCCCTGCCAAGGTGCTGAATTCCCTGAACGTCTGCTGATTGTTGGAAACTGGGCATGCTGAATACCAAGAAGAAACAGCTTGGTGTGGTTATTGAAAGCAGAAGGAGTTCCCTGAGTGGGAACTGAAAGCTCTCAGCACATCACTAGGCCAGGAGCTCTTACCTCAGGAGGCCATAATGAAAGAGCATGGGATAAATAGCTAAATAGAAGCTCCCGGGTTTTCTCTTGTGAAACACCAATTCATGTCATCCATTGAAAAACCAATGCACTGAGATTTGCACAGGGCTAAACCAGTGGTCACCAGCCAATAGATCGGGCTCTCCTGGTAGATCTTGGAGACTCTGACAGGTGATCTTGACAGGTTTGGCCAAGAGGCTATAATGTGCTGGCACTTCAGCTGCCCCTTCCTCCCACTGCTGTGCATCTCCTGCTCTTTGCCTTGGAGCTGTCCCCCCACCACTGCTTGCTGGGCAGGACAGGGAAGGAAGAGGAGGGGGTGCTGATGTCAGGGTGCCCCTCTCCAACCCTGTAGTCTATCTCCACAGAATGGAAGGGAGTACAACAGGGCTTGGGATGGAGGGAGTTTGCTTTTGAGAGTGATGCAGGGCCAGGGCAGGAGTGAGAGCCTGCCTTAGTCCCACTGCACCACATGTGGTAAGCAGTTTCTAGCTGCAGCCTGCATCCCGAACCCCTAACCCAGTCATAAACCCCCTCCTGCACACCAAGCTTCTGTCCTAGCTCTGAGCCCCCCTAGATCCAAACTCCCTTACAGAGCCTTTACCCTGACCCCCCATCTACACCGCAACTCCCTGCCCCAGGCTCAGCTCAAAGCAGCTCCAGATCCCTTAACACTTCAAATCCCTTAATCCAAGACCAGAGCCTGCACCCCAACCCTCTGGCCCTGCCTGATGAAAGGGAGGAAGGATGGGGGAGGGAGGAAGGATGGAGTGAGCAGGAGTGGAGTCTTGGAGAAGGGGCATGAAGGAAGTGGGGCAAGGGTATTTGGGTTTGAGGTAGACCCTGGACTTAAATTTAAAAAAGTGATCTTGTGCTTTAAAAGATTGGAGTTCACTGGCCTAAACACTAGAAGGCTTCTGTGCTAGACAGAGGTTACAGGTGCTATGCACATGTAGAAAGCTGTTCCTTTGCTCTGAAACAGCATTGAGGAGGATGAGATAAGTAAGACATTTGTAGCCCTCAAAAATCCAAATTCTGCCAGCCACTTGCAAGGCTATTAAGCATTATGCACTGGTGCTGAAGTGCACAAAACCGTTTCTGTGCCTCGAGGGAGACTTTAATTCTGTCTAGAAGCTATTACTTATCTAAATGAGGAAGGCAGAACATACACAATGGCTTCTGCAGCTCAGACCTGTCTCTCCAGCTGATCTGCTCTGAGCTAATGAGCTGCAATAGTCCCATTCCTGAGCTGTTAACTCTTTGTGAGAGATTTTCAAGGGAGGAGGAATGAAAGGAGTAGAAACATAAGTCGAACAAAACATCAAAGCCCTGATATTAACCAGAACTAAAGATTCATAAGAATGGCCATACTGGGTCAGACCAAAGGTCCATCTAGCCCAGTATCCTGTCTGCCGCCAGTGGCCAATGCCAGGTGCTTCAGAAGGAATGATTTGAACAGATGATCATTAGGTGAGCCACACTGTCACCCATTCCTAGCTTCTGGCAAACAGAGGCTAGGGATATCATCCCTGCCCAACCTGATGCATACACATTGATGGACCTATCCTCCATGAATTTATCTAGTTCTTTTGTGAACTTTCTTATAGTCTTGGACTTACAATATCCTCTGACAAGAAAGTCCATAGGTTTACTGTGTGTTGTGTGAAAAAATACTTCCTTTTGTTTGTGTTACCCCTGGTACCTATTAATTTCATTTGGTGTCCTCTAGCTCTTGTGTTATGGGAAGGAATAAATAACTTTTTATTCACTTTCTCCACACCAGTCATGGATTTTAAAGACCTCTATCTTATCCTGCTTCACTCCATTTACTGAATAGGAATCTTGTAGAAATTATACTCATTAGAAGAAAGAACTGTTGGGCTCAAAATGTTTAGGGTCTCAATTTAACAAAAACGATATTATCATATCACCAGATCTTTGGAGCACCTGATATCTTGAGTTCCTTAGTGTATCAGGTCACTTCATATATTTGCACACTTTTAATTTTTGCTGTTCTGGGTAATTTTTTCCAGTTGCCATCTGATGGGGGCATTAAGTTGCACAGTTTGTCACAATAGTTTAGCTTGTATGCCAGGAGTCTGTGCTCTTCAAAAATTATTTTGTGAAGTTTTATTCCCAGATTGATAGAGAATCATGAAGGAAAAGGAATAATTTAGAACATGAAGCAGAAGTGTATTCTTTGAAATGGAGAATCTGCCAAAAGAGAAGTTGATTGGTGTTACAGTCTAACTCAAAGAATTCATCTCAGGAAACCCAGAAATGTATTTTGTGCTTTACTCGGAATGAGAACAGTAAAAATGCTATTCACGAGCTGAGTAATTTGTTCAACAAAAGAATCTTAAATAGAAGAATCTCTTTGCTTCCATGACATGCCCAAGACATCAGAGACCAAGCTTCACCAATGATATAAATTCATGTGTTAGTAAAATAGATGAATGGCATGTTCTGTAAACTATCTGTACGGGTGCTTCAAACTAAAGAGAAATTACCAAAGCGTAATTTATCTTAACTTGGCTGCATAGTAGTCTAACACTTGAGAAATGGGAATGGGAGTCAAAATGGGCTGCTACAGTGGTGGTGGCTATCCTGCACTTAATATACTGTGGGAGCGTGGTCCAAATGGCAAATTTTTCACCAGTGTTTTAATGTTTCACAAATGATTGGCTGGATATTGGCTAAATCTGAAGTAACCGTTTAGCTCCATTGGTATAACAGGGACTGGAATGGGATCCTAGGTGTCAAACACTGTTTAATGTAGGGTATGCAGTAGCACAGTGGTAGTGTAAATAAGGATAGTAGATATACCAGATGAGTAATAGAAGCATGAGTTTCTTTGTGCCCTGTGTATAGGTAATGATGATCCTTGCTTTGAACATAGTGACTGATAAGGGAAAACCAAGACTGTACTCAGAGTAATTGTTACCCATTGAGATGGTTCAATTGCAAGGTCACTGTTTCATCTGCTACTTAGGCCCAGATGAAGGTCTCTGATATGGAACAGGTATAGGAGTCTTTTACTGTGTTTGCTACGGGTTCCAAACCTTTTGGGGCAGCTGGGACTTGCAGAGCTTGGATTTCTGTCAATGTTTAATGCCATTATAACATCTCTTGGGGGATAGGAAGAGAGGGTTGGATTAGTCTTGTGTGAGATTCCTAAGTTAAGTCATGAATGTTTTGGAAATTCACTCCTGTACAGAGTCCTGTGTGGAAAGCATAAGTGACACTCTGACCTGGGAATGGCTCTTTTCAAAAGAGTCATCATTGAATACAAGCATTGATTTGGAGTGTTAGAGAGTGGGCTGGAGATGAAACAGGGGAAATGGTGTTCCAGGGACAGATACTGTTGTAATAAAATCAGATGTACCAGGTGTTGCTCAGGTCCTTAATTCATTTTTTTAAGCAGTTGGGTTGTGAGGGGTTGGGGGTAGGGCGGAGAGGAAGGGGGTTCAGGGCAAGGGGTGGGGAATTCAGCAGTCAGGGCAGGCGGTTGGTGTGTGTGGAGGATGTGCTGGAGGATGTGAGGAGGCTCCTGCAGTGGTGAGGGCTGTGCTGGTCTGATGACGGTTCTTAGGATGCCTGGGCCTCTGCTGATCTGATAGCAGCAGCTGCCCAGGGATGGGGGCTGCACTGTCTATCTGGCCCCTCCTCCCATCTTGCACAGGGGCTGAGGGCGGGGGGGGGGAGGAGGAGGCAGTGGTTTGGGCTCCCTCAGTGGTGGGCTGGAGGCTCCTCTGTTGGAGGTGAGGATCAAGCAGGGGAAGGGGCTACAACGATGGCCAGTGCCAGCATGGGAACTTTACCTGTGGACAGTCAACAGCAACATTCAGAACTTTTTCCCCAGTTGACCGCTCTCTTACTGGTGCAGCTGCTCCCCAGTGCAGTCTAACTGTCCCTTCTAGCAGTTCCCTTCCTTTCCGTGTTATGGAAATAAGTCCCATTCCGTGCACACCCCATTGTCATGGCACAACCAAACCCTGACCTTGTTTTAAGTTAGGATAAGAAGAAGCTGCATACTAAATTTGGTGGTTCTAGGGAGAGGTTTTGAACAAATGGACTCACAGGAAGATGGACTCATGGAGACACACAAATTCTTTAAAATATATAGTAGATAATTATATCTTGCTCTTATTCAGTACTTCTCATCAGTAGATCTCAAAGTAATTGACAAAGAAGGTAAATGAAAGCCAGCTTTGTACCAAGAGAAGGAAACAGAATTTCAAAGTACACCTCAGAAATGGTAATTGGAAAGCAAGATCTGATAAAAAAAATTGTTGACTTAACACCATGGTTTGGAAGAAACTCATTTTCTTTTAATATTTTCTTGGATGACATTGTTCTGTTTTGTTACTGTTACTTGGTGTAGAAACTGTAAATCAGGCTCAAGGGAAAAACTTGATTTTTCTTGTCATCTGGGGATTTAACAAGCACATCTGAAGGTTTGGTATGACACTGACACATATGTTAATCCCATTTGCTTTACAGCAAAGTAAGGAAGACAAGTTCTCCCTATGCTGTGCAGCTTCCCAATTAAGCTCCGCTCAGGACAGCAGCAAGCCCAGAGCTGCTGCAGCTAAGGGATAGGAGCCCCTCCTCGCCATCTTCCGCAGGGAACAAACCGGGTAAGCCAGAATTGCTACACCACTTTGAGGACCTCCAACCATGAGCATCCTCCAGCACCCTAAAGCCTCACCCCATGCCCAGAGCCTGTACCCGCTCCTGCACACAAACACCCATCTTGAGCATCTCCCCAAACCTGGAGACCCCTTCCTACATTCTAGGGCCTGCACCCCCAGCCAGATCCCTTGCACCCCAAGCCTCTGTCCCAGCCCTGAGCCTCTCAAACCCAGCCCTCACACTTCTACACCCCAACTCTCTCCCCAGGCCTTGAGCCCCCTCTCCCCCACACTCCTATGCAGGTGTGTGAGCCCCTGGTGTTATGGCTTATGTAGTTAGATCCCGTGATGGTGTTGCGTGTGCAGATGTGTGGACAGAGTTGACAACTAAGTTTGTTTCAGGGACAGGATCCTGGTTGAGTGTTTCTTCGGTATGGTGTGTGGCTGCTGGTAAGTATTTGCTTCAGCAGGTTGGGGGATTGTTTGTAGGTGAGGATTGGCCTGTCTCCCAAGGTCTGTGAGAGAAGGGGATTGTTTTTCAGGATAGCTTGTAGATTGTCTATGATGCGCTGGGGTGCGGTTCAGCAGGGGCTGTAGGTGATGACCAGTGGTGTTCTGTTGTTTTCCTTGTTGGACCTCTCTTGAAGTAGGTGCTTCTGGGTACTCATCTGGCTCGGTCAATCTGTTTCCTCACTTCCCCAGTTGGGTATTTAAGTTGTCAACTTTGCCCACCTATCTATACAAGTGACACCATCACAGGGCCTAACCACATAAGCCACAACATCAAGGGCTCATACAACTAACCTCCTATAATATGATCTATGCCATTAAGTGCCAGCAATGCCTCTCTGCCATGTACGTTGGCCAAACTGGACAGTCTCTGCAACATAGGATAAATGGACACAAATCAGATATCAGAAATGGTAAAACACACAAAAATATAGGGAACATTTTAACCTACCGCGGCATTCAATAATGGATTTAAAAGTAGCCATTCTTCTACAAAGGCATTTTGTCACCCAATTACATCAGGAGATGGAGTGCATTTGCAAGTTCAACACTATCAGCTTGGGCTTGAATGAAGATATTAACTAGTTAATTCACTACAAAGGAAATTTCCCCAGCCTCTGATGTTCACATTCAGATATCAAAAGCTAGGAATGGGACACATCCAGCCTGATTTGATTAGCTTAATTAACACAGGTATTACAATTGACATGTAACTGCTTTTGCTATTATATACCCTACCTTCTGTAATTTCCATTCCAGCTCCTCTGATGAAGTGGGTTTTACCCACGAAAGATCATGATATATTGTTAATCTCTAAGGGTATGTCTACACTACAGCACTAATTCGAACTAACTTAATTTGATTTAGTTAATTCGAAATAATTAGGGGTTTGGAACAGGTCCCATATGAAGAGAGGCTAAAGAGACTCAGACTTTTCAGCTTAGAAAAGAAGAGACTGAAGGGGGATATGATAAAGGTCTAGAAAATCATGAATGGTGTGGAGAGGGTGAATGAAGAAAAGTTCTTCATTAGTTCACATAATAGAAGGACTAGAGGACACCAAATGAAATTGATGGGCAGCAGTTTAAAACTAATAAGCTTCACACAGCACATAGTCAACCTGTGGAACTCCTTGCCACAGGAGGCTGTGAAGGCTAGAACTACAGGCAGTCCCCGGGTTACGTACAAGATAGGGACTGTAGGTTCTTAAGTTGAATCTGTATGTAAGTCAGAACTGGCGTCCAGATTCAGCCGCTGCTGAAACTGACCAGCGGCTAACTACAGGAAGCCCAAGGCAGAGTTGCTCTGCCCCAGGCTTCCTGGAATCAGCCGCTGATCAGTTTCAACAGGCTGAATCTGGATGCCAGTTCTTACATACAGATTCAACTTAAGAACCCCAGGTATCCCCCAGGTATCCCCAAGTCAGCTGCTGCTGAAACTGATCAGCGGCTGATTCCAGGAAGCCCGGGGCAGAGCAACTCTGCCTCGGGCTTCCTGTAGTCAGCGCTGGTCAGTTTCAGCAGTGGCTGACTTGGGGACTCCTGGGGCAGAGCAGCTGGGGTGCTGGACCAACCCAGCAGCACCCAAGCTGCTCTGCCCCAGGCGTCCTGATTCAGCCGCTGCTGAAACTGACCAGTAGCGGCTGAATCAGGACGCCTGGGGCAGAGCAGTTGGGGTGCTGCCAGGTTGGTCCAGTAGCGCCCAGAGCAGCACTACGGGACCAACCGGCAGCGCCACAGCTGCTCTACCACAGGCGTCCGGAGAAAAGCCTGGTCTGCTGGGGGGGGGGGGCGGGTGCAGCAGTGAGACGTGGGCGGCGGACCGAGACGGAAGCAAAACCGCGGAGCACTGGGCTGTCCCGCTGCCCGCATACTCTGCGGCTTTGCTCAGCTTCCCCCCCCCAGCAGACCAGGGAGACGCGGAGCAGCTTTTCTCGCCCCGGAGGACACGGGCGGCGGGACCGCGGTGCATCTGGGCGTCCTGCTGCTCCCATTCTCCGGGGCGAGAAAAACCCCGTTCGTAACTGTGGGGCCAACGTAAGTCGGATCCGCGTAACTCAGGGACTCCCTGTATAACAGAGTTTAAAGAGAAATTAGGTAAATTCATGGAGGTTGGGTCCATGGAGTGCCATTAGCCAGGCCTCTGTTTGTGAAAAGCTGGAGATGGATGGCACGAGACAAATTGCTTGGTCATTGTCTTCTGTCCATCTCCTCCGGGGTACCTGGTGTTGGCCGCTGTTGGCAGACAGCATACTGGGCTAGATGAACCTTTGGTCTGACCCAGTACAGCCATTCTTATGTTCTAAGGGCTCAGGGTCGGGGGTCTCACTGGACCAACTTGATTTTCATGCAAACCTGCTCCTGGGTTCGCATGTGGCCTTTGGTGGCCAAGCTGGCAGCTATCCTGCCCTAGACGGCTGCATTTCTGTGCCTACTGGGGAGATCGTGGACGTTGGAGGCCTCTCCCCAAACCTCGATGAGGTCCACGATCTCCTCTCTAGACCAGGCGGGCACCCACCTCTTGCGGCCTCGGGGAGGCTCCTAGGGGCCACCAGCCTGGTCCTGGGAAGAGGCGGAGGGCTGGGTGGCAGCAGGTAGCTGGCTCATGGTGTGCCAGGTGCAGGGTCTGCTTGCTGGGGCTGGCAGGCTTGCAACTGGCATAAGCACTGTAGCCAGACTGTGCCCCTTTAAGGGCTCCAGGGCCGGGAGGGGGGCAGAAGAGTATCCCTGGTTTGGCCAAAAGTGGCTACCAGGGCAGGCTGGGGAGGGCTAGCCTCTCACTAGTTCAAATTAAGTGGCTACAGAGCCCTTAATTCGAACTACTTAATTCGAACTAGGCCTTAGTCCTCGTAAAATGAGGTTTACCTAGTTCGAATTAAGCGCTTGGCTAGTTCGATTTAAATTCGAACTAGTGGTTTGTATGTATAGCCACTATTAAAGTTAATTCGAACTAACGGCTGTTAGTTTGAATTAACTTTGTAGTGTAGACATACCCTAAGATGCCACAGATTGCTTGTTGTTTTAATGCCTTACATGATCATTCCACCACTGCTCAAGGTAACACACCTGGATCTCGCTGGCAAGCTTTCTTAAAATGTCCCTGTTTGCTCTTTTCTCTCTGTGCAGTTCACTCCTGGGCAGAGTCTGCTGTAGGTTTTATGCACACTTAACACCACAAAATACGATGGAAGTGGGACATAGTCTGCATGCAGCCCTCTATGTGGAGACAATTTCACTCACAGTGAATATCTTTAAAATCATAGTGATATTTTCGTCCCCATTTGATATTAAATATCAAGTGTTTTCCTTGGACACACATGTAATTTTGCAAAGGCACAGCCTTCCGAAAAGCTGCCTACGTGACTGACTGCCTCAGGCTGGGGCCACAGCGGGGGAAGGCGTGAACCATGGCATGGCAGCCCGGCTCCTCCTGGCCCTCGGGGAAGGTTAGAACCATGGCATGGCAGCCTGGCTCTCCCTGACCCCTGGGAAAGGCTGGAACTGCAGCATGGCAACCCAGCTCCTCCCATCCCACCTCCTGTGCAAGACTGGAACCATGGTATAGCAGCCCAGCTTCCCCTGGCCCCTGGGGAAGACAGTCCTCCTCTTCCTGGCAGGGGAGCGGGGATGGGACCACAGTGGGGCAGCGTAGCTTTTCCTGCCACTGGGGAGGGCCACCCGGGAGCATCACGACAGCCCTGGCTCTATACGTGGCCATGCAGAATCAGGCTTGGGAGTGGGGGCCGACAGAGCTAGACTCCAGGGGCGGGGCCTGTGGCGGAAGGGGTCTTGCCTTCTCCAGCTGGGCTTTCACCCGATACCCATGAGGATAACTGATGGCACTCAGTGAGTGATGTACTCCATTTGAGAAATACCCTCCATGTATACCTCCCCATTCCTGCTGTATTTTCACTCCCCACTGCCTGAGCCAGTTGAAATTGTCCTAGTGTCGCATTTTCAACATAAATTTTCATCTCAAATTGAGTTTCCAACTAAAAAAAAAAAAGATTTTCAGCAGAAATGTTGATTTTTTTCAACTACGTCTGTGCTTTCTTAATGGCGTCTTGCTTTCTACACTGTCTTGACCTGGTCTCTTCTCTACCATCTCCATCTAATCAGTTCTTTGGTACTGGGTTATTGTTGTTTGCCATCTTTCCACCTCCACTCTAATTTCCTCCCCCTCCCAGGCATCCTCTCTCTCTCTTTTTGTGGATTTCCATTCATCTCTTCAGAGGCCAAATATTGATCCATTTTGCTTTTTATTTCCAGCCCACTCTTAAAAAAACTCTTTTGTTCATGAATGGCTCATGCATTGATTCAACACACTTTTTCCGCTGTTGCCCCCCCCCCCCACACCTTATTAATTATCTACAGCATCCCTATTGGGTGCTTAGTGTAATCAACTGGCTGCTCAGAATTGTGTGTTTTCTGGTTCCAGTTGGCTTAGAATTGTTTCAGTGGGTTTGCCAGGCCACAAGCATCCTGGCATGACAACAGAAGTAACATTACATAATCAAGGGTGGGCTCTGCCATAAACTTTCTGTTGATGGGCTTCGCTATTCTAAAGGCCCATGTGTAATCTGTGTATTATTCACTTTAGTAATGAGTGTCGCTATATACAAAAGCCTTTAAGTGCATGGAAAAATTCCAAAAACAAAAAAACACAAAACAAACAAAATAAAAACACCCCTACCTGCTTGCATTTTCCTGCTCTGCTTAATATTGCTGATTTTTAAAAGCTGAGGCTCTCGTTAGCTATAATAAACAAGTCTGGTGTGCTCAGATTTGGCATCAGTTGTGGGACCTGTCTCGGGAACAAAGGAATCCACCATCCTCTTGCCTTGGTTTGACTCGCTGGCCTTGCACTGCTGTGGAGAAGCTGGAGTAGAAGATGCTCCCACTTGGAAAACAGAGAAACAGTGCAGTGTGTGTGTGTGTGAGGGGAAGTGTTGGTGATTCAGGGCTTTTCCTAAAACATATTTTTAAAAGGCGCTTAAGGGACCAAATGTCTGTGTCATCTGGGATTTGGGCACCTCCTTCAAAATCTCAGTCTCATTGTCTGTGTTTTTAAGTCATAACTAGCACCTTCAGGAAAAATGAAAGAGAAGTGAGACACTTGCATGACACTTCTGCAGGTGCCAGGCATTTTCTTCTAGGTCCCCTGTGTGGAGTCACTTCTCTCCTTTTATCTCCCTCTCTCTACCCACAGAGACTTGTTTGGCTATGGAAAGTTGGGAATGGATTAGCCCTGTTTTTGGTGGAAAAATTGAGAAGCACAGTGACTGCTGCAGGTGCTCTCTGTGGCCCAAAGCATAAGATCTGTGTCCTGTCACAGCTAAAAATAGACCACATGTGCTACTTGTATTTTGAAATATAACAAAAGTGGAGGGGATTTGGCAGAACATGAGCACATCTGACACTGCCCCGTAAGGCAGAGATGTGAAGACATGCTCTATTTTGCAAATATTGGAGAAGGCAATCCAAGGACAAAGCGAAGCATGGGTCCTGTACCTCAACCATGGCTTTGTCTACTCTTAACAGTTTAAAGTATAGCTCCAGCAGCTCTTTTAAGTGGAAGTGTGGCCACTGCACAACTGGGAGCATGGACTCCCAGTGCTCTGTGTAAACCACCTCTGTGAGGGGCATTGGAAGCATGGCTTCCAGCTCTGTAGCCTGGTTCACACCAGCATTTTACAGTGTAGCAAATTGCTGCACTGGGAGTAGGAGGGGTGTTTTCATACCCCTGAACCATAAAGTTACAGTGCTTAAAGTGTGCATGTAGACTTGGCCTTGGTTGGAACGGTTTAAAAGGAGTGATGTCAGCTAAAATTCCTGTTTTTGCTGCTTTCAGTAGTGATATGTGTTGGTAGCATTGCCCCCTTTCCTCATGTAACAAAAGCGTTTCATCATGAAGTTGCATCACAATGGAAAAGTTAACAGCTCCAATAGTCAGAGCTGGCACAACTGGCTTCTAAGTGTGTGCTGTGTGATCTAGGGTAAGTCCTATTTCTCAGTTTCTTGTAAATGTTAACATTGGTGACACTACATAAATCAGATTTTTCTGAATGGGAATAGGGTACAATTGAGAAGTTGGTTCCATATCACCTGCATGCTCCTGAGAGATGCCTGTACAGACTGAACCTCTCTAGTCTGAAAATCTCTGGTCTGGCAACACCCATGGTTTGGTATGATTTTAGTTAGCTGCATGTCCACTTATCATGGGTTTAGTCAAGTTTCCCATGGTCCCATAAAGTTAGTTTATAGCCACTAGTCCTGGGTCTCAGTGCTCTGTGCTGTTATTTAGCTCTATTTTACCCCTAAATGTCTCTAAGACCCCAGTCAGCAGTGGTAGTGTTGGTAAAGCTGCTAGACAATATTGACCTGTGGCTTAGCAAATTCTCTGGTTTGGCACTGGTCAGGGCCCGAGGGTGCCGGCCTAGAGAGGTTCAACCTGTATTTCTTAAATAACATGAAAAAGTAACTGGCATGTATTTGATCCCTTTGAGGATACAAGCCAGCCATGGCTCAGCTGAGACTGTCTTGTCTTTAGTAGCTTTTATGGACCCCAACTCAGCACTTTTGCCAGTGATTTGAGAGTCCAACGTACCTCATGTACTAATTTTGTCCTTGGGAGGTCTCAGTTGCAACTTCCTGCCCGGTGCACTTAATAAGGATGAGAAGTGGACACAAAACCTGGCTGCCTGATGTACTTTCAACTCACTGTAGAGAAAAGGAAATAGAAATATGGGATGAGGTTTTGGTTTAATAGGCAAACATGTTCGGAAAGCCCCACAGTAGTTGTAGTTCATGGTTTGTTATTTCCTGATTTATGTGTTGAGTTAGCAATTGTGTTATCGTCTCTTAAAGCAAAATCTCAGCCTCCCAAACACTCATTGCCAAAGTCAAAGGCATATTTTGCATGAATTCAAAAAGTGGAAATTGCTCCTTAGCATCTACAGCATATCACTGAGAGAGCATCATGCTGGTAGCTCCCTTTGCTTGTATATTGACTCACTGTCTTGATGGAGCACCACTTTTGACCATGGCTGTGGCAATATCTCTTGGGGAGAGAGGCAGCTTCTTGAACTGGTAGTTTATCTTTGAAGTCCTTTATAAACATTGCTCTGTTATCCCAGTACGCCAATGGGGAGTTATAGTTGGAGAGATCAAATAAGTTATCCAGTCTCTGTTCCCCCCACAGAAATACTTTGTTATAACGATCCACAATGCTGTGCCTTTAAAAAGTAACATGGCTGAATTTTATGCTGAATAGGGCACGGTGGGGTATGTCATGATTTTAAGTGATGGCATTGAACAATTAGAGTAAAAAACAGGTAGATAAACCTGTGCAGGTGCCTTGTGATGGGGTAAAATAAATGCTTTTTCATTCCTATCATATTCAGCATTTGGGTAACCTTGATTTTTTTTTTCATTCTGTGTGTTTGTTTTTAATTTCTAATGAACAATGCTCTGAAATGTTCAATGTTACCTTTGTCTAGGTCGTCTTTGCTACACACAGAGTCCTACATTCATGCCATTCAGCCTGCTTTTCAATACACAGGATTTAGTGGCTGCATTATATACAGAATGTGTGCCTGTAATGTTGATGGTCTTCCAAGGAAATTTCATGCACATGTTGAATAGTCAGATCCATTATTATTTCATCATGAAGCATTTCTTTGGAAACATCTCTAAAGGCACTTCATTGTACCTTAATTATTTCTTCATGCATTAGTCTTTAAAGGAAAACATCAGTCATAATTCTAACCTGTCCAAGATCTGGTTCTGATCACTGGATGTAGAAGTTACAATGACTGCACTAATGACATTACAGGCTGTGGAATGTATGACTCTTATACATCGTGTTCAGCTAGGAAATAAGCCACGTCGTTTCATAGTAGGGACCCTGGATTTCTGTGAGATGAGCATTCTTAGGTTTGTGAAGAAACAGCATTCTGTGATCCTTATTTCAGTTAATCTTTGCTTTAAACAATTTTCAGAACTTATGGTGCCCACCTTAAATGAAAAATCTCAAGAGGTGTTTTCAAATGTGAGTAAGTTATGATTTTATGTAAGATGAGTGGGTCTCACTAGTGTTGTCTTATAGATGGATAAACTGAGGCACAGAGTGGCTAACTGGTTTGCCCAAATGAATATAATGGGTAAATGGATCCCATGGATCCTGACCCCCAAGTCATAACCACTGGACTCTCTGTTTGAACTGAATAGCTTTGTGATTGCAAACAATAGCGAATGTGTGAATTAGTAATTTTGTTTGATAAAAAGCAAATACATGAAAATCAGTTCTTCTTGCCAATGCCCCGCTTGGAATTTCTTGGTTTCTTGTGAAGTAGTCATTGACATTCCTATTGCACAAAGACCTTGATACCAGAACTGGTACTCCTGGTCTTTTATTACAAAAGAAAGTATCATTGTTCACCCTCACAGGCCTGAAAACTGATGAATGGACCTTTTGGAGGATATTTGGAGAATTCTCGGCCCACAACATTCTAACCATTAATGATCAAATCCTTTTATATTTGTATGTACTTTTATCATCACCATTTCTCTAAGAAATATAATCTTTGTCACATAGTTTCTGAGATTATTATATTACATTTTGGAAGGTCGTTAGTCATGATAAAACACTATCTAGACAGAGCACACACATTATTCCTGACTGCAAGGGTCAAAGATCACACAACTTTTTCCAGTTCTCCAGCTATATGATGCTCTGGCTATTCCATACCCCATCCACCCCAGCAGTCTGTTATGCGGAGATGATGATGGAAAGTTGAAACCAAACCTGAGTCCCCTGAAGCCTTTCCTACATTCAGTATATAGTGTTAGAAATCTGCCAGAACTTCTGTGCACTCCGGAGTTTGTGGCAGTGTGCACATGAACTATATTCCAACAAGATTTTGTAAATTAAATGGTTTAATTTGCCTGTGGTGCAAATTAGGGAAAATAATATGTGGGAAATAAGATAAGACAATAAGTAAGGCAAATAGCATGGAGAAGGAACACTACGCGTTACAGAGAACAAAAAAGAGCCTTCTTATAAGAAGGGAGTATAATTTAAAAGAATAGAAGAAAAAAATGTCCTTTATGCTGACATGACATGGGGCTTATGTTTGTTTAGGGAATGGGAAAATATAATGCAGATGTTATAGTCCAAAACTTCTACCATCACCTGGGAAATGCTTCTGTTTCCACTGTATCCCAAACAAATAGAATGTGCAGTGCAAGTACTGGTGGATTCCTTGCCCATTATGATACTTCATTTGGGAGCTGATAGATTTGTCTTGGCTATTCATACATATCTGATTGTCTCCTGCTTGCATTAGAGTAGAGCAATAACTCCAGGCGACCTGTGTTCACTTGAAGAACATGTACATAGTAGAGAAGGGGCCTGATCCAAAGCCTTTTGAAGTCAAGGAAAAGAATTTAGTGTGTGTAGGACTGTGTTTGCTGTTTCTGGGTTTACAGCCACACAATGTGCCTGAGCACTCAGAACAGCTGATCAGAGTCATACAGAGCTGTGGATGTTATAACCTATTTTATTGGCAGAGAGAGCATTTGAAGAGCTGTCCGGGCAATTTAACTATAACTTGGACAGTCCTACAAAGTTCAGGGAACCTCCTGTAACTACTGTAGGGCTATGACTGAGCATCAGCACAAGTTGGCTGGTGGGGTTAGAACTTCATGACGGCCCATTAGAGAGGCCAGAGAGCAAAGTCAGAATCCTAGAAAACAAGTTTAAAGCAGGGCCTAGCAAAAGGGCATAAGGCTCCTTCCACTGTCTACCAGGTGACTTTTTGTCCCCCTTCCTTCTCCCCCCCCCCCACTTCCCAGCACGGATATAATCAAAGCTGTGGCTTCTTTGCCCTGTACCTGCAGCCGTGAGGCTTTCCACACATCCCACCAAATGCAGCTGCCAGAGTACCACGAAAAGGAGTTTAAGCACTGAAATGGAGGTAGCATTCTGCTGATCCAGCCAAACAGGTGCATATAAATGATGCTGGAGGCTCTTTAAACTGAAGCTGCCCATTGCACAACTCTGTGGTCATACTCTGGTGCCAGACCTGCTGGCAAACTTCTGCTTTCCACTGTTTCTAATCAGAGGTTATAAATCTATCCCAACCTTAAGCTGTAATGGCTATTGCAGGTCTGGGGATAAAATGATCCCTCATGGAGGCGGCAAGAAATAGTTTTCTTGTGAGACAATGTCTGCTTCTGGTCACAATCAGGAGAGAAAGGGGTAAGCTAATAGTTTGGTCTCAAAGTTTGGGATGCTAAGGGAAAGGGATCATTAGATTGATTCTCTTTCCCTTTCACTGCTCTTGGGTGTGTGTGACATTCTCCCCACAGTGAACCTGGAACTGTAAGCTATGCATTAGCTCTGTGCCTCTACCAGTGTGAGCTGTGTTGCTGCAAGTCTGTCTGTCTGCCTGGACAGTGTGCATAGACTCTGCCAGTCTATACCTTGCCTGGCAGGTAACAGTGGGTGAAGCCCACTTTCCAAGTTTCCCATACACACTTCTCTATCGGTCCCAGGTCCTCTCACTGGATACTCTCATAATAATAAGTTTGCTGCCTCCGAAGAGACTGTGCTTGGTTAGCTGGGGGACTCGCTCGGTATTTAGTATAATTGCACTGAGATCTGGTTTATAGTAAAACTCAGAATACGTCCATTAATGAGGAGCAGAGACGGAGTGATGCTAAGCAGAGATAAAATACAGACAGAAAATGGTTAAAGACAAAACAGAACGTGCTTTCTAGTGACTGAAAATGTACTTCTGGCAAGCTATAGCACTGCCTAAAACAGTTTCTCCTGCCCTACAGACCAGAGCTCAGTTTGCTATGTTCCCTAAGTGATGGATCACCTGCGATATCTTTTGGTTTTCCAAATTTATTGTCTTTTTGTCTCCAAAGCCAGGCAGACTTCCTGCAGTGCACACACTGCCCTCCACTGCGCTTATTAAACTGCTTTTTCCTCAGCTTGTTGGCTTGATTACTTTGTTTACCTGATATGTAAATATGCTTCCCATGTGGTCCACCTGTAATCAAGCTGGTGAGGCAGATAAATGCACATTCCTTTTTGTCTAGTGCAGACTTGATTAATGTACACCTTCTTGAACGCATTCTTTAAGGACTTACTTTCCAGGACATATACATGGTTTTTGTACACAACAACCCATCCGGGGATCACCTGGTGATAGTCTCTGTCAGCACGTCAGCAGTTTTCAGGTGATGTATTTCAGAATACCTTTAGCACACTTGTTATGACAGCAGTGCAGGTCACACTCCAAAAGTGTGCTCTGTGGAGTTCTTGGGCTTTTCGCAATGGATCTAAGGGCTCCACAGGAAAATATTAATGACACTTGTATGACCCTGCTATTTTGTTATTAATTATCTGGTAGTTTTCTTGAAAAAAAGTATAAGAAATATACAAGAAATAAAAATAGAATTCCAAAACTGTCACCCCGAGGCAAATTGCCCATTCACCCCGAGGTAAAATGGGCAATTTGCCATGGCCACATCTGATTTCTGTTAAAATGAAGCAGATGGCAGCAGCTTTCATCTTTTGCATAGAGCAGTGACCCATGTGTTCCACCTCGGTCCAAATGGAAGCCTGTTTTTATTGAGATGAAATGTTAAAATCTGTAGATTCATCTTAAAGTTCAGGGTGGTCTAAGAGGGCTTGGCTGGTTCCTTATTTTTAATGAACCCAAGTATGTGAGCAGTCTAAACAAGGCTTCACTTCTGTCCACTGACTGGTATTGGCTTTTACATTCAGCCTCTAAGGAGTAGTTTGCAAAGAAACCCTGTGTTCGCTGTGGCTCTTGGTATTGGAGGCATGTTGCGGTACTGCTTTCACGTGCCTGGTGAACTACACAACTGGCACTGTGTGATTGTTTTAACAGGGTGATTTGATTGGCTGTGGATCTCGAGTGGCTCATCTGTTCCCTTCTGCTAGTAGATGGGGGTTAGAACTTGTGTTCCATACCTGAAAGGGCAAAGCAGAAAATTCGAGTCCTTTTTAGCATTTTTTTCTCCTGGTCATTTTCTGTGCAGTGCAGTATGACTCAAGACATGGAAATCCTAAGTCCTGTAAAAGAAAGAGATAGTGGTGGTAGTATTATTATTAATTATTTACTTAACAATAATAATATTGATGATCATAAACATAGTGTTTCTCCGTTAAAGTAGTTCTTTTCAATGGAAGTTGGATAGGCCTTTCAGATGTGGCTTGGGGACAAAGATGTGTCCCAAAAGCATGACCATGAATTTCCCAAGGTATTTTGAATACAGCGTGTAAAGAAGTTTAGGAGCTATCTCGAATGATGCATAGGCAAACTTGAAATGCTTTTAAGGGTGATCATTTAACACCCTGTGTTAAAACCAGCTCACGCTGCATCATCTCACTTGGTGCTGTGTTTTAAAGCTGCTTTAAACTTTGATCTGACTTGGAAAAATTCATCCCGTTTCTTTCGTACAGGCAGCTATGATAGCATTGAGCAATCCACCTGTCCAGCCAGCGCAGTTGATGTACTGAAAGCCACTAAAGGCACAATTCTCCCTGAAGCCAGCAGTACATTTGTGTCTTTATTAACTCTTGGGAGGCTGCAAACTGAGGTTGGTTTAGTTGTTAGGAAAGGATAAGGATCTTGAATTTCTTTAGGGCTTTCATCCCAGCAAGCTTTACAAACCCTTGTGGGGGCCTGGGTGTACACCCGAGCCAGCCATTGCCATCCCTCCTCATTGAGAAGCTCCTGGAATTAAGCTTGATATCCCAGAAGCTTCCAAAACCAAATCAGGAAATCAGCTGCTAAAAGTCCAGCAGCACAGCAGGACTATAGCAGGTTCCTTGCCTGCCCTGGCCCCATGTTGCTGCCCAAAGGGGACCCTAGGCTGCAGGGGGAGAGGGAAATGGGGTCACTGTACATTGACCCCATCCCAAGCAACTGCTCCACAGATCCTATTGGCTGGGAACTGTAGTCAAGGGGAGCTGCAGGGGCGGTGCCTGCAGGAGGAGACAATGTACAAAGCCACTTGGCATCCACTGCCTATGGGCCACAGGGAGTGTGCTGATCGCTTCCAGGAGCAGACCAGACAGGGAGCCTGCCTTAGCCCAGCTATGCTGCTGACTGGGACTTGTTGCCACCAGAGGCAAGCACCGGCCGGTCAGAGCCTGCTCCCAGGGACCCTTTCCTGCACCACAATCTCCTGTCCCATCCCTGGGCCTCCTCCCAGAGTATGTAGCCCCTCCACTTGCACCTCAATCCCTTGCCACATCTAAACTCCCTCCTCTCCCTCCAAACCACTTGCCCATCCTGGTGAAAGTGAGTGAGCATGGGGGAGAGTGAGTGACAGAGGAAGGGGGATGGAGTGAGGGGGGTGGCATTGGAAGGAGCAGGGTGGGGCAGGGACAGGGCATCAGGGAAGGAGCAGGGCAAGAGTATTAGGTTTTGTGTGATTAGTTTGCAACCCTATGGCAAGCTTAGTGTAGTTGATTAGGGTTACCCAGGTATAAACAGGGAGGAATTTGCTCCCACATATGTATCCATGCATGGAATTCCTTCTTCCTAAAGATTCAGTGGTGGATGAACAAACCAGCTGTTTAACAGGGCAGTAGGAGCACTATGTCATAGTTTAGGACAGGAAGTGAAAACTAGCATGGCATCCAGACAGAACTGCAAAGAGAAGTTAGTCAAAATGGAAGTGTAAATAAATGACTGCTGCCATTCAGGCACTTTAAAGTTCCCCCATGGTCTGCAGGGTGAATTCCATTGAATAGCACTGAGTTCCAGGTCAGTAAAATTGTCTACCTTTTGGTGGCAGTAGTGGGAATTTATGGCTTCTTAGAACATGTGCCTCAGGATGCTAGGGGTTGGGAAAAGAACTAGCCTCCTTTTACAATGTGTTAGTAAGCTGCAAATATGAACGGGAAGCTTTGTTCTTTACTTATTAGAGCAGGGAACTGGGGAGTTGAGATTCCTGGCTTCTCTGTCTGATTCTACAAGGACATTGACAACCTTCTCTGCATGTGTGTCCCCCCCCCCCCCCCCGGCCAGGTTACTGAAAATCACCCACTTACAATAAGGAGGTTGGGAGCGCCTGAGGCCTGCAGATGATTATCATTTATTGCAGTGCTCACCTGTAAGAACACCCTCCCCCAAATGTGGTCATTGCTTGGCTGTTGATTCTTGGCAGCAGTTTCTTTCTATGGGAACAAATAAGGGAATGCCAGGGTTCTTCTAGCACAGTGCAGCATCCAGCACTCCGGCGGTCACTGGATGGTTTGATGTCAGCCGCCGCTGGCATGTGTTTGCAAAGGATGCCTAGAGACAGGCAAACGAACGAGGCAGTGGCATGCCTCTGGCTTCACCCTATCTGCCTTCAGCAGATAGCAAAGCAGTTTATTGTCGGGGCTGATCTGCGGTCCCAAGGAGAAAAACCAACTTCCTCTCTTCTCTCTCCTTCTCCCCTCTCCACCCCCCACTTTTCTTTTCTTTTATGTTATTGGCACATGCCAACTGCTGTTTCAGTTGAGAGAGACATCGGACTGGGTATGAGGTGCTCTTGACTATAGCAATGGCCAGGAGTTGTTGGAAAGGGGCTCAGCTATAATTTACAGTCCTGTAAATGCTCTGTGCTGCTCCCGGTGTGGTGGTGGCAGGGGTCTATTCATCAACACAACCTTAAGCCCAATGCATACTAGGGATATGAAAGGTTAATGGGTTAACCCAGGGTTTCTCAACTTTAGAAGCCCCAGGGGCCACAATGATACTCATAGCACATGCTGTGGGCCACAGCTTAAGTGTGGTTGCATATATATGCAAATGTGTGTGTGTGTATGTGTCTGTATATCTGCTAGCTAGATAGGTAGGTAGATAGATAGGTTAGATAGATAGCTTCTTTCTTTGACACTGACGGGCATGAATACAAAGATTAAGGCAAGACTACACAACACCCATTTGAGTCAGTTCTGCTGATATTAATAAAATGCAATAGTTACCCAGTTTCCACCCATATGACAGCACTTTTAATTACCAGTTCTGGAGCACTGGAAGCTCTCTGTTCTCCACAGGCAGGGGACTGCTCCAGTCCTGTGTGGCCCACCATGGACAGGGATGTTCCAGCCTGGCCAGAACAGCCCGTGTCTGTGGCAACGGAGGAGAGTTGCGTCAGCCCCTCACTCTCTCTTTAATCAGTTAACTCATTAAACGGGATTTTACATCCCTAAGGAATACCCCAGCTAAGACCTGGATAGCTTGGAGAGAGGGGATAGTATGTGCCGAGAAGGGTTGGAATAACACTTGGGTTTCTTTCGCACATAAACTGCAGCTGTTCACCTAAAGGGTTCACTGCTGCAGTAGCAATGTTTGCTAAATCCAGGCGATGGTGGAAATTTATGCTTTGTATAATTAACGGTTAATACTGGAATAATGCTTAATGCCTCTTAAACCGCCAGGAATAAAGGGCAGCATTAAGACAATTAGTTATTTTAAGTTGAAATCCTGACAAAGTGGGGCTTAAAAACCTCTTAAAATAAACCGCTGAAAGTGTCTATAAAAATCAACAACTTGTAAATCTCTTTTTTTGCGTGAAGAGGGAACTCTCTCACTCGTTTGGGCTTTTTTTCATTGCAGCTGCAAAAAGAATTGTAACATCTGACATTCTGTTCAAGAGTGCTATGGTGGATTCCTTGGATACTGGTCCTAGTGACTGAGATCAGGGGTGTGTGGCGTTTGATGTAATGTTTACATAGCACTGTCATTTGTAAAGGCTTTAAAAGAGGATAACAGGCATAGCCTTCCTGCAAACACCAGTCTGAGAGCTGCAGTTGAGTTCTGTGGGATGCCTTCCATGCATAAGGCTACTTCTGTGGGAGAGGGTTACAGGGTCAGGGCTTGTATCATCAGATGGATGATAGGCTCCGAAGAAACATGTGGAAAGAAAGGTGCATGTGTGAGAAGAGGTAACCACAAATAAAGGTGGCATATGGCTTATACTATATGTGGCACTTGAAGTACGAGGTTTTGAAATGGAAGGTTCAGGTGGTGCTGCAGTCAAGACAGCCATGTTTCTGAAAGAAGTAAGTTTTAATGAAGGGTTGGACGGCAGAGAGACAAGATGGTCTCAAGAGGTGGGAATAATGATGTCAAATTGTCCACCTCCCAGTGGCTCATGAGCAAAGTATGTTATCCAGCGCCTTTCCCAGTCCAGTTTCCAGTGACTCAGAGACTTCCCACCAATTCCCTTCACCCAGTAGATTCTCTTCTTGACAGCTCAGCCTTCATTGGATTATTCCTTGGTTAACGGAATCAGGCAATAGTACTTTGTGAAGAATAGCCCTGTTAAGAAAATAGAAGGCAGTGAGGTTTTAGAAACCATTTGTGGCTTGACTTTGTCGTTTAGCTGGACTGTGGTTTGAGCAAGTTTTAATCTTTTGCTTTCCTGTTTCCTTGCAGTTGTAGGATGACGTGGCCAACAGGCCTATAACGAAGAGGAGTTTCTGGATTTCCTAGTTCTTTTGAGACAGAGAGTCAAAGGAGACAAACCTCCCAGTCTACTTCAACATGTCTGGATCTACTCAGCCCGTGACACAGAACTGGCGAGCCACTGAGCCCCGCTATCCCCCTCACACCATGTCCTACCCAGTTCAGATCAGCCGGACACATGCGGTAAGGCAAATCTCTCATGTCTCTCAGGACTGGCATAGGATTGTGTAACCTTGTTGTTGCACACAGTGATTTGGATTGGGTGGGGTGTCGAAGAGACTCGAAAGGCACTTTTTTCTCTGCTAATGGGATTTCTTTTTTTCTCTCACCTATTCTCGCTCTTCTTTATCCTCAGCATGGCTATAACTTCTCCCCCTCCAATCTACTCAGCCAGTCCTGCTCAGGGCTCCATTTCATGGCTGTACTCTCAGGAGCTTGGTGGGTCTTGTCTTTTCCCAGTGAGAACGCAACTGGTTAAAGGAACACAAGCAGGGCGTTGGGAGTGGAGGAGAAGTGCGGTTAACCACATGTGTGGAGTTCAAGGGCTCTGCCTCTGTCCCTTTTTGGCTCTGCATTTACAGTGCATGCTGAATCATGAGGTGGCTGGCATCCTTCCCTGAATGCAAACTTCCCAGCAATCCTGACCCTCAGCACTTGCGTTTGGTTGAGAGCTCTTGTGACTTTCCTCCGGGATAGGCAGGCTGCCATGTCAAAGGCTCTCCCATCAAACAAACGAACTGTTTGCTTTTCAGCCAGGTAACTGAGTGGCCTCTCTTTGTAGGGTGGGGTGGGAAACCTTTTTTGGGTCGGGTGCTGCTGATCCACAGAAAAATGAGTCGGGGGCTGCACACAAGTGAGAAAGAAAACAAACAACAAACCTTCACTGAGGCAGCCCCCATCTGAGAAGGAGAAAGACATTCTCCACATTCCTCTCACACACCAGAGCCTTGGGGAGCTAAGGTTAACAGATTTTGTGTATGGGAGGTCTGGATCACCAGTTTGGGCTCCCCAGTTCTGGAGGGGAAGCCCCAAGCCTTGGGGGACCAGATCCAGGCTAGCCAGGGCTGCATCCAGCCCTTGGGCCTGAGGTTCCCCACCTTTATTGTTGGGCTTCTGGCTTGGGGAAAATGCTGCATATTGTGTTGCTGAATTTGGAGGCAATCTGTGCTCTTTATATTCCCCGCCCACACACACACACACCAAAAAACTCTTCGGGTTTTTCTCTTCTCTTGTAGGTGAAAGATCTTCTCTTCTGTTAGACTGGGGAATAAACTGAGGCAAGGAATGGTAAAAGTATCATGCCCAAGGTGAACCACTCCAGGCTTAAAGTCTGGACCCCTGGCTCTGAGTCCCCCCTGCTCAGTCCTCAGAACTGTCACTTGCCCTCATGGGGGACACTGGAGGACTGGGAAGTTGTCTTGGATAGCCATGTCAGATGCAGAGGGAAGCAGCCTGGGTTTTGGGGCTGTAGCCGGAGAGTGAGAGAGAGTCTGCTAGGCTATCTTCAGAAGAAGCCATTTGCATGTGAATGAGTTGCCCTTTCCTAGCAGTGTTTGCTAACAATGCTGTTTTTCCAAATCTTATTATCCAGAAGTCACACAAGGAAACACTTCTATTTGATGACTCGAAGCTAGGAAGGGTTACCAGACCCCATTACTCTGTGCTGTCCCATCCCAGCTCACTCTTCCTGGATAAGAACATGGAACATAAGAACGGCTATACTTGGTCAGACCAAAGGTCTAGCTAGCCCAGTATCCTGTCTCCCAACAGTGGCCGATACCAGATGCCCCAGAGGAAGGGATCACAATCGGTAATCCTCACGTGATCCCTCCCCTGTCACCCACCTCCAGGGAAACAGAGGCTAGGGACACCATTCCTACCCAACCTGGCTAATAGCCATTGATGGACCTAACCTCCATGAATCTATCTAGCTCTTTTTTTAACCCTATTAAAGTTCTAGCCTTCACCACATTCTCTGGCAAGGAATTCCACAGGTTGACCATGCACTGAGCCCTTTTTAAATATTGGTGTCACATTAGCTGTCTTCCAGTCATTCAGTACAGAAGCTGATTTAAAGGATGGGTTACAAACCACAGTTAATAGTTCCGCAATTTCCAATTTGAGTTTTTTCAGAACTCTTGGGTGAATGCCATCTGGTCCTGGTGACTTGTTACTATTAAGTTTATCAATTTGTTCCAAAACCTCTTCTAATGACATCTGAATCTGGGACAATTCCTCAGATTTGTCACCTAAAAAGAATGGTTCAGGTTTGGGAATCTCCCCACTATCCTCAGCCTTGAAGACTGAAGCAAAGAATTCATTTAGCTTCTCCACTATGACTTTATCATCTTTGAGGGTTCCTTTAGCATCTCAGTGATCCAAGGGCCCCACTGGTTGTTAGCCTGCTTCCTGCTTCTGATGTAATTATTTTACTATTAATTTTTGAGTTTTTGGCTAGCTGTTCTTTAAACTCCTTTTTGGCTTTTCTTATTATATTTTTACACTTAATTTGACAAACTTTATGATCCTTTCTATTTTCCTTATTAAGATTTGACTTCCACTTTTTAAAAGATATCTTTTTATCTGTCTCTGCTTCCACAGTGGCACTTCTTTGGTTCTCTTATTGTGTTTTTTTAATTTGGGGTATGCATTTAACTCGTGCCTCTATTATGGTGTCTTTGAAGTTTCTATGCATCTTGCAGAGATTTTACTTTTGTCACTGTACCTTTTAATTTCTGTTTAACTAACTACCTCATTTTTGTGTAGTTCCCCTTTCTGAAATTAAATGCAACAGTGTTGGGCTTCTGAGGTGTTTTTCCTGCCACAGGGATGTTACATTTGATTACATTATTGTCACTATTTCAAAGCACTCCAATTATATTTACCTCTTGAACCAGATCCTGCGCTTCACTTAGGACTAAATCAAGAATAGCCTCTCCCCTTGTGAGTTCCAAAACCGGCTACTCCAAGAAGCAATCATTTAACATATCAAGAAATTTTAGGTCACTTTTGTCTATGTGGTAAGAGCAAGTTTGGAAGGAGACTGCGGAGGAAGAAACCTACCCAGGGCTAGTAAGCGTGTGCTTTTAACGATAGTTTGGTGCAGGTTTGCTACGTCCTATGAGAGATTTTTCAAGAATGATGCCATCTATGTCTACATGGGGCCAAATTTCAGAAAAAACTCCTCTTTCGGAACAAATTTCAAAAAAAATTCCTCTCGGTGAGGAATGCCGAAAGAACGCACCAGCTTTTTAAAAAACTGTTCCAAAAAAGCAGACGTGTTCCCTGAACCCGGCAGAGCTTTTCCAGCATACTGGAGGTATTCCGGAAAAACTCTGCAGTCTAGACATAGCCTTAAAGTTTTTTACCTTCCTGGGAAGTATCCTGTACTGGCCACTATCAGAGAGACAGGGTGCTAGCAAGGTGAATCCCACTGGTCTGGCATGTTTATTCCATTCCTGTATTGTTCACTTTTGCTTTGTTTAAAATAAATTCTCTACAATCTCTGTAGAAATACAGGTGTTCTTAATGGGAAAGGCAAAAACATCTAATTTTTTTAAGGCTAAATTCATCAACAAGGCTTATCTGAAATAGCTATGTGAAGGATTACTCCCTTTGCTCCTCAGTGCACTGAATTGTTGTGAGCCAAGCCAAAGGGACAGTTTCCGCATTAATGATTAGCTGGAACAGCACAATATGGGGATGTCTTGTTGATTGCTGTCTTGCCCAGCTTGTGGATGGAGGGATTGCTTATTGAACATTCTGTGACCTTTAGTGAAGGGTGAAAACTATGTGCTTATCATTCTAATGTGTCATGAGTCCCTAGTCTCTCAAAGGAAACCTCAGCACAAAAGATACTCATTTTCCATGAACCCGCAGATATTTTCTGTAAACAGAAGGCCATTCTTATATTATAATTGAGCTGAGTCAGACCAATGATCCACCTATCTTCCTATCCTGTCTTCTTACCGTGACTGGTGCCAGATGGTTCAGGGGGAATGAATAGAAGAAGGCAATTTTGAGTGGTTCATCCTTGGTTACCCAGTCCCATCTTCCAGTACATTTCCTTTCATAGCCTTGCCTCTATCCCTCATTGTAAAGGGGTCTCCCTCCCCCACCACTCATATAACTTTTTTCCTGTAGCATCCTCTGTAATTGTCATTGTTCATCTGCTCATGCCCAGATATTTCATTGCTGTAGGAATGCCTATGAGCTGGGCCTGAGGGAGGGACCTGCATGATTGTGCATGCCTAGCACAATAGAGGTTTAAGAGTTCTGAGAGACATGGGCTGTGGTTGCAGGCAGAGGCATGAAATATGAAGTTGCTCCCATGTTGTGCATTGTTTTACTTTATGGAGATTTTAACTTTGCGCTGGGTGAGTGGGAATTTAGTGCTCACCAGAGTTGATTACTGGAGTCATGAAGAATGAAACGAAACTACTAGCGGAGTTCCTCAGAGATCAGTTCTGGGACTATTATTATTTAATCTTTTTATTACTGACCTCGGCACTAAAAGTGGGAGTGTGCTAATAAAGTTTGTGGATGACGCAAAGTTGGGAGGTATTTCCAATTCAGAAAAAGATCGGGAAATCATACCGGAAGATCTGGATGATCTTGTAAATTGGAGTAATAGTAATAGGATGAAATTTAATAGTGAGAAGTGTAAGGTTATACATTTAGGGATTAAAAATAAGAATTTTAGTTATAAGCTGGGGACACATCAGGAAGTAACGGAGGAGGAGGAGGACCTTGGAGTCCTAGTTGATCGCAGGATGACTATGAGCTGCCATTGTGACATGGCTGTGAAAAAGGCTAATACGGTCTTGGGATGTATTAGGCGAGGTATTTCCAGTAGGGATAAGGAGGTGTTAGTGCCGTTATACAAGGCATTGGTGAGACCTCATTTGGAATACTGTGTGCAGTTCTGGTCTCCCATGTTTAGGAAGGATGAATTCAAACTGGAACAGGTGTAAAGAAGGGCCACTAGGATGATCCAAGGAATGGAAAACCTGGCTTATGAAAGGAGACTCAAGGAACTTGGCTTGTTTACCTTAACCAAAAGAAGGCTGAGGGGAGATATTTCTCTTTTTAAATATATTAGAGGGATAAATGCCAGGGAGGGAGAGGAATTATTTAAGCTCAATACCAATGTGGACACAAGAACAAATGGATATAAGCTGGCTATTAGGAAGTTTAGACTCGAAATTAGGCGAAGGTTTCTAACCATCAGAGGAGTGAAGTTCTGGAACATCCTTCCAAGGGAAGTAGTGGGGGCAAAAGACCTATCTGACTTCAAGATAAAGCTAGATGGGTTTATGAAGAGGATGGTTTGATGGGGTAATATGATCTTGGCAATTAATTGACCTTTCACTATCAGTGGTAAATAGGCCAATGGTGGGAAGATAGGAGTTGCTATAGAGAACTTTTTTCTGGGTGTCTGGCTCGTGAGTCTTGCCCACATGCTCAGGGTTCAGCTGATCGCCATATTTGGGGTCGGGAAGGAATTTTCCTTAGGGTAGATTGGCAGAGGCCCTGGAGGTTTTTCGCCTTCCTCTGTAGCATGGGGCATGAGTCACTAGCGGGAGGATTCTCTGCATCTTGGTGTCTTTGAACCATCGTTTCAAGGACTTCAATATCTAAGATACAGGTGAGAGGATTATTCTAGCAGTGGGTGGGTATGATTGTGTGGCCTGCATTGTGTAGGGGGTCAGACTAGATGATCAAATTGGTCCCTTCTGTCCTTAAAGTCTATGGCTACGTCTACACTGGCATTCCTTCCGGAAAAGGGATGCTAATGTAGCACATTGGAATAGCAAAATCCGCGGGGGATTTAAATATCCCCCGCGGTATTTGCATTAACATGGCTGCCGCTTTTTTCCGGCTTGGAGATAAGCCGGAGAAAAGCGCCAGTCTAGATGTGATTCTCCGGAAAATAAGCCCCTTTCCGGAGGATCTCTTATTCAAGTAGGAATAAGAGATCCTCCGGAAAGGGGCTTATTTTCCGGAGAATCACGTCTAGACTGGCGCTTTTCTCCGGCTTATCTCCAAGCCGGAAAAAAGCGGCAGCCATGTTAATGCAAATACCGCGGGGGATATTTAAATCCCCCGCGGATTTTGCTATCCTGAAGTCTACATTAGCATCCCTTTTCCGGAAAGGGGTGCCAATGTAGACACAGCCTATGAGTCTATGAAATCTCCTCTCTGTTGAACAGGGAGGTGGCTCACTATGAGCTGCCCTGCAAAGGCATCACATCCTTTCTCTGGAGGTATAACTCCTCTCGAGGCTGCCCTGTTGAGCAGCCTTCAGTTGCTCGTGTTTGTAACCACTGAGCTTAAATTTTCAAATAAGCCCCCCCCCTGCTTTTGCATGCTCCCTTATGCTTGAGAGGAATTCCTCAAACATCCACAAAGATATACTGTTGTCCACCCTTGGATTTCTCCTTAGAATTCTCCTGCTGTGCCTACAAAACTCGGTAATGGTTAGGCTCCTAGTGTGCTGAGAACACGGCCTGCCATGCTGACCCACCACCCATCTGTCTGTTTTACACTTAGATTGTAAGCACTTTGGGGCAGGGCCAGTCTTTTTGCTCTGTGTTTGTATAGCACTTAGCACACTGGGTCCTCATCCATTGCTCCTTGGCACCTCGGCCATACAATAATACATAATACGCTATGGGGTTAGAGGTAAAACTCCTGTTGACTTGAGTTGAACTCAGGATGTGGTCTGTGACCCACTGCTCCATGGCTGAGCACATCACATCTCCATCCCTTGCCGAAGCTCCCCCTTTGTGAAGCTAGCGTTTTGTAGCTACAGCACTGTATCTCCAGTGAACTAGCCCATTCACTTAATCAAAACTCTCTCCCAACAAGTGCCTGTTCCTTAGACTCTGAGACCTTCCTGTCTGGGGGAGGTTGCAAAGGCCTGTGATACAGCAGGTCTGACTAGATGAGCACAATCATCCCTTCTGGCCTTAACATCTATGAATCTACCCCAGCAGTTCCCCCTTAGGCATGGTGCTCATTCAGCTCTGCCCTTCCAGTTTAGCAGGCTGCTGGAGCTCAGCCTCCTGCCCAACAAAGGGGAGATTGGTGAACATCTGCCAGCACGTTGATTTAAATTGTTGGAGAGGATCAGAGATGTTAAATGAGGCTAAAGTGGAATTAGTTATTGCAGTCTCCACCCAACTGCTTCCCTGCTGAAATGCAAAATCATGTAATAAATCAAAAACCCCACAGGTTGATCTATATACACCTTCTTCTGAAGCAGCAAACTTGGTTATAATTCTCCCTGCTAGCTGTTTTGGTGCAAGTCTGGGTGTGGACACACTTATTTTGGATTACGAGTGCCCTATTTTGATTTAAGTTATGCTTTTTACTGATTTTAAATTCCATCACAACAGGACACTCAAAATCTGAAATAAGTGTCCATACCCACACTTGCAGCAAAATAGCCAGCGATGCAAATACAATCAAGTTGTTGCTTCAGTTCCAGTGTACGTATAGAACCAGCCGTAAAAGAAAGTGCTTGATCATGATGATGTCGCCTTTTGTTACTTGCCTAGACATCAAAATACCTGGGGAAGTTGTGAGTCCTTCCAATTCTTCCATTGGCTTTGAGCTTCCAAATTGAAATGCTTGTTAGCATGGACCAGAAAAAAAGTGACTCTCCAGTGTTAATTTTATCTGGATTAATCAAGGTAGCTATACAACAGTACTGTTCAACCAACCTAAACAGAATGGTGTATTTTGGTATCGATCCTTCATTGTTGTTGCCAAATCCATCAGCACAGTCTTAATCTGTCTGCTCTCATTAATCCTTAAGGGAGGCTGTTTTTAGATAATCTGCTTCATAACTGGCTTGTGTGATAGCAGTATCCCCTTAGTGCTGGGGCAATCAATAGGCAGACTCTAGCCAAATCCTTTCCTTTAGTTATTATCATTGTTGTAGTTTTTTAATTTGTTTTCTCTGGAGTCTGGACTTGACTATAGCATGACCAAGAAATATGGACTGTGACAAGTTATTCCAGGCTTTGAGTATTTCTGTATCAGAGCTCAGGTGCTAGGCAGGGTCAGCCTGGTATGGACTTCTCTGACTCATTCAAGTGTTCTAGTGGGTGATGTATCAGGGATGTTCCTTAGTGCCCTAGTTGAGTTTTTCATCATTCGCTGTGGGAGGCATAGAACTGTGAGGTCCTGACCACTTATGATCATTTATGACTTTAAACTAGGTTTGACCGCGGTAGGTGACCAAAGCCCACAGATAAGTGAAGAACATGGAGACCTGGGAGATAGGTCAGAAATTGGGGGGAGCATGGACTGCAATAGCTAGGATAAAGAAGAGAGTAGGCAGAAGTAGGGGGCAAAATCAAACTAAAATCTTAGTTGTCTGTATACAAATGCAAGAAATATGGGGAATAAGCAGGAAAAACTTGAAGTGCTATTAAATAAACACATCTATGACACAGTTGGTATCAGAGACTTGGTGAGATAAGACTATGTGGAATATTGATATAGAAGGGTACAGCTTACTCAGGAAGGATAGGCAAGGGAAAAAGGGAGGAGGTGATGTCTTCAGTATTAAAGTGTATATCATTGGACTGGGGTTCAGATGGACATAGGAGACAGATTTGTTGAGAGTCTCTGGGTAAGGTTAAAAGGGATAAAAAACAAGGTTGATGTCATAGTAGGGCATCTATTACAGATCATCTACCCAGGTAGAAGAAGTGAATGAGGCTTTCTCTAAACCACTAATAAAATCAGCCAAAGCATGGGACTTGGTAATGATGGGAGACTTCAACTATGAAACTAATATAGCATGGCACAGATTATCCAACAAGTTCTTGGATTGCACTGGAGACAATTTTTTATTTTAGAAGGTGGAAAAAGCTATTGGTGGGGAAGCTGTTCTAGATTTGATTTTAACAAATGAGGAATTGCTTGAGAACTTGAAAGTGGAAGGCAGCTTGGGTGAAAGTGATCATGGTGTTCATGATTCTAAGGAATGATAGAAGGGAGAACAGAAAAATTGAGACAATGGATTTCAGGAAGGCAGATTTTAGTAAACTCAGATTGCTGGTAGGGAAGGTTCCTTGGGAAGCAAGACTAAAAGGAAAAACAACTGAAGACAGGTGGTAGTTTTTTAAAGGGACATTATTAAAGGCACAAGAGCACATTAACCCACTGTCGGGGGGCTCGCCCCTGTCTTGGGGTTGCCACCCCCATCCGTGGCCTAATTCGGCCCGTCTGGGTCTAGCCCTCAAAGTACACTGCCCCCCTCTTAGGGGAAATACGGCCCACTGGCCTAGTTTCAAAATACAATGCCCCTCTCTTAGGGAAAATACGGCCCACTGGCCTAGTCCTCAGTTTGCAGGCCCAGAGGCCTAGTTTCAAAGTACAATGCCCCTCTCTTAGGGGAAATACAGCCCACTGGCCTAGGTCCAAAGTACGATGCCCCTCTCTTAGGGGAAATACGGCCCACTGGCCTAGGTCCAAAGTACGATGCCCCCCTCTTAGGGGAAATACGGCCCACTGGCCTAGTTTCAAAGTACAATGCCCCTCTCTTAGGGGAAATACGGCCCACTGGCCTAGGTCCAAAGTACGATGCCCCTCTCTTAGGGGAAATACGGCCCACTGGCCTAGTCCTCAGTTTGCAGGCCCAGAGGCCTAGTCCACCGTTCAGGGTTTGTTACCCCGGTCCCCACTTGCCAGGGTCTTGGGCAGCAGGGGTAGGGGGGTCCGGGCCCTCCCTCTCCACCGGACCCCGGCCCAGGGCCCTAGTAGTTCCGGGTGGTTCCCACCACTGGCTCGGCGGGGGCTCCTCCCCGCAACGCCCCGAGCCCTCAGGGGCTTCTACAGCTCCCTGCCCTGGGTCGCTTCCTACCCCCTGCTCGCAGCCGGCCGCGGTCCCACCTGTCGGCGTCGGTCGCCGGGCTGTAGTGGTCCTCCCCCTGGCAGCCGCAGAGTTGGCGGAGTCCGGTCCGGCGCTCGGGTCACGGGTGGTCGGTCGGCGGCTCCGGCGTTGGGGCCGAGCCCGGCAGAGGCCCGGCAGCAGCACGCTCAGCTCCCTTGGCGACTCCCTCTCTGGCCAGCGGTCACTAGCTCCTGCTCGGGTCGCAGTCTGCCCCTTCTGAGCAGGCCAGCAGCCTTTTGTACCTTTGCTCCCTTTGGAGCATGCCCAGTAGGGCTGTGCGGGTGGGGCCCTCTCCGCCCCCGGCCCCAGGTGGTTTCCCTGGGCTTGAGTGCGGGGCGGAACCGCCCCGTCACACCCACTATATAGAAAAGATGGGAAATATGGCAAGAAACCATCTTGGCTTAACCAGGAGATCTTGAAAATCTAAGAATCAGAAAGGAAGCTTATAAAAATGGGAAACTAGGTCAAAGTACAAATAAGACAAGTATGTAGGGACAAACTTAGAAAGAAGAAGGCACAAAAAGAGCTCAGTCTATCTAGAGACATAAAGGATAACAAGAAAACATTCTACAAATAGAAGCAAGATAAAGACCAAAGATAGGGTAGGCCATTTTCTTAATGAAGAGGAGAAAATAATAATAGAACTGTGGAAATGGCAGAGGTGCTTGATAACTTTTTTATGTTGGTTTTCACCTTCTCCGCTCTGTCCCCGCCCTGCAAGCAGTGTGCGGCTTTTTATACTGCTGTGTGCTTCTGACAGGCAGGAGGAGACTTTGCACGCTCCCCTATCCCCAGGTCCTAATTGGCCTACGGGCAGGGGGGGGGGGTGAAGAAAGTCTCCTCCCACGCCAGGGGCATGGGCATGTTGGGGGAATGTGCGGTGAGGACAAAGGCACTCCCTCACTCCCAGACCAGTCACTGTCTGGGGAATACAGAAATATCTTGGCCCCATGTCTTCCGCTCAATGCCCTGCCCCTTCCGCTTGATGCCCCACCCCTTCCTGTGTGGCCCAGAGCCACTTCAAAAATTTCTGAAGTGGCCCCAGCAAAAAATCTAGACTTTAGTAAAGCATTTGATACCGTCTCCCATGAACTTCTTATTAATAAACTAGGAGTTACTCTAAGGTAGGGATGTAAAAAGCTATCTGGTTAATTGGTAAGCGTTGCCCTTAACTGATTATGCTTACCTTGGGGCCTGCTGCAGATGGTCTGCTTCAGCCATCCCAAGCAGCCCCTGTCTGCTGCAGACCCAGATGTTTAACCAGTTAATAGGGATGTAAAATTTCGATGAATTAACTAATCGAATAGTCGGTGCAATTTGCATCGACTATTCGATTAGTTGATAAAGGCACTTCATCCTTTGAAGTGTAGCAACATCTCCAAGGGAGGGGTTGGACCTCTCAACTGCACGGAGCCCGGAGTCCACAGAGGAGTCCCCAGCTGACCGTGGGCTCCATGAAGCATTGCCACTGTGAAATGCCGCTTGCAGCCCGGACCAGCTGAGATTCCCAGCTGTCCCCGGGCTGCACGTGGCATTTCAAAGCAGCAGCATCATGTAGAGCCCAAGGTCTGGTCCCAGGATTCACACGGTGCTGCTACTTTGAAGCACCCCCTTCTCATCCCTCTTTCTGATAGAGGCAGCAAGGGTGGGGAAGCAACTAGTAGACTAGCGCGCCAACTATCCAATAAGCACTTGCTTATTGGATCGTCAACTAGTCATTCACATCCCTACCAGTTAACCAATCATATTTAACCAGTTAACCAATTGAATTGAATTTTACATCCTTACTATAAAGGTGCGCACATAACTGATTGGATAACTGATCTCAGAGAGTTGTTATGATTCACAGTCATGCTGCAAGGCCATAACAAATGGGGTTCTGCAGGGATCAGTTTTGGCACTGGTTCTTTTCAAGATCTTCATCAAGTCTTAAGATAATGGCATAGGGTGTATAATTATTAAGTTTGCAGATGATACCAAGGAGGGAGAGGTTGCAACTGCTTTAGAGGATAGGGTCATAATTCAAAATAGTCTGGACAAACTGGAAAAATGGTTTGAGGTAATAGGATGAAGTTCAATAAGGACAGTTGCAAATTACTCCACTTAAAGGAACAATCAGTTTCACACATACAAAATGGGAAGTGACTGTCTAAGAAGGAGTACTGTAGAAGGAGTACTAGGGGTCATAGTGGACCACAAGCTAAATATGAGTCAACAGTGTGGCACTGTTGCAAAAAAAGCAAACCTCATTCTGGGTTGCATTAACAGGAGCGTTGTGAGCAAGACACGAGAAGTCATACTTCTGCTCTACTCTGCGCTGATTAGGACTCAGTTGGAGTATTGTGTCTAGTTCTGGGCACCACATTTCAGGAAAGATGTGGAGAAATTGGAGAAGGTCCAGAGAAGAGCAATAAGAATGATTAAAGGTCCAGAAAACATGAGCTATGAGGTAAGACTGAAAGAATTGGGCGTGTTTAGTTTGGAAAAGAGAAGATTGAGAGGGAACATGATAGTGGTTTTGAAGTACCTAAAAGGGTGTCACAAGGAGAAAAGAGAAAATTATTCTCCTTAACATCTGATGACTGGATAGGGAACAATGGGCTTAAATTGCAGCAAGGTGAGCTTTAGGTTGAACATTAGGAAAAACTTCCTGTCAGGGTGGTTACACACTGGAATAAATTGCTTAGGGAGGTTGTGGAATCTTCATCATTGGAGATACTTAAGAGCAGGTTAGATAAACCCCTCTCTAGTCCTGCACTCTTGGAACCTGAGTGGTGCTGAATCAGAGAATTTGCCAAACCACAGGAGGTCAATAGTGGTTAGCAGCATTACCAACACTTTCACTGCTTACTGGGTTCTTAGAAGACATTTAGGGGTAAATTAGAGCCAAATAACAGCACAGAAAAATGAGAGCCAGGACTGTTGGCTGTAAACAACTTTATGTGGCTGTCGGAAATGTGGCCACACCTATGATAAATGAACATCCAGCTAACTAAAGTCATGCCAGACCATGGATGTTGCTGCACCAGATAGTGCCAGACTAGAGAGCTTCAACCTGTAGTTAACCTGGATGGCCTATCCTGAAAAATTGTTGCATGGGAATGTATTGCTAATGTGGCAGGGTTGCTCTAGATGGCGTTTAGAGATGGGCGAAATAGTCTATATATAAAAATCTCTTTGAGATGAGAGTCCTTATGACAAGTAATTCACATGTGATAAATTTAAGGTGCTCTTGCTATTGGTATTACTGATTAGTGGCGAGGCAGTGAATAATTTTACCTCTAGAACCACAATACTTGTTTGCTTCAAACACCAACCTGCCCTTGTGCTGCTCAAAGCTGCCTTCTCCCCCATACCAGGAATCCCCAAAAGCCAAGAGATTCGTAGTATCAGCTGCACAGCAGCATTGGAGACAGTTCAAATTCCACACAAGCTATTGTCATCCCAGAATACTTTCCATAATCCTGGTCCTGATGGTTTATTGGTGTTTGAGGACTGATTTGAAATAAAAAAAACAAAACCACAAGACCTTGGAACCGGAATGGTGACTTTGATCAACTGCTCACTCCACTTAAATTCTATCATCTCTCTGTGAAAATGGCTTTAAATTTTTGATGCTGCATTATGTGAGCTTTGAACTGCACAGTGGTGGCTTGTTTAATTGATTTCTATTTTGGGCTGAAGAATCCCTGATTCCCAGCTCTGGATTCAGTCTCCTGGCCAGGAAAGATTCAGCTTCCAACACTACAGATTACTACAATATAATTTCACTGGTACATTTTTTTAAACAAATGGAGATGTTGCAAATTTTTACTGTTGCTATCTAGTCATGAATTCTAACTTCAGAAGGCTTTCTGAATTCGATTGGTAAATCTATGGGATGCTCCCTTGCATTTAACAGCCCCATACAGGTTGATTGTAAAAACGCAATAAATTTATACAAGAATTATTACCTATTATCAAAGATCTTCAAATGCACCTTTTGGAACTCTGCCTCGTTACAGCCATCGTAAGTGGTGACTGGAAAGGATTCTTTTTTATCTCTTCATCCCCGTTTCTTAATGATTAATGGAATTTTCACTGAGGCGAGAGTTGTTCTTTCACCCTTGTGACTGCAATGCCCTGCCCTGCCAGTAAGCCAGTGTGGCAGCAGGCCCCAGGGTTCTGTTTGACAGAACTGTGCCTTATCCCTAAGCCTGGCGTTGTGCTTTTTGGCATAAGTACACCAGGAGCTTCAGTGTGCTGTGAAGACTGTCCAACAACTGGCTTTATCAGTGTGGTACTCCAGATGCTAGGCTTGCATCATCACAGAAAGAAATGGCTTCATGTGTTGTGTTTGGAAGGCATAGCCATCAAAAAGCTTTGGGACCCAGTTCTGGGGGAAAAGAGAAAGTGAGAGAGTGAATGGAAACTCTCTGAAAGAGGATGGGATTCTTGGGATCTGAACATCAGCGGGACTAAGGCTCTTCAGTGCCCACGTCAAAATGGGGCTTAAACATCTGAATTTCTCAGGGTACCCCTAAACTGTCAGGTTTTTCTGGGATACTGGAGGTTTCCCAGAAAAACTCCATCACATCCAGGGAACACATTTGCTCTTCTGCTTTTTTTGCGGAAGAGCAAACGCGCTCTTTTGGGGAGCCATGTATGCCTCGTTCAACGAGGAATAAGGGCTCCGCCAAAAGAGAAGACCTTTCCGCCATTTGGCCCTGTCTAGATGGGGCCAAATGGTGGAAAAGCCTGTTCTGGAAAAGCAATTGGAAAAAGCTATGCAAATTTTTGAGCACAATTTATGTAGCTCTTTTCAATAAAAGAGTGTAGTGTAGACCTAGCCTCAAGTGCTTTGGAAAATGTTACCTGTAAATTTCCACGCCCCCTTTCCCAGGCTGAATCCTTAGGATAGTAATCTTTCCTTTCTCCACTGTTTGTCTATCCAGTCTATGTAGATGGTGTGTATAAGTCAGTAAAAAATTGCCAGCACAATGGAGAACTTGGCTGGGACATCTAAAATGGAAATAATAGGTGGTAATAATAAAGACCAATGATGTCACCACAGCACAGATAAAGGAGCCATAGGGGGAGAGCTCAGAAGAGGAGGTAATAAGAGGAAGAGTAGGAGTAAAATGGGGAATCAGAAGTGTAGAGCAAATGTGTTTAAATTGCAGAAGGGATTTGGGGAGGGCCAAGATTAAAGATGGTTATGAAGGAGAGGTGACGAGCTTCGGTTCTGTGTATTTAAGGAATGGGATTTAAGGATGTGATGGTGACCATAAGAAATAGCGGAAAGCTGAGTGCTAAGCATTGGGGGATTTTACAGGCTGATTCTCGTGGACAACTGCTGGAAATCCCCAGCAGAATGTTCTGTTTTAATTGTGGTTGGGTATGACTCAGGGCTGGGGAAGGGAATGCAGGACCCAGCAGAGATCAGGACAGAAAATTCTGCTGGAGAAGTTCCAAGGAAGGGAAGTCATAAATTGTTTCAGTTTTGCAGAGACCTCTCTGGTTCTGTCTGCCATCTGCCTGAGCATTGGCTGCTCAAATCTGGCAGCAGGTCTCAGAGCCGCTGTGACTAGTCACAGGGGCTCTCTGGTCAGATGATCGTGAAGTCAGAAACACAGGAGTTCTGTTCCCTGGGACACTGGTTCTTTTCAGTGAATGGCACATTCAGCATGGCTGGGAAGAACACCATCGAAATTCAACAATACATTGGGAGGGGGAAAAAATGGAAGAAGCCTGCACTACTGTGCAGCTGGTACATACACTGCTCAGGATGGTAACAGATGCTGTCTCAGAGTGGAGAGGGCAACAAAAACCAGTGCCTTCCAAGAGCAGGCCACACAGAGTGAGTGTGGTCAACTTCTGAAACAAAAGGCCAAACCAGGACAGTTTAGGAGATTGATGGGCCAGGAGACTCTATTGGAACAAAAAGAATATTGTCTGAAGCACATGGGTAGCCGTGGAGATGAGATAATACTGTGTTAATTCAACCAAGTTTTTATTACTCACCTTATCTCAAGCAGCATACATGATTGCTGAGGAGGAGTTGTTATTGCTTTATTTTTCTTACATCTCTAATCTCTCTCTGTTGGATATTCACATGGCCGGAAGGCGGGCAGTGCTGAATGGGGCTGACCTATTTGATCAAGAGCTTTCTTTTGTTTCTGGGATATCAATTGCAGATGTTTTCTCTGGTCCCCAACACAGTGAATCATTACAGAGTCTAGCTATATAGCAACTCCAGTGTGGGCTGCCTTTATCTTGGCCACAGACTGCCCCTAATTCACTGCAAAAAGACACCCACAGACAGCAGTCAGCATCTCCCTTGATTAGAGTGAAGAGTTATAGGTGATAAGATGATCCCAGTTATGGAATGAGACAATTGAGTGATTTATTTTTAGAATGAGTCTTTGAGCTCTTTTGTACTGTGGAATGTTTTCAATTCCCTCTTCCTGCCCTGGTGAAAGGATGCTGTCAAGTTGTTCGTTCCTGAACTTGACCTAAATAGTAACCTTTGGATGCAGCACATCTCTAAACAATTTCCAGACCAGCGTATGGCTGTTGATCTGATACCAGTGTTTGAAGGGGGTAAGTTGCTTGATGGGGAATGCTCATTAATCTTTAGATTGCAAAATGTGGGGTTCTTTTTAAAGCTACTATTTATGTAGAAACTTTAGAGTGGTCGTGTTTTGGGTCCTTGCCTCTGCTTGCTGAATGGCGCTGGTAGTGAGCAAATAGCACTCCAAGGGTATGTCTGGACTCCGTAGATGAGTTTAGTAGACATAGGAAAATGAAGCGGCGATTTAAATAATTGCCACTTCATTTACATCAAAATGGCCACCATGCTGCCGATCAGCTGTTTGGCAGCACAGCTGGGCAGTCTGGACGCACCGCGGTCGACAAGGGAAACCTTTGTCGACCAATCCAGTATGTCTCATGAAATGAGGTTTTCACTGGTGCACAAACAAAAAATGAAATCTCCAACAAGCCACATAAATCTTTGGAACTATGGGCTAGTGCCTAACCCAACTGCTTATAAGAAGTATGGGGCAAAATTCAGCCCCAGTCTTGCTTCTTTCCAAAACCAGTGGAGCACAGTTTCTTCCTATATGCTCTGACAGTAACCGTGGGCTGTGTTCTGGGATGCATCTGGAGGGCTGGAAGCATCTAGAGGGGCAGATCATGCTAGTCAACCTAGACTTAGTTATGATGTTTCTGCAAATATACCACACAAAAGATTTTATGTGTTGAGAGAGAGAGAGAGAGATAGGCTTTGGGTTGTGATGGCTTATTGCCAGCCTGAACAAAGGAACATATAGATGTTTCTGTAGCCATGTGTGTGTGTTATGCAGTCACTGGTGTATGTGTGTGTGTGTGGGGGGGGGGCACATTAGGCCCAAATTTGGTGTGCTTCCTAAATTTAGCTAGTGATGGGGAGGAGAGGAGATTAATGTCATTTTCACATAATGTAAGAGGTTTGGCAGATCACAAATGGACAAACCATGTTTGAACTCCCACTGCCATGAAGGCATGACTCAGTGCTCCCAGGGGCACATACCTGCCTTGAGGTACACAGGGATAAAAAACCTGGTGCTGGCCTGGGTCAGCTGACTCTGGCTCATAAGGCTTGGGCTCTAGGGCTCAAAAATGGTTGTGTAGATGTTTGGGCATGGGCTGGGGTCTCTGGGACTCTGTGAAGACGGACGGTTTGAGATCGCAAGCACCGACTTGCACCCAAATGTCTATACAACAATTTTTGGCCCCACTGAGACATTTCCTTGGGGAACTGAGTCACAGAGACATTAGCTGGGAAAAGCTTCTGCTGATAATAATTCCTAGCCTGTTTCTCCCTTACCTTGTGGAGGTGGTGTTAGGATACATACATGAACGATTGTCAGGGTCTTAGGTACTATGGCAGTGGAAAGCACAAGTACCATAGAATCATAGAACCATAGAGCTGGAAGATACCTCAGGAGGTGATCAAGTCCAGTCCCCTGCACAAGGACCAATCCCAACTAAATCAACCCGGCCAGGGCTTTGTCAAGCTGAGACTTCCACTCCATAGAGTAAAGCACAGGAGGTTCTGCTTGCTCCAAAGAGACACTGAGGCTATGTCTACACTACAGGGTTTGTGTGCATTTGCACAAAACCCACGGCGCATCCACACCTCAAGCATGTTTTTGTGCAAGTAAATTTATAGTAAATCAAAAGAACAGAGGGGTTTTTGCAGTATAAGTATTCCTCTTTCTATGAGGAATAACTCCTTTTTGCACAAGAGCCCTTGTGCAAAAATGTGTGTGTGGATGGGCAACTGGGTGTTTTTGCTCAAAAAGAGCCAATCGAAAAAAGCACAGATGCTCTGGTGGTCATTCTGTGTATAGCAATCAGAGCTTTATTTCGAGAGAGCATCCATGCAGTGTGGACACTCTCTTGCCCAAAAAGCTTCTTGCACAAGAAGCCTGCAATGTAGACTTAGCCTGAGATACTAACAAGCCCAGGATTCCTGGTTCGCATTCTGAGCTCTAACCACTCATCCAGCCTTCCTCTCAGGCAGCTGTTTCAGGAAGTAAAGTAGACAAAAGCTTCATACAAAATCGTGACCATATTGTCCCACGCATCTACAGTTTTCATTCCAGGACATGCTGGAGTTGCTGCCAGCATATCCCTGCAGGCAAGAAGGTTCTGTTTCACTTCCTTGACCTGCTGTCTATGCTTGCAAAGAGTACACTGGATTTGTATGTCCTGGGCTAGCACAAACAGGGTGCTAGAAAACCATCTTTTTCTCCCAGTGCACTTGAAAGGGGCTCTTTAAAAACAATATTCTGATTACCAGCTAAGGAAATGAACCAAGCTGAATAGTCCTAAAATAAGTGATTTATACATCAATTAATAATGTGTTCACCATCATTTTGTTCTTACCTTTTAGAGCAAAATGTGATTAACTAGCTTGGTTTTCAGCACAGCTGCTGTCTTGGTACAGTTCAAATATCCTGTTAAAAAAATTGCTTACAATAAAACATGAACTGAAACTGCCATGTATAATCTGTGCAATTTGCCATCTGGGGGGGGGGGGGGGGAAGGACTTGGTTTTGCATATTCATAAGCAGTTAATAAATGTCCAGCCTGGCAGCTTATAAAAAGATTGTGCTTGTCCAAGTCCCCCACCTTTCCTGAAATGCTTTGATCACTGCACAGTTGAGTTTGGGGCACACTGGGAGAATTGCATCCCGAGAGAGCTTTGTGCACTAGCACTGTGGTAGAGAAGCTGAGGTAGGTTTATCACAGGTATTAGAGATGGGATAGACCTGTTAAGTCACCGGTTCATCCTTCTTCCATTGGCAGAGCTTATCCCTTCTTGTATAGAGTTCGAGGCTTTGTTGAGCTCATTTGCAAACATCTGGAGTACTGGCAAACCATTCTACAATGGAATAAATCCACCCTAGAGTTATAGCCTATATAGGTCTCCTTGAGTTCATTATAAAAAGGCATTAAAAGTGAGTGTTAGGGAATGGTAGTTGAGGGCTATTCCTTTTATTGGGAAAATGACGAATCATCATTTTTGTTGCAAGATTAGTCCATGGCTTCATTTGTCTGGCCATCCACCCTTTAAGTCCAACCACCTTCTGCATGTTTGCTTTCGGAGCAATTTTTGATGCCACTGAGGAACTCTGGGTGCCTCTGGATCAGGCTATTAAGAAGGGTCCTTGGTCTGCCTGGGAAAGTACAATTGCACGCCCTGCCTAAAGCTGGAAGATCAGGAGTGAAACAGCAGTTGGCTGCCACCCAACATTGTCTGGATTTGCAGGGAAGGGCTTTGCTTTGAAGGTCCAAAGCCTAGGCTTTTCTCTCCCCTGGATAGTAAGCAGGCAGCCTGGCCTCTACCATCTGGAAAGAGAGAAAAGAATGCAACATGCAAGCAACCACATACAGTTAGAACAGCAATCAAACTTAGCAATAAGACTGCTTGCTGGCACACAGTTACTGGTTTAGCATAGTGTTCCTTAGGGGTACTTGAGAGAAGTCTGGGGGGTTCGTCAACACAACTGAAATTGGGAGAAAACTGAATTTTTGTTTCAAGTTTTACAACGCTTTATTATTTTTGTACTTTTTACATCCAAAAATTTCATCGCCTGCCCGGCTATGATTAAGTTGTTTAAACAAATGTGTTGCAATGGTAGAAAAAAAATTGTGTATCTGAAAACTGTTGGTACTTGGGGTACTTATAATTTTTTTTAAAGGGGTACTTTATAAAAAAAGATTGAGAAACACTGGTTTAGCATACAGGTTATCTTGAGGTCGGGGGCTAATAAGGGCTTGCATTTGAAACCCTATGGTAGATAGCATTGTAGACAGCTTTCAAAAATTAAACAGCTTTTTCCATAGGACCCTCTGGGTTTCTGTAATGTGCAGGGCTTTTAATGAAGATTGAATCTAGCCTTCTCTCTGTCTCTGTCTGTCTGTCTGTCTCTGTCTTTCAGGCAGTTTGATTGTTCTATCTAAACAAGTCTGACAAGCTCAGGTTATTCAGGGTCAGAGGATTTACCAGGAAGTGTGTATGGGCGGGGGGCGGGGGGGGGGGGAGTAGTTTCAGTGTTGCAGAAAAAAGTAACGCACGGAAAACAAAAAAACAAACCAAAAAAAGACCTTGAGAATGCCAGAGCTGTCATTAGCTGGCGCCCACCAACACGCAGTGGGTTTGCAAAATTAATCTGATCCTCCTCAGTGACTAAGGACAGAGTTAGAGGGATGTCAAATAGGCCACGTGCACCTTTCCATTCTCTTGCATGGAGACATTTATTTTAATGAGTCTGTTTTGGCTTTTTAGCATTTTTTTTAACTAGGTTTTTTTGGTGATTTTTTTCCCTTCCATTTTGATCCTTCACAGAATCCCAAGCATATTGGTGCATCTGTGTATGTGTGTGTGTGTTGCCGTTTTCGTTGGGTTATCTGAATGGGTGCTGTTTCGGGGTAGTGCGGTGGAAGGCATTGCACCAGAAATACCTTTAAGTGGAGAGTCACGTTTTTAGGGCATGTGCTTGTCAGGAGGGAAAAGAAACAGGAGCAGGGATTACAAGAGGTAGCAGCCAAGAACAAGAATTCCACTTCCATTTACAAAACCTTGGAGACCATGTGCAGTCCATGGGCTAAGGTATACATCCTGGAGATAGGAGAGGGTCCACATGGGACATTGGGAGCCTCAGCTTAGACCCCAGACTTCCATATCAAACTTAGAAAGGCCTATAGCGTGCCCCTGCTTTCTGTTAAAAAGTGCATTTGGTGAGATTCCAATTTGGTATTGGATGGCAATACAGGGCCCAATTCTGCTCTAAATGATACCTTTGAAATGCCACTGGAGTCAATGGGCTGGAACAGGTGTCACTGATGGCCCCGCATTTTATGCTGATTGCTGGTGGAACTAGTGGGGTAAAGGCCTAAATGTTAAAACAATATTATCAGCCCCCTCAAATACACCACATTTTTACCTAGTTTCAGTATCCACCCACCTGGGTAACTAGTGGAGTAAAGTAGAGGTACAAGGACAATTATTTATGGGTGAAGGGGGAAATGGACCACCACTCAAAAATCTGCAGTGGGAAGGATTCCTGATGGTTAACTGCAGTGAAATAGCACATAGGACAATTTCAGCACATCCTAGCCAGGGCAGTGATATAAACCACTGGAGATTTTGTACAACATCTGCTGGTTTGAGAGTGACCAGTATGTACATGGATACATTTCTGGGCCTTGCTGGTCGTTCAGATTGTTTGTTTTCCCCGTCCATCTGACTGTAAGCATAGAACCATTTCTGCAAGGGTTTGGTTCTTCAGCACAGATATCAAGCATGTCACTGAGGGGAAAACCCCGACTGTGGCTTGAAGAAATTGAGAGGAACTATTTTGTTCCCTTTGGTGAATTTCACTGTCAAACTGCTTGTGATCACAAGGATGTGGCAGTCCACTTCTGGTTCTGTAATGACTGACAGGTCTACTTCCGCTTTTGGAAATGGGCTGGGCCCTCCCGTTGTACAAATCTGGTGCGGTTGGCGTCTCTCGCTTGACTGTCGCAGAGGGGCAAGCGTTGTGAGACTGCATTCATGTGCTGAGGTTGCAGTAAGGGTTGTTGTGCAAGGATGTACGGGGTGGTGAGAGGACAGTGTCTTTATTTTAGAAAAGGGATCTTGAGCTCCATCCAAGAGCCTTTGCCCTGCATACAAACACACTCTTTGTCCTCAGTGGACTGTTGTCAGATACAGCCTGCAGTTTGCACCCAGAACTCCCATTCTTATCCACGATGAGTGTGTCCCGAGCCGTCCCTACCAACCCGCAAAGTATGCAGCTGCGTATGGAGTAGCACTGGCTCCGGCGGCCATTGCTAAACCCTGGCCTTGTCCCCTCCCCTTCCTCTGCCCCTGAGTGTCCCAGGAGAGGAGGTGTGGGACCCAAGACAACTCCCCCGCTCCACACTCTCTCCCCGCCTTACCCTGAGCAGTGCAGCCCGTGAGACTTCTGGCACCAGAAGCAGAGATTGGGCTCGCTCCCACACTCACCGTCCATGGCAGGAAGTGGCACAGCCCAGCCCCAGCCTGTTTCGCTTCACCCGTTCTTAGCCACATTGCTCTGCTTCCCACCACTGGTGAGTGCAGGGGGGCGTGGGTGGTGGGGGTTTCACCCTTTCCTCCAAGTTCCATCCCCCAAGCAAGGTAGCTGGGATCCAGGGGAGAGGGGCAGGCAGGGGTCTGGTCACTCCACTTCCTACCCATGCTGGTGAGTGCAGGAGGTGGGCCAGACCCCTGCTGCATCCATGTCCTGTTCCTACCCCACACAGCTCCTGCACCTGCAGCCCTGAATGCAGCCCTCCAGCCCTGTCCGGGGCTGCGCAAGGCACCAACATTTCTAGGGGTGTCCCTGAGTGTGTCGTAAGTGGCTAGATAGACCAGTCTCTGTATTACACAGCTACTGGTGTTAACAGACCAGTTGCATGTGGAATAGGATTGTAGGCAAGGAGCTTAATCCTTTCCTTTGAAAATTAACTCTTAGATGTCACACTGAAAATTGCTGTGCTTTCTGAGAGCCCACATTCTGTAACAGGAGAAAGAAAACTCCAGATAATTTGTTGATATATTGGATACACTGTAACAATTAATGCTTCTTTCTCCCAATATTTGGGTTTTGGAGGAAATTGCTGTTAGATGAGCAAGGTGATCAGACCTTAGAACTGGTGTTTCCCAAATGGCAGCAGCTGTTGCTGTTTTTTATTTCGGAAAGATTGGTTCTCATTCTGCCTGTAAGTGCCTTCATGGTTACCAGAAGGCAGTTGGCCAGGGAAAATTCTACAGGTCTTCAGAATGGTCATGGTACCTGGAAGCCTTCATCCTCCCAGAATGAGAAGAGGGTCACAAGGAGGAGGGAGAAAAATTGTTCTCCTGGGCCTCTAAGGACAGAACAAGAAGCAATGGGCTTAAACTGCAGCAAGGGAGGTTTAGGATGGACATCAGGAAAAAGTTCCTAACTGCCAGGGTGGTCAAACACTGAAATAAATTGCCCAGGGAAAATGTGGAATCTCTGAAAATATTTAAGAGCAGGTTGGATAGACATCTATCAGGGATGATCTAGATAAGGGCTACTCAACACGTGGCCCGTGGGCCACATGCGGCCCATAGCTCATTTGTTTGTGGCCTGCAGTGTGGTTTGGGTTTATACGGGGCTAAACAAGTGATAGCCAAAACAAAAAAGTAATCAATATAATAGTCCTCTGTTGATATGCATTTTAGTGGTTAAATTCCCGGACTGTCATTGCTCATTAAAAGTGCTATTATATGGGTTGAAATGGGGTAAATATTGCATTTTATTAATGTCAGCAGAACTGAAATGGGGCCTGTGTGTTGTGTAGTCTTGCCTTAATCTTTGTATTCATGCCCGTCAGTGTGAGAGAAACTATTTGCATATATATGCAACCACTTAAGTTGCGGCCCTTGTCATTTGCTGTATCATTGTGGCACCCGGGGCTTCCAAAATTGAGTAGCTCTGATCTAGATGGTGCTTTGTCCTGCCATGAGGGCAGGGGACTGGATTTGATGACGTCTTGAGTTCTAGTGTTCTATGATTCATTTTTGTAAAGCAAAGAAGTTAGTTTCCACTAGCAAAACTGAAAGATGTTGCTAATTCTGTCCCACACCTTCTTTTTTTCAAGACATCAGTTTGCAAAATTCTGTAGAATTTCCAGGAGCCACAAAGCAATATGTAAGTCATCATGAAAGACGATCTAGTTAGCTTGCAAGCTGTTGAAATGTGTATCTCACGTGGTCCCAAAATGATTTCAAAGTCAGGACAATCCAGGCAAGCCTGCCTGCTTTCTTCTGGAGTAAACATTAGCCGTTGATTTGTCACCCCAGCTCATACTGGGCTGAAATATCGTTTTTGGCCCCTTCTCCCTACCTCTCCAGTCCTTGTTTTATGTGAACTGAAGTCTTTTTCAGAGTAGTTTCCTGAACATTATTAAAGAACGTCGGACACTTTTGTTGCCTGTTTAATTTTTTTTTCATGAATGGGGGTGAAAAAAACCCTCCACTGTGTCCAGGTTCCTCCTGCTGCTGCTACTTGGGGTGTACCCACAGACCACGAGGAGTAACGGTAGTTCGAATCAGAGATCCTAATTCGAACTACCTACTCCATGCTGCGTGTAGCCACGGGCACGGAGTTCGGACTAAGGGGGATTTAAAAATGGCGGCGCCCGGGAACATGCAAATGAAGCTCGGGATATTTAAATCCTGGGCTTCATTTGCAACCCCGGTTGCCCTCATTTGCCTACCTAGCTCGAACTAACGAGCTAGTGTAGACATACCCTCTGAGACCATGGGGGCTCGAGCGGGAGGTCAGACACAGGTATCAGGCAGTGATCTTTGTAAGGTGAGTGCTTGGGTAGCCACCCAGCTGATTAGCAGAGCTCCCACAACCAGTAGCATGTGTTTCTGCTGGTGGTGCATGTCTGCACATGTGACGTAGTGGGGGGTACCTTGCTGGTTGCTATGCTGGGTGGTGGGCTGTGAGTGACCTCCACTGGCTGCTGTCTGTAGCACGGCCCAGCAGGGCAGGGGATGAGTCATTATGCAAGGGGGCTTTGAACCTGTCTGACGAGTTATCTCCCAGGGAGCAGAACAATGGGAAGAAGGGGCATGGAGCCTTGGCTGGGGGCAGGGCTGGAAGTGAGTTAGTTAGGTTTCTGGCTGGTATCATGGAGGAAGCAGCCTAGGCAACGAGCTGGGATTTAGGGGCCCAGGCTCCCCCATCTCAAGGGGGGCTGAGGCATCCTAGGCCTGCCCTCTAACCAGATTACATCTATGCTGTGCTGTATCCTGGAGAAACAATAAATTCCCTCTGTTCTACTGGCTGGTGGAGTCTGTCCGTGCCATTACAGGGATGCAGGAGACGGGAAAACCCCAATGCGACATCACAGCACATGCCGGGGTGCACAGAACAAAATTTTTTGTGCACATGGATGGAAGAAGTTAGAGGGAACATTGATGTCAGGGAACCATGCCTATTTTGTTCATTCCACAGTGCTAAATGGAAGGGTATTCTGACTAGATTGGTGTTGGTGGGGATCCTGGTATGGAAAAAGGAACCAGAGTATAGGGAAGATTGAACACCAGTGCATTAAACCCCAGGCTTAAAGTGTGTGTGTTCCTCTTTGAGGTTTGCAGTACTCCCTGAGCAATCATGTAGTTGGCTTGGCAAAATCCTCCTGGTTGGGTATGTCATAAACCATACATAGTTGTTAACAACACAGCATTGAGATTGACATTGTTACTGTGCAGATCCACCTCTCGACCAAGGAATTTGGGCATGATTTATTTCTTTTAATATATTTATATAAAAAAGTAGCGGTCTTGCTTATGGGCCCGCTTAAAGGCCTGCCTAGCCATCTGTCCACTCTGTTTACTTGTATTTCGTATAAGTGAAATGAATTTGTATTTTAGTGAAGTGCTGAAAGCAACATCACATTGGTCCTCTTAAAGATGTGTCAGGAGCGGGGGAATGTGCCTGTGGGCACAGCTCTGCATTGTCCAGGAGGTGAAGATGTAATACACTGTTCCATCTCAAACTTACTTGGGTTTCTATATGATAATGCTGTGGTTTCCAACCTGAAGCAGTAGCCACTACAGCAGGGGTGGGCAATAATTTTTGCCTGTGGGCCACTTAAAAATGTTTTGAAGTAGCCCCGGGCCACCCTGGAAGGGGCGGGGCCTAAATGGGAAGGGGTGGGGCCACCCCCTTCCCAATAGGCACCCATGCCCTGGAAGAGGCTTGGCACGCTTCTCCGGGCCAATCAGAGGAAAGCCTCCTCCTGCCCTGCGAGGAGCACGTAGCACTTTGAAATGCTGTGGGCTCCTCACAGGGTCGGAGCAGGACAAAGGAAGCTTCACACAGCTCCCCAGATCCTGATTGGCCTGGGGCGGGGGAGCGCGCAAAGCCTTCTCTGCTTCCCCCCCGCACCGCCACCTTGCGAGCAGCACGCAGCACTTTAAAGCGCCACTTGCTCCTGGCAGGGTGGGAAGAGGATTTGCACGCTACCCCTGCCCCCAGGCTCTAATTGGCCTGGGGGCGGGGGAGCAGCAGGGCCTCCGCGGGCAGGATCTACCCACTTGGCTGGCCGGATGCGGCCCGCAGAGGCCCTTTTGCCCACCCCTGCACTACAGTGACAATAGCTATAGCGATCTAGCTACCCTCAACCAGCCAAATAGCCACATTGTTCAAGCCAGTTAGCCATATTCAACCAGCCAAATAGCCACATGTGGCTAGTGGCTAGTATGTTGGACACCATGGTGACAATGTATAGGTTGGCCAGCTACATAGTATTGGCTAGTACTGCTAGAGATTAAGCAGCTCAGGAGATTTTATCTCTGGAGACCAGGGTCTTTACTGGTATTGGGAACGCCACAGTAAAGTTGGACCCACACAGTCTCTTAACATGAAACTCTCAAGCCATGCCTCAGCTCAGGAGAGGCTGAGGTCTGGAATATTAGGGGAGTAGTTGGAGCAGGAGACCCAGAGAACTGGATAAACACTATGCAAGCTCCTCCATGCCACCTAAAAAGTACTAGGCTTGACTAAAATAATCTAGAATAGAAAAAGAAAACAAAGGGTAACACCACATTATCGCTCAGCAGCAGGAAACCATGAACCCTGGCGCCATAGGCTAATATCCTCAGGTACTATTCCAGGAATAACAAGAAATGATAGCCAGTCGACACTGCCATTTTTCCTCCTTTGATATTTGGCTTGTTTAAGCTTTTGTGAAGGAGATGCTGAACTTGGGAATAATTGTTTTTCTTGGCTTCTCTGGAGGGAATGCCTAGAATTCTTTTTTTCTGGTTTTCAATGAAGTTACTATACAAACATGTTGTTTTACCTCTTGACATCCCAAAATGCTGGGCTTTTATATTTCCTGACATTTTCTTCTAATCTGTAGCCCCAGATGGAATTGAAGCAACGCCTTTCATTGCTGATTTCTTTGTTCTTTCTTACAATTGAGGGGCGAGGCTTCAATATGAGGTCATTGTCTAACTCCTCTTTATTTTCAAAGGGTGCCTAATTGCATCCATTTTGAACATCTGCAGGACTTATTTGCCCCCATCACCACAATATCTGGGGCCAGGTCTACACTAAAAAGTTGGGTTGATGCACCTGTGTTGCTCAAGGGAGTAAAAATGCTCCCCTGAGTGACATAGTTAAGCTGCTATAACCTCCTCCATGCCTCTTGCAATGTAGACAGTGCTAGGTCCAAAAAGAATTCTTCCATCAATTTGGCTGCTGCCTCTCAGAGACATAGGTTAATCCCAGCAATAGAAGAAGCCTTCGGGTGCCATAGTGAGCATTTATACTGAAGCGCTAGAGTGGTACAGCTGTTGCTGTGCAGCTGTAACTCTTTAAGTGTAGCTATTGCCTGAATGCATCACAATCTTTAGAAGGGCTGTCTGAAAATTTTTGTCTTTTTTGAAATTGACTTTTGGCAGAAAATTGGGCTTTCCTGTCTGTTTTCTATGGACAGTTTTTGCTTTTTTTGGTTAAAAAACAATGAAAACCCAACAACCAACCCTGGAAATATTTTAGCAGAAACCCCAAATAGTGTCGTTTGCATGTGATGCTGCAGTGCTTTATGGCTTTCTTCATGTTCCAGTTCTCCCTTGTGGGCTAGGCTCCCTGTCATGGCTGGGGACTCCCCTAGTGCAGTGCCTTTTTTTTTTGTTTGTTTGTTTTGTTTCTTTTTTTTTTTTTTTTGCAATTTTTGAAGAAAAAATAAAAGGAAATAATTTTCTGTGGGGAGAAAAAAACTTGCTTTCTTGCCAGTTCTCTTATTTAGCTGCTGTGAAGCACAGCCATGTTGTTTCTGTCTTTCTAAAGATGGGGCCACAGAGACAGAGAGAAATATCTGCCCAATGTGTCACAGCGAGCCTGTAGAGCTGGGAGGGGAAGATAGGACTCCTGAATCCTAGGCTAGCACTGTAACCACAGAAAACTCTTCCTCCCCCCGGGAAGCCTTACCTGCAGTGTGTAGCAAGAGTGTCTTGGGAACAGGGGCGTAGCAAGGGAGGGAGCAGGGGGCAGCAGTTGCTAACCGGACACCATGCTAGGGCAAATGTAGGGAGAATGGCACGTATGGGACGTGGTTGCGGTGACGTCAATCTCAGACTCGCCTGCGCCTTTCTCCTTGCACTTGCCCTAGCATGGCACCCAGAGGGCAACTGCCCCCCCTTGCTATCCTCCTGCTTGGGAATCAAACCAGGGTAGAAATGTCTCCATTTTTTTCCAAGTGAAAAATACTTAAAATATGCTCTTGCGCCCTAATATTTCTCTTTCTTCTTGCATAACTGATCAAGTATTACCATGGTTATCATGAAAGTGGTGAGACATTACGAAGCATTAATCAGTGTCGTAGGTAATTAGATTATTAATCTTTTCCCTCCCTCTCCCCCAGTCAGGCATCTATCTGCAGATTAGTAGGGGACTGAAATATTTCACTGTTTGAATATGAGCCTTTGTGGCACAGAGCAGGAGGGCTCCTTAGTCAATTAAATCAGGGACATGCCGTACTCTACTCTAAGAGACCAAGGAACAAAAAAGGGCTGGGTACATAATAAGTAACATACTTTCTTTTCTACTTGTTTTTGCTCAGTTTTCTGGAGCCACGTTTAAAGGGTAATGGTCAAGATACTGATATATTTTTCTCTTTATTGTTACCAACACCTTAGGTTACTAAAGTTGAAAGTGTTTTAGAAATTTAATTTTGTTTTAATCTTGTATAGACTTTGGATTTGACATCAGCTCACCCACTTAAATGCTTTAAGTTAAGCACGTGCTTAACATGTTTGACTGGATTGGGGACACAATACTCAGTGTGTTTCAGGATGGAGACCTTCATCCATCTGCCTGATGTTTCACACTGATCTACAGGGTGAACCTCTCTAGTCTGGCAACATCTGTGATCCGGCAAGATTTTAGATAGCGGGATGTCCACTTATCATGGGTGTGGCCAAGTTTCCTGCAGTTCCATAAAGTGTGTTTACAGCCAGCAGTCCTGACTCTCAGTGTTCTGTGCTGTTGTTTATCTCTGATTTACCCCTAAATATCTTCTGAGAGCCCAGTAAGCAGTGGAAGTGTTGGTAATGCTGCTAGACAATATTGACCTCCACTGGTTTGGTAAATTCTCTGGTTCAGTAGCAGTCAGGTCCTGAGGGTGTCGGACTAAAGACGTTCAGCCTGTACCTACATCCACACTACAAGGAGTTGTGCAGCTTTAACTACAGTGGTATAATTAAAGCAGTACAACTTTCTAGCATAGACAAGACCTCAGGCTGGACCATGAAATGAGATTGTTAGTTTTAGTTTCCCATGACATGAAACTCTTTGGTGAAGGGACTGCCTTTTTGTTCAGTGTTTGTACAGTGCCAAGTGCAGCAGGTCTGTGACTGAGACGTCTTATTGCTACAAATATTACAAATAATACTAGTGTGCCTTTTTGGAAGGTATGCGTTAGCCAAATGCAAGTTATTGGGTTCAAAGCAGGGGGAACTGTGTGAAAGGTAATGGCCTGTGTGATACATAGAACAGAGGATTTAATTGCTCCTTAAACTCTGTGGATCCGTGTTCAGGTTGGATGACTGCTGTTGTGTTGAAGATTGATAACTCTGCAGAGCTGTTCTGAAATGTCGGAAAAGTAATCTTACATTACAAACATTTTCACCACGTTTTATAAAGCCCCCTTGCTAACTCCCAAGTCCTGCACTTGAGAATTTTGACTGTAGTGCTGTACTGTGGGAGGATGGCTGTTTAACACTTTGCCTGTGTCTATACTGTAAGGTTTCTGCACAAAAACTAGAGAGAGTCCACACCTCAAGTGCGTTTCTGCGTAAGAAAATTTGCAGTAAACCAGCAGAACAGAGGGCTTTTTGCAGTAGAGTTATTCCTCTCCCCAAGAGGAATAACTCCTTTTTGCGCTACAGCTCTTGCACAAAAAGGCAGGTGTGGATGCTCTGCAGGGGTTTCTTGCGCAGGGGTTTCTTGAGTGTATCAGAAAAAGCACAGGTGCTCTGATGGCCATTCTGTGAATGGCCATCAGAGCTTTCTTGAGCAAGAGCATCCATGCAGTGTGGATGCTCTCTTGCATAAAAGCACATGGCTTTTGTTATATGCTTTTGAGGTGTGGACATGCCTTTGCATAAGAATTTTTTGCGGAAGGTCTCTTCCTGTGCAAAGCCTTCCAGTGCTAGCCCAACAGTGGTGAGCTTGTATCCTTTCACAGATGATTAGCAACAGAAAGATATAAAATGCCTCGTAAATGGGCTGCACTACTTTTCCGTTAAAAGTATTTCCGGAAAATCATGCCAGTGTAGACGTAGCCATAGTGTTTAACCGGTTAAATTGGGTAGTGGTGGGAAGCTGCTCTGCTGGCCCTGTATAGGAGTCTGGTGTGGTAGCTCCTGGATACCAATTAACCATTACCCGGGAAGCATCACTCATTACGGGTGATGTTTACTGAGTAATCGGTTAACCATTCACATCTTTATTTCCAAGTCCTTTACAGCATACACCAAGGTGAAGTGATTAATGGGAATGTGGGCTGAGTGAATAAGGCTATAAGGATAAGTCCAGAGCAAAGACCTGCCTCAGCACAGTTACCGTCAGCTTCTAGGCCAGGTCACTTTTGCTCAAAGTGAAATGAATTTGTGGTCTGAGTTCATCAATGGCGTGAACGTGTGTACTACAAGCAGTCATCATCACAATTGTGTTGCCCTCGGTTGAAGCAGAGGGGCTCAGGTCTGACTGAATAAGCTACAGAGACCATCTCAACCCACTGTGTGTTTGAGGTTCTTTGGTAAGGCAGTCCAGGGAACCTTGCTTTACTCCCTTTGCATGGTGGATAAACAGAGCTCCTAGCTCCCCAGAGAATTCAATCTGGCACCTGGTGTGCTTAGATGAATGTAACCCAGAATTTGCTGAGATGTAAACGCAAGTGATTTATCATGGTCCTCCACGTACTTTGTATCAGCACAACAATTTTCTTTCTCTGTTGTTTGTTGCAGGATGTGGGTCTCTTAGAGTATCAGCATCATCCCAGGGATTACACTTCCCACCTACCACCTGGATCTATTATACAGCCACAGCGTAGGAGGCCTTCCTTGCTGTCTGAATTCCAGCCCGGAAATGAAAGGTAAGGAGGCGGATGTTCTATCCGCAGTCTTCTCCGGAGGTTGTCTGAGTGCATCTGAATTCCTCATTCCTAAGTGCTGTTAGTATGAGCTCCAGGTGTTTCAATGAGAGTTATTGTATTTGAGGATGCAACAGGTCTTCCGATTTTCCCAATATAATCCAATCCCCATAGTGATCCTGATGTACCAACCTTTTGGAAGAGAGGCCTTGTGTGTTCGGAGTTTTCCTTCCTGTTCCCAGTGGATGCTAGGGAGGTTAAAATGCAGGTAATTGGCTAACCATGTAACTGCTGAAAATTTCAGTGATTACACAGTTACATGTGCCCACAGCATGGGGCAGCAGCTGGCTAACCCAGGAGCTGGTGTGTGCCATGAGCTGGCTTAAAAGTTGTCTCCTGGCACATGCTGGCTTCTGCCTGCCACCCCACTTATGGGGAGTTAGCTTCTTCCCCGTGCTGCTACTTCTAATACAAAGGCAGCAGTCGGCTCCCCAACAACCTGTGCGCACCAGGAGCCAACTCTCACCTGCTGCCGCTAGAGTTGTAAGCAGCTAGTCAAGTAATCAAGTGAACACTCAACTAGTTTCTTCCCCCTCACCTCCGCTGCCTCTGTATCAGAGGCAGCAAGTGGGGGGAAGCTGGTGCTGGGGGGAGCCGGCTTAAAAACTGGCTCTCCCCAGCGCTGTCTCCATGCTGTGGGGGGAAGAACAAGGGAAGGCAGAGCCGCAGTGAGCCCACTGGGCTCTTACTACATTTAAAATGCAGAGTCGCTGTGGGAGAGCTCCCCTTCTTATCGCCTAATCAAATAGTCGATGGAAATTCCATCAACTACTTGATTAGTCAATTAACTGATAGTTAACATCTCTAGCCACCTTGTTCTTGGGGAGCTAGCTGCTGCGCTGCACTGCTACCTTTGGTACAGAGGCAGCAGCACAGAGTGGCAACCAGCTCTCCAGGAGCCAAACTGGGAGCCACATGTAACCGTTTGGGTAACTAAGCTTATGGGTTACCTGTCTAAACGATTATACTCTTATATCCCTAGTGGATGCCAGTACTTAGTGGAAAGGCATTGGGCCTGCGGGTGTTTACTTTTTTTGTTCTCCAGGGGTGCTGAAGCCAGAGGAATGGTCTGACAGCTTGAGCTAGAGAACACTAAAATAACCAGTACCATGCGCTCTCTCTCATTCTGTTCCCTAGGTCAGACTCTGAGCTCAGTTGCGGTGGTCAAATGTGTCATGACTGATTTACAACTTTTCCCCTTTTTCTTAACTTCTTTACTGTTCGCTGAGTAATGTTAAAAATAACACTTCTATGAAGCTGTAAATTGACTGGATCTGCTATGTGGGTTTTTCTAAATGGGAAGTGAATGCAGCATGTTTGGTTTTGGTTTTCACTCCAAAATTCAAAAGGAGGAGTTAGAGGAAGAAGGGTCTGTCTCCCACTGTTCACCTCCACTTCTTCTTTTGTTGCTCCTCTTCTCCTGCTGTTTTTAATTTCTCTTTTCCATTTGCATCTTCCACTCATTTCATTCTTTCCCCCCCCATTTCCTCCCCATGACACTCACTGATAAACCCAGGGAGAATGTGCAGGGTGTTTTATGTGTGGCTCAGGCAAATACAGTGTGGCTAACAGTTATGTAGATGCACTAACCACAGAAGCTAACCAGTTACAAAGGCCAGCACTCTCGCTCTCTGTTTCACTGCAAAACACCACATTCTCCAAGTTACAGTTTCTCTTCTGCATTTGACTCTGAGTGGTTATGAAAAAAGTAGCCTAGAAGTGAAATGAAAACTGTAGAACAGTAGACGTATGCAAAAGTGTGTTCGACTGTTGCTGCTCGGTATAGCTAAGTGCAATCCTGAATCATTGAACCCTCAGTTATAGCTGGATCAGAAACACATTTCTGCTTCTCCAAAATCATCATAGAGCTAGGAAAAGACTCATTAGGTTCATTCCACACGAAGTGCATGAGTTTTATGATGGAATGGCATCAGACATAAAACCCTGATTACTCTAGATCCAGGCCCCTGGCTTGCCTGGATCTGACTCCCAAGGCTCAGGGCCCCCCTGCATTGGAGAGCCTGTGCTGGCACTGGAGCCCCTCCACTACCCCCCACTGTGCTGGAGCACACAAAATTTACTAGGCTAGACCCCAGTAGGCTCTGGTGTGTGAGGAGAATGTGGGGAGTGTGTTTCTTCTTCTTAGTTGGGCACCACATCAGTGAGGATTTTTTGTGTGCAGCCCTCGACTGATTTTTCTGTGGATCAGTAGCCCCTGATCCAAAATAGGTTCAGATTTTGGTCAGAAATGCAAAATATGCCCTCCTTTCCCAGCAGGAGGGGTTCTGACTGATGAAACTGAGCCAAATAAGGAGGAATTTAGCAGAAGAACACAATTCTGAAATTGTCCCTTGCATCTGTTAGCATTGCTGAATGTACCTACTTGTGGTGTGGATTGAATGCAAGCCTCAGGCACTTGTGCATAGAGGTAGTGTCAGTCCTGATGACTAATAATCCATCTCTCTGCTGGATGCATTGTTTTGACTTGCTCTGATTTCTCAGTGGTAACTTCTCCATAGTGTAACGCACCAAAACAAAGTTGGACAAGAACAGAATCAGAGCAGTTTACTTGAACCTCCCTTTGTAAATGGGACCTGAATACCAAACAGCTCATTTTCATTTTTACAATTATGAATGTACTAGTGAAGCTTGTCAAAATCCTGAACAGTTTGCCCATTAACAATGTCAGTTTCACGGTACTCAGTAACTCAGTATATTCTTTTTATATTCATTTCCTGTTTCCCTGTAACAGACTACCAGAGGGAATACAAAAGCAACCTGCTGTTATGTCTGCCTGGCATTTTTACATGAGCAATTCTTATGCCACCAAATGCAAAAGGGACTTAGCAAGGCAGATGATTCTGTGTGAAATACTGTTTACAGTAAAGCATATCCAGGGTAGCATGGTCATAGATTCATAGAATTTAAGATCAGAAGAGACCATCACATTCATCCAATCCAAAAAGGGGTACTATAGGCTCATCAGTGGGCTGCATGAATGTTCCTCCTTCATCTCACAGGACCACAAGACTGTTGCGATAGGGGAAGTTTTGCTAACTGCATTTGTGCGTCTAGAATTTTCAGGGTTGTGCTGATTGAATTGTAGCAGCGCTTTGATTGGATGCAGAGGGAGCACACGACTCTCTCAGTCAGTGTTGTGTACAATCAACATGCACCTCACTTGACATGCCCTTGTTTTACATGTTGTCACTTTAGTAATACTAGTAGGGAAAAAACCCAACATGGACAAAAACCAGTGGAATCTAACAATCCTATGTGTAGGTAACAGTAGACAAAATGTCTCATGGGCATAGAAACCTGATGGGCTGCAAGTTGCCTACCACTAATCTAGTATGACCTCCTGCACGTTGACTGAAGTCCCTAAATAATGATGTTAAGAGACAGAGAATGCACCATTTACATGAGTTTAAACCTGAAAGTAACCCATTCTCCATACTGCAGAGGAAAGTGAAAAATCCCCTGGGTGTCCGCCAGTATGACCAAGAATCGTATGTGTTTAACTCTTCAAGCACTGATAAAAGGAATGATCAGGGACAGTGTAGTTCCTTTGCTCAGTGGAAAAGGTGGATGATAGGAATGCAGTAGGCTTTGCAAGGAATAACGTGACTGGATGACTAGTGAAGTCACTATAGATGGGGGAAGGTCTGTAGATCAGGATAAATAAAGAAAATATCTGGGATTGTCCCCACAGAAAAATCAGTTGGTGGCTGCACACAAGTGAGAAGCAAAAAAAAAAAAAAGCTAAACAATGTCTCACCGACTGAGGAGAAAGACTCTCCCCACATTCCCCTCCTACACAAGAGCACGTGTGTGTATGTAAACTAGTAGATTTTATGTGCTTCATCCCCATGGGAAGGCAGTGTGGGGGCTGGAGTGACAATATGGGCTTCCCAATGTAGAGGGGAGCCCCAAGCCTGAGGGGCCTGATCCATGCAAGCCAGGGCCCACATCTGCCCCCTCTCCCCAAACAGGCTTTAGGTTCCCCACCCCTGCTATCAAACCTCAGAAATATAAAATGACCAGTCAACAACACACCTCATTTGGAACAGAAAGTGTGCAGCCAGGAGAGACCAAAATAACCCAGCAGTTCAGTACAGTGTTAAACATAAAAGACCAAAAAAGATCGTCCCCAGCATTTTTCTTTTGCATAGTAAAGTTTGAAAGCTGCATTAAGTCAGTGTTCAGTTGTAAACTATTTGAAAGAACAACCATAATGCTTTGTTCAGAGTTAGGAACATTTCAGAGTTATGAACAGCCTCCACTCTGAAGTTCTACTATATATGCAAATAAGATTCAAAAATTCTTTGGAATAATTTTGATTAGAAATAGCTTCTCTTTTACATACTTTAATTGCTAAATAAAAGGCAGAGAAATGTCCCTGTTGTCTTGCCCTCTGGCTGGAGCAAGGCAGGATGGTAATATGTATGTGTCACAGTGAATAGTTTTGGTTTCCCTGGCACAGAAGCAAACCCCAGGGCTGAGGAGAGAGGAGGCGACCAGGAATCTGGGTAGCTTTTGGCAGGTTCAAGGAAGGCGCATCTGTAAGCACTTTGGCTTTGTTCCAGTGTTCTGAGTGATTGGCTGCAAGCAGAGGCAGCTGGCTCTCAGCACGCAGGGCTTTGAGGGATGGCAAACACAAATCATGTCTGTGAATTGGGGGTGGGTGGTTGGGAAGCACAAACGTGTGCTCTGACTGAAAGGAAGAGTCTTATCCTGCCTTCGTTGGTGTAATACTCTGCCTGGCATGCAGCTGCCATAGGTGAGAGCTGCTTGTTTATGGATTTCTAGGCTGATGCATTCCCCCCCACTGCCTCCCACACATTTAATTTAGAATATACAGAAAGGAAACAGGCTGTCTGGTGTTGGCTGCTGCGTCTGGTGCTCTGTCAGAATCACTCCCCTCCCCTTTAAAAAAAAAGTAAGTGCGAGCGAGTCTGGTACAAGTGGAAGGTGCGAGACTGCTGGCCCTGGAGACTGAAGACCTGCATTTATTCAGAGAACAGATACAACCCAAGCAGACTTCCCCATGCTGCCTGGTCAGCATGCCAGCCACCATGCCTGGAAAGGGAAATTCAGTGTTTCTGACCCATCCAATGCTTGTCTCTCTGGGAGTGCCCGTTAGGGTGACCGGGTTGCTACTATTGATGCTGCTCCATCAATAAGGGGTTGAGCCAAATTACTTTGCACAGAAGGAAAGTGTGACCTGGGAATGAGGAGACCAAGGGACAGTGTCTAGACTTGGCCTGACATTGTGTTCCCTTGGTGCTTTGTACGTGGAGGTGACACCACGGACCTCTCTCATTGGAATGCCACAATGCTTGAAATACCTACTGAGATCCCTTGGACTTGTAGAGCGCCCTTTGCCTGGGATTGTTATTGAAAGGGGTGGGGCCCAGGCAGTGTCTGTCTCTACCCTGCTATTTTTGTCACTGAGGAACAGCTTGAGGAGCTTAGTGAAATGGGAATAGGCTATAGAACAGCCCTGGACAACCCAGGCCAGTGAGGGGGCTGCAAGAGCGGCCTCCTTCCTCTCAGTGGGCCACAAGGTTGTCGTAACCAGCACAGTCTGGTAGTTTAGCTTGCGTGCCTAGAATTTGCGTGTGTGTGTCCACTGAACCATAACAGTGCTTTTGTTGCAGAGGGGGCAAACGGCTCTCACAGTTAGTGTTGTGTTCAATCAGCACTCACTTCATGTCACATGCCATTGCTTTACGTGTATGTCACCTTAGTAACGCTGGTAGGAAAAAAGCCTACGCAAATGAAAACCAGCAGAATCTGGCAATACTGGGCATGGGTAATGGTAAACAAAATGTCTCATGGGCCGCACATAGAACCCACCCCTGCTGTAGAGCATTCCATTGCAAGGCAACAGTTCAAATCCAGCTCCATGTTTGTAGTGACAGAAAGCTGTGGCTGTTTGGTGCCTGGGATGTATGGAAATGCATTTGGTGTCAGTCCTTTCCCAGGGCAGGAACATGCCCAGCTCAGTTCTTCCCCCTCAGTTGAGTGGGCTGTGGAGAGGAAAGTACTCTTGCTGCTGGAGGTGGTCATGCCAGATGAGGGTTTTGGCTTGTTGGCAGGGCAACATTGGGGAAGTTTGCCCAAGAAATGAGTATAGCTTGAAACCTGTTGGGATGAAAAAGGGCACAGACAGATACTCAGAAAGGGCAGGCAATAGACCTGGTGGTGGTACTGGAGCTGACTTTCACACAAACCTCTTGGGAAGTCCTTTCAGATAGGTAGTGATCATCAGGTCTCTCCAGGAAGGCATCATGCGCGCGCCGGATCTCCACAGCACAGGAGCTATGCTCACAGGATTTCCCCTGCTGCATCTGCAGGGGCTGGGCTGCTGGATGAAAAGATTTCGGCAACCCTGAAGTCCTGGTGCTGTCACCTTTCCGGCACTGCTCCCATTGGCTGCTAATGAGAGGATATTGCTGTCAGCTTTCCCTGCCTCCCATATGGGGAATCCTGGACCTGCTGAGCATGTTACTGGAGTTGCTGCTAACGCTTCCCTTTGCACAAGCAGGGTAACATCTCTAGGGAAGGGAACTTCTCTGGGTTTGGATCTTGGAGGAACTATCCATGCACTCTGGGGATGGCTAGGAGCTAGCATTGTTGTAATCCTGGCTTGAAAGGAGCAAGATTGCTTTGGGAGATTCACCTCTGCAATTCATCTCACTGACGTGCTGCTCTCCCTGACAGTTCACTTGCAGGCTTTTTCTTGGAAGGAGCTGCAAGATTTCCCTTTAGCTTGTTCAGTTGGCTGCGCCAGCTGGCACGAAGGAGCTAGGAAAAGTATTTCAGGATCTGCTGTTGGTACAAGTCGTACCATGAATACTTGCAAAGGAATGTCATGGCAAGGTTATAGGGCTGAGCTTTTTTTTTATTTCTTCAATTTTAATCTGCAGGAGTAATGAGAATAATTGAGCTGAGGGTAGTGTGGCAGGTGCGTATGTGCATATTTGTGTGGTATGTATGATGGTTTTAAGTGAAGTTTTTTTATTAACACATGAACATATGGCCAGATAATGGTTTAATTGGAAGAAATTGTAGCTGTAATATGTGGGATGTGTATTTACTATAGTTTACCGATGGTAAAGTGAATCGCTTTTTTCAGAAGAGGTAGATTATATCACTAGTGTGTGAGCCATGCCTATGTTTGGAGTTTCTCCACCAATTCACTAGTAGGTTTTAAAGAGTTACCTGACACTGATGGGAAGTATGTTCCCTTTGACAATAATGGTACTTAGTGTATGTTAATTGGCTGCCAGGTTTCTGCAGCATTCAGAAGTAGTCACATGCACTGTAGAATGAGGGAAGGCCTAATTACTGTGTTTATTGAAAATAATTAATCCCCCTGACTGATGAGCCCAGGGAGTCGTAGGAGTTGGAAATATGTGGAAAGCCTCCACAATAATGCAGCTAAGGAAATAATGTGCAGTTTTTCCATCTTCATCAGAGTTGGCACTAAAATGGGCACCAAATGTTTTGGAATTAACAGTGCTGTTGCTCCAATTTTATTTATTCTGCTTAATGAAGGTCCCATTTTAATGGGGACCCCCTTTTTACACTAAAGGGTGTAGCGCTGGTTTCAATTCACTCCACCCACAGCCCCTCTGTGTTTTGGGTGTTTTTTTCCACAAATTTAAAATTATGTTCCTATTCTGATTTTTTTCGCTCAAATTAATGTGGGAAAATAATAGATGAAAGCAGCAGTTGGGTAACATCTGGATACTGGTTTCCTGTGTTAAGAACCTCTCCAACAGACCTCTTCAATTCCCACTGAAGCTAGGTTGAGTTAAGGTGCCTAGCACCTGTTATAGAAGGGATGGGTTTTCAATATAGCATTTTTTATTTTTTGTAAAATTGGCATTAGGCACGGGATCCTTACTAACTAGGTCTGGTTTTCCAAAGACCTGGATTCAATTGAGGTTGAGGTCATGATGAAATTAACATGGTAGTTTCAACTTCTCTCCTTTGGCATGCTGGGAGAACATGTGATCTGAGAAGTCCTGGCCTAGAATGGTGAGGGCTTTGTGTGACGGGACCAGTGTGGCTTGCTTAGAGTAATGGGAGGAAGCTTGGTTGATCATCCCTGAGGTTTTCATATTTTTTTAATTAAAACTAGAAATGTAGCTGTCTCATCATTACAAATTTTCATCCCATGAAGCAAACTCATTTGCATTGCTGCTTTGTGATCTGTAACTTCATTGTGATGCAGTGATGTTTGTGTAAGTTGCTTCATGATTCAGTTTCCCTGCAATCATACTCTGATCCAGAGTTCTTTTCCAGGGAGGGAAAATAATCTCTCAAGGTATGTATCTGCCCTAGTGAAATTGGGACAACCCTATAGTCTTCAGGATAAATGGTGATTCTAGCACTGGCATGAACTCCTAAGAATTCTCCATCTACACTCCTAATTTTAAAGGTCTAGGGAAAGAAGAGCTTTCAAGAATGTGCACAGAGTATCTGTCCATTTTGAGTAGAATAAGTTTGTACTGTCACATGAGACAGTGTTAAGGTTTATGCTGGTTCTGTGCATGAATAATACAGCCTGTGTGTAAAGCTTTTAAATACAAAAGTTTTCAATAGGGATGTTCATGTGTACTTGAGTACAGGGTTAATCACTGAGCCCAGGCTCATTGGTTAACCCTCTCAGTTACATGCAGCTCCCCTCCCCCACCCCTGTCTCTGTATCAGCAGGGAGAGAGGGAGGCAGGAGCTGGTTGCACATGGGGAGCCAGCTTTTGTGTCAGCTCCCATGGAGCTGCCTGCTGCCTCCCATGCTGCTGCCTCCTACAGAGATTGTAGTGTGGGAGGGGGAGGCAGACACAGTGCTCATGGGAAGCCGGCTTTTCGGTGACAGAATTGGGTTTATTTTAAAATGTTTTAGTGGTTATACATTTACATGTGTAAATTTACATGTGAGGGGGAAGCAGGACTCTGTGCTTATGAGGAGCCAGCTTAAAAACGGTCTTAAAAGCCTCTGTGGGAGGCAGAAGCATGGGGAAAAGGGAACAGGTGGCTCGGCAGGAGCTAGCACACACAGGGAGCCGGCTTAAAAGCTGTATGGCTCCCATCTGCCTCACCCTCCTCACACTGCTGCTTCTGATACCAAGGCAGCAGCAGCAGGGGCAGAGGAGGGGTTTGTGCCAGGCTGTTGACACAAAGCTGCCTGCTCTTTGGCAGAACTTTCCACTGGTGGCAATGTGAAGAACCACAATGTGGAGATTTGGAAAAATCGAAATTCAAGCAAGGGGTGAGCTCTAACACTTGCACAGTTCGTCTGCTGAACCCTTCTAATGCCATTAGGCTATGTACAAGGATGCTGTCAATCCTAGGCCAGTTTTGGCATGTGCTCTATTTTGTCAAGTCCCGTAAGCTTTTTCTCAGTGAGTAGTGACTGGCAGAGGGATTCTTTCGCTCTGTCTGTTTTGTGTGTTCCTTCAGCTGCCAAATGGCACACCTACCGTAACAGATGCTGCATTGTTTTTTAAACGTGGCCTAGATATTTCTTCCTGCTTTTCTGAATGCCTTTAGAGATAAGGGGTGGTTGAACTCTGACACATTTGGCATTTGTTATAAACCCAGTCCTTTTTATACCTGTTAATTTTCAAAGGAATTTTGACATCTGTCTGAGAGTGGTGGATTTGGTAGAGTCTAGTGCAGATTTGGTAGAGGCTAGTGAGCAGGCTGCACGAGTAGCCCTCTTTGTCTCGGTGGGCTGCAAGATTGTCGAAACTGATTGGTCTCCTGGTATAGGATCATTTTGCTCACTGTGCTTATGTCCCTCTTGAATTTGCAGGATGTGCCAACTGAACCATAGCAGTGCTTTGACTGGATGCTGAGGGAGCACCTGGCTCCCACAGTCAATGCTGTGGGAAATCAGCATGCACCTCACTTTACATGCTCTTGCTTTATGTTTGTGTCACTGTAGTAGTACAGTTGGACCTCCCTGGTCTGGCACCCTCGGGACATGGTGGTTCCCAAAGGAGGCAGTTTGTCAGATCAGGGGAGGTCAATCCCCCACCCAGCTGCCAGCCTCTACTTCCAGGGTTGTTTCCTGGCCACAAACCCCACTGCTGCCCTTGTCCACTTGTTATGCTTTCATCCAGGCTCCCTCTGCCACTGGACTCCCAGTTGGCCCCTACTCCCAGCCACAGGGGCTCTCTGTTCCAGCAACATCCATGGTCCACGGATGTTTCCAGACCAGAATGTCTCAGACCAGAGAAGTTCAAGTGTATTGGTAATTAAAAAAGTGTCTGGACAGAAACCAGTAGAATGTGGCAACTCTGCCAACCACTGGTCTATTGAACAATATATTTAAATGTAATGTTGAGTACAAAGAAGTACTTCTTCAGACAGTCCACAGTTATGCTGCCAAACACGTTGCCAGGCCTACAGTATAACTGGGTTCAAAAAAGAATCAGATAAGTTCATGGAAGAGAGGTACCTCAATGGCTGTTAGCCAAGATGGTCAGGGATGCAGCCCCATGCTTTGGTGTCTGTGACTGGGGAAGCTAGGACTAATCCGGCTTACCTGGTTGAAAAAGTCCTACCCTTACGATCCTGCTGGGCATGCTCGGAATGTAGCCCAGGTAGAAAGGCCTGGGAGAGGCTCAGTCTGGGCTGGCTGTTGAGGAGGAAGGCGGCACAGCCAGAGCTCCTGCAGGTGAACTGCCAGAGGGACTAGACTTGGAGACCAGCCAGCGAGATACCAGTGCCAGGGCAGAGGAGCCAGAGGAAGGATCCTGGAAGGAGGCCAATGGAGACTGGTAGGAAGTAGCCCAGAGTGGAAGATTGTATCCTGTGGAGCTCAGTGTTTTACGGTAGAATTCCCCTCTAAGCAAGCAGTGGGCCACGCCACTGCTACAGGGCCTGGGCTGGGACCCAGTGGAGTGGGGAGGGCCCAGGTCCAACTACCACCTGCTCAATCCCCACTCTCTGGGGCCTGCACCCGCTGCTAAAGACTCCAGCTGCTATGCTCCACTGCCCCAGTAAGAGAGATGTGAGTGTAGAACCGCAGTTGAGTTTCAGAACACGCAGGGTTGGTGGTGGGTCCAAGAACCCCAGGGATGCTATTGGTGCAAACTCTGGTTCTGCTCCCCCTGAGTGAACAAAATTGGGAGCCCTCATATAGATTAGCTGCTTTTATCCTTTGTAAACACTGTGGATAAATTCCTGGCCTCTTTGGAATCCATGAGAGGTTTCTCACATTGACTTTAGTAGAGCCAGAATTTCATGCTCTGTCACACAACCCTGCTCCAGCTTCCCCAGTCTCAAAGGGAGTGTCTAAAATTACATGGTTCCGTCAATGGAGCCATGTAGATTTGTTTACTGGGCAAAGGGAAATGAAGCCGCAATTTAAATAATCGCGGCTTCGTTTAAATTTAAATGGCTGCCACGCTGAGCCGACAAACAGCTGATCAGCTGTTTGTCGGCTCAGCGCGCTAGTCTGGACGCTCTTGCGCCAACATGAAAGCCCTTTATTGACCTCCCCAGTAAACCTCATCCTACGAGGCATAACGGGGAGGTCGATAAAGGGCTTTCAGGTCGGTGCAGGAGCGTCCAGACTAGCGCACTGAGCCGACAAACAGTTGATCAGCTGTTTGTCGGCTCAGCGCTGCAGCCATTTAAATTTAAATGAAGCCGCAATTATTTAAATCGTGGCTTCATTTCCCTTTGCTTATCAGCCTAATCTACATGACTTCATCGATGGAGCCATGTAGTTTAGACACACCCATAGAGCTTGGAGATTTTGGTTCTCAGAGTGAAACAGGATATGACTGGTATTGGATTGTCACCATTTCCTATGATGTTACCTCGCTTCCAAAGAAAGTCTCGCAGTTTGGGAGTCTTGGTGTACAATGATTTTTCTGATGTATATTTCAAAGAAAAAATTACTGAAGTTAACGAGTCCAGACGATTACTTGTTTTGGAAATGGCACCTCTTTTATATGATCCTCGTTAATCTATGTCCTGCCAGCAACGTGCTGTGCACTCCCAGGCAGTTTTTCCTGCCAGACCTCTGGAAAGGATGTTTTTTCACCAAAGCGGGGACTCCAGACTCATTATAAATTAAAACTACATTCCTAGCAACCTTACAGAACCAATCCAGGATGCAGATGCCTGTGCGTGTGGGCATCTGGGGGGCACCTGCGTCCTGTTGTGTGGGTTGTGTGCTTCTTGTAAGTTTCAACATCTCTCCTGTTTGCAGGATTCTCTTAGCCTAGCTCTCTGAGCATGTCCAGTCTCTTGACCAGGAAGGCACCAAACTCAGTTTAGGGAATGTGCTGTGTGCACATATCAAAAACCTCAGATTTTTGGTCCCTTTCGCGGGAGTGGGTCCTGCTGGTGTAGAGAGCCTGCCTTTAAAGATTCCATTTAAATAATAAAAAGCTTCATTACTACCAGAGAAATAGAAATTAGTCTGAAAAACATATCATAGTGTAAAAGATTTGGAGAACATGGTTATAAAAAACTAGAAGGGAACATCAAAGGCTCAGTTGACTTGAGGAACAAAGTTTTGTGCTTCTGGGAGACACTGAGGGCAATTTTTGTCAATACAAGAACTTTAATATTATTATTACTTTTGTAGTTTGAAAAGTTCATGCTCTCTTCTCCCTGGGATTTGACTTTGCTAGCAAAACAAGTGAGAAGGTCAGCTTGGGTCTTCCTTGGTCTCATTGGTCCCAGGGTCCCTCCTGCTCAGCATACCCCCTACATCTATCTCCCCCTAAAGAAAACATTCTTCCCTTTCTTATGTCCAGCCAAGGAGACACCTTACTCAGTGAAACTACAAAACCTACTTAACCCTTTCCTAGTCCTTTCAGGCAAACCTGGCGAGCCTATGCCCACACCCCTCCTTTTATCAATAGGACAGATTTAAAGCAGCCACATATTTATAATATGTCAAAAATCATTTTGTAGGAGGACATCTGCAGGAATGTCAAACACTGCAGTGTTTTGAACACTCACCATACACATTTGATTGCACTGGGAATTGCTTACTAAGTCACTTGAGGGTTGGTGTATTGTTAGTGGCCATGCAATTGAATGTAAAATTAAAAATACTGCTTTTTTTAATTTCAGGAATAAAATGGCCAGGTGAGGAATTATTTGAAGCATAGGTGCTGGAACTAGGTGCATGGGCGTGCTGCGCTCCGTGGCTTGAAATAGTTTCCATTTAGGGTTTACAGTTTGGCTCAATGGCTCTCAGTACCCCTACTTTACACATTGTCTCAGCACTCCTAATTTGGAGAAGAGGTAACATTAACCCAATCAGACTACAACTACACATTTTTCTAGCTGGAGCAATGTTTACTCTAATGGCATGGCCATTGCTGCATAAAAGTCCGTTGCAAAGATCTTGGTACAGGTGTGAATGTGGAGAATGAAAGGTGTGAAAGTTTTTAGCAGTAGCATTTTATTTCAGAACAAGAAAGGCCAAAGGACTTGTATGGGTTAAAAGTAAGTTCAGGAGCAGTGTGAAATTCCTCAGTAAGTCAATAGAAGTTCCAGTGGCTATGGAAATAAACAGCAACCTATAATGCAATAGTTGCTTGACACAGTATAGGCCTGCGTCACGATAGAGAATGTTGTTTTTAAAATTGTATTATTTTCTCTGTTAAAAATATCTCTCTTAATGTTAAGAATATGCCTGAATCTAGGCGTGTGGTTTTGGGGTTGGGTTTGTGTGTCTATGTGTGTGCGTGTGCAAGTACTAAGCTATCCTTGGCAATTAGCGGTTTCTTGGCAAAATATGCTTTTAGAAAATAGGAATCTGATTTTAATTATCTTTATGCACCAGAGTCTGGGTGTTGAAATATTTCAACACTTTCCCTGCTCAGCAGTTGCTATTTTGTATTTAGTGTTAGAGTGGAACATGAAATGTGGAACTGCAGCTGTGGACAGACAGAATTTGCCCGGGACTGGGCAGGCCAACAGGGAACTTGAAAGGTGCCACAGAATGTTTCAAAGCTGACCAGAAGCATGGTATATTATTTTAGTGAAATTATCTATATTTCAGCGTCAAAGAGCTGCCATACTCTGAAAAGTAGCTATGTAAATGGTAGATTTCCTCTCTGCTATACTTGAAGACTTAAGTAGCAAAAATAATGCAAGTGTTGAACTACTCTTTATCCTCTTATCACCTCATCTCTGAAGCTATGTCTCTATACAACAGTGTTATTTCAGAATAACGTCAGTTATTCCAAAATCACGTAGTGCACATCTACACAGCAAGCCCATTATTTAAAAATAAATTCGAAATAATGGGCCTCTTACTCTGACTCCTGTAACCCTCATTGTATGAGGAGTAAGGAAAGTTGAGGAAGAGTGCTCTATTTCAAAATCACTGCTGTGTGGATGCAATAACCATAGCTGAAGTTGCGTAGCTTATTTCAAGTTTAGCCCTGCTGTGCAGACGTGCCCCGAGTCAACAAGCTTAATTTTATTCCTTTTTGTGTATCAACTAGGGATGTTAAAAAGCGGGTAATTGGATAACCATGTAACCTCTGAAAATTTCAGAGGTTACACCCACCTGCAGCCAGCAACCTGCAAGCTGGTGCACAGTGGGAGCCAGTTTTTAAGCCTGCTCCCAGGGCGTACTGGCTCCCAGCTCCTGCCCTGCTCCCGGGGTACCGGCTGCCATCCCATTCTGCAGGCTCTGATACGCTAGCAGCACAGGGTGGTAGTTGACTCCCTGGGAGCCTGCGTGTAACCATTCACAGTAACCGAGGAGCCCAGAGTTACTGGTTAACTGTGTATCCCTACTAGCTACAGAATTGTTTACTGAGTTCCAGTAGTTTAAACTATGCCAAGCCCATGGCAGACAATGGGGTTGTCAGTGACAGTATAGTTTGGTTGACAGAATCTTTGTGACTGGCGGTGTTGTGCAAGAAGGTAAATCTCCTGGCTTGATTCTTGGAACTGCAAGCTGAGTTTGCAAGCCCAGCAGTTGAGGGGCAAGGTTTTTTTTAACTTGTAAACTAAATGCATTTGATCTGGAAATCTTACATCACGCTGACTGTTCCGTAATATTTTCAGGAGAGCATCTTCTGTCCTTAACTGCTTTGGACCTAATTAAACCAAAGCCTGTTAAGGTATTTTGACTTTGGTCAGCTTTGGACCATCTCCTGTTTTATTTTCTCCCCAGATGTTTAATTAACAATTTAATACGGCAGATAATGTTTTAGGGTGTTTATGGGGGAATCTAGCTGTCACCTGTGACTATAGCGCTCTGTCTTGTGAATGCTCTTCACTCCCACTCCAGCCGCTTCATAGGCTGTTACGTAACTCAATGGCTATCTAGTAACTCTTAAGTCATAATGCCCGTGATAAAGAATTGAACTATCCTGTTACATTGTCTTTAAAGTATCGTATAAGCTCTGAATTTGTTGACTTCAGTGATAAAACTGCAGGGCTGTCCTATACATTCTACAAACCCTGTGCATCCCCGCTGTCCTCCGCCCCAACAAAGGTTCTTGCTGGGGCTACGAAAGGATTTTATGTGGTTTTGTATGGTCCCTTTACAATTTCCCCAGGAAAGGTTTGTGCTGGGGAAACTCTTCATAATAGGAAAAACAATTGCTGTCATTGTTAATGTTGTTAGGTTTTAGCGGGTGAAAAATAGGTTGTTGTTGTTGTTTGTCCATCGTATTCAAAGAGGACCTTGACATCTAGAGATGTCAAGACTTGCGCGTGAATTGGATTAAAGTGAGGGAGAGGTGCGCATAGTCAGCCTCACTCTTTCTTCCCAGATTCCATCTTGCTCCAATGGCAGGACTAAATAGGTAATCCCAATGTGAACTGAATTGATAGAGTCCACACCTTTTAATAGCTTTGAGTGGTACAGTTTTCTCATGGAACCAGCGTCAGGGGCACATGGTTAGTGCTAATTTAATTTTCTTCCCCTTCTTAAGAACAATAAATTCTCCGGCAGTGGAACACACATTTTCCATATGGTAATTAAAGGTATATGCAGTGCTCATTGAGTCTGAGGTCCTTTTAACAAGCAAACATGTTAAACACGGAGATTCAGCCATTCAGACTTGGCTGGTTGGCCATTTGTAACCCTGTGATCCAGTGGATAGCAGGGGAGCTGGACGATGCTGTTATAGAATTCCACAGGAGCAGTTTCACTGTTCCCATTTACAGCGAGGGAGGGACAACAATCCTGGGGCAGATTCAGTAGTTATCTGCCCCCAAACTGTTTTATGGACTCCCTCACCGTGCTCATTGAGTGCCTCATAGACATGAGCACAGCAACCCCATGAGGGGAGACGATATATGGTTATTCCTGTTTTGCAAATGAATAAACCCCATTGTTTTTAGTATAAACCAATTGTTACTGAAAAAAATCTCAGGTCTTACAAAAAGTATTATTTGTGAGAGCAGAGGATTTATTTTCATCCTGCTTTTGAATCAGTGAGATCTATAAAAATAACTTGTTCTATTGGGAAGATAGGTATATGCATTAAGATAATACATTCATCTGTGTATATATGCAAAACCTCCTACTGAAGCAAGGCTACGTATCAATCTAGAAGAGACACACAATAAGCAAACAGGCACCTGTTCTTTGAAGTTTGATTGGGCATCTCCTTTAATGAAAGGCCATTGTATATCTTGCTTTTGTAACATCCGTTTCTCCTTGAGCAGGAGCAATTTGGACAGACTTGGTAAATGCTGGGTGCTCTGACTCATTATGAAGCAAATGCTGGTGAAAGTAATATTTTGTAGCAACTGAGCTATTGAGAAACATGGCTCCCATTACAAGGAGTGTGTGAAGATTTGTGAGACTCTCCAAAGCCGTGACTCATGAGAGGGTATCCTCCTCCCTTCTAGGAAGTGTAAATCAAGTCAAACACTTTATCCTCCCATGACTGGTTATAACCCATTAGGCATTCTTAATATGTGGAAATGAAAGAGCCCTGTGTCTGCTAGAATGGCTGCTTGTAACTCTCAAATTGCCTCTGTCTTTCTCCCTAGGTCTCAGGACTTACACTTGAGAGCGGAGCCCCACTCCTATCTCTCTGACATGAGCAAACAGTCGGAAATAGAGTTCATTGAAACAAAACGACCACGGCTAGACCTGCTGCCAGACCCATTGATGCGGCACTCGCCTTTACTCAACCAAAATCAGCAGGCAGGGATGGAAGATCTCTCAAAGGTAAGGAAAAGAGTCACACGCAGTCTTTCGAAACTAAGTAGGTGCAGGCTAAGTGTTATATGCAACCGGTGGGAATTGCATTTGCTTTTCTCTCTGACTCCTGCAGGTTGCCTATGTGTCTGATTAAGATTTTGTCTCTGTTATTTTTAGTGAAAATCAAGGACAGGTCATGGACAATAAACAAAAATTGGTGGAAGCCAGTCCCCAGCTTTTACTAAAAATAACCAGTGATAGAATGGGCTGGCAGAAAGATGAGATGCCTAGCCCTGCTGTGGGAGAGGGGAGCTCCAGTACCTGCGTTGGCTGGGAGCTCTGGGCACCTACAGAGGCTGGGAACTGCAGGGGTCCCCCACTAGTTACAGCTTCGGGCCCACCACCCAAGGGTGAAACAGAAAAAGTCACACAGGTTTCTGGATGTCACAGAATCTGTGGCTCTGTGACACATTAGCCGTGTCTGTGAGGCCTGTGATTGTCTGGTTCCTTGAAGGTGCCTCACATAAGTTATGGCCTCTCTTGGCTTTGTCACTCTGCTAAATGTTGTCGGGTGCTAAACAGTGGCCCGGATTTTAGGGTTGTAAAAGCCTGATTAATTAGTCAACCAGTTAAACATTAAGTTTAATCAGTTAACCGATTAAACGGGGCAGGGTGTGGCTGGGCTGGAGTTGCCCCCTCCCCCTGCCATAGCTAGGCTGGAGCGCCCCTCCTCCCCTGCCACAGTCGGAGGCTGCTTCAGCAGGGCTAGTGCACCCGGGTCAGGCCTGCTGAAAATACAGCCTGTTCTGGGTGGGCTGGAAAACCTCTCCCTCTGTCAGACCCTGTGGGGCTGGTGGGCAGGAGATTGCTTCAGCCTCCACCTGTTAACTGTAACCGGTAAAACATTAACATCCCTACTGGATATGCTGTTCCAGAGGGTGTAGGTTTTCATTGAAGCTAATATAATGTGCATGTGTCTCAAGGCTCAGGATTCTATCATAGCCTAAGCCTCAGTTAATGTGCGATATTCTTTCTAATATAGAGCCCTCCAGCTCACTCTTCTATTAAAATCTTTAGCAATATTTCTCCACTCTTGGTACAGCTGCACTGTTATCTGAGCTGAAGTAAGTCTTCACTAGTGTGACCACCCTCTGACTTGGTGTCTGACTGACAGGAGCACCTCTTCTACACTCTAGCCTGCGATTCTCTCCCTGTCCTGTCAGCGACTTGTTCACGAGTGACTGAAGATCGTCCCTTCCATGGATGCTGTCTGCTTTGTGAAATGGCACAGTGTACATGTGTTTTGTCGCCCACTCATCCCCGCTTAGCACCATCTTTGTAGATACTTGGCCCTTGTTCTAGCACTGCTTTTTTTAGCTGCACCTTGGTGTTCACACTTATTCATCATACGCCTTGGTTTTTACATCTTTGTCTTTGCTAGCTTTGCTCTCTCCTTCCCGACCTGTTTCTTGTGCAGAGCCGGAAATCTCCGACACTGTATATTCACCAACCAGGCAGGTGAAAGACAGCACTCCTCGAGACTTCATGTTGATTCTAGTGGAGGAAGAGATTTTCCTATCCATATATAGATCTACATACGTAGCCAGTGTGGCTGACTGGATAGAGCACTGAGCTGGGAGACCTAGGTGCTACTCCTATCTCTGCCATTCCCTCCTTGTGTGATTTTGGACAAGTCGCTTCTCTTGTCTGGCCTCAGTTTCCTTTGCTGTAATATGCGGATAATATACTACCATCCTGTGTAAAGCGTTTTGAGATTTTTGGATGACCTATAAAAGAGCCGTGGGGGAGGGGGTAGTTCGGAATTAGCATATACATAGTAGAGAAAAAAAACTATCATAAACATCAAGATTTATTTTAACTAGCTGCATTGTGGTAAAGCTACTGTTTGCCTGACCTCCATTAGGATTTTACAAGAATGCAGTTAATTTGATTTAGCCATCTCCTTATAAAAAAACCGCATACACTCAGTTTTTACTAGTGGGGAGCCAGCCTCACTGTTTGCAGAGGGCACCCTGAGAGAGAATGGAAATGCATGCTGCTGTTGAGGGGTAAATGCTGACTCTATCATGCCTCCCACAGTGTTTCCCGAGAACAAATGGAGATGAGCTGTAGAGTCAGTTCTCTGCTATGATGAGTTTAGCCCATTCAGTAGTTTTCAGGAACACACTGACCAAAAACCATTTTGGATTGCATGTTGGCGGTTGTTTCACCTATCCAGGGAAGGAAGCAGCATCTTGCCCAAGTCTTCTTAAGGCCCTTTCTTCAGGGCATAGTATATTGTGAATAAAAAATCAGGCAACTCAACCAACCAGACTCTCGCCATAGGCATTTCCCTTGCTGCCCTGGCGAGAGTAAAAGAGAAGACCCATCCTTCTGCTCCCTGCTTCTCTTTGCCTTATCTATTCCTTCCTGTTGCCCATGTGATAGGTGGGGATCCCTCATCCTCTCCAGGCTGCTCATGTCACTTCCCACTGGTTTACTGTTCACTCTGACAGGAAGAAACTTTCCTGCAGTTTGCATCATATTCTCTGGCTGCTGCTGCAATGTGTTATTACCAGGGCCAGATTGACTTTTCAGTAGGGATGTAAAATCTAGTATAAATGGTTACCCAGTTAAAAATTATGTTTAGCTGGTTAGCAGATTCATGGAGAGTTGAAGGGGTGGAGGGGCTAGAATGGCCCCCTCCTGCCATGGACAAGGGCTGGTCAAGTTAGCTGGCTGGAGCAGTCCCTGACTGTGGCAGGGGGGCTAGGCTAAGCCCTCCACAGACAGGGGCTGCTCCAGCCCATTACCCAAACTAACCCCACTACAGACAGAGGCTGCCTCCAGCTGGCCAAAGCAGACCCTGCCTGTGGTAGGCCCTGTAGGGCAGCTCCAGCCCCTATTGGTTAATTGGTTAATTGGAACCAGTAAGCCTATCCCATTAAGTATAACAATTCACATCCCTACTTTTCATTAGGTCATTGAATGCGGTTAGGGGAAGCAATATTTTAGTGAGTAGAGCACCAAATGGAGAATTAGTAGACCTGGTTTCTATTCCAAGTTCTGTCATTGGCCTTCTTGGGGACCCTGGGCACATCACATCACAATTCTGAACCTCATTTTCTCTATGTATAAAGATAATACTGGTCTCCTTTGTGATATATAACTTTTTTTTTCTTCGGTACAAGAGATTGTTGGTGCAATCACGTACTTATTAATTAATTACCCAGGAGCTCACTTGGAATTGTAACTTCCATTGTTGGCTAGTTCTTTTATTGTCTGTCTTTGTACATAAAAGTCTTTACTTCAGACCAGTAACTAGTAGAATATTAACTAGAAGGAAGGGGACCAGTCTGAAACAGCGGTTGAAAAATAGTTGTGGTATAACGAAAGTATTCAGGACTAAGTCAGTTTTGGTTTGCTGTAGATTTAAATAAATTGATTTTAAATGATTGAACTAACCCTTTTAAAATAAACTCATAATGACACAGTGAGGCGAACAATCGACTTGCCAGGTTTCACCCTGACTGCATGTTCCTTAGACTAGTCACAATAAATTCCTGGAAAACAGGGTTTGTAATGGAAAAGGCAGTAGCTCATTAACTAATGCTTTCAGTGCAGCCCTGTAAGACACTAAAGACCTCTTCTGAGGCATTCAATAGTTCCGTTTCCTGTGTTTTCCTGTTCCTTTCTTTTCCATTGTGTTGTGTCCTGGCAGTGCCACTCAGAGGTAGACTTCCTTAAACAAATCTCTCCCTTCCTCTGTGAGAGGCGGTTTGGGTTTAGAAAGTAACAGAGTGGAGAAATTCAAGGTTAGTGACCCATACTGGCTCAGCTGTCACTTAAATCTCACACGTCAGTGACCTCTCACCCACTAAGGGCCCAGCTAGAGATTCGGGTGAGATGTCAGGAGCATGGTTGGGGCTCGTGTGCAGGGCAAGTCCTGGGCCTGCCCTGAGTTTAGTAATGCAGCTAGTTGGAGTGGTTAGCTGGTAAAGTACCAGCTGTGTTTTCTGTGCTGTGTTTTTCTTCATGGCTTTGTTATGGGAATGCTCATCTGTTTCTGGGATTAACCTCTCAGAGTTTCCAGTGGGCTGGGTCTCACTGTTATTAATGAAACTGGCTGGAACTTATGTTGACCTTGGCCAAGGCCCCAGTTGGCTAGGAGGTGACTGGTAGAAGCATAATCCCTAATTGAGTAATCCAGCCCAAAAGGGAGGGGGCGCGATGCAGCAACTCTTTGAACTTGGAAGGCTGAGGCATTCAGGCAGGATGCGTAGGAGCAGCGCATTCAGAAACTCGCTGAGCCCTGCGGCCAGCAATTGAATTTGTGAGGAAAAGTGAGGTGATGTCTCAGCTCCATCAGTTTGTTGGTAAGGGATCCAGGGTGTGGCATTGACCCTAGAAAGCCACGATTGGAGAATGCTGAGTTCAAACCCAGAGTCTTTTGCTGATTTCTTACTTGGGAACAACACTGCAACATGTCAGAGTAATAAAACAAAGCTGATAACCGGAACTGTTGCCAAAGTTCCCTTCTGTAGCTGTGGGATTTGTAACTTGTATCCAGAGCGTCTGCTAGCTTCCTACTTCCCCTCCGCAGATTTTAGTTTTTCTCTTAGGCAGCGTAGAAACAAGTTTATTCTTCTTTGAGTGCTTGCTCATGTCCATTCCAATTAGGTGTGTGCGCGCTGTGTGCACGGATCTTGGAGCTTTTTTCCCTCAGCAGTACCCTTAGGGCCAGCAGGGAGCCCCCTGGAGTGGCACCAGTATAACAGTGCATATAAACCCCTGCTGGCCCCTCCACCCCCTCAGTTCCTCCTTCTCGCTCGTGCAGCAGTTGGAGCGTTAGACTCTTAGTCTTCCCTTAGCTTCTTGTTCCCTTCTTAGTCTATAAATAGTTTTTAGGTTTAGTATTAGTCTGTAAATAGTTAGCCAAAAGAAGAGCTTTGCCCCTTCTTGTTCCTCTCCCCGGCTGGGGAGGGGATGCCAGGACCACAAGGCTTCAAACCCTGCGAATCCTGCCTCAAGCCTATGCCCTGTGGAGATCCCCATGTCTCCTTCTTAAAGTGCTTAGGCGAGGCACACTGTACCCAGACCTGCAAGATCTGCAGAGGTTTAAACCACGGACGAGGTGAGAGAGGGACTCCCGTTTGAAGAGGCTGCTAATGGAATCTTTTCTCCAGCCCCCAGCACCAGAGGACAGCCAGTCGGTGCGCGGTGCCCTGCTATGTACATTGGACAAACGTCTCAGACACTTCACCAAAGGAGCAATGCCCACAAAACAGATATCAGACAGGATCACAAAGAAAAAACAGTTTCTTGCCATTTCAACCAGAAATGACATTGTCTCAACGACTTGATTACCGGCATCCTGCTTCAAAGGCCTTTTAAGACCACACTTGAAAGAGAATCCTCTGAACTGTCATTCATACTTAAATTCGACACTTTACGCCTAAGTTTAAACAAAGACACTAATTATCTTACCCATTACAAAGATAGCTTCCCCAATTATCACCTCTAATATCATTAGCTCACAGACATTTACCTCACCCCCCCCCCCCCCATTCTCCTTCTGTTCTGAAATTTAATTTGTCCTTTTCATATGTGTTCACTTTTTTTTTAATTGTATCCTTTGGTATATATGGTTGTGACAATTTTCTTCCACTATTTGATCTGAGGAAGTGGGTCTGGCCCACGAAAGCTCATCACCTATTAAATCATCTTGTTAGTCTTTAAAGTGCTACATAGTCCTGTCTTTTGTTTCACCCCCATCGGCACGTGAGACCTCCTCTGCACCAGTTAAGACTCTTCAGTACGGTTCTTCAGGCAGCGTTAGATGCAGCTGATTCAGCTGCCCGGACAATGGCAACAGTCTGCGTGTCTAAATGTGTCGGGCATTCCTCTCGATGTACAAACCTCCCTTTAAGACTTGCCCTTTGAAGGAGTGGATTTCTTTTTGGACCAAACGGACTCTAGACTTCATAACTTGAAGGATTCCCGGGCGACCCTTAAGACCCTTAACCCTACAATGTCCACACACCTGGCCCACTCAGGCTCCCCCTCAACCCTAGACCTGCAACAAGACACTTTCAGCGGGGGTTTACCTCTGACCGCGGCACAAGCCCACGTGGGCACAAGCTGCGTCCGTAGCATTTTTGACTCAAGTACCTATCTTGGACATTTGTAGAGTGGTATCTGTCCATACCTTCTCCGAGCACTACGCCATCACACAGCAGGCAAGAGCAGACGCATCTGTGGGTAGAGCAGTGCTGCAGTCTGTGGAGAAATAGGTTAAATTACTTTCCGACCCCACTGCCAGAGGAAATGGCTTGGGAATCACCTAATTGGAATGGACATGAGCAAGCACTCGAAGATGAAGAAGAGGTTACTTACCTCGTAACTGTAGTTCTTCAAGATGTGTTGCTCATGTCCATTCCAAATCCCACCCGCCTCCCCTTCGTCGGAGAATTTTGGAAAGAAGGAACTGAGGGGGTGGAGGGGCCAGCAGGGGTTTATATGCACTGTTATACCGGTGCCACTCCGGGGGGCTCCCTGCTGGCCCTATGGATACAGCTGAGGGAAAAAAGCTCCGAGATCTGTGCACACGGCGTGCAAACACCTAATTGGAATGGACATGAGCAACACATCTTGAAGAACTACAGTTACGAGGTAAGTAACCTCTTCATAACGGGCTTCTTTTAACAATGCCGTGATGCCGCCTAGCTTATGCACACTGTCCTTTAGTTCAGGGTAGGTCTTGGACACTCTCAGCAAAAGCGGTTGCATGCCTGGCAGTGATCATGTCAGATATTGCACACTAAGCAGGTGTACTGGGACAGTAGTTGGACGGGGGAAGTCCCTAGGTAGCTGTGAACACAGTTCATCAGAGCACGTGCTGTTGTATTAGGTGGCACTATGCAGGGGTTTGGTTTTACTACACCCATGAAAGGCCAGCTACCTACAACATACAGCCCAGATACCACTCTACAAATTCTTTCTAAAGAATTCTTGTTTCCAGAACTAGCTCTTGGTGTATATATTTGGTGAATATTTACATAGACCCAGCAGAGAGCAGACGTCTGGCCTCTGTACTGCTTTAAAAAGAAAGAAACATCTATTCATGTGTGCTTAATCCAGAAAGTAGCATCAGGACGTAGAGTTCTACAGATGTAAGAGGGTTCTACAGTGTGCTCCATATTCACTGATCTGCTTTGCTTTTGTTTGGGCTGTTCACTTGTGTGATTAAAAATCTGATTACACAAACAATTTGCTCTTGGGTGGGGGAGAGCTGGTGGTGTTAGTTCTGAGGTGATTCAAAATGATTTCTGGGAAGATGAATGGCTTGTTGGCTTTCTGTCTCATTCCAGACATATTTAAAAGCTGAAATGTTTGCATTGCACATGGTTTTGTACTGCAAACACTGCTGTCTCATTTTCTTTCTTCTTTTTTCCTCCTCAATAGATTAATTTTTAATGCGATCCAGACACTTGTGTATTGAGGTAGTGATTTTGGCCGCTTCTGGCCTGCTACATATCTCATCCTTTTTCCGTTTTTGCATGAGCTGATTTGACTATATATATGTGTGTGGCTTTGTGTTGTTGTAGAAACTATCCATTATCTTGCATGGACAGGAATTGTTTCAGCCATCACCACGAAGTAATTATTGTGGATCCAGTGCATAGGTTTGTTTGTCAATAACATGCACTGGGCAAAAGTGAGAAAGTTTAAAAAAAAAAAGGATTGTGTCTAATTCAAACTGAAGCAAGGCAAAATGTAAATACCTAAGATGAAACTGGCCAAGGACACAGGTGTTAGCACCCTGGCATGGCAAAAAGTGCTATCGATGGCCTTTAATAACTACACATAATCAGGATTTTGGTTTAACTTGACATCCAAACGATAGTACTGTCAAGAGAGCCATGAATCATGTCAAGCGAGGTTAAAGATGCCAATGCAACGAGAAACTCCAGCATGGAATTATTCACCTGGAAATTCGTGCCTGGAATGCAGGTTTTTATTTCTCACTTCCTTCTACTCATTGATGGTGATTGACACTAAAAACAACCATTTAAATTGCCTTTCAAACCATAACGGTGGAAAAGAGATGTGTGATAAGGTTGGCTGCTTTTTGAGAACCTGCCTCATCGTTTACATAATTAGACCTTTCTGTTCTGTTCAATCAATATTACAAGGTTTGTATAGTGTGACATCTCACCTAATCTGCTTGGGGTGAAAGAAAATCCTTTCACTTCATATGCTGAGCCTCTGTAATGGGAAGAAATATTGCTAGATTTTCTGCTTCTGAAGGGAAATATTGCAAGCTGAGTGCGCTGCAGATATGTGTGATTTATGTTTGTACAGGCTCGGTAGCTTCAAGGCTTTCTAAGTTAGCTGTCCCCTTCATGGTGAGGTGTCTCTTAAATAGGGATGTAATAGTGTAGTCGATTAACCAATTAACCGATAAGCAAAAGCTTATAGGTTAATGCTATAGACTAAACACATTTTCCCCCCCGGCCTTCTTGCTCAGTCCTGGCTCGCGCCAGGGCTGGGACCTACCCTCAGCTGCAGCTCTTCATTTAAAGTGTATAAAGGAGCCAGGTGAACAGGCAGCCCGGCTCAGTTTCAGCTCGTGAGCTTAGTCCCTTCCCTCCCCGCCTCACACCCCCCCCCCACCCGGACAGGGGCTGCGGCCACTCCGTGCTGCTGCTGGCCCCACCTCTGGGGACTATAGAATAGCTGACTAATCTATAAGAATTCATGAGATTAATCGACCATTCGATTAACCCATATTTCACATCCCTACTCTTAAGAACTGCTGTGATTGCCAAAATTCTCAGACACTGAACAGGTTTGGTCTGGGTTGGTAGTTGGATAGGGAACTATTGGGGAAGACCCAGGAATCGTGCTGTTGCTAGAGCCAAACAACAACCAAATGTTAGTTTTGAACCAAAACTGATTGTTTTTGTTTTTCTCCCCAGAACAAAACAAAAAATCCTCTTGTATGAACAGTTTGAACATTGTTTAGAAATTTTTGTTTTGAAATGAAATGTTGAATGGCTGGTTTAAAAAGTATCAAAACCATTCCAATTCCTCTACATCTTTTCCCGGCTGAACCTGTTTGCCACATTCAATTTGAAAAATGCGTTTTTGGCTTGTGATTTGCAGAAATTTCTCCTCTTCCTGCTCTGTAAGTGACTTAAGAGATATTTTTTTGTTCTTTGAATTCCAATAAAGATCCTGCAGAGTTTTTGGAGAGGAGTGGAGGGAGAATGGTAGTATTTTCATTGCTAACACTGCTGATCTGCAGTGCAATAGTTTTTAAAAAAAATAAAAGATTCTTTGCATTTATGGTAATTATCTACCAAAAACTGAACATGGCATAATTTCTCAAGAAAAAGGATGTTTGTCCTAGGGTCCTGCAAAAATAAAAATGAAGACAGGGACATTTTACTTTCTTAATTTCCACCAAAAGTGTCACCATCATCTGGCACATGTCACTTCTCCTGATCAGTTAAGTAGTTTCTTTATGCTCTGTGGTGTTAATATATGGAAGGCTGCTTCAGGTCAGTGATGAGGGAAGTGACACTTTCTCCAATATATAGTATGGTTGGTAAACACCATGAAGCAAATTTGGAATTATTTCCCATGTGTCTAGTGATAGGCAGCCATCACCTGGACACCTCCCTTCTTGTCTTTGTGCCCGGGCAGTGTCTCCTTTTGTGTTTGTACAGCATCTAGCACCCTGTGAGTGTCTTTGGGAATGAATATTGCACTATGGTGATATCATGTTCTGTCCACACTTGCTCCTGGGCAACTTTTGGGTGCATGTCACGAAAGAAGTCAATTGTGTTGTGATTCAGGCTGGATGCATTTTGCACACTGGTGGTGTGTGTATTCCACACTGAATCTTTCTGCCAGAACAGCTGGAAAACAGCAGAGAGGATTCTCTAACAATTGGTGCTGTCTGTTGAAAGAAAAGACAGAGCTGGGGTTAGCAGAGAATGGTAGATGTCCTCTGCACATTTATGTATTTAATGCAGTGACATCCCTTGCTGAAGCTTAGGGACTTCGTCTCACGGCACTTCAGAGAGGCTTGTCTTTTAAAAACACCCCAAGTTATGACAACAAAAGGGCCTCTCCAGTATCAAAGACCCAGTTGAATAACACTCATAAATACCCCATGACCCAAGCCAGCTCTTTTAATGTGGGAGCTGTTTGAAGAATGAACATTGCCTTGTTATGTGAAAAAATGCTTTGTGTGAACAAATGCTTTCCCTTTGCACTGCTCAGAGAAAGGGGGGAATCAGGAAGGAATGACTGTCTGCTGCATGAGCAGAGAGAAGGGTTGTTTGAGGACAAGCTGCCAGACCTTTTGCTTGTTCAGCCACTCACTAAAGCCCTAGTGTTACCTCTCATCACCTTTTCCATAGGTGCGGAAAGTAGGTGTGCACAGGATGCTACTGCACCCCCAGGTTTTGCAACTGGCTTCTGTGCATCTGTGGGCTGGTCCTACTGCCCACTTCTCCAGCACTGGGTCCCAAATTCTTGGTGGCCAGTGTGGTCCTTCGAGCTCCCTTGAGTGCTACAACCAGAGGCTTTGACAGCCCCACTAGCCCTCAAGGTCACATCACTCATCAGCCCTCAGGGTCCTTCTGGTGGGGATCAGAGTCTGCTCACAGTTCCACCAGTTTAAAGCCAGCACTATTCCCATTTATTCCAGTCTGATTTTTCTTCCCATGCAAAGGAGAGCCAGTTTGCCCTGCTGTAACTAGTTCAGCAATGTGAAGCAGTTTGCGATGTACTCAGCTTCATTCTGATCTCACTTAGTCACTTGTTCTCCTCTGATCTGCATGGTTTTGAAAGGAGGACATCTGGTTTGTCCTGGTGCAAATTGAAATTGGAATTCTAGGCTTTCTTAACAACTCTGGCCCTGGCAGAGGTCTGGGATGTAGTGAGGTGATTTGAGCTAGACGATTAGGCATATTAGGCAAGTATGTTATTACAAGTTCTGTTTCTTCTTTGGAGCAGCAAATGCCAATCTAGAAACTTCATCTTAGTGCCGGAATGCTGGGGTGAAGTTGATAAATAGGACACGTGCCGTGTTCCCATTAAGTGGTGTGTTTGGGCGGCCACCCAAGAGAGATTCAAATACTTCCCAGCTGATTAGCAGAGTGCCCACAGCCAGCAGCATGTGTTTCTGCTGGTGGTGCATGTCTGCTCATGCCTTGGTGCACATAACAAAATTTATGCCACTCACGGATGGAAACAATTAGAGGGAACATTGAACATGTGACTAATGTTATGCTTCGGATGTCAGTATGTTGAAATTGTTACAAATCTGCAGCTACCTTGGGTTTTACCGCTGTCCCTATGTTACTCCATGATCACTGGCAGCTTCAGGATGACAGCAGGAATAGAACCTCGGTTCTTTTACTCCACAAGCACAACAGGTTAAAAGGATTAGCCTCTAGGCAAACAGTCCCCTGTCCATTTAGTAGAGGGCAGTGCTGCACATAGACAATATCCATTTATCACAATTCATGCAAATCCTTTTGGATTGTCCTGCTTTAGGTCAGGGCTTACTCAACACAGGGCCCACAGCTTGTTTGTTTGTGGCCCATGGTGCGGTTTGGGTTTACAAGGGTTCAACATCCGGCCTGCGGTGTCTCCCAATGAGGTGAGCATCGAAAGACGCAAACAGATGGGCTGGATGGAACAGATGGGTACAGGGTGTCAGCATTTCTAGGCCCCATGGAGGAGGTTCTGGGAGCTCCAGGGCATTCTGGGAAAGAAGTTACTTGCATATATTTGCATATCTATTTCATGTATATGTAACCACACTTAAGTTGTGGCCCTCGGCGTATGCTGTGAGTATCATTGTGGCCTCCGGAGCTTCCAAAGTGGAATAGCCCTGCTTTAGGTGTTGGCCACCAGATGCAGGATACAGAGCTAGATGGCTCTTTTATTCAGTCCATATTATACAGGAGACAGTTGACTGGAGACAGGTAACAATGTGTAAACCAGATTTCTGCTTCCTTCCCAGAAGTAATCTGAGCCAAGCTGGCTAGCACACTTTATCAGGAAAAGCCACAGCTCAGACTCGTTCCAGAGACTCCTAGAACTCAGACTTGACGTGATACCTTTCATGCATTCAAGCATGGGGAAGTTTTCTTCCTGCATCATGTTTTATTGCCACCATGTTATATGACAACAGTTCAACTGCAGAGTTACAAACTGACCGGTCAACCACATCTCTGATTTGGAACCGGAAGTACACAATCATTGGCTGTGAATGGCAGACCCCCACAGCCACTGAGACCTACAGGGCTCCATACCTGCTGATGCTCTGGTACACAAACCATCCCACGACCCGCCAGCAGCTAATCCTGAAAAATGGCATGTGGCCTGCAGGCTGGAGGCTCCCTACCTGTCCTGTACTACCCTAATATATTTTTACGTTTCCTTGTCTGCTTGCCTCTCTCAGATGGGAAGCACCTCACTTCTATTCTTCATAGTCCATTAACTGGGGGTGAGCTCTGATAGGCTCTGTTTTGTGTCTTTGTCACATGGACACAGCCTTCTCAATGGACACTTAGAATAGGCTGTTTTATGCTGGAAATTATGCACTCTTTGTACTGGTGATGTGGCTCACCAGGGTAGAACAGGGTACACAAATAATGAATACCTATTTATTCAGCTAGAGGCCTTTGTGTCATGTAATGTTTTTCAAGATCGTGTGTGTTTGTGTGTATCATACATGCATGCTAGCTCATACTCAGTCAATCTCTGCTATAGATAAATTGCTCTCATTTTTAATCGAGAGCTGTCTGCAAGGTGTCTGTCTTCATTGTTGATAATTTTCAGTGAACAACTTCAGCAATGAATAGGCACGTGCAATTATAGATAAACATGTACTGGGGCTTGCTAGATATTGAATATGTATAAATATGCATGAATATGTAAGCTGGTAGTGTTAAGTATCTGAGTGCCATGTCAAATAATACATAACATAAAAATATGCTCTGGAATACGTGTAAGCACTCTTGCAAAGCCTTTTTAGTTCAGTGATCCTCTCCAATAGCTGCCCTAAGAATGGCACACTGTCCCCAGGAAAAGAAATATTGATTTGAGCTGATATGCATGCACTTGGCAACAAGACCAGTGTTCACGAAGGCAGCCTAATCTCTGATGGGAGTGGGGGCAGTTTCATCACAAAGGCCCCAAAAGGGAGATTTATTCTTGCTTTCTTCCAAATGCTTGAATTTTATTAGCTTCAGTCATTCTTGGCAGAGCAGCAGAATGGGATTTTATAGTCAGTGAAGGAAAGGCAAACACAGTAATCATTTCACAGTGCTGTGCCTGCCAAACCAAGATGGCAATTCCAGCCTTGGTGGGAAGCTGCTGCTTTGCTAACAGATAATAACAAATTCGTTCTCAAGCTTATCCTCGTTAAAGGATCTGTGAAATTATTTTAAACTTCTTTGTTGTACCATTGTTGCTGCTGAAATGGAGTGGACATCAGTTTGCATTTTCAGAGTCTCCTATTTCTTGCAGCCATTAGCAGACTGAGATGCTGCTTTCCCCTTACCCTTTACAAGTCTTTTGATCTGGAAGCCATTTGGCAGCATTTGGTCTTTCAAGTGACAGGGAAATCTTATTTTTTCTGAGCATGCTGTGAAGTCTGGACAAGTGCTGACTGTAATATGGGGCATTCCAAAGCCCAGGTGTCTAAGCAAAAGCAACAATCAGTCTGTCAAACCCAGCACATAAAGGATTTCCCCAGTGGGAAGGCTGTGAAAATCAGGATAGCGTGTTAGATTGGTTTTGGAAAAATGCTGAAGAATTGCAGTAGGTTGTAGAAGAGCTGATCTGCTTTTCTAAGAGGGAACTGCCTTTACCTTAGGTGACCTACTGACTGGCAGATGTGGAAACATGCTGAATTAAGAGACAGTATTTCTCTGTAATGTCATGGGTATAAGCAGTTGTGGGTGCAAGAGGCTGGATGAGACAGTTACAAGCAGTAAACTAGCAGTTTTCTCACTCAGGAAAGAGTCAAATGTTGCCCAGGTGATTAGCAGAGCACCACAGCTAAGTTTTTCTATTTCTGTGGGTCGTGTGCATTTGCATATGCTTTGGAGCACATAGAAAAAATTATTCTGCGCATGAATGGGAAAAAAACCATACATGAATGGAAAAGATTAGAGAATATTGGTCACAAGGATGGTGTATAGAACTGAGCAAAGCTCACCTCGCCTTTGCCCCTTCCCCAAGTGATGCCCACGCCCCCTCTCCCTGCCATTCCTGAACCCCCTTCAGCCTCTCCTCCAGCCCACCCTCCTGTGGTCCCAGGACTCACTCAACCCCAATTTCGACGAGGTCCCTGCACCTGAGGTGGGACATCCAGCTGCCCTCCACACCTTTCCCAGCCCTGAGGCCCTCTCCTGGTTATGAGCCCCCCTGTCCTCCTCAGCTTTTTTTAATGAAAGATAAATACACAGTTGGTTCTGTTAAAATCCAAACAGGTGTCTTTATTCTGAGGTCAGGGAAGGAGTGAAGGGAGGAGTTGTGGTGAGAAAGGGAGATTGGAGCAAGCCAGAGATCCCTAGGCGGGAGGCTCTGGGGAGAGTTTCTGGGGACCTTGAGAGAAACTCTCCCTTAAGGCCTCCTAGATGCGCACCCTGGCCAGATGGGCCTAGCGGATACTAGCTGTCCATGGCTGCTCTAAGGGTCTCCCCTTGCAAGCTGGCTTCTGCCACCCATCCAGGTAGGAAGGCCTCCCTCTTCCTTTTTACAGTGTTGTGGATGACACAACATGTTGAGACACCCTCGGGGATGTGCTCCCCCACGTTGAGGCGGGTCAGGAGGCACCTGAAACACACCTTGAGGTGGCCGAAGGCACACTCCACCTGCATCCTTGCTCGCCTGAGGTGGGAGTTAAACTGGTCCCTGCTGGGGTTCAGGTGGTTCAACATTTCATTAACCATATGCCCACGATGCGCAGTGGCATTTGCATGTCCCCAGCCACAAAGTCATGGCGGGGCAAAAATGTGCCCACCTCCAGCTTGCACTAGAGGCTCAAGTTTCGAAAGATGCGGGCGTTGTGTGCCCTGCCCAACCACCGAACAAAAATGTCTGTTAACTGTCCACGGTGGTCGACCATGGCCTGCAGCACCATTGAAAAAATAGCCCTTGTGATAGATATATTGGGCCATTCGATGTTCAGGTGCGCAGATTGGGATATGGGTCCCATCTATGGCTCCACTGCAGTTTGGGAACCCAAGGTTAGTAAATCTGATTACTATTGGATCCAGGTCTCCCAGGCGGATGACCCTGCGTAGCAGGATGGAGTTGCTGTCCCTTACCACCTGCAGAAGGAGATAAAAAAAACAACACAAAACAGAGAATGAGGGTACGTCTACACTACAGCGCTAATTCGAACTAACTTAGTTCGAATTAGTTAATTTGAACTAAGCTAATTCGAACTAACGCGTCTAGAATTAAAAACTAGTTCGAATTAGCGTTTTGCTAATTCGAACTAGCGCGTCCACACTGATTGGACGCAGGGGGGCATTTAAGGGCAGCTGAAACCAGTTCTGGCAGGGCATCAGGTCAGTAGTTGCTTTGTGTGGCTGCTGTCTGAGGCTATCTGAGGCTCGTGCTTAAAGGGACCCCCCCTGGACAGCCGGTTCTCAGCTTTTCCTGCTTCCTTGCCAACCTCGCCGAGGGACAGCAAAGCGTTGGTCTCTGTGCCCGTCTGTGTCAGTGCTTCCCTTCGGGGACACCGCCGCAGGTGGCAACATGGAGCCAGAGCTCGCCCTGCACCTTGTGGTGCACTTTCTGGACTTGCTGCTGCCACCTCCTGGTGCACATCAGCCCCCTGCCTCTCCGCCTGGCCGCTCTGGGGGCCGTGGAGGAGCCACGGCGTCGCCCCGGCACCGGTGTGCTCCGCCGCATCTGGCGTCTGGACACCAGCAGCGACTGGTGGGACCGCATCGTCCTGGAGCGCTGGGAGGGCCGACAGTGGACCCAGAACTTCAGGATGAGGAGGGACACCTTCCTGGAGCTCTGCGAGTGGCTCGCCCCTGCCCTGCGCAGAAGGGACACTCGCATGAGGCCCGCCATACCCCTCCAGAAGCGGGTGGCCATCGCCATCTGGAAGCTCTCCACACCGGACAGCTACTGATCCGTTGGGAACCAGTTCGGCGTGGGGAGATCCACCGTCGGAGCGGTGCTCATGCAGGTATGGCACTCGTCGGCCACTGCGCCGGAGGGGGAGGGGGGCTGCGAGGAGGGGATGGGCCGCCCCAGGGACAAAGGAGGGGCGGAAAGAGGCGAACGCGCCCCGCACCGGAGGGGTCGGTCTGTCCCAGCCGTACTACACGCCGCCAGGGGGGTTGCTTCCGGGAGTGGGGCGCGGGGCACTGCCAGGACACGAACGCTCCCAGCCACCCGGGCGCCCCATTGATTGGCGCTTTGCTGTGTCTCTCTCCGCAGGTGGTCAAGGCCATCAACCGGGTACTGCTCCGCAGGGTGGTCCGCCTCGCCGACCTGGACGCCGTCATCCGGGGATTCGGCGCCCTCGGCTTCCCCAACTGTGGGGGGGCCATCGACGGGACACACATCCCCATCCGTGCCCCGGAACACCAGGCGTCCTGGTATGTGAACCGCAAGGGATACTTCTCCGTGATCCTGCAGGCCGTGTGTGACCACCGGGGCCAGTTCACGGACATTAATGTGGGCTGGTCCGGCAAGGCACACGACGCCCGGGTGTACCGCAACTCCTCCGTGTGCCAGCGGCTGCAGGACGGGACCTTCTTCCCCGACCGCCACATCAGGGTCGGGGACGTGGACATACCCGTGTGCCTGGTGGGGGATGCCGCCTACTCACTGCAGCCGTGGCTGATGAAGCCGTACACGGGGCACCTCAATCCCTCCCGCCAGGCCTTCAATGCCAGGCTCACCAGGGCCCGCATCATGGTGGAGGGGGCCTTCGGGAGACTGAAAGCCCGCTTTCGATGCCTCCTCACCTGTCTGGACCTGACCGAGCACAACATCCCTTCCGTGGTGGCAGCATGTTGTGTGCTCCACAATTTGTGTGAGCGAAAGGGACAGGCTTTCCTGCCAGCCTGGATGGCTGAGGCTGACCGCATGGCTGGACACTACGGTCAGCCCTGCACTGCCGCCATCCGGGAAGTCCAGCAGGGGGCCGTCCGGATCCGGGAAGCCCTGCGGGAGAACTTCCAGGTGGAGGAGGAGGACTGACCTCTCCCTTGCATGCCCCACTGGGGCCTTCTTCCACCCTACCCCCCCTCCTTCCCCTTTCCCCTCCCTACCTACTGTCAAATAAAGACACCTGTTTTTCAAACAAAAACGTCTGTTTATTTCACATAACTGGGGTGGGGGGAGGGAGGAATGAGGGTGGGAGGGGGGAGGGGGAAACCTGGGACGAGGGAGCTGGAAGGAGAGGGAAGGGAGGAAGGGAAAGGAAAGCTCAGGGGTGGGAGTCCGGCTGCCTCTCCCGTCTCGCCACACTGCGGGTCCGGGGGCGTCGGTGGGGAATGGTTGTGGAGGGTGGGGCAGGAGGGACGGGGGGTGTGGAGGAAGCAGGAGTGGGAGCAGGAGGGGGAGCTGGGGGAGCAGGGGGAGCAGGAGGGGGAGCAGGAGCAGGAGGAATTGGGAAGCGGTCGAGCAGGCTCTGGAGGTGGCCTCGCAGGGCACGGCCCTGCTCCTCCAGGGCCTCCAAACTCCTCCGGCGCAGCCTCAGGTCCTCCTGCACCCAGTGGTCCTGGAGACGGAGCTGTTGCTCCAGAAACTGGAGGTGCAGCCTCTGGTAGTCCTCCTGGTTCCTGGCTCTCCTGCTTGCCCGGGTACGGGCAGCTGCTGCAGGTGGGGTGGTGCACCCTGCAGTCCCAGGTGCTGTGGCTGTGGTGCAACAAGAACAGTGGTCAATTACCCCAGGGGCCCAGGTGTATGAAACCCAGCTCCCCTCTGCAAGGCCAGGGCCCCTGCAGGATCCCCAGCTGCTGCTCCGTGGTGGGCAAGGCCCAGGCGCACGGTCCCGGGGCTCCCTCTCGCCCCAGCCCCCCGTACACATAAGGGGAGCACGATGGTACTCACAGGTGGACATCTCCCCAGCCTCGGACGACACAGGCGAGCAGCTCTGTGGGGTGCCTCGGGGGTCCCAGGTCCTGGGCAGGTTGCCGGCAGGGTCCTGGCTCTCGGAGCCCTCCTCCTCCTCCTCCGTTTCCTGGAGCGGTCCCTCTGCCCCGGGGTCTATCACGTCCCGGGGGGCAGGGACGGCATGAGCCTGCAGGAGGTGGTCCAGGGCCTGGAAGTGGGGGCAGGCCTCCGGGTTGGCCCCTGGCAGGCAGGCCCGGGAGTAGGACTGCTGCAGGTCTTTGATTTTGCAGCGCACCTGCTCCCAGCTGCGCTGGTGGCCCCTGGCGGCCAGGCTGGCAGCCATGCGGCTGTAGACGGCTGCGTTCCTGTGGCTAGTGCGGAGATCATGGACATTGGAGGCTTCCCCCCAAACCTGGATGAGGTCCATGATCTCTGCACTTGACCAAGCGGGTGCCCACTTCTTGCGTCCCCGGGCAGGCTCCTGGGAGCCGCCAGGCTGGTCCTGGGGAGCAGTGGAGGGCTGGGTGTCCTCGGGTGGCTGGCTCATGGTGTGGCAGGTGCAGGGTCTGCTGGCTGGGTGCTGGCAGCCTTGCAACTGGCACAGTGTAGCCAGCTCGTGACCCTTTAAGGGCTCCGGGGCCGGGAGGGGGGCAGACAAGTTTGCCTGGTGTTGCCCAGAGTGGCCACCAGGGCAACGTGGGAAGGGCTAGCCTCCCACTAGTTTGAATTAAGGGTCTACACAGCCCTTAATTCGAACTAGCTAGTTCGAACTAGGCTTAATCCTCGTAAAATGAGGTTTACCTAGTTCGAACTAAACGCTCCGTTAGTTCGAATTAAGTTCGAACTAACGGAGCGCTAGTGTAGCGCCTATCAAAGTTAGTTCGAACTAACTTTGTAGTGTAGACATACCCTGAGAGAGGGAATGCCTGAGCTCTGTGGAGGTGCTCATCCCCTCCTCTCCCGTTGTCCCCAAACAACCTAGGAGCCACCCCCATGAGGCCACACCCCACAGCAGCAGGGCTGTGTGAGGGAGGATGGCACAACGCCCTGGGGATGGGGCTTTTCCTCCTCCCCCAGATCCTCCGTCCCTCCAACCGCCCTTATCTGAGGGTCCCCCTTTTCCAGGACACCCCCTACAGCAGGGACTGCAGCCCGAGAGTGCCTACCTCCATGAGGAAGGCCCCAACGGTGGACTTCCCCCGTCAAACTGGTTGCCCACCGACCAGTCACTGTCAGGGGTGACAAGCTTCCAGAGAGCTTTCGCGACCCACTTCTCCAGGGGGATGGCAGGCCGCAGGTGTGCGTTGCATTGTCGGGGGACAGGGGCGAGCCAGGCACACAGCTCCAAAAAGGTGGCCTTCTGCATGCAGAAGTTTGAGAGCCACTGTTAGTCGTCCCACTGCTCCATGACCAGCCAGTCCCACCAGTTCAAACTGGTGTCCAGCCTCCAGAAACACCTCTCCACTGTGGGTTGCGGTTGCAAAAGTGTTGCTCCTGCACACAGGGAGAAGGTCTCCAGAATGAGCTGAGTCGAGCTCGTGCAGGGCCAGGAAGGCAGCCAGTACGAAGTGCTGCAGACACTGCAACATGGCCATGTGGGGCCATCACATGCCCAATGGCACCTCCGGCTTCATGGCACAAAGAAAAATGCTGTGGCGTCCAAAAAAGCTGGGCAACCAAAGCAGGCTTTGCAAAAGCTTTGCTGTCACTCGAAGAGATAGCAAGCACGCAGCAGAAGCAGAGAAATAGCTGTTCGGGGGGTCCCTTTAAGCACATGTCTCAGCTAGACTTCGGCACCAGCACTCAGAAGCAACTGGTGACCTAAAGCCCTGCCTAAAATGGTTCTGGGTGGCCTTTATTGCGAGAAAACGTCCAATCAGTCTGATCGAAAAGCAGATCGCTTTTTCGATGCACTTTGGTAGTTTGGATGCTCGCTTGTGGAAGAAATGTTTTCTAAAGATCTCTTCTGGAAAAGCTTCTTCCGAAAAAAGCCTGCTGTCTAGACGTAGCCTGGAGTTGTACCTCTTCAACTATGATTTAAGCCATACAACCTTTGTGTATTGAAAAGCTCTTATAGTAAATGGCATGGTGTATTTTATTATCCACATTGAATTCTTGGTCTATATTGTTTATGACCTTGCTACTTTAATGAGGGCTCATTATCTAGGACACAGCAGATATATGGCGAAATTGTCAACTTTTCTTAATTGTTTCACCTGTGGGAATTTGTCTCCTGTGATAGGGCTTTAAAAACTGTAATTTTTGGTTATATGGTGTGGTGGAAAGATTGTGACAGTGTTATGTTGCATGCAATAAATAGGGCAGGTGTGACTGAAAAACAAGATGGGATATTCAAAGGTGTTTTAGTAAGTTTGGTGTCCAGAGGCCACTCACTTGTGAAGGAATTTGAATTTCTAAGTCCCTTAGGTGTCTTTACAATCCCAGGTGAATGTATAAAATGTCTTTCACTGCCACTTAGCGTTGTAGCACTTAGTTTTTAAAAGTTTTGTATTTATGAGTCATCCCTTAAATTTCACACTAATATGTATTCCCTGTGCCCCCTTGGTTTGGATGTTAATTAAGTCAGCGTTCTGAACTCTTTATAGTAGGCCCTTTGGTGTTAGTGGAAATCAGGACAATTGGATTTTGTTTCTGCCACTAATTTGTTGTGTGTCTTGAAACAAGTTGAAAGCTTTGTTCCAAAGAGAGGTTTGATATTTCTCCCAAATATGTGTTATACCTCAGTTTACATCTCTGAATGTTGTATTTAATGCATTCAAAGGTTTCCAAACTTTGCTTTTTTGCTAAAATACATTTTTGATGGCAATTATCAAATAACTGTTCGTGGCAGTGATAGGAGAAATAGAATTTCCCGGTCATCCCTAATTTTGTACTTCTCTTGCATGAATGCTGAAGCTAAATTGTAGTTTGAGTCACTTTGAGATCCCCCGATTAACACTTTGGAGTGATAAACCACTGTTCTTTTGATGGGACTAGCATGGAAATGGGGTCTGTGGCTTAATAATGGCTACATCTGTGAGAAAACTTCTTGAAGTAGACGTTCATAGGCATTATTCACGTCTACAGTCAATGCAAGGCTATGCCCTATTGCATAATCCTGGGTAGGGATGCTAAGATGGCAGGTAATAGAATAGTTGACTCACCGCATGAATTCTTAGCGGTCAGTTGACAATTCTATAATCCCTGGGGCAGGACTGGCAACCTGTGTGCTCAGGCCCCCCTCCCGGGGAGCCCACTGGTACCCTGCACTGCTGTCTGGCACAGGGTACCAGGAGGGAGCTGGTCTGCAAGGAGAGCCAGTTTAAAAATCAGCTGGCCATGCAGACCGGCTGCCTGCTGCCCATGCTGCTGTCTCTGATATGGGGTTTTAAGGCTGCTGGCCCCCTCCCCCCAGCACTGGCTCCCCCCCCATTCCCCGCTGCCTCTAATACTAGGCTTATCGGTTAATCGTATCGTTGACTACATGTTGACATCCCTACTCCTCTGTAGTTTGACCAGGCTGGTTGCAAAATGACTCAAGAAACAGAGCTGCTGTGGAAAAAGTAAAAAACGGACTTTGAAGTTACCAGTCAACACTTCCCACCTAAGAAATCCCCATGGCTCAAATCTGTGTGTTTGGAGGAGTTGCTCTGAATTTGTATTTATTTATGTAATTACAGTAATGAGACAAGGAAGAGAGTATGTGTGTGTGTGGAAACAGGTCACATGTGACCCTGAGATAGCTCTGGGGAAGCATATTGCACATATTTAGACCTGAGAGCGCTGTGGAGGTTTTCAAGTTCCAGTGAAAACAACCGCAGCTTTGAGCCATGGTCATGCTGTTGATGGAAAGTAGGGAAGAGAGTTGCAAGATGAGGTCTCTGCTTTACTTTCGTGCGTCTTTTTCTTCTGGCTGTTTTCCATAACCACTCAGTAAAACTCTCATGTATTCTTCTAGTTACTCATGGAATGTCTAAGATACAGCTGATAAACAGACTTGACTGTAGAATAAATTTATTTATGGAGAGGAAATGGGAGTAGTAGGAAACATCTCAGAAATATTGATCAGTGTTTCCTAGTGGCTTATGATACCTTATGAATTCATAAGTATTGATAGATCCATAGCCCTGAAGGTAAATATTGATGGCCACAAAAGAGTTTTCCTTCAGTTGATAATAAAATCCTGTTTAAATTTACATGAGGATTTTTCTTTAAACAAAAGTGTATTTACTATAAACATAAATGTGCCAAGCGAAGATAAGTGAGTGAACAGTTATGATCCAATGTAGCAGCTGAAAGCAGTTCTTCTGTAAGCCCCAGTTGGAACCAGTCAGAATCTGTAGCCATGGGCTCCCTGCTGTTGGAAATAATGAACAGTACTGTAATATGGATTTCTCTGCTGTGTCAGCTGTCACATGTACCTCTCTCTAGAGATTTAGTCATGCTTGTTAAAGATCCCAACGTTCTTTTGGGATGTCGTTGAATGTTAACGTAGATAGGGGAGGACAATATATGGCCTGTGGATTGGTTCTGGCATGCCAAGCCATTTGATCCAGCCTATGCCCTGACCAGCCATGGCCCCGACCCCAGGCCAATTAAGACCCAAAGGCAGAGGAGTTCATGAAGTCTCCTCCCTGCACCAGGGTCGCGTGGTACCAGAGGGAACTGCCAGCTGGTCAGAATGGCTGGCAGTTCCCTCTAGGTATCGCATGCCCCGGCAGCGCGGGGCCGGGATATTCCGCACATTCCCCCACCTCCACGGCAATCGGGGCCTGGGGGCAGGGGAGTGCGCAAAATCTCCTCCCCCCACTAGGGGTACATGGTGCCTAGAAGGAACCACCCCTTCCTCCTGAGCCCCCCCCCCCCCTTCTGGAGCAGCCCACTACCACTTCTAAAATTGGTAAAGGGGCCCCCCTACTAAATTATTGCCCACTCCTGACCTACATCCTGGCCAAATTCCAAACTAGATAGTTACATTCATCATTTCAGTTGGAGAAATTCTTATTCTTCACCTTTTACAAAACAACAAACACCTCTTTTGTAGCTATGCAGGCACATGCTCTCTTTTACCCAAGAGAGGGTTGTATTTCAGTTATTACTAGGCAATCTCTATCTGTGGAGGCTAGTTTCTAGTTAGTATAGGAAGTCACTGTGTGGGACCAATTTTCAAACATGGGTAACTCAGTGGGACTTCTAGATCCTGCTTCTACATGCCCAAATTGGCCTTTGTAAATCTAAACAGAACATTTACTCCCCAAAGTTCCATTTTGACTTTCCAAATGCTGGATTTTATTATACTCCTGTTTCCAACATCTGGAAACACACCTTTGGTTCCTCTTTGCGTCCAATTATCCAAATGAGCAATTTGAGTGCTTAGAGGCGTGTTTTGCATAGGATCTTATTTTTTTCCTTTGTACTCTGGGCTGTGCTTTGTAGTAGTGGCAAGTGTTTTCAATCAAGGAAACATAAACCTCAGATGAGGCTTTATGGGAGTGAAATAAATGTGTGTCTGTGTGTAAAGAGAGAGAAACTTGTAGCTGGCAGCAAACTGTTTATCATCTAAAGATGTCAGCCACAGAAGAGGAGAAGCTAGACATGCAAATATTAAAAAACAGTAGAAGTCTGTTTTGTTTATATGCTAAAAATAAAAGGAAGAAATGGTCTCCCTTTGCCATCACCTTGAATTCATTCTCTGTAATCTTGCTGGGTATGATTATGTAAGTGGTACTGTAACTGACTTCCTTATGAGAAGCCCAGCGTGTTTCCCAAACAATTCTGGCTCTGTGAAGCAGATTTACATTGAATTTGTTGCATATGATCAGAAAAAAGGAGCTCAGTTACATTTTTTTTTCTTTTGTGTGCCTTCAGTGCAAGTGAAAGGACACACACACACCAAAAACTAAATTAAATAAATCTTCAGGCTGCAAAGTCAAGCCCCAAACAGAAGGGAAATGACAGTTAAGATTGTCTGGTGATCTTAATTCAGCCTCCTTGTGCATAAGTTTCTCCATAGTCCCTGATCTAAATGCAGAATAATTCTTAATTGCCTCACATTCTCCGTGTTCTCAATACTAGTGTCTGGACTCAGACCTGGAGGAACAATTATAGGGAATGTTTTTCAGACCCCTTCCTGGATGGAACTTGCTCAGTCAAGGAGTGGGAGAATGGAGCATGTGCAGTGTGGTCACATGTAGGAATAACCCGTAGAAGACCCGTGAGCTCAATGGAAGCTTTATGTAAATCTTTCAGGACTTGGCTCATTGTTCTGAGCTGTTTTGAAGCCTATAGGCAGGGTTCAGTGCTGCTTCTGTATTCATCTGGAGTCTTAGAAAGCTCAGGAGCGGCATCTGTTAAGTGTAATAACATGGAATGGCATCTTTGAGCACAAACAAGTTTTGCAAGACCAGATAATATGCATTAGTAAGTGTGTTTAACCATAACACTAACTGCAAGGGTTTACCACCCTCATAAATCTGTGGAGAGGAGGAGGGATGGTCCGCATTTGTTACTTATTTTGCAATTAAATTGCTTCAGGCTGTTTGAAACTTTGGGGAAGTTTCTTGACCTAGTTTTGTGCAAGCTAAAAAATTATTGGGTTATTTTGTACTCTGGCTACATGGAATTTGGCCGGGTTATAGGGAATGGAATTTCATGGGTCTTCTCAAAAATATTTTTTATATATATAAAAATAATCAGTGCTGTCTCTTATGCAGCTTCTGAGTCTTCTGCTTTATTAACTCGCATGAGAATATTTACTATTTAAAGTCCAATTAGTATATTTTTTTAAATCTTTCGCTGCTGCCTTTACATGCCATTGTGTGTGGGAACTTAGGAAAATCGTGTAATCCTTAGATACCTACAGCCTTGAATTTCTTAAACATTCTGATTAGTTTTGCTTGCTAGTGTACTTGCTAATCAACTTTTTATTTTTTTGGTGGTCTGTGGGGGTGTATTATTAAGGCATCATTTACAGTTACTGTACCGTTCTGCGGATATCTTTTTCACTCACTCCTTTCCGACTATATTACTGGCTAGATTACCGTGGTTTTGTAATAACCACTTCTGCCCACCACTAGAAGGCAGTCCTGAAACCAAAGAGTGTAGTTGGATGTCCCACGTCGGTATGGTTTGCCTGATGTTTGGCTGCAGAAACTCTGAACTAGTGCTGCTGTGTTCTCAAGATGTTGCTTTTGGCCAGCATTACATTAACCGCTACCACGAATCAAACACCGTTTGTAGCATGGCCTGCATTTGGATCATTCTAAAAAAGCTAAAGCTGCCTTTAGTTTTACTGCAAAGATACTGTCAACTGGAAAATCCTACGTGTTTAAAAATTATATTTCCCATAAAAAAGATTGTGGTACAGAAAGAGCCAGTAAAATACCAGGTGATGTAAAAACAAAAGAATTTCAATATCCTAATCTGCTTTTCACTGTTATGTTCTTTCATCTCTTTCTGCATTTCCCTCTGCTAGGAAAATATGACCAGCTAGTCAGTTTCATGGTCTATTGTATTCCCTTTGACTCTCTCCGGCTGCATTAGCCCAAATTTGGATTGCAGATGCTTTAGGACAGGGGCCAGCAAGATTCATATCCAGCTCACTGGGCTACCCTGCGAGGAACCTCAGGCACAGAGTGGCTAGCCACTTCTAAGCAGTCCCACATTGTTTTAAGTGGCTGGCTGCTTTGCAGAATCCGGCCAACGGGAGCTGAGAGATTTTGCTAGAGGTGGGGCAGCACGTTAAACCTCCCGCTCACCTGGGGGCCCAGAGCAGAAAGCCACAGCGAGTAGCCAGCCATTTTGAGCAGTCTGTGTGCATGTGTACACTAGGAAATTATTTTGAAATAACTAAATTAGAAATAATAACTCCTGAAATAAAATTGAAATAACATGTCCCCTCTACGTTAGTCCGAGGCAGGCTATGTTATTGTGGATTCACTATATCGACTGAGCGCTCCAGGAAGCACTGGGTGGTAATTACTTCAAATGACTCTGGGGAGTAGTTATTTCAAAATAGCAGCAGTGGAGCATCCACACTGCCACTATTTCGAAATAAAAGTTATTCCTCAAGGAAAGCAGAGGAGTACAGATTTTGAAATAACCAGCCTGTTTTTTAAAATAATGGGCTCCGTAGTGTGGATACTCTGCTTGTTATTTCAAAATAAGGGGAGTTATTTTGAAATAACTCCTTAGTGTGGACCAGGGTTGTGGCTGTGGCAGGCAGGGAGCCTGCCTTGGGGCCCTGCAGGGCTGCTGGCCAGGAGCCGCCTGAGTAAGCCCTTTCAGGCTATAGGTTGCCTCTGACACCATGGCCCTTCCCTCCCTCCAACTCCCTGACCCAGGTCAATATCCGAACCTTCTGCATCCCCTCTTCTCCTCCCCCAGTTCACAATTCCCTTCCTGTATTGATTTTAAGCATGTTTCCTATTGATCTTTTAAATATTTAAATATACATTTGACCTTTTTGGTGTTAAGATTTTTATGAGCTTGCTGTGCACAATCCAGAGGAACAGGCGCTAGATTGGGAATCGGGAGGTCTCGGTTCCCTTCCTTGTCCCTTCTGCCTTCTCTAATACGAAACCAGGGAAAGCGTTTCCTAGCCTTCCTCCTCCTCCATGGAAATCACCACCCTTAAGAGTCCTGGGCTTTCGTACTTACTGTAGCTTTATGGACTTGCACAATGCTTTCCAAACCACAGGTTTTTGGAGATGGCGAGAGAGCAAATAGTGGCTCTGCCCTGTGGCACATTCTCACACTAACTGCATAATGAGGATTTAATTAGTTTGTAGATTAAAGCTGCATTTGATGGATACACAGAACTGAGAGACTCACATGACAGAATAATATCCTCAGATAAAATTGCAGGCAGTCATACCCCTCAGCTCACTGTCTTGATGCCCAGGCTTCCTTCATTTTTAGATCTCAATTTAATTTTGCCCACTGTGGATCTGCCGCAGTCATCATCTGGCTGACCATTGTAACTATTCTCCTTCAAACTGTGGCTGTGCCTGAGATATGCAAGCAGAAGGAATTGGGCGTAGCAGGTCAGAGTTCTAACAAAACTTTGGGTTTAACAAATAAATCAAACTGCGGCTGGGCAATCCCTTAATTTCCTAATTCAGTCCGTCACTACAGCAGGTGAGTGAAGACATTAACAAGACATTCCATGCTGAAGTGACTCATACTCCTGGACTGTTTTTAGTCTACTTATTGTGTAGATGGGTATTTGAGGCAGAGAGCAATCATGACGTGGCTGACCACACATATGAGGCAGTGGTAAAACAATGGTTAAAAACAAGGAGACCTGGCTCCCAGTTCCAAACCTCTTTTGTACCACTAAGCTTTTCCCCCTCTTTTTCAGATGGCCTAGCTTTAATTGACCAGCTGAAAGTAAAGGTTAGAAAGTTTTAATGTGGTGTCCCCTGGGGCTCTGGAAAAGTGGCATATTCATTGTCAAGAAAATGCAGGTCCGTGCCAGTCACAGTTTGCTTTGAGGTCTGTGTGAGTAAAGATGTCAACAAGGGCCGCTCTGTGTGTCTTCCACCATGCTTTCATTCTAAATTTTTGCTCATTTATCTCTTACGTTTCCAAGTCCTAGATGCAGTTGTGTCTCTGAAGACAGAGGCCATGCACACTTTGCACTAGCGTATGATTTGCCCTCCATGGAAAGATTTTTTTTAAAACCCCACAAAAAACAAATGCAGCATATTATTGATCTGTTTCCCCCCCCCACATGCTCCATTTTCTACCGCAACCTCTTCCTCTTCTCCATTTCTCTTCAGCTCCAGCAGCCGTTTAAAACTTCCCGTTGCCTCACTGATTCTCCATGCTCCAACCCCACCTCCTGTCTATTTAGTATCACTGCATTTGATGCCCAGGACTAACAGCTCCTTTCTTCTTCAGACACTGTCTGGTCAGCCTGCCCATTGAGGCCAGTCAGATTATGACTGTGAGAAGAGGTGTTGTGTCATAGGCATGGTCTACACAGCAAACTTGTGTCACTGTGACTATTTTGCTCAGGGACTGTGGGAAATCCACACTCCTGAGCAATGCAGTTTAACCAGTCTAACTCCTGGTACAGACAGCACTATGTTGATGGAAGCCTTAGCGAGTAGAGGTGGCACTTGGGGGGTGCACTGCCCCTGGGACCCCGCCAAAAATGTAATTGCTAAATGGCGTACCTCTTGAGGTCCCCTCCCTGTTTTTCTCAGTGGCCCTCCCTACACCCCCCTACTCCACAGGCATTCCTCACCTATGGACAGAAGAGCTTCTTGTGTTGACACAGCTATTGTCTCATGTGAAGGTGGGTTAAGGGATGCCAATGAGAAGCATAGCTGTAAGTGCAGACAGGCCTTGAGACTTCAGTAAGCAGTTGTTGGAGTTAAGGAATTCCTCGTCTTGTGCTTTGATCTTGTCAGCATATGCACTCTTAAACCACTATAGGGGTATGTCTACACTAGAAAGTTAGTTCGAACTAACGGACGTTAGTTCGAACTAACTTTCCTATGCGCTACACTAGCGCTCCGTTAGTTCGAACTTAATTCGAACTAACGGAGCGCTTAGTTCGAACTAGGTAAACCTCATTTTACGAGGACTAACGCCTAGTTCGAACTAGCTAGTTCGAACTAAGGGCTGTGTAGCCCTTTAGTTCGAACTAGTGGGAGGCTAAGGCTTCCCAGGTTTCCCTGGTGGCCACTCTGGCCAACACCAGGGAAACTCTATTGCCCCCCTCCCGGCCCCGGAGCCCTTAAAGGGCCATGGGCTGGCTACTCACTTTGTGCCAGTTGCAAGGCTGCCAGCACCCGTGCCTGCACAGCCTGCACCTGCCACAGGATGAGCCAGCCATCCGAGGGCTCCCAGCCCTCCACTGCTCCCCACGACCAGCCTGGCGGCTCCCGGGAGCCTGCCCGGGGGCGCAAAAGGCGGGCGCCCGCCTGGTCAAGTGCGGAGATCGTGGACCTCATCGAGGTTTGGGGGGAAGCCTCAAATGTCCACGATCTCCGCACTAGCCACCGGAACGCGGCCGTCTATGGACGCATGGCTGCCAGCCTGGCCGCCAGGGGCCACCAGCGCAGCCGGGAGCAGGTGCGCTGCAAGATTAAAGACTTGCGGCAGTCCTACTCCCGGGCCTGCCTGCCAGAGGCTGACCTGGAGGCCTGCCCCCACTTCCATGCCCTGGACCGCATCCTGGGGCCTCATGCCGTCCCTGCCCCCCGGGACGTGATTGACCCCGGGGCAGAGGGACCGCTCCTGGACACCGAGGAGGAGGAAGAGGGCTCTGAGAGCCAGGAGCCTGCCGCCAGCCTTCCCAGGACCCGGGACCCCCGAGGCACCCCACAGAGCCGCTCGCCTGCATCATCAGAGGCCGGGGAGGCGTCCACCTGTGAGTACCCTCGTGTTCCCCTTATGTGTACGGGGGGCTGGGGCGAGAGGGAGCCCCGGGACCGTGCGCCTGGGCCTTGCCCACTACGGAGCAGCAGCTGGGGATCCTGCAGGGGCCCTGGCCTTGCAGAGGGGAGCTGGGTTTCACACACCTGGGCCCCTGGGGTAATTGACCGCTGGTCTTCTTGCACCACAGCTGCAGCACCGGGGACTGCAGGGCGCACCACACCGCCTGCAGCAGCCGCCCGCGCCCGGGCAAGCAGGACAGCCAGGAACCAGGAGGACTACCAGAGGCGGCACCTCCGGTTCCTGGACCGACAGCTCCGTCTCCAGGACCACTGGGTCCAGGAGGACCTCAGGCTGCGCCAGAGGAGTCTGGAGGCCCTGGAGGAGCAGGGCCGTGCCCTGCGAGGCCACCTCCAGAGCCTGCTAGACCGCTTTCCATTTCCTCCTCCCCCTGCTCCCCCTCTTGCTCCCCCTCTTGCTCCCCCTGCTCCCACTCCTGCTTCCGCTCCTGCTCCCCCTCTTGCTCCCCCTGCTCCCCCTGCTCCTCCTGCTTCCGCTCCTGCTTCATCCACACCCCCTGTCCTCTCTGCCCCCCCCTCCACAACCATTCCCCACCGACGCCCCCGGACCCGCAGTGTGGCGAGACGGGAGAGGCACCCAGACTCCCACCCCTGAGCTTTCCTTTCCCTTCCTCCCTTCCCTCCCCTCCCCTTCCAGCTCCCTCGTCCCAGGTTTCCCCCTCCCTTCTCCCACCTTCATTCCTCCCTCCCCCACCCCAGTTCTCTGAAATAAACAGACGTTTTTGTTTGAAAAACAGGTGTCTTTATTGTACAGTAGATAGGGAGGGGAAAGGGGAAGGGGGGGGGTAGGGTGGAAGAAGGCCCCGGTGGGGCATGCAGGGAGAGTTCAGTCCTCCTCCTCCTCCACCTGGAAGCTCTCCCGCAGGGCTTCCCGGATCCGGATGGCCCCCCGCTGGGCTTCCCGGACGGCGGCGGTGCGGGGCTGACCGTAGTGTCCAGCCATGCGGTCAGCCTCAGCCATCCAGGCTGGCAAGAAAGCCTCCCCCTTCCGCTCACACAAATTGTGGAGCACACAACATGCCGCCACCACGGGAGGGATGTTGTGCTCGGCCAGGTCCAGACGGGTGAGGAGGCATCGAAAGCGGGCTTTCAGTCGCCCGAAGGCCCCCTCCACCACGATGCGGGCCCTGCTCAGCCTGTTATTGAAGGCCTGGCGGGAGGGATTGAGGTGTCCCGTGTAGGGCTTCATGAGCCAGGGCTGCAGTGGGTAGGCGGCATCCCCCACCAGGCAGACGGGCATGTCCACGTCCCCGACCCTGATGTGGCGGTCGGGGAAGAAGGTCCCGTCCTGCAGCCGCTGGCACACGGAGGAGTTCCGGTACACCCGGGCGTCGTGTGCTTTGCCGGACCAGCCCACATTTATGTCCGTCAACTGTCCCCGGTGGTCACATACGGCCTGCAGGATGACGGAGAAGTACCCCTTGCGGTTCACGTACCGGGACGCCTGGTGTTCCGGGGCACGGATGGGGATGTGCGTCCCGTCGATGGCCCCCCCGCAGTTGGGGAAGCCGAGGGCGCCGAATCCCCGGATGACGGCATCCGGGTTGGCGAGGCGGACCACCCTGCGGAGCAGCACCCGGTTGATGGCCTTGACCACCTGCGGAGAGAGACACAGCAAAGCGTCAATCAGTGGGGCGCCCGGGTGGCTGGGAGCGTGCGTGCCCTGGCAGTGCCCCGCGCCCCACTCCCGGAAGCAACCCCCCTGGCGGCGTGTAGTACGGCCGGGACAGCCCGACCCCTCCGGTGCGGGGCGCCTTCGCCTCCTCCCGCCCCCCCCTTTGTCCCTGGGGCGGCCCATCCCCTCCTCGCAGCCCCCCTCCCCCCCGGCTCGGTGGCCGACGAGCGCCGTACCTGCATGAGCACTGCTCCGACAGTGGATCTCCCCACGCCGAACTGGTTCCCGACGGATCGGTAGCTGTCCGGCGTGGAGAGCTTCCAGAGGGCGATGGCCACCCGCTTCTGGAGGGGGATGGCGGGCCTCATGCGAGTGTCCCTTCTTTGCAGGGCAGGGGCGAGCCACTCGCAGAGCTCCAGGAAGGTGTCCCTCCTCATCCTAAAGTTCTGGGTCCACTGTCGGTCGTCCCAGTGCTCCAGGACGATGCGGTCCCACCAGTCGCTGCTGGTGTCCAGACGCCAGATGCGGCGGGGCACGCCGGTGCCGGGGCGCCGCCGCGGCTCCTCCACGGCCCCCAGGGCGGCCAGGCGGAGAGGCAGGGGGCTGACGTTCCCCAGGTGGTGCCAGGCAGCCTCGAGCCATTGCTGGCAGGCTTGCAGCAGCAAGTCCAGAACGTGCACCAGAAGGTGCAGGGCGAGCCGTGGCTCCATGTTGCCACCTGCGGCGGCCCCCCCGAAGGGAAGCACCGACACAGACGGGCACAGAGACCGACGCTTTGCTGTCCCTCGGCGAGGTTGGCAAGCAAGCAGGAAAAGCTGAGAACCGGCTGTCCAGGGGGGGTCCCTTTAAGCACGAGCCTCAGATAGCCTCAGACAGCAGCCACACAAAGCAACTGCTGACCTGATGCCCTGCCAGAACCGGTTTCAGCTGCCCTTAAATGCCCCCCTGCGTCCAATCAGTGTGGACGCGCTAGTTCGAACTAGCAAAACGCTAGTTCGAACTAGTTTTTAGTTCTAGATGCGCTAGTTCGAACTAGCTTAGTTCGAATTAACTAATTCGAACTAAGTTAGTTCGAACTAGCGCTGTAGTGTAGACGTACCCTAGGATAGTTGGATCAGACCCATTGCAGATGCCAATTAAAGTCAAGTTTAGTTGAATTAAGCCCTGCGTCTACAATTGTCTAGAAACAATGTGCCGTGGCACTCTTCATACAGAACCTTGATTTTAATTAGTGGGACCTTCAGTGAAGAGCTGTATTTTTATTGGTGGTACCTCTGCTTGGAACAATCACATGCAGAATAAAAACCTAGGATCGGTTCTCCTCTCAGATGGAGTCTCTCTCTTGCGTTAATTGTTTTCCTTTATGGCAGCAGCTGTTATTAGCAGGGGAGGCTTTGCATTAATCCTGGCCCCCAGCCCCCGCCCTTGTTCTCCTTGTTATCATACAAATCGCATAATAATAAGGCCAGGGATAAACGGAGCCTACAGTCGCTGTTAGCTGTGTATAAAAACAAATCACATGGAAACAGTATAATTACTGAGAAAATATCGACTAGCGTAATGAAGTAATTGTTTTCTTCCCTCCAGCAGCTTTATTCTAACTTTTAGGGCTGCATGCTGGTTTTGAAGGCCGTGACGACTCATTAATAAGAAGAATTTTACATTTCACACTAGGTTAATTTAAAACCTAGATGTGATATGATCTCACGCATCAGCATTATACAATGCCCGCTTCAGTGGCTTCTTCAGTGTGTCAGGAAGCAGACCATTGTTACCATTTAAAACACGAAAGAGCCTCTCTCTATCAGAGCTTTTGGTTCCTGTGTTGGCTGCAAAGGGTTCCTATTTTGAGGATAAAGTTCACAAATATCTGGCTTCTGATTCAGGATGCTCCATCATAATAGAATTTCTCTCTGCAGCTAGTGAGCACAATCCAACAGTCTTTGGCTTGCAGGAGTATCTCCCTCTTCTCTGGATGCTTTGAGCTGTCATGTAGCAGTAGGGAAGAGGCAGGGATAACATTGGAGTAAGGAAAAGGCAATCCTAATCCTAAACAGTGTTCCATCTAAGCTGCTGGGCAGAACAGCTTCACAGGTGATGAATCAGCCCTGCTCAGTAAGTCAGTTCCCTGCAGGGAGCCCTGAGCCTCTAACGAGGCAGGGCTGATTATTCACCTGTGACGCTGTGCTACTGCACAGTTTAGAGCAATGTTTCTTAAACTTCTTAAGACCCAGGAACACCAAACAATATTTTTTTATGAGGAACACCAAGGATTTTTTGTGGGGGGGGAGGGGGAAAGGTCGGTGGAAAAATGGGTTGGGGGGAAAGTTATTGAGGAAAAAAAAGGGTCGAGGGAAAGTTTTGGTTTTTTGTTTTTTTCCTCAATAAATGGTTGCCTGCCCCTTTAAGGACAGCCATTTTGAATTCGGTTGTTCTCCGTGTCACACCTCCGACTGCCTCGCAGCACATTGGTGTGCTGCGGAGCACAGTTTAAGAAACACTGGCTTAGAGGGATCACTGATCTTAAGGTGAATGGGAGACTCCTAACTGTTTTATCCCCTCCCATGATTTTGGGGGCAAGTTGATAATTGGCATGTATCTTCAAAGGGCATGTCGCTTTGTGTGCCCATCCTGTTCTCCTTTTTGGCTTCTGAAAACCTGCTTTCTTCTCTGCCCTGGTAATTGCCAGGAAATAGGTTACAGTGGGTTTCAGTCAGGACCATCCTTAGGATTTCTGGGGCCCTACGCAGTACTATTCAACCGGTGACCTTCTCCCTGACTACAGTCCTGGGAGAGGATGATCATTTTTTAGAGATGTGGTTCTATAATGTTGAGCAGCACACTAATGCAATATTTTTAAAGCAAATTTTAAACTAAGGTCCTGTCAACTAACAAAGTATATTCGGAATCTGATAGTATCTGGGGGGTGGGGAGGCTGGCAAATGCCTGTTAAATGGCTTCATTATCACTTGAATGGCTCTTTCACAGGTTCAGTGTTCTGCTAATAGCTCTGGCAGGCTTTTTCACTTTTAACTTCACTAGATCCTCTCCAGTCTGTGGACAGCTCGGGTGGAAGAGATGGGTGGATGGACTTTAAGATCCAGTGGAGCCCCAAATTTTGGGTGGTCTTCACAGCTGCATTCTGCTTATGAGTAAGGATGATGCTGGGTTCAGTGTTACCACATTCTGCTATTTGCCTTTTGTGCTCCAAGATCAGTCTCTGCCACAAGCATGAATGTTGAAGCCATATAATGTTGGGCTGAATTGTTTTCCTTATATGTCCCTTCTCTCTTTTAAGCGTTCCAAACAACCTTATTCTGTACCTATTCATGATGGCTGTGTCTACACTGGGCCACTTATTCCGGAAAATCAGCCGCTTTTCCGGAATAAGCTGCGAGCTGTCTACACTGGCCCTTGAATTTCCGGAAAAGCAACGACGCTCTACTGTACAAAATCAGCCGCTATTCCGGAAAAACTATTCTGCTCCCGCTCGGGCATAAGTCCTTATTCCGGAACACTGTTCTGGAAAAGGGCCAGTGTAGACAGCCCAGTAGTCTTTTCCGGAAAAAAGCCCTGATCGCAAATATGGCGATCGGGGCTCTTTTCTGGAAAAGCACGTCTACATTGGCCACAGACGCTTTTCCGGAAAAAGGGCTTTTCCGGAAAAGCAGCCTGCCAATGTAGACGCTCCTTTTCCAGAAAAACTGAAAACGGAATAGTATTCCGTTTTAAGCATTTCCGGAAATTCATGCCAGTGTAGACACAGCCAACAAGATAGTAGCATGTGTGCAAAATAACAGGCAAATTCTCATTGTGACAAAGAACCAAAAGTAGGAAAACTGTCTGTTCCAGACCTAGCAATCACTGTGTATAACAAGTGCTGCTGTAAGAACCTCTGAGCGGCATTTTATGCATCCTGTTATGGGAATTTAAAAATAGAACAAGTTGATTAAGTCACCCAGTCCAGGTCTCTGACAGCACAGGATTGCTCCCAGCAGTATCAACTATATCAAAAGAGCAGAAGCTTCAGGAGGTAGCCAACCGAATTAGTCTGTATAGAAAAAAACAACAAATGGTCTGGTAGCACTTTATAGACTAACAGAACATGTAGGTGGTATCATGAAAGCTTATGATCCCATCTGCATGTTCTGTTTGTCTATAAAGTGCTACCAGACCATTTGTTATCAAAAGAGCACTGGGCCTTCCTTCCTTGACTGAGTGAAGCACAAAAGTGTTTTAAATTCAGAACCTGCAACTCTGGAATGCACAGTACAGTACACTTCATCCTGGGAGGTAATCAGATGTCCCTTCCCAGGAAGAGAGCTAACAGTGGAGATTGGAGTCCATGTCGGGGATTCAGGTGCCGACAGCGTGCTGTTATTTAACCTGCTTTGAAAGTCCAGCCTTTGCTAGTTGACTGTGGCAGGCAGTTTCGTCACTGTCTTTTCATATGCACCTGGTTTTTGTGCTTAGGAATAAGGGTTTCTTTGTGAAACGAGAGTGCAGCTCCCAAAATCTCATTATCAGGTGTGAGTTTCCCAAGAGACTTCTGCATTCATTTCCTTTCTCCCGTGTCCTCGTTGCCTGTGTGTCTCTGTCTCTGTGCATGTGTCTGCGAAAAAGGCAATTACCTGTTTTGAAAAGGCCTCCGAGCGCTGCTGATGTAATGTGAGATGATGGTACTTTTATGAAAGGTAGCGAGCGCTCTGCCATTCTTTCTGCTCCACTCTACCATTGCTTCTGTTTCACAGTCTGCAAGGTGAAAATATGACTAGGTAGTGGAAACAGAGTCTCTGACTGTATTACAAAAAGGGCTTTAATCTTTTCAAAGTTCCTTACTTTGGTATATTGCCAATAGTGTCACTTTGTGGTTTTATACTTTTATAGTTAGATTATCTCCCTCTCTCTCAACCCATGAAATTGTGGACTCAAATGACTTCTGTTGAATCGCTCACCCACACACCATCATCATACAATTTTCTTCCCACTCCTACTGTCCCATAGGCTTGAACAAACCACATACGGCATGCTATTAAATCTTTCTGTTGATTCCTCTGTCTTTGGAATGGAGAGCATGGAGAAGGTTTAGCAGTTACCTCCAAGGAAAGACAGTATAAATCTAGTGAGACAGAAATTCACTGTTTTTCCTTCTCAATATGTGTTTAATCAGGCGTGGGAAAAATATGGCCCCCATATCGGGTCTGGCCCACCAAGCTTCGGATCCACCCTACAGCCTGCCTGGACCCTCAGGCAGGCTTCTTGCCTGCCACAGCCTCAGGCTGCTCAAAGTGCTGCTGGGGCCATGTGCCTCTAGGCGCTGTCTGCCCTTGCTGGAAAACTGGCCAATGGAAGCTGGGATGACTGTGCTGGGGGCAGGGGGAGCACACAAAGTTTCTCCCCCATACACATTCCTCCTCCAGGACCCTGAACCACCTCCCTGCACTTCAGTTTCCTGGCCTAGGTCATAATCCACTGCATCCAACCCCGAGGCCAGAATCCTCTCCTGCACCCATATCCCCATCCCGCTCCTGCACCCCAATTCCCTGCCCCAAATCATAACTCAGACCCTCTGTGCTCCCTTCCCGTTCCCCAGGCCAGAGCTCTCTCCTGCACCCATATGCCCTCTCAGACCCTGCACCCCATTCCCATTCCCCAGATTACAACCCCCTCCTTCACCCAAACTTGTTCTCAGACCCCGTACTCTCTCCTGCACCCCTATGCCCTACTCCAGGCTCCCTTCTGCACCTAGTCTCTGGCTCAGATCCCATGCCCCCTCCATAGAAAAGAGCAGCACTTGACCACTTACCAAAATCTTGGAGTGGCCCCCCCCATCAAAAATTATTGCCCACCCCTGTGTATAATGTTTGTGGGAGTGACATGTGGAGTGAAATTCTTCAGGTGTCTTTGTAGTATTGCTTCACTCTAAGAAATGGAAAACCCTATCATGTGATAGTAAGAAAAATGGGGGTAGGGGATAGAATATAAATATCCAGATGGTTACCTGCTTTACCTTCACGATGGCAGAAGCAGGTGCATCACTGACGGGCCAAGACACCTTTAAATCTGTTAGTCTTACTGGAATAAGGTTCAGGTTCAGAAAAAGGCAACAAAAATGACTAGGAGTTTGGAATGGGTCCCATGTGAAGAGAGATTAAAAATACTTGGACTTCTCATCTTAGAAAACAGGAAACTAAGGGGGATATGATAGAGGTCTATAAGATCATGACTAGTGTGGAATAAGTGAATAAGGAAGAGTTATTTACTTATTCCCACTGTGTAAGAACTAGGGATCACCAAACAAAATTAATAGGCAGCAGGTTTAAAACAAACAAAATGAAGTTTTTCTTCACTGAGTGTACAGTCAACCTGTGGAACTCCTTTCCAGAGGATGTGATGAAGACTAGGACTCTAAGGGCTTCATTTACATTTAAATGGCTGCTGCGCTGAGCCGACAAAGAGCTGATCAGCTGTTTGTCGGCTCAGCACGCTAGTCTGGACGCTCCCGCGCCGACCTGAAAGCCCTCTATCGACCTCCCCGTTATGCCTCGTAGGATGAAGTTTACCGGGGAGGTCGATAAAGGGCTTTCATGTTGGCAGGGGAGTGTCCAGACTAGCACGCTGAGCCAACAAACAGCTGATCAGCTGTTTGTCGGCTCAGCGCGGCAGCCATTTAAATTTAAATGAAGCCGTGATTATTTAAATCGCGGCTTCATTTCCCTTTGCCAAACAAACAAATCTATATGGCTCCGTCGACGGAGCCATGTAGTTTAGACGTACCCTAACAGGGTTCAAAAAAGAGCTAGATAGATTCATGGAGGTTAGGCCGGGATAGGCAAATGTTGTCCCTAACCGCTGTCTGTCTGTAAATGGGTGATAATGCCAGAAGAGGATGATGCTCAGGAAGAGTATTGACTGTGCTACTTCAGTTCTTTTCAGTGGCTGGAAAAGAGCATGGCTTTCCAGCCTTTGTGGCAACTTCTTCCCTTTTCTATCTTTTGCTCTGGCTGAGCAAAATAAGATGATGATTCCTTTAGAGAATCGTACTGAATATCTGTCGAAGAGTCAACAAACTTTGTTTTCTGGGAGGCTAGCAGAGTGAAACCCGCTTGTAACTGTGTGAAACTAGAGTATAAGCAGTGTGAAACTTCATCTGAAGTGTGAAAATCCCTTGAATTATATTAGAGTGACCACAGGAAGACTTGAAGATGTGGCATTGTGGTGCATGCATGCTCTATTTGTAAGACTGCTTGGTGACTTCAAAAAGCAGGGGTAGAGATTGCCCGCTGCAGCCACACCTCCCAGGGAGCAGATATTAATTAAATGATGAACTATACTGTCTTTAAGGTGGTACCCTTTATTACCCTCACATCAATTCTAGAAGGTTTCGCCATGAGTCATGATGTCAGAGCCAGAACAATTCATAGCACTTAACTAGCTCAGAGGACTTTCACCATCTCAGCAGAATGTCACATTCTTCTGTTGGAGCCTTGGGCCCAGCTAGCTGCAGTCTGATTTCACATCATCGGCCCTGGGGCCTCCCAAAGGAGGAAACAACCCTCAAGTACAAGTAGTAAGTTAATGAATAGCCCACCTGTCATTGGCCTGGGTGGGAAGCTAGCCTGGCACGCCTCCACAGACCGCAAAGAGATAGGGAGGAAAGAATGAAAAGCACCAGTTGGTGCTGTAGAACAATGGCTGCCTTGTTTCCAGGCTGCTGTAATAAAGGTGCAAAGCTGTGAGAGCTTTTGTGCTTGCTTTTTTTTTTATTTAATGTTTTCTCAGAGCAGCTGAGGGGTGAGTATTGAGCCATTTGTGGTTTAAAGTTACAAACGAAACCATTTTTACCTCCCCCATTTCCATCCTGGAGGAGGGGAGGAATCCATCCCACTGCAAAATAAATGAACCGATCAACTTAATTACGACGTCCTGTAGGTGCTGAATGGGAGTACAAAGCATTAGGCCAGAATAGGTGATTGTGCTGGGATTCTGTGGGATCTCACCGCTAAACAGGGTCAGGGCTGGGAGACATTCAGGAAGCCGTGGGGATCTCTGGGGATGCCGGGAGCCAGCATGGAAGCAGTGGCTCCACAGGGTGATGGTAGGTGCCTTGCTGCAGGAGCCGTGCTGTCTTTCAAATAAGACATACAGTTGAGACCCTGATGGGTCGTTACTATTGATGCTATTTGTAAGGTAGGAGTGTTAACTTCAGTGTCCTGCCAGTTCGGATAAATCTGCTCTTGGCTGTTGAAATTCCTCTGGCTATTTCAGGCCTTGATACTCAAGCCCTTGCTATGGGTGCAGCAAGGTGCTCAAGGGTTCTGGGCTCCAGTGCATATGAAAGAGGAGATTATGTGTAGAGCAGTAAGGGGCAACCTAAGCTAGTGAGGGGGCTGCATGAGTGGCCTTCCTTCCTCTCATTGGGCTACAGTATTGTCCTAACCAGGACAGTCTCCCAGGATAGGGTAAATTCGGTGCTTGCGCACCTAGAATTTGCAGGGTGTGCTAGTTGCACAGTAGCAGCACTTTTACTGGATGCAGAGGGAGCACACGGCTGTCCCAGTCAACATTGTGTGCAAGCAGCATGCAGCTCGCTATGCATGCCTTGGCTTTACATGCGTGTCACTTTAGTAGGAAAAAAAAACATGTGCTCGAAAACCAGCAGAATGTAGCAATGTTGTACATGGACAACAATAAATAAAATGTCTGGTGGGCCATACAGAAAACCACAGTGGGTGGTATGTGGCCCTCGGGGTGCATGTTGCCCACCACTGGTACAGAGCCCTGTCCGCATCTGTATCTGTAAAACTAGATATCCATGGATATCTGCCTCCACATCTGCAGATACAGATACGGGCAGATATAAAGTGGATATTCTCAGACTTGCAGGGATCTGGTTTTGTGTGCAAGAAGATGTTACAGTTAAGAGCAAGATAGAAGAATCCCGTGTGCTGAGTTACACTTGCATTGGAATAAGCTGGTGCTCACGTCCAGTCCTAAGTAACTTCTGACATTGCCATGTACTGTGCTTCAGCCCAGAGGCGGCTTCATTTCAGTGTTGGGTGAACAGATCCCTATGTCAGGTTTGTAGGTCAATAGTCACATTTTGAGACCTTTAGGGTGGAAGTGCTGAACAATGGTGATGTGAAAGGTTAACCAGTAAATCCAAAAGCATCACCCATTCCAATTAATTGGTAACGGGGAGTTGCTGGAGCAACTCCCCACCTGCCATGGATAGGGGCAGCTCCAGCGGTGCAGGGGCCCACTGTGGACAAGGGCTGCTGTCACCTGAAGCAGCCTCTGTCCGATGGGGAGCCTGGGCTTGCCAGGGACTAGGGCTGCTCTGCTGGGATCTGGGAGCTGGCAGCAGTTCCAGCTGTGCTAGAGCAGTCCCTTGCCCAGATCACACTTACTTGGATAACTGGTTAAAAGATAGATTGACCTACCATTTAACCGGTTATCCAATTAACTGGGATTTTACATCCCTACTGTACAAAAGCAGGTTTATTTTTCTACAAGTATCTGGGGATGTTGGCAAATGAGTAGCAATTAAACCATGGCTTTGCTTGTGAGAAATCAAAAGTGCTGAGCATTTTGATCTTTTCCCCAGAGTGGTTCCTCCCTCACATCAACCCCATCCTAGTGAGAGCTGTGCTTTGAAACTTTTAGGCTACATTGCCCCAGGAAGTTTCTTTTTTAAAGAGTGTCCTTCACCTGAGAACTTCTACAAACAGCATTTGCTTTTGAACCTGTAGACAGACACTTTCTGTTAGCGCCACCTCTTTTATCTAACCTAGTCTCCTCTGCATCATCGCATTTTTCTTAATTATCTGGCACCCAGTACCTGAGCAGTTCCACAAATTAACAAGAACTTGAAAGTGCCCCCACCCCTCTGAGATTTCTCTCTTTCCTCTCCAGGAGGCTTCTGAAATTCCTTTAGAACAACTTGAGCCTGTGTGTGACTCTCTTTCTTCCTCAATTCAGCTGTTGGGACTATTGTCCTGTTAAGTTGGTGTCCCTATCTCTGGTTGTCAGAGGCTGGAAATGGGTGACAGGGGAGGGATCATTTGATGATTCCATGTTCTGTTCATTCCCTCTGGGGCACTTGGCATTGGCCACTGTCAGGAGACAGGATACTGGGCTAAATGGTCATTTGGTCTGGCCCAGTGTTGCCATTCTTATGTTATTACATTTTGCTATAGTCTGCAATTATTTTTCAGTAAAGCTCTGTCCCTACCCATCAGGAGTTTGACCTGTGAAGCTGGTGGTTGTATGGTTTTGGTGAGGAGTGATGGCCATGAGTGGTTGGTAAAAGTGGCAGGGGAAGGCAACACCTTCCCAAACCGTCTGGCTGGCCCTCCCTCACTCTGTCTCCAGGCTTCCCCATTCAGCGCAGCTCTCCCAGTCTCCTGGGGATGCCGGGGTTTCAGCCTTGCGCTGCCACCCTTCTCTCTGCCTCACTGAGGCTGAGACAGAGGCAGGATGTCGCTCCACGCTTATCTGCCTGCCTACTCTCCCCATAGTCTGGAAGGGCTGGGGCTGCACGTCGCCTGTCCTTTCCATATTTGGGGAAGCAGGACTGTGTGCTGACCATCCTGGGGGGCGGGAAGGCCACGGGCACCCATGCTTGGGAAGGCCTGCCCCTCAGTGAGGGGCATACTTGAGCCATGGATGGCAAGGGCAGGGTCTTGAAAGGAAGGGACAGTGCTGGAGGTTTGCCATCTCAGCCCTAGATTCACCCACCACCCATAGTGACAGCTGAAGGGGCTTACTGTCCCAGTGTCCAGGGGCCTTTGTGGGGTAAGTAGTGTGCAGGGCCAAAAAGGTGAGGGCCACCTGGAAACTCCCTGGAGTTTAACTTGCTGTTCTGTGGGGAGCCAGGGAGTTGGTGGCATCTGTGTGATGTGGCGAGCATTGCTTAATATAGCAGGTTCTATGAAGTGGCCATGTTAAAGAACAGGAAAGTGACCAGGGAAATCGGCATCTGCAGTGTGAGATGAAGGTATGTGAGGGGATAGTGCTAAATTCTCCTGAGAACTGATTGATCGGATTGTCCTTACTTTCCTCAGGATCGAGGCCTGACAGGCAAGCTGGAACCCGTGTCTCCAGTCAGCCCTGCCCACCCGGACTCGGAATTGGATCTGTTGCCATCCAGGCTTTCGAAGGAGGAGCTGATCCAGAACATGGACCGTGTGGATCGGGAAATCACCATGGTCGAACAGCAGATTTCGAAGCTGAAAAAGAAACAGGTAAGATGGCCTTGCAGAGAGAACTGCACATCTGTCAGCACCTCTTTGCTTCTTATAATGGCATCCCTCTAGGCACATGCTGCCTCCCGCAGAGTAGTGCACAGCTCTACTGATGGCGGCAATTGCAGCAGCTACTATACATAAAGCACAGGCAACAGCTAACTCTTTAGCCATTGTGTTGCCTAAGCTCAAGGGTGGCCTGTGAGCCTAAGCAGACGAGGCAGTTGCCTAGGGCGCCGCTGGCCTAGGTTGCCCTATGATGACATCATGGGGCGCCCGGGTACCCGATGATGACAACACGGCCATTGACAGCCGTGCAGGTGGGGGGTGCCAATTGCGCCTTCCGCCTGGGGCACCAGCTGCTGCAGCCGGCTTTGGGCTGCCTAAGCTGCCCCTAGAGAGCTGGCTGGCCCTTCCGCACTGTTGTTACGATTTATACTGCATTTGCTCAAATCCCTATCCATGAGGACCGAACAGTGTAAATAGAGAAGACTGACAAAGGGTGAGATAAAAGTGAGGAGCAGATCTGGCAATTGATCCCAGGTCCTCAAATCCTGTGTCTTATAATCACAAGACCACAGCTGTCCCATGGAAGAGTGCAGGGTCTGAGGCAACCCCCTCCTCGCTGTGGGCCACACCCCACCTATTCCCAAAGCCTTCCCTCTGCTCCACCCCGAGCAATGCAGCCTGGGTGTTTTTTGGGGAGGGGGGAGAGACAAGCACAGTAGCAGCAGTGGTCGCTCCCCTCCCCTCCCACTCTGGTGGTGAGAGCTGCAATGACCCAATAGCTTTCTCCCTGCAACACCCTCCCGGCCCACTTTGCCTGCTCTCCATGGTGTTGGGAAGTGGAGCACTCTGAGGCAGCCACCTCAAACTGTCCTCTGGATGGGGCGGCTCTGCACAAGACCTTCTCTCCTCCCAGTTAGATTCCTCCACTGGTAAGGCTGCTGGAGCAGTGCTCTGGGCAGTGCAAAGAAGGGAATTGTTAAGAAACAATGCTTTTATGCTCAACTTGTAAATCTTTAAAGGTCGAGTTCAGCACTGGGGTATTTCCACTGGAGTCTCAGGAGGGGATTAGCTCCTCAGCAATGCCCTGGCCATTTAAAACTCCATTTGTTCAGTCCAAGGAAGCCCCCTCGATTGCATGATGTGGGCTATTTGTGGTGGTCCTGCCTTTGGCGGTCTCTGTTCCAGGAAATAGCTGCCTGGCTTACTTGGTAGTTCTGTAATCAGCATGTTCCCTTGCTGCCCTGTCCTCCCTCTTTCCCTGGTGTGTGTGTCCCAGCAGGAAGCTACAATACCGAGATCTCTTTTTGTACCTTGAAAACCGACCTGGCGCTTTGTGCGTTGAAGTGATAGAGCAGCCCTGCACAAGTGGCAGGTGTAGGAATACAACTCTCTGCTTTTTGTGATCTAACCTGCTGCACTTTCGTGAGTGTTACTCTGTTTGCTTCTCTCAGGGTTCATGTAGATGTAACTGAGGGCTCTGAGTCAACTGAGGGGATTCGTATCTGGTTGCCATTAGGGATGTAAAATCTGATTTAATTAGTTAACCAGCTAAACATGATGTTCAACTGGTTAATTGTTTAAACAGGACAGGCAAGGGCTGTTCTGGCTAGGCTGGAGAGCCCGTGCCCCTGAAGGGCCCCGAGCAGCCCGCTGCCCACAGAAGATGGACTGATCCAGCCTCCACCGGTTAATCATAACCAATAAACCATTTACATCCCTAGTTGCCATCCACTCCCACTGCTGGGCCTTGGGTACTTTGTGTACCACTATTCTAGTTCTCACAGTAAGGGTCTGGCCCTAGAGACTGTAGTAGCTGGACACATGATAGCCTTTAATATACATATCTTCCTTACAGAAATAATTGTTCATTTTACAGATGAGCCTCATAAGGCTAAGTGAGTTGCCCAGGATCGCACAAAGTGTCTGTGGCAGAGTAGGGACTGAAACCTTCTGTCTCCTAAATCTTAGACTAGTGCCCTGTCACTGCACCATCATTTTTGGCTACATAGCAGAGCACTGCCCTGTAGACTCCACCAGCACATCTCAAGTTTATTGTTGCTATGCAGATTACCATAACTCCATTAAGAGTTTAACATGACAAAAGCACAGTGGCGGCCTGTTTTTTTATAAGGGTTTTTCAATACCTAAAGCAAAGCAGTTCTCTTTGTGTCTCCCTCTTACCAGTTGTTACTTCCCATGCGTCAGGAAACTCTGTAATGCCTGCTGATGACTGTTAATCCCAACCCGCCCCAGAGATGAGCCAGCTTTGCTGATGTGCATGTGCCCTGGAATATATGAATTAAGGAGGCGGTATAATTGGGCTGTCATTCTGAATGAAAAACTGGCCTATTACCATGCTCCTAGAGGGAAAACAAGCGGCTGATGTTCCTCCCAAGTTCTGCAGAAATGACACAAAAAGGGAATAATGAGTGTAATGAAACAACCAAAGAGACTCCTCTCATTTCGCACGCACACACTCACTCACACACCCATTCACACACGTTCTCAGCAGCCGGGGCTGTAGCTGGCACAGAACCAAACTCTCTAATATCTTTAATTCAAGCCTATCCTGAAAGCCCCTTTCTGTTATGAATCGAGCTTGTTTTTGCTTAACAGATGCCTCCCCTATCCCCCTTGTAAGTTGAATGGGGGCAGTTTGATTTCGGTTTTAAATAGCATGGTGTAATTAACCCCAGACACCTGTTTTCAGATGATTTCCCTACAGAGGTATCAAAGGGGTTGGGAGGGGGAGGGGAAGAGAAGGGAGCCAAGAGGACTAAAAATCAGCTGTGATACCAGGTGACACAAATGGCCCCAGAGCTGCCTTTTCATTGGTGCAGTTGGAATATCTGGAGCATTTGAACCCACAGAGTTTCCCCTGACTCCCATGGCTGAAGGGGCCAGATGCAACTGGTCTGGGGAGAATCCAGGAGGCCCACCAGCCACATAGCCTCCCACCTCCCAGCCCAGGGAAAGGGTAGGACAGCCTCCCTCTGTCCCTGCTCTGCACATCAGAGAAGTTGGAAGAGAAGGCACAAGAATGGTCTAGGAGTTTTCTGATTGCCTGATCCTGCTGCTTTTTTTTGCCTGCTTCGCCTTCAGACCTGCCCAAGCTGGCTGCAGTGCAGCAGTGTGCTCCAGGTACCGCCCCATTTGTGCGGAGGGTGGCTCTTCTCTGGCGGTGCTGCCTCTTCGCACCAGTTTCAGGAAAGAAGCTGTCAGTTGGCACCAAGCCCCTGCTCCAGGCAGCTCCTGAAGGACGTTTGGTTCAGCAGCCTTGACTCAGCAGCAATGTTCGTCCCCTGGTCAGTTTTCAGTAAAGGGGGATTTAACCTGTCCAGTACAATAGGGTCTAATTTGTTAGCACCTTGTTGCTCCTTAAGCCACCTGGCTTTACCAAGGGCTCAGGCATTCCAGGCATGTACAAGTCTGGCTACAAGTGAAGCCCAGCTGGGAAGGTTGACTTGTTTTCTAGTGGAAAGTCAGTCTTAGGTCAGGGTGATTCTGGGAAAGTAAATCCAGTTTGGAGATATTCTGTGGGGAATACACAGTAGTTGTTGAGGCCTGTAGCCTCTAAGGGTGTGTCTACACAGCAAAGTTATTTCGGAATAACGGACGCTATTCTGAGATAACTATGTGTCTACACAGCAATTCCATTATTTCGAAATAATTTCAAAATAACGGATGGCTTATTCTGACTTCTGTAAACCTCATTCTATGAGGAATAATGCTTATTCCAAAATATCTATTTGAAAGTAAGGCATGTGTAGATGCTCCACTTCTGCTATTTCGAAATGGCCCCTCCCCAGAACCATTCTAAGTTATTCCTCCTGGGGCTCTAAATTGAGATAGGACGTCTGCATTAGGGAAGCGACTAATTTTGAGACTTCCCTGCAGTGTAGACGTGCTATTTCGAAATAAACTGTTTTGGAATAACTATTCCAGAATAGCTTATTCTGAAATAACTGTGCAATGTAGATGTAGCCTAACAGATCTATAATCTGGCTTTTCCAGTGCTTCTGGGTACTCACAGATTGAAGTTAAGGGAACTGCAGGTACGTAGCACCTTTCAAATCCAGGTCAGTTCTTTCCTCCTGGAAAGAAAAGACTGTTGTTGTTTGCATGTTTTCTCCCCAACATTGATTTTATAAATCCTCTGCAAATGCTCAGTTTAGTTATAAAGGTGACTGCTGACATCTAAATCCCTTCTCCCTTTTCTCTGCCTGTGGTTCTGTTGCTTAGTGGTTAGTTACTGATATTGACAAAGGCCTTCCCTGTCCTTTAGAAAGTTTGGACATCTGCCCTTTTAGGATACACTGCAAGAGAACATATTTTGCAGAGTTCCCTGTAAGCTGGGCACTTGTGCGGTATCTCAGGAGAGATTCCAATGCCACCCAGCTGAGTAGCAGAGCACCCACCGCTAGGTTCTGTGTTTCTGAGTGTGGTGCACATTCCCACATGCAATAAAAATTATTCTTCACATGAGTGGAAAAAATCTACACATAGATGGAAAAGATTTGAGAGGTTTGGGGGGAAACGAGAGCACAGAAAAGTCCCTGTCTGTAATACTTTAAGAACCTTTGGCCCATCTGGGCTTCTGAACCATTGTCTTTTAAAGCATGTGAGAGAGAGGGCGTAAGAGAGAGAACGAAAGATATTAGCCAGATCTTCCTTGAGCAAACAGTAGAGCAGCAGGGGACTTGTATGAAACCCTTATGTCTTAATACATTTTCCCTCTGTCCTTGTGAGGTCTTCTAGAGATAATTAAATACATTTGTACTCAAAACCCGTGTGCGCACACACACATACACACACACACACACACACAGAGCGAGAGAGGGAGCACAGCAACAGTGTCTCCTTGGTAATTCCAAAAATAGTGATGAAGGCTCTTGCTGGCAGGAGGGGTTCTGATCAAGGAAAGTTTGCAGCAGTGCAGAAGCCTTTCTTTCCTGAAATCCAAAGCACAAATGAGCTTCTTTGTCCATTGGCACCTCCCCAGCTAGCTGCATACATGTGCCATTTCTGTTTCCTATGTCTTAAATGTCTTTCACGTCTCCAACTAGCCTTCCCTTTTATGAAAATAACAGATGCTCTCCAGGCAGTTCTAGCTCTAGACCAAAGAAAGACAGTGTTTCTCTGGGATTGTCTTTCTTTGCAAAAAGCTTTCAAAGCTGCCACCAAAATGCTTTTTGGAAGTGCAACACTGACACCTGCTGGCAAAGGTGGAGCCAGTAGTGGTCTGGGATTTTGCATTATGGTAGAGGAACTCTTGTGAGACATGGCCTATTTGCTAAATCTGCCTGGTAGGCTCATCATGTTAAAGAACAATTCCCCCTACTGAATTTTATCTGCTGTTTCTCAGCCTCTTGTCCTTAGAAAATTTTTTAGAAATTGATTTCTTGATCTGGAAACCCTGCTTCTTTTGGGCAAGTCTCAGAGGGGCAATGGTGTTAGTCTATATTGGCAAAAAAAACGAGGAGTCCTGTGGCAACTTATAGATGAACAGATTTATGTGGGCTTAAGCTTTCATGGGCAAAAACATTTGTTCGTCTTTAAGGTGCCACGGGACTCCTGTTTCTTTTTTGTTTAAGTTTCCATGGTTTTGTGCATGTGTAGCTTAATCACTAGCGATTTCTGCCTATGAAATAGCATGTGCCTGGATTAATCATAAACATTCAAATGATAGCTACCTCTGAGGATGGGCAACCCTTCCAAATACTGACTAGATTCACAGAAGACTGGAAAAGCCAGACACAGTCAAAGCTATGTCAGCTCATTACTCATGCAACATGATCAAATGGGAGGGAATCTGGCTTGCTGCCATATGTATTGCAGATTAAGTATTTGAAGCTGGGGAAAGGGAAGAGGTGCTGCCTTCATTTAGAAAGGGATTGGTTTTAAGAGAAAAGGGAAGCTTAGGATGTCGCTAATGACCAGGCTTTGTGTTGCCTACAAGACACTACAGCGGGATTTTCATCCTTGAAGAAGAGGGAAGTTGCAGGCAACTGCTAGTGCAGGGTTGGCGTGTCACTGTCAAGTCTCATTCTGATTTTCTGATTGTAAAGGTCACAGTCCCAGCCTGGTTTTTTTGGCAGACCTTTAAGATCTGTCTTTGTTCGTGTCTGAGTACCTTGACCTATTTTGCTTTGCCATTTTCCACAAATTCCGAGGGAAACTATTGCTGGCTAAACCTACTGAGGTCAGGTTTGTGATCTCAGAGAGCATGGAGGGGGGAAGTACCTCTCTCTAGGCCATATATTCTAACTGGTGGACCTGCACTTTCCATAATTGTTCAGTACTGTACCCATACAGAGTAGAGACACTGTAATTCTTCCATGCATTTTAGTTAAACTTAGATTTGCAGGGGTGCTGGTTTTGTTTTTAAGGAGCTATCTTTAATGGCATCCACTTACTGTCAGATATTCATTTCTGAATTTGCCTAGGGATATAAGGGGGAGTATTCGACTTGTTGGCTACTTTCATTTCCCCCCTCAGCACTGTCAGAGGCAGCAGGGTTGGGGCAGGGGCTGTTGCCACAAAGCAGCCCCTGCCCATGGGAGGTCCCAACTCCCCACTGGAACCCCTGTGGACAGGGGCTGCTGCCACCTGGGCAGGCAGCCTGGCTCAGTCTCAGCTTATGCTGGTCTGGGACCAAACCTCATCGTGACTCTGCAATTTAAAACACAGTGTGGGGAGAAGGGGAGCAGGCTGCCCGGCTGCTGCTGTCTTTCAAATTGCAGCTCTGCAGCGGGGTTTGGTCCCACTCCTGGCACAACCAGGGTCTGATCCGGGCTGCCTATCGACTAATCAAGTAGTCGATAAAAATTCTATCGACTACTAAATTAGTTAAATACATACCTCTTAACATTCCTAGATTTGCCATCAAGATCTTCTTTGGACCAATTAGAACAGATTCAGCCACTTGAAGAATCTTTGTGTATGTGCCAAAACACTTTATCACAGTTTCCCAAATCCTTTCCCAAATAGGTTTTTTTTTTTTTTTTTAATTTTTAATAATCTGTGGCTCTTCTGTTTTGAGTTTCTGGATGTTGTCATTTGGGGGACTGCAAAGCACATCTTTTCTATTGTGAGAATAGTGCAGGCATTTCATCCCCCATACCAAAATCCTGGATCCTAATGGTCGTAGACTCTAGGAAAATTCTGGTCTGGATTGGAACTTTGCTGTAGGGACCTAGCTTTGTTTGGAAGAGATTCTAGTTGAAGAAAGAACTATAGGTTGAACCTCTGTGGTCCAGCACTCTCTGGTCTGGCAACATCTGTGGTCCAGAATGATTTTAGTTAGCTGGATGTCCACTGATCATAATTGTAACCAAGTTTTCCACAGTCCCATAAAGTGTGTTTACAGTCACCAGTCCTGTAAAAGCTTGTTTACAGTCTCAGTGCTCTGTGCTGTTATTATCTCTAGTTTACCCCTAAATGTCTTCTAAGAACCCAATTAGCAGTGAGAGAGCGGGTAATCTACTAGACAGTATTGACCTCCATGGTCCAGCAAATTCTCTGTTTTGGTACCAGTCAGGTCCCGAGGGTGCTGGATTAAAGACATTCAATCTGTAGAAGTGTCCTGTAAACACCAGGGGAAAGTAGTTCTTCAAGATCCTGATTGCTGTTCGTTCCCAGGTGGAGTTAAACATGTTGGTCCTAACCACTGTTCCCTCTAATTTTTTCCATCTCAAGTACAAGTCCTGGGTGGGCCTGAATGGACCAAGTGGGCCCTTTTGACTATGCCATTGATTCATTCACTTGCAATCTCTCTCCAGGGCAGGGGAAACTGAACTGAACACTTCCTAACCTTACTCAGCCTTCTCTAGTTTGCCTCTGTTGGGTTGTTGAGTTTTCACCAGATTCCGTTCAATTCCCTGAGCTTAATGGAAAAAAGAAAAGGGGATTTGAAAACCCCCTTCCAGAAACAGGGTGTTGGACTGTATGATTGAGACTGTGCCTCTCTGTGGTCTACCTGCCCATTTCCCTTCTATGTCTCTGCCCTGTCTCCTGCCCTTTATGCACAGGATGTACTCCCCTTTCTCTTTGAGATTCCTACAGCTGCCATCTCCCGCTTTTCTGAATCCTTGCTTACATATTGCCTCTGCCGGGTTGCTTGCAGCTCCCTCCTGCTTGGCTCCTATGTAGGAGAGCTGTCTCTTCTGCCTTCCTTCTGAAGTCGGTTCATGCTGGTGTTCCCTCATCCACCCCACCTCGTTTGTATTGTCTGCCTACAGTACCCCGTCTGACACCAGATTGTGAGTTCTCTCAAGCACTTTGACTTTGATCCTCGCTGTACAGTGCCTAGCCCCTGGGAGCCCGCATGCTTGAGTGAGGTTCTGCAGTAAATAGAAAAAGGCTTATATCCAACCACAGAAGGCATCTCATTCAAGTGAAGAACTAGGAAATCAGCAGTGGAATATTAAGCCTAAAGAGTTCAATAATCCCTAAACTCTCCCCATTCTCCCCTTTAAACACAAGAGTGGGGAGAGTTAAGACCTACACAAGGTACTTGTGCAACTCCAAGTTAAGACCTACACAAGGAATTTTTGGTGCCCTGAGAAATATTTTTCCACCATGGAATTTCCATTATGCTGCTTTTTAATGTGTCACCCCTCTACTCGAGATTCACAGGCCAGATCTGAGAAGGCCACTTTCCCCACCGTTTGTGGCCAGAAGACATGAGAGCAAAGGCAACACGAAATGTTCAAGGATTATGTTCCTCGTCTCTGAGCCCTGTTGGCTTGCTGATGTCTCACAGGAAGTGGTTTATGGTTAGGTTATCTATATCTGTTGCGCAGGAACCAGTCTCAGGTGGACAGCGTTTCTTTTTTTGAACTACTCATTTTATTTTTTTCCTTCTCTTCTTTTCAACCTTTTGCAGCAACAGTTGGAGGAGGAAGCAGCCAAACCACCGGAGCCTGAGAAACCGATATCGCCCCCACCCATTGAGTCCAAGCATCGCAGCTTAGTGCAGATAATCTATGATGAGAACAGGGTAAGTCACTTACCAACCAGCTCTTGTTGAATTGACTGAGGAGTTCGCACAGCAGTTGTACTGGGTGTATGCCAGCAGTGCTGTCTGTATTATTATCAGCCTTGTAAGAATTGACGAGGACCAGGCCAATACAGGAGTGGGAACTGGATTTCTGGCAGCTCTTAGACAGTAGCACATGCTGATGACTGACATGTTATATGGTCTCTTGTGGCAATTGCGAGAGGTGATGGTGGGTGGATGTTGAAAAGCAGCCAGCTCAAAGGGTGCTAATTGTGCAGTGGGGCTCTGTGTTGCTGGAGGGTTTAATGAGACAAGCCTTGGATTTGCAGTACCTAGAATGCTGCCCTGGAATCTCCTGATCCTGTGATTGACCAACAGGAACCACTCAGCATAACATGCTGCTGGGGTAAATTGAGTTCTTGAGTTACTGCGAAACTGTAGTATGAGCCCACAGAAAAGTGGGTGCTCTCTGTTGTGTGTGGATGACACAAATCCTGTGATGCTCTCCATCAGCCTGGTGATCTTACCTCAAACTCCCCTCTTACCAGAGGGCAGCCACCCAGGAGAGATCCAGGTTCTGCCTAGCTGATAAGCAGGGCACCCAAAGCTGGCGGTATGTGTTTATGTTGGTGGTGTACAGCTGCACTGAACAAAGTTTATTCCACACATGGGAGGACAAAATTAGAGGAAACATTGCCTCACCTGGTTGGATGTGCTGGAAGGTTGGTCTCTTGCCTGCCTCCTTGTCCTCTAGTGATGGCCGCCCTTCTGTGTAGCTTGTAAGCACAGTATTGAATCTATCATGTTCAAACCTAGATACCTCAGACATCCAAATCCCATGTTTAGGCACCTGGATGGAAGTAGCGCCTGGAGCTCCCATTGGTCTTGTTTGAAAATATTTGCCTCTGCCATAGGCAGAGCACTTTGGTATCACGTGGCAGGGGTGATGTGTGGGGGGGCATGAGGGGTCACATGTACCCCCACAAGGCAGGAGGGCTGGGGAAAAGAGGGTCAGGATCACCCCAGCATTCCTCAGAATTGGCATGGCTGCAGAGCAACATGAGCTGAGGCTGCCTTGTTATGCTTCCACCCTCCCCACTGTGGATGAGTGCAGAGGGGGCAGGCATGGTTTCCTGTTGCCGACACTGGCCCTTTGACCACACTAGTCCCTGGGCAACCACCACAGTGAGAGAAAAGGTGAGGGAAGGGCCAGAGCAAGGGGGAGTCCTGGGGCCCCTTCATGAGACACCTCTGTCACAGGGCTTATCTAAAAGGTTACAGCTAGCATTCTGCACCTGTCTGGTGTGCAGAGTTCCCAGTGATCTCAGTGCTGCTCCTCTAGGCCAATGTTTGGTTGCGACCCTCAGTGGGGAGTGTTGTGAGACCTTTAACATTTTAACACATTCAAACAAAGAAACCTTCTCCCCATACTTCCCACACACCCTTATCCTTCAAGGCAGGTAGCTCTCTATCAGCCTTTCAGAATGCATACAGGTGCATTCTCTCAGCTTATTATTGTAACTGATGCATGTTTGTCTTCTTTTGAAGTCAATGTGAGGGTATTGCAGACATTTTTAACATTGAAGGGGTCATTGACCTGGAAACGTTGAGAAAAACCTTGGATTAGTGGAATGAGTTTGCCCTTTATTGCTTTCTGGAGAGCCACTTTGTAGAGCAATGCCTATGGCTTTTCTGGCTTTGCCAGGGACTGGAAAGAGTATCGTATCAGAGTGTCGTCACGGCCCAAGGGCTCAGTGTGGTTTTTCCACCCCTAGGGATCACTCTTTCAGTGCACTTGCTAGGTGCACAGTGGAGGAGATGAATGCAGTGCTTGGATTTTTGCGGCAGGCAGGGCTAGACTCCTAGAGTGGTGTTCTCTTTTGGAAGTTCCATGGTGCCATGATTCAAACAGCATTGAATGACAACACTAAGCATCCAGCCTGCTTGGGGACACTGGGGTCACTGAATTGTCCAGCAGGCGGTGCTGAAAGCAACGTGGTGAACAATGTGAGTTCAAAACGTGTCCTTGAGAGCAAATGGTTACACTGGATTGGAAACTGTCGTGTGCAGTGGATTGGCTTCAGTTCTTAGTTTGTGGTTTCCGTTTGTCTGTGTGCAGCAGTTTATTCAGCAGTGCTGCTGCTATTCATCCCTCCCCCAGATCTGGCTTTGGCTTTGCTATGAGCCTTGGTAATAGAGTGTGGCTGTTCAAAAGAGGTGTGGAATCTGTGGTCACACAGAGGTCGGGTCTGACACCGTGTCTTTCACGTACAGCTCTGTTAGCATGGGCAGATGGCTGAGATGTGGAAGGCAGATGCTGCTTCTCTCCTCTGTTTTGGGGGATCCCATTGTAGAATAATAAGAGGAAACATTTTAAATGGATTTATCCCTGGATAGAAAAAGTTAATAAACAAGCACACACCCTCCTTTTCTTTTTGCCTTACGTTGGAAATTGAGCTCACATGGCTGCTGCTGGGGAGGGCAGTTAAAGCAGCCTTCAGATTAGGGACTGAGGAGGGAATGGAACAGGTGTGGCATTCTATAGGCATATGCATATGAATCAAAGCAGCCTTGCAATTGGCACTTTAGTAACACACAGGATAAGGGTTTGGGTTGTGCGTGCTTGGCTCACCCCTCTTTCGCTGTGGCTGCTCAGAATGGGGTTCTCCAAGATTGTCTTTCGGGCAGCTTCCCTTGGGTGGGGACCTACCGGGAAATTCTGCCTCCTCCTTCGCTTCTGGGGGTTCCTTTTTCTTTCATGACCACTACTGTTTTCTCAGGCTTGCATTCAACTACCTTGGAGACTCAGTGCAGGTTGATTTGTCAAACCCAAGGTAACTCCATGAAGAGCAAAACAAATTGGCAAGAAGAGCTGAGAAGTATTTCGATACTGTGGTGGTGGACTCAGTCTCAGAATATTAATGTAGCAGAACAGAAGAAGTCTAAACTGTGTACTTAATAGGGGTGTGACAGTAGCTTATTAAACTATTAACGGGTAAGTGAATGCTTATCAGTTAATGATATAGGCTACATGCAACCACCACCCCTCTTCCACCAGCACTCCCCATATTTCCCTCTCATACCAGCGCCTAGGAGGCTCAAGGCTAATAGATTTTGTGTGCTCTAATGCCGCAGTGGGGTAGGGGGCCAGGGGCCTGGAGCATAAACATAGGCTTCCCAATGCAGGAGGGGGCAGCCCTGAGCTTCAGGGGCTGGATCCAGGCAAGCTGGGGGCCTCCTTGGGTTCCTGGGCTTTAGGTTTCCCACCCCAGCTCTACAGTTTGAGCTAAAAGCCAGCTGGCTTTCAGCTAAGGCTGTCGGGCACACTCATTCTCTCTCTGTAAGTGGTCTCAGTGCCACTATGTGGGACAGTGAGCCACACCCAGTAGGTGTGTTTGGTACATGATCTCTTATTTCTGCTGATTATTAGAGTCTGTGTAGAGCAGGGCTGCTTATCTTTGGAAGCCTTGGGGACCGCAGTACTCACAGCACATGCCAAGGGCGGCAACTTAAGTGTGGTTGTATATACATGCAAATATATATGCAAATAGCTTTTTTCACATTGAAGGGCATGAATACAAAAATTAAGGCAAGACTACATAACACACAGACCCTATTTAAGTCAGTTCTGCTGATATTAATAAAATCCAGTATTTACCTGATTTCCACCCATATGACAGCACTTTTAATGAGCAATGATAGTCCAGGAATTTAACTACTAAAACACATATCAACAGAAGACCACGATATTGACTCCCCATTGTGGAGCGTGTTCCTCATGTTGAGCCCCACATAAACCCACACTGCACTGTGGGCTTCAAACAAATGGTATTCCTCTTGCTGCCATTTGTGCCTCTGAAAATCTCTGCCTGTGCATACCTTGATCCAAGATGCTTTGTCAATCTGTTCTCAGTGAGCACTGGAAGAGTTGCCTGCAGGTTCTGTACTTGTCCCCTTTTGCATCCAGTGCATGCATGACCACCCAGACAGTGCATACAGATGTGGGCCTTGTGTCCGGACAAAGAGGTGTCACATGGCCAGGTGCAATTTTAGGGCTCATCTTTGTAGCAAACCAGGGTGTGAATCTGTAGCTGGGGTGGGGAACCTCAGGCCTGGGGCTAGATGCCTTGACTTTCCTGGATCCTGCCCCTGAGACCCAGCCATGCCATTACTCCCCTCCTGCAGGGCTGGAGCACACAAAATCTACTAGCCTGGACCCTCCAGGCTCTGGTGTGCGAGGGGAATGTGGGGAGTGTCTTTCTCCTTCTTAGTCAGGGACCATGTCAGTGAAGGTTTGATTTTTCTTCTCATTTGTGTGTGGCCCTTGACTGATTTTTCTGTCCCAAAAATGGATCTGCAACTCTGATTTACAGCATCCCAGCTCCTTCCAGCTTCCTATGCTCTGGAACTTTCAGTACCCTGTATTAGAAGTTAAGAACATAAGAACGGCCGTACTGGGTCAGACCAAAGGTCCATCTAGCCCAGTAGCCTGTCTGCCAACAGTGGCCAGCACCAGGTGCCCCAGAGAAGACAATGACCAAGCGATTTGTCTCCTGTCATCCTTCTCCAGCCTCTGACAAACAGAGGCCAGGGACACCGTTTCTATCCCCTGGCTAATAGCCTTTTATGGACCTAACCTCCATGAAATTATCTAGCTTCTCTTTAAACTCTATTATAGTCCTAGCCTTCACAGCCTCCTCTGGCAAGGAGTTCCGCAGGTTGACTACACGCTGTTTGAAGAAGAACTTTCTTTTATTAGTTTTAAACCTGCTACCCATTAAGTTAGTATCCAGCAAGCTGACATGCTGTGGATTCACACCCTGGTTTGCTATGCAGTAGCTCGCTATGTTAGGCAAAGCTCCAGAAGCATGTTTGAGATGTTGCTCAGCGTTTTCGCTGCTACCCGAGGATCAAGGCACAGGTGCACGAAGGGTGACATTTTCAGAGTCACCCAAGCTCCATTTTCACTTGGGAGCCTGAGACACTCACAAGTCCTTTTTGAAGATGTTCCTCTGGATCTATTTACACACCGTCCTTGGGAGCCTTATGGAACCCTCCACTTGATTGGACATTTGCTGCTTGATGTTCTTTGGGGTTCTGCTAAGGACACACAGGTCCACGCAGCCAGCTGATGTGTGTTCATTTTAGGGATGTTTGAGTGTTTAACAGTGTTGGTTACACTCAGCAAAGCCTCCTTCCCAGGAGCAGGGCGGGCAAGGGCTGCTTTCTCTGCTGCTGGGGAGGAGGCTTCTTTGCCCAGCGTAGCTCCTCTCTGAGATCTGGGCTGGCAGGGACTGACAGCCTTGCTCCTGGAGAGGCTTCGCTATGGGCTCGACAGTATAAAGCTAAGCTTCATACTGCAGAACCTGAAGCACGGGTAACCCAGTTACTCTTAATTCATGCTTGTATGGTTCCCCTAATACATGATTTTTAACATCCCTAGTTAATTTCTCACAGTAGCATTCCCTGCTCCTTGGTCTCACTGCCAGGAGAGCAGTCTCGAGTTAAACCAGGGGAATCTGCTTCTGTACCCATTGTAAATTGCTGCTGCATGATGGCACCCAGCTGGTACTAGTGTCACAATTATTATGTAAGAGGAAAATGGGTGATTGTTTGAATTTAACTGTGGAAGTGGCCCTCAGTCTCCCCAGAGGAGAAAAGGATGAAGAGCTTGTCCTGACACTTCTGTGGTGGCAGGAATCTCCCAGGAGTTTGTAATTAGACCTCCTGGCAGCATTATTGTCTCAAGGCAACCTCCCCTGTCATTTTCACCTTAAACTCTCATAACCAGGACAGGTGCCCTGGGAATATTGTTATTAATTTTGTTATTCCATAGGATGTTCAGTGGAGAGAGATCTCTCCCACTTCTTTCTTCTTACATTTTTTTTCTGACATTGCTGACAATTTGGCTCCGCATTGCTGGCCCTGAGTAGCTCTGGTTTTAAGCAAAAATTCCAGATCTGTAAGTGCTGGGTATTTTTTTTTCCAATTGCTTTGTGACTATAACTCATCCCCCATTTAGCTTTGTTCATAGCTCATTTGTCAGGAAGCCCTGGAGGAGGCTCCCTGGCTCCAATCAGCAATCCCTCCTCACCCTGCCTCTGCCCTGTGCCCATTACCACAGCAGGGGAATGCACTGTTTGTGGAAGTCCAAGGTTAATGCTGCTCTCTGAATTCTCCATCACTACATAGGGTATGTCTACACTACCACCCTAATTCGAACTAGGGTGGTTAATGTAGGCAACCGAAGTTGCAAATGAAGCCCGGGATTTGAATTTCCCAGACTTCATTTGCATCTTGCCGGGCGCCGCCATTTTTAAATGTCCGCTAGTTCGGACTCCGTGCCCGCGGCTACACGTGGCACAGACTAGGTAGTTCGGATTAGGCTTCCTATTCCGAACTACCGTTACTCCTCATGTAGCCGCGGGCACTGAGTCCGAACTAGCGGACATTTAAAAATGGCGGCGCCCGGCAAGATGCAAATAAACGAAGCCCGGGAAATTCAAATCCCGGGCTTCATTTGCAACTTCGGTTGCCTACATTAACCAGCCTAGTTCGAACTAGGGTGGTAGTGTAGACATACCCATACAGACTCAGTGTCACTTATTACAGCCTGTTGCCAGGACATGCCTGTGTATATGTTTACAGGTTTTCAGCAAATCCCTGTTAGGGATGTTAGAAACTAATTATTTTAATAACTATGTAACTGCTAAAATTCTTAGTAGATACATGGTTAATCAGTCCTCCCCTCCCCAAGGAAGTGGGGTGGCAGCCACTGTGCTCCCAGCCCCATTCCCAGGGGGACCCCTTCTGCACCCTGCACACACCAGGTCCCTCCTGTCACCCCTGGCCGCTGGGGGCACGAGCTCGCTGCGGACAAAGGCTGCTTCACCTTGGAGGAGTCTCTATCCAAGTGCCCTAAAGACAGGGGCTACTGCTGCCCTCAGGCTGCTGCCTCTGATACAGAGTATCTGTAAGAAATTGAATTTACTTTCACTCCTGCTGACCGAATGTGGTGGGGCCATGGACACTGAGCTTTCCTTTAAATTAAGATTGCACGCCCTTCAAAAATATATAGTCTAGCTCATCTGCAAGATATGGCCTTGATGCAGAAATCACTTGGGGAAATTCCCTGGCCTCTGGTGTGAGGATTGAGTGGCACGTGAGCCGATTTTCACGGGCACTCGAGCCTCCCCGCTGGTTCCCTATGGCGACTGTCCCAATTTTAACTGCCATTGCTCCTCGTGCAGCTCAGCAGCCTCTTTCCTGCCTCCTCACAGAGAGTGTAGGTTGCTTTATTGGAGCTTTGCTGGCGGGCAGCTGGGCCGGCTTTTGGTGGTGTGCATTTTCTAGCCACTCTGCCAGAGCCGGCCTTAGGCCAATTCGTCTGATTCGTGCTCCCCTCCTTCATTACTGTTCCCCTCCCTCATTATTGCCTCCTTCCCATCCCCCACTGTCTCCCCCCCGCATTCCCTTCCCTCATTACTGCCTCCTTCCCATCCCCCACTGCCTCTCCCCCCCCCCACATTCCCTTCCCTCATTACTGCCTCCCCATCCCCTCTGCCCTGTCCCCCTGCGTTCCCCTCCCTCATTACTGCCTCCTTCCCATCCCCCACTGCCCGTCCCCCCTGCACTCCCCGCCCTCATTACTGTCTCCTTCCCATCCCCCACTGCACCCTTCCCATGCTCCCATCCTTCTTTACTGCCTCCTTCATACCCCTGCTTTCTCCTTCCCCTCCATTTTGCTTCTTCGTCTTCCTGAAATTTTCTGTAGAGCTGCTTGTGTATAAAGAGAGAACTACATTTACAGCACCTCTCTGGACAGCCATATGCCTGCATCTCCTTCACCTATTTCTTCCATCTCTTGAGGCTGAGCTGTTTTACCCCCATTGCTTGTTCATATCTAGGACAGTAGAGCTACTAACTGTGGCTCTAGTCAGTGCCATACACCTTTCTCCACTTGCCTCTGCACTGTGAGGCTCAACCCAGGCTTCTCTGGGGCTGCAGGGCTATAATTGAGAGCCGGATTCAGCTCAGAGACTTGATAGCTTTTATCTCCCTGGAGTCTTGCCTGAGACAGCTAGTCTCTGATCTGAGTGTTGAGCTGGTCTTTGAAACGCAGACACATCCGCTTTCCTTTCCTTTCAAATTTTGAGCTCACAACTTCTCTCTCTTTTGGAGGGGATGAGTTAATGTCAAGATGCTCGCTGCAGCTTTTTATGTTCCGAGCTGCTGCTGGGGGACCGTGATTAACCACAGTGTCATTTGGGTTTGGATGTAATTCCCTTCTTTCGCCATTGCAGGTGCGGGTGCTGATGGGTTGTGGCACTGCTTGCCCTTTCAGGCTTTGCTGTCAGACTTTTGAAAAACTGAGTTGGATGCAGTGCAGCCAGTGGAAACTGGCAACAATGTCTATTTGGCTCTTGGGATTGAGTCTGTGGAAATCAATAAGATTAAATTTTAATTTGTTTTCTGTTTCAGTGCTTGTTCCTTTGTAAGGGCACCATTATATATCTATAAATACAACACTATGGTGGAAAATTGAAATTCAAAGGTTTTTTTAATAATTTTTTCCCTGATACTGCTCCTATGTCTTTATGGAATATACTTCCCTATCTATTCATTTGCCCTCATAAAGCATGTTCAGTCCTGCTGGTTCTTCTTTAAATAAATGAATACATGAAATAAATATATGAATAAATAAATGAATCAATGAAACAAAAGCTTTCAGTGTTCCCAAGTAGAATCTAGTCTCTAAGTATCTATTTAGGGTCTGCATTGCAATAGAATTAACCCACTTGCCCTTTACAGGCATGGGGTGTGATTTTTGATCTCATAATGGTTTTACTCCAGTGTAACTGTGACTTCAGGGGACTTATGCCTGATTTATACTGGCCAGTGTAAATCAACCTTCCAGTGTCAATGTGGAAATCCTGTGTTAAATAAATAGGTCTCTGTAGAACATCTTTTAAAAAGTCTTTCAGCTTTAATGCTCAAAATCCAATTTACTTTGCACTTTTTATTGAATTATTTTTTGAGCTCTGCTTATGTGGACAATTAAATTAAAAAGAGCTCATTTTCACTTTTGTTTCTGGTCACTTTCACTCTCAGGTTCTCTAGTGCTGCTGACAAAATTATGCCAGGTTTGCCTTTCAAGTGCTGCAGTGGAACAGTTAAACCGGAACAAAAATCTTTTTATTGACATTTAAAAATATGAGTTAAACATCCTTTGAGCATGACAGTTGGGATTGCTGACAGTTCATTTTTCTGAAGCCCCCAGCACTCTGGAACCCTTTTGCTTTCTGTCAGAGATTTAAAGCAAAAGAGACTTTTGCTCTCTGTGTATTTTAGTATCTTCCTTCTGGATCAGAAGCTCCATACAAGTGCATTGAAAGTGAATTTCTCTGTCCACTAAGAGTCATCCAGACTAAGTGATGCCAGACCCTAGGTTTTCAGAGGATCTGGAAATAATTCCAGTAGGTGCAGTAACCTCCAGTAGCTCTGAAGAGGGGAAAATAAGCTGTACTACACAGTACCTCTTCCCAGCTTGACAAATAAGTGCTTTCCTATACTTGTGCTGGTGACTAGACTTTAATATCACTTCCAAAGGCCTCCTTTGCATTTCAGATTTTCATGTTCAGGTGCTTCCTGGATGGGAGATAACTTGCAGTCCACTGGATAGGATATTTATATACAGTCCCACCCCATGTTTTGAAGGTCTGTACCTCTATCACTTTATGTGAGGGAGTATGAGACACTCAGCTACAGAAACCTGCTTAAAATGACTAGCAAAAGACATGTCCTTGGAGACAAGAGAGGAACAGAAATGAGTTGGTCAGTCACGCTCTGTGCAGGAAATGTTGGGAGGATTATTAATACACATCTCCAACATGACCCATTTCCCCAGTTTTCTTATTATGTTTGATTAATCATTTGCAAACAAAGCTAGGGAGAATTTCAGTAACTTTCTTTCAGACTTTCCAATTGTGTTTTTGCAGCTAGAAGAAGAGCACAGAGTTCACTGTGCCTCCAATGTGTCTTCTGGGCATTCCCATAGGGCAGGAGTGGGGAATTTTTTTTAGGTCAGGGGCTGCTGACCCACAGAAAATTCAGTCAGGGACTGCACAAAAGCAAGAAGCAACCCTCCCCCCCTAAAATAAAAATACCTCACTGACATGGCACCTGAGTAAAAAGCAGAAAGACACTTTCCACATTCCCCTCACACATCATAGTCTTGGGATTCTGGGCAAGCAGATTTTGTGGGTCCCCCTAGGCTCTGGTGTGTGGCAAAAAATAAGGGGTTCAATGTGTAGGAGGGGCTACTGGGAAACAAGCTTGGAGTGTGGGGTCTGGGTGGGAGTGAGAATCCTGGAGAGTGTTGGGGTTGGTGGGTTTGGGAGAGTGCAGGAGTGGACTGGGGGGTGGGGTTCAAAATAGAGTGATGGGGCTCCAGCCCTACGGGAGAGTCCACAGGGAGCGAGGGAGCAGGGGGCAGATGTAGAACATCAGCACAGGCTCCCCAATGCTGGGTGGGAAGGTGGGAAGGTGGGAGGGAGGTAGGGGAAGCCCTGAGCCTCGGGGGCTGGATCCAGGCAAGCCAGTGGCTGGATCTGGCCCCTTGACAATAGATTCCCCATCTCTGCTAGAGGGAATGGTGTACATGCTCTTGAAAGGTTTTATTAAAGGCAACTTCTTAGCTTTTCAGCTGTGGGACCAATTGCGTCCCTTTGTTTCACAAGAGTGCTCATATTGCTGAGAAGAGAGAAGGGAAAAAACCACCCTTTCTGCAGCAATGCTATAGAGATTTCTTCCTCTCCCAGTTGAGATCTGACAGAAGGCTCTGACTAGAAGACGCTGGATTTACTTTTGACGACATTGGTCCAATACTTAAGCCAGGTCTATGCTAGATAATTAAATTTGACCGAGTGGAAGTCGCTCAGTGAAAGGAAAAATCCTTTGAGTGATATTGTAAAGCTGACCTAAGTCCTCAGATTAATAGTGCTAGGCTGACAAAAGAATTCTTTGAGCCAGTGCCTCTCATGAGCCTCTCCTGTCAGCATAAGTAGCATCTCTACAGTTTACCCTGAAGCACTGTCTTATTGCAACCTACTGAATTGGTCCATCCCTACGTTGTAGAACCCTGGGAGGTTACCTGTTTAAGCCAAACCCTGCTTAGCTTGTAAGATGCACCCAAGTACCACGGTGATTTGACTCCAAGATGAAATGCACATGAGAAAAAATAAATAAATGTTTCTTGGTGTCTAGAAATTCAAACCTTCCAGATGGGTCAGTATTGATAGGGATGTAAATTGGATGCCTGGAGCAGCCCCTGGCTGCAGCCCCACAGGCCCACCATGGACAGGGGTGCCCAGAATATGTGGGCCTGCTTCGGATGCTTCGGGGCTGTTCTGGATGCCCTGAGCACCCCCTGCCTGTGACATGCCCAGGCCTACTGCAGACAGGCTGCTCTCAAAGTCTGTGGGAGCCCTTGCCTGCAATGCTCTGGGCCTGCCACAGACAGGAGCTACTGTGGACGCTCAGCGCAATCCTTATCTATGTTGAGCCCCATGAGGCTGGAGCAGCCCTCAGTTTCAGCCCCCACCAGTTAATGGGAATCAGTAAACATCACCTGTTAAAGGTGATGCTTACCAGTTCACCTTTCAGAAATCACATCCCTAGTATTGATCTGCTGTAATCCTGCCCTAATTATGTTTTAATCTTAATGTAGAAGCCACTGTATGCAAGAGAGAGCTTTACATTTTAAATAATGAAACACTGATTATTTCTGGCTTTTGCATAGGGTATGAGACTTGATTCTGATCTGAGATTTACCCCAATCTGGTTGCATTGACTTCAGTGGAATTACTTGTCATTTGCACCTTTGTATCTGAGATCAGAATCTGTCCTGTTGCTTTAATAGGCAAATCTTGCTCCCCAGCCCATGGAGGTGAATTCATGATCTAAATGGACAGGGCGGAACATAGTCATGCAGTGAATGTTTCCCGCATTGCTCTGGATATTCTCCTGTCGCATTAAATGATTTGCTTGTCTCTGTGCAGGATATGCCTGATCCGGAACGAGAATGCTTACATGCTTAAGCCTGGTCTGGCTTTGTGAGCTTGCCTTTCCTGTCTGCTGAAATGCTATAAATAACCCTGAAAGCATGGTTCAGCACTGGTGGCTATGAGTGTATATGGAATTGTGGCTGGAAAAAAGCCAAGAAAATGCCTCCTTCTAATTTCAGATCCGTGTTCTCAGAATAACTTTGTATTTCCTCACCTTTGGGGATTTTTTTAAAACAGCTTCATTAACCCCTCTGGATACTTTGGGGGTTTGGGAGACAGAGGATGCTGTGCTGGATTGTGATCTCTGCAGGAAGCTCATGTTGCCTGTAAATTGCTTCTGTAAACTCCTCCTATTCCCATGCCAAGTTTCAGCAGGGAAAATCAGGGTTGTGCTCCCAGATTGAGGATCCCATTGAAAACCTTTACTGCAAATATTTCTAGGTCTGCATGAGGATTTTCATAGCTCTTGAGGAGTTTCTTACATATATTTAATCACTTTTTTGATGAGCAGCTTAAAGGGTATAATCCTGATATTAGCAGGGGTATGCCATCCCAGAGAATATGTGAGAAACAAAGGGTTAAATTGGGACTTGTCTATCCAGTGTCCAGCGGGGAGCAGTAGGGATGTAGGAGGTCTCAGGCACCAGGCCATCAGGAGCCATGATTGTGCTCAGAAAGGATGCACTGGCCAGTGGGAATGGTGTGGAGGTGGAAGCGTGAGAGGGAGACTGATCATCCTTTCCCCTTAGAAGATGCTAGCAGTGCTGTTGGAACCAGATCAGAGCAGTCCCTGCTCTTAGCAAGGACTGTGACTGGAGCCAGCACCTCTGTCACTGCTCCCATTGCCCCTTTAGGTGACCAGTACTGGTCCATAGAGCAAGAATCCATGTGGGATGAGAAGAGTCTGGGTAGGCAAAGGGGGGATGCTTTGGGCAGAGTTTCAGCACAGGCCCCTCTTCTGGGATGTACCTGGAAAGTGGAATAGATCTTAGTGTGAGTCCATGTTATTCCACCTCTGGTTATTTGAGATGTGCCTGTCCCCAACAGCAGTCCGGGCTGCATGGCTACGTGGGATGGAACACAACGGGGAGATGCATAGCAAACCGTGAAGCACTGTGAAAAGTGAGTCCGCTCCTTGGGGCTGCAATATACTTGGAGCGCCGCAGGCTGACAAGCATTGACCCCTCTGATGATGCCAGTTCCCAGCTCCAGAGGTGAAAAGGAAACAGCACTCTGCACCACGTGTAGCTCAGGAGGTTTTCAGCCCATGAGAACAGTGCCCATCGCCTTGGGACAGTCACACGGCAGAATCAGGTCTCTTTCCGATATACTCAAGGAAATAGCGGACCATAAATTCTGTACTGCTGTCGTGCTGGTTCTGCTGCACAAGAGCGGAAAGGTCCATGGTCACCCTGCATTACAGAGCCCTGCCCTGCAGTTTGCATTTGTGCACCAGGGTACAGGGGGACTGGAAGGAGACAGGGCTCGTAGATGTGCAGCTACTCTGTTTTGTTGATAAGTGGGCACTGCTCTTTATATGGATTGACTGTCCTGTCATGTGGGCCAGAATCAGCAGTGTTGTAACCAAAGAGGTTCCCCTAATGTAGATAAGGCAATAGATGGGCAGTCAAGAGAACTGGGTACTAGGGATGATAAAGAGTAAACGGTTACTCATGGGTAGCCCTACCACCTGCGGTCCAGCTGCTGACAGAGGGTTGCTCCAGCCCTGCTGGTCCTCCATTCAGAGCTGCCAGCTCCTAGCCCTCTGGGGATGAATGCAAGTCATGGAAACAAATATATTCATGCCTTCTGAAGCACCTGGCATTGGCCATTGTTGGAAGACAGGATACTGGGTTGGATGGACCCTTGATCGTACAGATGCTGAATCGCTAATGGTTGGTATGTCAGGAATCTGAACTGAGTCTGAAAATGGGTCTTGCAGTGGAACAGTGGAAGGAATAGAAAACCAGTGGAGTTCTCATTCATCACACTAAAAACCGTTCTGCTATTTGCTTGTGATTGTCTTGGGGACAGAGCTTTGGTGTTTAAATAGCACCTATTCAGAGTGTGGAGGCAGCGGTGGCTTGGATTGCTGACTGCATGTGAAGATGGACACATTGTAGGTTAGCTCATTAAGGTCTCAGTGTGCTCCTGATGAAATCAATAGTGAAAAATCCCTATGCCTGGATGAGAAGTGGCCTTGAGCCCTATATGAAAATCCTGATACCCAAGCCGACCCCATCGAAGGGCACAGCTGCAGTGGAACTGCCACCATTCTGCTGCAAAAACCCTGCTAAGCCTCATTTGCACACCACACGGCTTTGCCTACCCTTAAAGACAGGCTCTTTGCCTGCAGAACTGGAGCATGTTCTCCTCATGTTGTTTGTCCTGCTTCAGAAATCTTAGATTAGGACTGTAGATAGATATTAACATATCTCTGCCACCCAGCTCTTCCCTCTGCCTGTGTGGCCTTTTAAACAGCTTGTTACAGTTGCGTGATTATCTGATAAATGCAGCGAGGGGCGTCAGCAATTACATTATGTGTCAAGTGTTAATCAGGCAGCTTTCTCGATAAAGGCATGGGGCTTTGTGTACATACAGTGAGATGACGTGCCCTGAATGCTGTTCCCAGCACTGTTACATTCTGGAGATGTGTATACTAGCCAGTTAATGCAAGAGAATGATGTCACTTCCCTGTTCCCAGGCACTTTCTTCTCCCTGCAGTGCTTTCTAGTCTCTAGAAGGCTAGAAAATTCAAATTCAATGCAATAGTCTGGGATAGCACAGTATTAAAAGTTGTGTCATTTGGGGTGAACTGGTTTTAAGGTTGAATCCTCATATGTGAGCATTATGATGACATATATATCATCTTTAATTATGTCATCACATAGACTTTCACAGACATTAGTATTAATTTTTTGGACTTGAGATACGTGGTATCTAAAATCTATGTAGATGTAAAATCATGTAGTTTACAGTTGTTCCAATGTGTGTGTGTGTGTGTTAAGGTTAAGGGGCAGAGTTAAGGTTGTGTTCAGCGATAGCTTGACTTGCAACCATTTCAGTGATGTGTTTTTGCATGCCATTATGTTCTGCCACAGCAATGATGAAGCCTGGTTGGGATAATTTAAGTTTATAATGAAATGCAAAATTTAATTTCACATGTAGGGATCTATGCAGCAGCAGTCTGTGGAGCTGTGATGGCATTACGTGAACAGCACGGGCTACAGAATTGTGTGTTTTCCCCTTTTAATGAAGCTCGCAGGAAATCTACACTATAAGGCATTGTTTCCTAAAGGAAGGGATCTTGCATGGAAAAGTCACTTTTTGGCAGTTGTCCGTTTTTATGAGTAAGGATAAACTTATTTCTTATCAGGCAGGCCGTATGTTACATCCCGTTGACACAGTGCTTTGAAAACAGTAGGATTTGTGCTCATGAAGACGTTGCCTAGCTGTGGTCCATAGATCACTCACTGATGGTCCCATGGGGCCAACTCCTCCTTGTTTCCAGTTGTGAAATGGCATTTAGAGAAGCTAAAAACACCATATTACTGCATAAAGCTGCTTCCCCATGTAAGCAGTTGTCTGTGGGTGCCACAGGGATATGGTGGGGAAGTTCTCTAGGGGAAAGAGTTGTGCAGTTGCAAGTGTGAGGGTAAGATGGATGATCTCTCTATTCAGATGCGATGCCTGCTGTGAAAACTGTGTGCAAACTGCTGTGTTAGTGGGGATCCTAAATCCTGGTCTGGTGTCAACGCCATCTCTCGGAGAGCGGGGCGCTTTCAGCTAGCATCCCACTTCCGTTAGCTCAGGAGCAGAGCAGTTGTACATGGTTAAAGTAAAAGATGGGGCATAGTCTACACTGGCAATTGACAGTGCTGTAACTTTCTAGCTGAGGGGTGTGAAAAAACACCTCCCCCAGAGTGCAGCAAGATGGTGTGAAACCCGCACTGGTTAAAACAGTGGTGTGAACCCGGCTACAGTGCTGGGAGCCACAGTCCCAGGGCTGTTAGCTACTCCCCAGGCAGAGGTGGTTTACATAGAGCTCTGGGAGAGAGCATTCATACCATGGCCACACTTTCAGTTCGAAACGCTGCTGGGGTTGCTCTTTAAACTTTCAAGTGTAGATAAAGCCTTAGAGAGGGAATCCTTCCCCATAGTTCTTTAGTATGATGGGGTTGGTTTATGTGGTTTTAGTTAGTAGATGGAACTGATCCTCTAGCTTTCAGGATGTATCTTGTGTGCTTTTGGAGTCTGAGGGTAAGAATTCAAATCCTCTGCTTCCTCCCAGTGTAGCTGATGGGGCATGTCTGCTTCAAACAGCCAAACCGGACAAGAGAGCTTAGTGCACAGGAACATGTACCATAGCAATGTGAAAATTAGCTACCTTTTTCCCCCTCAAACCTTATGCTGTAATTTTGGTCCCAATTAAGGCAAGTGTTTGCTTTGTTTTTTAATCTAATTCCTGTTATTCCAAAGCCAGAAGCCTATGACCATTAGTCTGACTGCCCATATGACAGAGAGGGAGAACTGTTGCATTCTCAAGACATCACTAGGGCAGATTGGAATACAGCCTTGAGAACAGAAACCTAGTGGAGATAATACAACTGACCACTGGGTGGCTTCCACGTAACACGTTGAGGGGAGAACTCTAGCTCTGAAGGCTGGCACAGTCTGTTTTGGAAGGCTGGGGTGGAACAGAGTGTTGGTGGTCACTGACAAAGTGCTATCACAGCTCCTCCCCCTACTTTGACTTCTTCCTCTCCTCGTATTCTCCCCCTCTCTCCCGCCCTCCATGAAATGGTCATGTATCAGATGACCCTGCAAGAAGAGACAGGGAAAATCAGATGGCAGTTTCAGGGATTTAATTGCCCCTACCTGACCCACGCAGTCTAGCTGAACTCAGTTGTCTTGGTGGTGCATAGAGTGAAATGTGGGCCTGCATCTACCGTGGCCCTCTGAAAGTCTCCATACTGTGTTAAAGGGACCTTGAGGTGTGCCTGGTGGCTCTCTGCCAGCTAGTGCTGTGTGCAGACTATAGGCACATCTGATTCCCAAGCATCTCTGTGCCTGTCAGCAGGATAACAGCAGTGAGCTGCAATTGCAGCAGCTTCTGGGTCATCTTCAGTGGATGCCCAAGAAGGAACAAATAGCAAATCTCTAGCTTGGCATGGTCCATCTTTGAGAGGAAAGTTTGTCTGCAGGGGCGGCCCCTCCATATAGGCAAACTAGGCGGTCACTTAGGGTATGTCTAAACTACATGGCTCCGTCGACGGAACCATGTAGATTTGTTTGTTTGGCAAAGTCAAATGAAGCCGCAATTTAAATGATCGCGACTTCATTTACATTTACATGGCTACCACGCTGAGCCAACAAACAGCTGATCAGCTGTTTGTCCACTCAGCGCGCTAGTCTGGACGCTCCCCTGCCGACATCAAAGCCCTTTGTCGGCAGCCCCGGTAAATCTCATCCCCCTTCTGCCTCTTGTAGGTAGACTTTTACAATGGGCTCAATATGCAAGAAAGACATGGCCCAAAGAGCTGTGTAGTTTTTCAGCATGTTTCTCTTTGCCCTTAGCAAACAAACTCTCTCCTTGCTCTGTCTGCCTGCTGGATTGCTCAGTGATGTCACAATCCTCCCATTATGCTGTCATAAACTGGGGGGCAGTGAAGGTAGATAAGCCTTTGTGAATGAGGAGAGCAACAAAGGAGCCTTGTTAGAAACACACTCAGGAAAGGGTTGGTAAGTGCTATTGCAGAGACTGTCCTGGAGCATCTCTGGGGAAAGTATAGCCTAGGCAGGTGGCAACACAAGCTGCCCACGCTGAATCCACCTACTTGCCTTTCCCCAGAGCTGGATGGTCCCGCCTCTGGAGATGACAGGATGGGTCATTCTCTCCCATCTAACTAGATTCTCTGTCTGTGGCCTGTCTGATCCGGGGCCACATGGTGACTTGCCAGCCAGGGTGCTGGTGGTTTCAGGGATTTGGACACCTTTGCACTATGAACAGGTCTTCTGCACCAACTTGGTTCACAGCAGCCACTCAGTAAACAAGGGAGTTCAGGGGGCGGGAGGGGGCAAAATGAGACCACACGCAAGGCACCTTTAAAACTTCTGCATGTTTTTCTTCACTAGGCAAGAATCCCTCTCCCACCCCCCATCTGGACTAGCCAGCTCTTCACACCTGTTGTTTTATTTTCTATGAGCTAGACTGCAACTGGTTTAGGGGGTTGTTGTTCAAATGCAAACCCCACGCTGGGCCAGATGAGCCTTTGAGTATCACAGAGAGCCTGTGAAAGTTGGGGATGGAGTTACTGGCCACTCAGAGGGTGAAAACACTAGGACTGACTGATTTCCCCATCTCCGTTTTTCCACTGATGTAACACCACAGATTTCAGTGGGTTGCTCCTGGGCGTTTGCTGGGGTGAGCAAGGTCAATAGCAGACCTTTGTATCCAGAAATTAGAGGCAGGGAATAGATTGTACAAAATTCTAGGGGCTAAGTTTCACCTTTACACCCAGCCAGCTATCTGCTTCTTTTCTGTGCATTGCTTGGACAGTAGCTGGGTGGAACTTATCCTTGCCTTAGCTGCTCTAGGGGGATTTCCCCCTTCATCATCCCATGGAGCAGGAAACAGTATTCTGGGATATGTGTGACCCAGATCTTTCCAGAAGCCAAAGATGTGGGGCTGTCACCCTGGCTGCCTTTAGGCTCTGTCTATAGGGAAGCTCTCTCAGACACAGACCTCTTGGATGGGCAGTAGTATGGCATCTTCAAGTTGGAAGCTACATTGCTGGGTATGGGCACTATGCATCTTCAGAACTTGGGCTTCACCTTGAGTGGAGGCCAGTCTCTGTGCTATGAGGGTGTCAGGCAATGATCCGTCTAGATCAGTGTTTCTTAAACTTTTTAAGACCGAGGAACACCAAACAATATTTTTTTTTAATGAGGAACACGAAGGATTTTTTGTTGAGCGCCAAAAAAAAAAAAAAAGTCTCCTGCCCCTTTATGGGCATTCATTTTGAATTCTGTTGTTCTCCGTGGCACATCTCCGACTGCCCTGTGGCACACCGGTGTGCCAGGGAACACAGTTTAAGAAACACTGCTCTAAGTTTTCCCCTCTGTGTGCAGAATAAATTGTGTTCTATGCACCAAGGCATGTGCAGATGGGCACCACCAATAGAAACATGTGCTGTTGGCTGTGGGCACTCTGCCAGTCAGCTAGGTGGCATTTGAATCTCTCCTTGGTGGCCGCCCAAGCTCTCAGCTTACAGGGAACACTGGTGCCGGGAAAGAACAGTTCTGTAGCTTCATTGTGCCTATTGGGGTCCAGGAAGAAAGCTGGTGTAAGTCTATAGCTTCCCTGCTGCATGAGAAGCAGTTTGGTCTAGTGGCTAGAGAACCAGACCGGGTTCTATTCTGGCTCTGCTACTGATCAGAACATTTCACTGTGCTGTACCACAGTTTCCTGTAGAATGGGAACCTACTGACCTCTGTTGCAAAGTGCTCTGCTGATGACCACAAGCAAAATATGAGTCAACAGTGTGACACAGTTACAAAAAAAACAAATATTGTTCTGGGATGCATTAACAGGAGTGTTGTGAGCAAGACATTAGACGTCATTCTTCCGCTCTACTCTGCGCTGATTAGAATTCAACCGGAGTGTTGTGTCCAGGTCTGGGTGCCACATTTCAGAAAAGATTCATAGATTCATAGAATGGATTCATAGAATCATAGGACTGGAAGGGACCTCGAGAGGTCATCGAGTCCAGCCCCCTGCCCTCAAGGCAGGATCAAGCTCCGTCTACACCATCCCTGACAGATGTCTATCTAACCTGTTCTTAAATATCTCCAGAGAGGGAGATTCCACCACCTCCCTTGGCAATTTATTCCAATATTTGACCACCCTGACAGTTAGGAATTTTTTCCTAATGTCCAATCTAAACCTCCCCTGCTGCACTTTAAGCCCATTACTCCTTGTCCTGTCCTCAGAAACCAAGAGGAACAAATTTTCTCCTTCCTCCTTGTGACACCCTTTTAGATATTTGAAAGCCGCTATCATGTCCCCCCTTAATCTTCTTTTTTCCAAACTAAACAAGCCCAGTTCATGAAGCCTGGCTTCATAGGTCATGTTCTCTAAACCTTTAATCATTCTTGTCGCTCTTCTCTGTACCCTTTCCAATTTCTCCACATCTTTCTTGAAATGTGGCGCCCAGAACTGGACACAGTACTCCAGCTGAGGCCTAACTAGTGCAGAGTAGAGCGGCAGAATGACTTCACGAGTTTTGCTTACAACACACCTGTTAATACAACCTAGAATCATATTTGCTTTTTTTGCAGCAGCATCACACTGTTGACTCATATTCAACTTGTGGTCCACTATGACCCCTAGATCCCTTTCTGCCATGCTCCTTCCTATACAGTCGCTTCCCATCTTGTATGTATGGAACTGATTGTTCCTTCCTAAGTGGAGCACTTTGCATTTCTCTCTATTAAACCTCATCCTGTTTACCTCCGACCATTTCTCTAACTTGCTAAGGTCATTCTGAATTGTGTCCCTATCCTCCAAAGAAGTCGCAACCCCACCCAGTTTGGTATCATCTGCAAACTTAATAAGCGTACTCTCTATCCCAATATCTACATCATTGATGAAGATATTGAACAGTATGGGTCCCAAAACAGACCCTTGAGGAACTCCACTTGTTATCCCTTTCCAGCAGGGAAAATTCTCCAGATGTGGAGAAGTTCCAGAAAGGAGCATCAAGAAAGATTAAAGGTCCAGAAAACATGACCTATTAGGGAAGACTGAAATAATTGCATTTGTTTAGTCTGGAGAAGGGAAGAATGAGAGGGGACATGATAGCAGTTTTCAAGTACCTAAAATGATGTTACAAGGAAGAGGAATTAAATTGTTCTCCTTGGTGCCTCTGATGACAGAACAAGAGACTTAAATTGCAGCAGGGGAGGTTAAGGTTGGATGTTAGGAAAAACTTCCTAATTGTCAGGGTGATTATGTACTTCAATAAATTGCCTGGGGAGGTTGTAGAATCTCCCCCATTGGAGATACAGGCAGTCCCCGGGTTACATACAAGATAGGGACTGGAGGTTTGTTCTTAAGATGAATCTGTATGTAAGTCGGAACTGGCGTCAGCCGCTGCTGAAACTGATCAGTTTCAACAGAGGCTGAATCTGGACGCCAGTTCTGACTTACATACGGATTCAACTTAAGAAACCCAGGCGTAGGCAAGAAAAGCCTGGTCTGCTGGGAGGGGAGGGGGGACACTAGCTGCACCCCCCCCAGCAGACCAGGGAGACGCGGGTGGCGGGACCACCCGCGTCCTCCATGGCTTTGCTCCGTCTCCCTGGACTGCTGACCAGGGAGACAGGGAGCAAAGCTGCGGAGCATGCCCGCAGCAGGACAGCCCAGGCGCGCCCGGGCTGTCCCGCTGCGGGCGTGCTCCGCGGCTTTGCTCCACGGCTTTGCTCCGCGGCTTTGCTCCGCGGCTCCTTGGTCTGTGGGAGAGGTCTCCCCCCCCCGCAGACCAGGGAGACGTGGAGCAGCTTTTCTCGCCCCGGAGGACCGGGGCGGCGGGACTGCAGCGCATCTGGGCGTCCCACCGCTCCAGTCCTCCGGGGCGAGAAAAGCCCCGTTCGTAACTGTGGATCCGACATAAGTCGGATCCGTGTAACTCAGGGACTGCCTGTATTTAAGAGCAGGTTAGGTCATCCTGTAAGGATGACCTAGATGGTGCTTGGTCCTGCCGTGAGTGCGGGGAACTGGACTTGATGACCTTTTGAGTTCGTAGTATTTTATGTTTCTATGAAAGTGCTGTCTGTTACGACCTGGTAGTGGTGTTATGATTCTGCCTGGGTGAAGGTGGCTCATTTAGTGCATGATTCATTTGTATCTGGGTGACGTCAGCTGCGTTAGTTCCAAATCACAACAGTGTGAGAGGAGAATCCACCCCATTGCACCCACACCAGCTGCAGCGTGTAGAATAATTTGAGACTCATCCTGCTTTGCTGGGCAGATTTTCATTGGTCAGGAGAGCTCCCTGAGGCTGGTTAGCAAGGGCTAACACCTTGAACAGCTAGGGTTATGTCTACACTGCAATGCTATTTTGGGATACTGGAGTATTCTGAAATAGCTATCCCAAGTCTTCACCGCAAGCTGGTTATTTCGAGCTCACTATTCCGAAGTCCCTGTAAACCTCATTTCATGAGGAGTAAGGGACCTTTTGGAATAGTGCTTTATTTCGAAATTTGGCACTGTGTAGACAGCGCCAAATGACGACATAAGCTATTCCGAAATAGTATCAAAATCAGATAAGCAATTTGTGTAGCTCAAATTGCATATCTTATTTCGAGTTACAGAGCAATGTAGATGCGCCCTACAGTTTGACTGCATATATGAGCACCTTTTTTGATCCTGTGACCAATCCAGCGAAAGTGCTTCTATGCCAATCAGCTCTTCAGTGTGGGTTAGGAAGGCCGTGGTTTGCATGTGCCTGGAAGGGTATTTGCACACTTGCTATTTGCCTTTTCACATTGAGGCTCTGCCCTGGAATGATGTAGGGAATAGATAGTTATAAATCTTGGGAAGCACAATAAAGCCCTAGCATTTGCTGGGTGAGAGTGGAGGTGAGCTGTCAGCAAGGCATGTGGGGGATTAGCTAGGCATCTCCCATCACAAAACATGGTAAGTGCCTCCAGCTGTGCGCAGGCATCTGTGTGAAGGGGTATGTGCTTCCCGGTCAGAGAGGGGGGCATATCAGCCCTCTGGATCTTGAGGACCCCAAAGGTTGAGATCCTGATCCAAATTTGGCAAACAGCCCCTCTCTTTTTTTAATGGAAACCCAGTCCTCAGGCTTGTCCAGTCCTTGGGGTATTTGAAATCCAAATCCCAAGCTTGTGACTTTAGCCCATTTCTAGTGTTTATTGGGCTGAAGTGGGGAACATGCTTCAAGAATGATTCCCCCCTCCCCACTCCTCAGTGTTTTTTAAAACCCGTGGGAGTTGTGTCTGACTGCTTTCCCCATGCTAGACTCTTCTAAGCACCAGTGGAATTTTCTCTGCTCCCCCCCCCCCTCCTGGATGCTTAATGTTCTGTGTTTTATTTAATAAATGTGTATAAAAAGCCATCTGCCTGACCCCCCTTCTTCTGCCAGGTGTTTTGCTTTATTTGATCAGCACTGTGTAAACTGAACAATGTAAAGCAATCCAGACTTACCTGGCTGTTAGTAACAATAATTGGAAAGCCTGGCTTTGCTAGGAAGAACACTCTTTTTACTGAAAATTTCATCTTTTATTTAGAATCTTGCTGCTACGAACCCTGGCTCTTTTCAAGCCTGTTTAATTAGTAACCACTGAGCACATTATGACACATGTTCCTGTTTTCCCAGTAAGTGCTAGGTAGTCTGGCCCAGGAGGGGGACTTGTCTTGTGCTGGGGAGGGGAGAGATAAGACAAGCAAAGGAAGGAGTCAAGGGTAACTCAGGTGTAACGATCACATGTTCGTGAGAAGATGAGTCCTAGAAAGGGCATCTCTCTCTGCTTCCCCCCCCCCCCCCCCCCCCCCCGGTCTTGCTGTGCTAGGGCTGAGGTAATTGAACAGAATCCAGCGGCTTGAAAAGTGAAAGAGAATTCAGTCACTGTGGAGAGCAGCCGAGGGGCTCCCAAATGAATAAACGCAGCTAGGACAGCATGGAATAGGTTCTGGATTGTTTTCTGTAGCTCCTCAAAGGATTTTGAAGTGCCTGCATGTGTGTTAAACATACAGTAACTTAGCCAACATTCCTTTTATCTGCGGTGTTGTACTGCAGATCTGGAGCTCTGCTTTTTTTAACCTTGCCTCTCTCCTAGCACCGTGGGGTGAGGGTGGTGGTGGTCAAATTTAGCAGTCTTTTTTAAAAAAGATTTTGTGCTGGGAAGCATGGGGCTGAAAGTCTGATCTGCAACAGAGAAATAACTTCTCTTCCTCCTCTCTCCCCCTTCCTCTTTGCAGAAAAAAGCAGAAGCTGCCCACAGGATTCTGGAAGGATTGGGTCCTCAAGTGGAACTGGTAAGCCTTGTCTTACAATATGGGGATTTGGAGGGCAGCCAACTTCACAGAGGTCTTGGGAGGCAAGCACACCATGCTTGTGTGTATGTGTAAACTATAACAAGGAAGGATTCTTCACTGGCTGTACACCAAAGCAGGAAGCAAAGCAGATAGGATGAATATTAAAAAAGAGAGTGAGAGAGACTCTTAAAAGACACACAGACAATATTAAGACACACAGATACAATATTAAAACACATGCATGTGTATTCATACACTCTTTAGACATGCTGACACAATAATAAGGCACACATGCGTGCATGCACACACACTCTTCAGAGATGCAAACCACATACACCCCTTAATCTTTATCCTGCTTTCCCTGCTGCTACCAGAGTCTAGGTGGGAGGCATTTACCCAAAACATTATTGGTACTTGACCTGCATTTGAGAATCCATGATGCTGTTGTTTTCATCCACCACATTGTTGGTATTTTGCATTCACCCTCTTGGGGGCTGGTGAACATCAGGGTGCTGTGTGCAGATTATCTCTTTGTGGGGGCTCCCATCCCCCAGGCCCATATGTAATATGGTAGTGGGGGGAAGGGCAGGAGATTTGTCAGAAGAGCATGTTCCAGGAGTAAATGTTTAGAGCAGGATGACCCGTCATCAATGATTTGGTGAAGTTGTGAGACTCCAATCCCCATCTCTTTCAGCTGCCTGTCATCCTTCAATCATAATTATTAATGGTTGCTGTCACATTTCAGCTATCCCTTCCCCTCCACCCAGCAAGCCCTGTTCTGTCTCCAGCGAACACAAGGGACAATAGGATCCCTGAGCTGTTGGAGAAAACGGCTAATTGGCGGGCACTGAGTTGGAGCTTTCCAGGAGAACTCCCTCTAGTCTACACTATATAAAGGGAGCAATTGGGTGGTAGATTGAGGCTCAGTCCTGTCTCATGCTGAGCACCTTTGCAAGTTGCCGGGAACCCTAGTACCAACTGATTGAAGCCCTAAATGTATGGGGGAATGGAAAGTGCTTTTCCTGCTAGATGAATAGTCCCAGGGAAGATGGCTCAGGGCAGGGAAAGCTTCCTGTCCAGTACTAATTTAGAAGTGTTTGGGATAGTGTGGCATTGATCTCTTGTGTGTATGTATGCATGAGTGTGAACATGAGGTGTGTCTAGGAGGTAAATGATCTTCTGTTCACATCTCATTTAGAGAAAGTGCATCACTGTGTCTCTCTGTAGACCTCAAGTTGTTAAACGCTGCAGAGCCTCTTTCTGCTTCTCAGGTTAGTTGTTTTCAGGCTTGGTGCTCGTCCTGTAAATTGGGTGTGTTTAAAACAATCAGTAAATGGCACCGTGTAATGTTTACTGAGGCTAACCTGTCTCTCTGCTGCTGCATACACCCTATGTCTGCGTCTAGACTGGCAAGCTTTTCTACAAAAGCAGCTGCTTTTGTGAAAAAACTTGCCAGCTGTCTACACTGGCCGCTTGAATTTCCGCAAGAAAACACTGACGATCTCATGTAAGATTGTCAGTGTTCTTGCGGAAATGCTATGCTGCTCCCGTTCGGGTAAAAGCCCTCTTGCGCAAATGCTTTTGCACAAGAGGGCCAGTGTAGACAACGCGGTATTGTTTTGCGCAAAAAAGCCCCGATGGCGAAAATGGCAATCGGGGCTTTCTTGCGTAAAACTGCATCTAGATTGGTGTGGATGCTTTTCCACAAAAAGTGCTTTTGCGGAAAAGCATCTGTGCCAATCTAGATGCTCTTTTCCGCAAATGCTTTTAATGGAAAAATGCTTTTAACGGAAAAACTTTTCTGTTAAAAGCATTTGTGGAAAATCATGCCAGTCTAGACGTAGCCTATCTGTTCTAGGCCCACTTCTGAGTGGGACATGAAAACATGGCCTGTGTGCACATACTGCAAAATGGGGAGGAGAGTTTGTTCTTTTCCCATCCCCCTTCCTTGCCATGTTGTGCTTAGCACAGCAGGGCTCCAAGCATGACAAGGGCCTCTAGGAGCTACTGGGACCAAAGAAATTATGTTGAGAAGCAAGAACTCTTTTGCATCAGAAAGAAAGTCACTCAGGGAAGGAGGACAGAGGTTCCCATGCCTGCCTTTCTTGGAAGTAATCCTCTGCAGATATAGGCATGCACACCAATCCTAGGTGAACCCTCAAGTCTGCTAGGCTCTTGTGCACCTCTGGGTCCCTTGGAGCCAGTTGCCTGTGAAAGGTCTGCAGAATTTTCCTCAGTTTAGCTGAAATATGTCTGCATGGATTGCTCCCAGCGTGGCCGCAGACATGGTTGTCTCACTAATATGTGTTCAGGAGCGCCCTGGTTCCGACATTCACTCAGAGGTGGTGACAGATAAATGTCTGTTTGATCAGGAGGCAGCTTGCCAGGTGCTGATAGCTCAAAGTAAGAGGGTCGCTGAGGAAATTGGTTAGTCAAAACTGAGAGAGGCAAGAGGTCATAGGCATGTTAGCAAACCACGGACTGTGATCTAGGGCCGACGGTTACATCCTTTCAGCATTAAAATGTTAAACAATGTCAGGTTGGAATCTAGAGCTCCACCTCCTCATAGAAGTGATTGTTTTTGAGCGGAGAGATTGAAACTTGTTTGATTTCTTTCTTGTTTCCCATTCCGGTGGTCAGACAGATTGGCAGTTTGAACACTGCAGTGCTTTGGAAATTGCATGGGGCTTTCCTTCTGTTTCATTTCCAAAATAGCATCCTTATAGTCAAATCTCTCAGAATACATTGAACTGTCTTCTCATTTTTCCAAGAGGACTTTCTCCAGAAGGAATAGGCTGTGCTCATCTTGCCTTAGGCAAATGCTGACTTGGATTTGTCATGTGTGCTTATCTAGATCTGTCACGTGCTTGTAATATCAACTGGGTATTTATACAATCTCTTTCTGTGGGATGTATATGGAACACAAGGAACAACAGCATTTTCGCAACCACTGCGCAGCTCATACTGAAGCATTTTATTGTCTGTGGTCACCGGTGAGATTTTTGTCTTTCTTTTGGATGGGTTAAGAATGTCTCTGTTTGTTTCCCCGTGGGGGTAGAATTAGCGCGATGTGGATATTGTGTCTATGAAAGATGAAAGTTTCTACCCTATGGGCAACTAATGACAAGAGATGTGTTGAGCGTAATTTTGGGATTTTAGAGTTCCATGTTTCATAATCTTCGGGTTTCTATTGTGGAATGGTGTTTCATTCATACAAAACAATCTGAATGGTTAGTTAACAAAAAAATGTGGTGCATTCATTGTTGTTGTAGCTGTTTTGGTCCCTGGTTACTGGAGAGAGAAAATGGGTGACAATATACAAGATTCTGGATATTGTTTCTCTCAAGTTTTTCTTGTGTCAGGATAAGAAAAATTAGCAGAAACTGGTGACATGAATCAAACTGTTGTATTTATGGATGTGAGCACAAGAATATATCCTAATCCAGTTTACTCCATCACTCTGAAGAAAGACATTTTCTTTTATCAATATGTTTCCTCACCTACGTTCCTATCCTGGCAATCCCCGTGTCAGAGCTCATGGCAGAAGTGCGCTGTTATGTGTCACTCCATCATTCTTGCAAAGGGAGTCCCTTCAGAAGCATTATGCTGATGTGATGCAACAGAATCGCATCTTGAGGTTTTCTTTTCCCGGTACAGGCATTGGTCTTTAAGGGTGGACTTACCCTTCTGGAGTTTCCTGGACTTAGTAGAGCAACTACCTGGTCAATAGGAAAGGGAGGACCATAATCATAGAATGAGGATTCCACAACTAGAATTACTGATCAATAGTTTCTTGCCAGCTGAAATGCTGAGACACCACTATTTACCTCTTTCTATTATGAAAACTGATCATTTATTGCCACCTTTTGTTTCCTTTCTTTTAGCCAGTCACTGATTATTGAAAGAACCTTCTCACTTATCCCATGACTGCTTGATTTGATTCAGAGGGTCCTTGTCAAAGGCTTTCTGAAAGCCTAAGTATATTGTATTGACTAGGTCATGCTTGTTGACACCCTCATAATTCTAACAGATTGACAGAGGGTGATTTCCCAGTACAAAATCTGTGACTCTTACATAAACACAATACGTTGAGAAAGTGTCTGATATTTTTCTTCTTTACTGTAGTTTTAACCAGTTTGACTGACGCTGCCTGTGATTGCCAAGATTGCTTCTTGGGCCTTTTAAAAAATAAGTGTTACATCAGATATTCTCCTATCAGCTGGGACAGAGACTGATTTAAAGGATAGGTTACATACTACAGTTCGGAGTTCTGCAGTTTCACATTTGAATTTCTTCAGGACTCTTGGGTGAATAACATCTGGTCCTGGGGATTTACTACTGTTTAATTTATCAGTTTGTTCCAAAACCACTTCTAATGGCACCTAAATCTGGGATAAGTCCTCAGATTCATTTCCTCAGAGGAGAGGCTCACATCTCACCGACATCCTCTGCAGTGAAGACCAGTGCAAAAAATTGATTTAGTTTCTGCACAATCACCTTGTCTTCCTTGAGTGATTCTCTAGCACTTCAGTCATTCAGGAGCCCCTTCCTGCTTCTGAGGTACTTTTTTTTTCTTTTTTTGCAGTTAGTTTTTGTGATTTTTGCTGAGTCTTCAAATTCTCTCTAAGCTTGCCTTATTATACATTCACACTTAACTTACAGAAGTTTATGCTTCTTCCTATTTTCCTCACTAGGATTGGACATCCAGTTTTTAAAGAATGTCATTTTGTCTCTTTTATTCTACTGGTGCTTTCTGGTCCATTTTTTTTTTTTTTTTTTTTTTAATTTGGCATATACATTTATTGGTGGGGCTCCATCTTTGAAAAACAAGCTTGTAGGACAGGGAGTAGTAGTATCCTGCTATAATCTGAAAAAATCCATTGGATGGGTGTGGCAGGGTATTAGATGTTGGCAAATTATTGTGAGAGGCTTGCTGAGCCAGCAGAAGAGCCATTAATCCAAGCCTTCCAAAGATATGGCTTGTGGAATCTGATAAACACAGGCAAAGCCAACCCTTGGGCTCTTTGACATTGTTCTTTTCATTAGGTTAATGTGAAACAAAATTACAGTCTTCCCTCAGTTCATACTTAACCGCGTGATCATGATGAGTGATTATGGCTAGTTTGTATTTAACTATTGCCAGGATATAGATTTCACCCATAAACCATCTGCCACATGCTCCGGCTGTTTGACCACATTTTGTGTTAAATCACTCGTAGATAGTTTAGAGAAAGTTCATGGATAAATTGCCTGCATAGTTGGATGTTGTTTTAGTGGTTAGACAGAGATTGTGTCAATTGTTGTGTGTGACGGGGCATGGTTGGCTTTATTAACACAGTGTGGAGTATGCTCACAAACCCTTATTTTTAGAATCAGGCCAGTGATTAGATGTGTTGAAGAATCAGGCCAGTGATTAGATGTGTTGATTTGGTTTTGATCCTGAATTCTTGGTTTTCTCTCTTGGTACTGACGCCATTGCATCCTGGTGCCATTTTCCAGCAATCTCTCTTGCAGTAATGGCTGTTGTGACATTCCGTGTTTCCTCTTCACATTCTTCAGTGGCCTGCTCTGCTACCCGCTGATATATAAATGGTATAAAACTGATTTGTAATGCAGAGGAAAAACTTGTGCCAGAACTTCTTCTTCCCACTTAGCCAGTGTAACTCAGCCCCCAGGTTGAGATCCTCCATGCAGAAAAAGGTATCCTGAGTGCAGTGCATCGTATTCTGTGATGTATGAAGCACAGATCAGATGCTCTTTTAACAAGACCAGTCCAGGGCAGAGATGCCTCCCCTCTGACACAGGGGCTTGACACAGCTCTCCAAGTGGGGGCAGGAAGGCAAGCAACAAAAGAAGATAAAAGAAAAAAACACTGCATCTGGGGAAGATAACGCTCTCATCTCCTCAACGGCTGGACGGTGCTACACCAGTTTACACGAGCCTGCTGCATCTGGCTTGTTCAGAGCTGTCTTTATCTATACGCAGAAAGCAGCTACATAAGGCACCCGAAAATTTGGGGCACCGCTGGGACTTAATGTCCATTTATCTGACTCTTCCTAGCCCTTTTACCTCTGAAGAGGGTCTAGTTAACTTAAAAGTGAAAACGCCTGCCAGAGCTATTAGCAGAACAGTAAACCCTGTGAAAGAGCCATTCAGATGGCAATGAAGCCGTTTAACAGGTATTTGCCAATTCCAGGTACAGTTTCTGCATTTACTGTGTATGTCGACAGGACCTTAGTTTAAAATCTGTTTTAAAAATATTTCATTGGAGTGTTGCTGAAGGTTATAAAATCACATTTCTAAAAAATCGTTGTCCATCCCGGCTGCTGTCTGTTAGAGGGGCACCAGTTTAATAGCATTGTGTAGGGCCCCATAAATCCTAAGGACAACTCTGGGCTTGTTTAGTTATCTACAAATGCAGATGCAGAACAAGGAGCAATGGTCTCAAGTTGCAGTGAGGGAGGTCTAGGTTGGATATTAGGAAAAACTCTTTCACTCGGAGGGAGGTGAAGCACTGAAATGGGTTACCTAGTGAGGGGGTGGAATCTCCGTCCATAGAGGTTTTTAAGTGCCAGCTTGACAAAGCCCTGGCTGGGATGGTTTAGATGGGATTGGTCCTGCTTTGGGCAGGGGGCTGGACTCGATGACCTCCTGCAATTTCTTTCAATCCTAGGATTCTGTGATTTTCCAAGGTGCTTTTTGCTTCCTCTCCTGGCTCCTTCAACTCAGACTTGTCCCCAGGGCTTTGTGTCTGTATAGTTCCGAATGGATACCAGGGCTCTATTTCTCATAGAAACCTTATTCCCAACCAGTAAAAGTTCCATGTCTCATTGATGGATCTTTTCCATGGCTGTGAGCTAAGAGGGATGCCCCCAGCAACTAGGAGCAGGGTGAGGGCTGGGAGCTGTTCCCACCACTCAAGGCTAGTCGGGGCTTTTGGGTGGGACTTGGGTGCAGGAGGCTTGATATCATCAGCTGCTCTCATCTTTAAAAATGGACATGCAAGGCCTGTTCTGATTGGTGCTGAGAACCTGGATCTCCCAGGTAAGTCAGACTTCACCATGAAATTAGAAGTTTGTAATGACATTTCTTATTTTTGGTGCTTCTGCCAAGTCTCAGAAGCAGAGCATTGCACTGGAGTGGAACTAGTCAGCTGAGATGATGCATGGGCTCAGAGTGCTGAGGTCTGGCAGCTGCAGGTGATCTGGGCATAAGCTAAACACTTTTCTATACGCTGCTGTTCCCATCAGGGGTTTGACAGGAGCCAGAACGACGGAGGGACATGCTGGGAAGAGGCTAGCTGGGTCAGTTCCTTTAAGGCGGAGAGACGCATTAGCCAAAAATCCCAACTCTGAACTCTCTAAGACATTGGGGAAGTTGGAATCCAGCCCTGCACCATACAGCTTGGGTCCAGCTGTGGTCAGAGCCAGCAAGGGACTGCTGGGCCGTGTGATGACCAAGTCTTTGTGACACATGTATTTCATGCCCCTAAACCATGGCTGTCACCCTCTCAGAAGGATTTACTCATGTCTCTGCTCTGGGAACGGCCCATAGGTGCTTGTGTGTTACTCACTAGTGCACACTTTACCCAAGTTATGCCTTGGGCATGACCACGAATAGTCAGGGCAACATTTTGGCAAATCCCCTGTCTCTAGGTGACAAGTGGCAGTGCTGGCAACGGTTAAGCGACTTGTCCAAGGTTGCAGAGTAAGTGTGTAAGAGCTAGGGATAGGGCACAGATCTCTTGATTCATCACTGCATGTTTCAGGAAGCACGAGCATGGGTGGCCTAGTGCGTAGGACTCTAGCTTGGCCCCCCTGGGTTCAGTTCCTTTTTCTATCACAGATTTCCTGTGTGACCCTGAACTGAGTCACAAAGTGTCTTGTCTGCAGTTCTCCATTGGTAACCTGAGGGTCACAGCACTGCCCAGCCTCCTGCGGGTGTCGTGCAAATAAGTACATTGAAAATTAATGTGCTCCGACCCAATGGTGATAGCCCTGAGACAGAGGAAATCCCAATGCAGCTGGAACCCTGAGGGTTCTGTCTCACTTGAGCGGCACCAGTATCTCACCCTCCCTGTGGCTGGCTCCTACAGAGGCTTGAGTAGACATAACAATTTGCAGCACACAGATTGTTTCCCCCCACCCCACTCTCCTATCCTCCCCCATGTCATATGTTGCAAGGTACACTACATTTTCAGTAAGTGAATAACAGTCAGTCACTCTCCCTCCAACCCCCACCCTTTCCTGTGCTGCGCTGCATGGTGTTTGTATGGATTACAGAGCAAATTGCTTGTTCTTAGCTGGCTCTGTTGAGTGCTGCCTGCCTCCCACGGGCTGATCTCGGCTGCACAGTGACTCAAGCAGTGTTGCAGTGTGTTCACAAAGAAGCAGCATCTACATAGTATTAAAAGAGAGGAACAGAGTGGGGTAGAGGGACAGTCAGAGACAGCATCAAGTCTGTAGCATTAGAGCAGAAGGGGCTATGCCGGCGTCTCTCTTTAGGAGCTGGAGGTCCAAGCTGCTACAGTAGCATTTCTGACAGGTTTAAGTTTCTAAATGTCAGACTGTACCATTTATGCCTTCATTTTTCTTATTTATTTCAGCCATTATACAACCAGCCTTCAGACACCAGGCAGTACCATGAAAACATTAAAATGTAAGTATGTGGCAATAAAGTCGATTTGAAATGTCAGGCCATGCATTAGGCTGGCGCAGAAGAGATACTAGTTTGCCCCGAGATCCCATTTCCCATTAAGGGTGGAAAGAAATAGCGTGTACCCTTTTAGTGATCTTGTGTTGCTGCTGTTGGTGCCCGGAGAATCAGAACGGCTTGAAAAGTACATCACTCAGGAGCAGAAAAGTTTGTGGGATGGTAAAGGTACAGTTTGGCTTGCGTAGTGGTGGTGGGGACACTGATATCTTCATGAAAGGGGGGTGTTTAAATGTCTTGGTTCAGCAAGATGGGCTGGTGCATTTTATATATGGGAGAATGTATTTTTTTAAAGGATGAAAGGAGGCAGAAGTTGAAGAGCTCAGGGGGTGTCAGTGGCTGCTTGCAGCCTTTTTGGTCAGCTGACAAAAACTGCTGTGGTGGTCAAAATGTGCATATCTGCAAATAATCTTTGGAGCCCAACGGGGGAGAGAGAATGTGTAATGCTAGTCCCTAAAAATAGCCTTCGTTCATCCTACTTCCCTCAGGTTTGTAATAAGACCCAGGACTGGAAAGAGCTTCAGATCAAATTTACAAAAGTAAAAGTTCAACTCAGAGCCTCTTGAATTGAGGATGCCCTTGGCAAACTGGGCTGAGTTGGGGAGGGGAGAAGGAAGATGTATCTGTACCAAGTACCATGTCAGAGTGTTTTGATGTACAGTATAGCTTTTCAAGAGCTTGCGCTGCGTAGTCACACCTCTCACTGTCTGTGTGGATTCTTATTTGAGCTCCGTTGTCTGATGGATGGCTTCAAGTCTAGGTATATTTCAGAATGAAATGCAGGACAGTTTTGTTTGACACATGCTGGGATGTGAAATTAACTGTCATCTTTTTGGGGTGTGTTTCCAGGAGGGATAGGATTGAAGTGAAAAGTTGGACAGGAAGGGCCTCTTCGCTAAAGGAGGCATATAAATGAACATTTAAGAATAACTGGTTATTGCTGAGAAATTTGCCAAGTTTTAATAATCCTGTAGTCAGTTACTTCTCTTTTAAACTGCAATCAATGATTTGATAAACAATTGGTATTTAGTGACTACAGTGAGTTACTGCAGATAGATTGACTATAACATATACACTTCTAGGTTTATTATAAATTGAAATTAAAAAGCTTCATATGTAGTCTAACAGATCTTGTCTGGGTTGAATTGATACAGAAGATTAATGTCAAACCTCTCACTTGTGCCTGTGAGGAGTACACCTGTTCTGGTATCAGGCATAACAACCAATTCCTGATTCTCAGTGGCTTTTCAGTGGAATGTTAATAGCCTCCAGGTGAGTTGAAGTGAAGGAGTTAACATACAGCATCTTTCTTGTTACAGGATTTAGGATTTAGTGACATATGTTATGAGCCTGATTTCTAGGCATTTAACTTGTGTTCATCTCTATGGTATCCATAAAGGGGTAGGATTATCCAGTGGTTAGAATAGTTGTCTGAGAATCAGGAAACCAGATTCATCTCCCTTTTTCATACCAGACTTCCTGCATGACCATAGGCCACTCAGATTAAAATGTTCAGAAGTACCTAAGTACATTTAGGAGCTGAAGCCCCATTTGAGTATTATCCTTTCTGAACATCAGTAGGGTTATGGGAAGGCCTGCAGTGCCTTTGCCTCATGAGGGTCCTGAGAGGATCACTACATCCCATTCGGTTAGGGGGTCAGACTGTGGGAATAGGTGTCATATAAGGGCCCTAGAGACAGAGAGCAGCAGAATGCTTCATAGGCATTAACAAATGAAGCATCTGCATGGGATAGGGAAATATCCATCTTTCACAGGTGGGGAAATTGAGGCACAGAAATTAAGTGCCTGAGATCATGCCTATATGCAGTGAATTATATGGGCCCATAGTGCCCATGCTCCACCAATATACAGAGCACGGTGGTCAGGCCTCTCCTCCAGCCTCACCAGATGCTCCCTACACCTCTCCTGGAGCATCCCTGCACCCTGGGCAGCAGCTGGCGGCTGCTCCCTGCCCCCCTCCGTCAGCCTCTGCCACAAGCTCCCCCGTTAACCTCCCACCTGGAAGAGCTCCACAGCAGTCATAACTTTCTCTGGAGAAAAGTGGCTCTTGATTCAAAGATGCTTTTGATATGCTCCATGCAGGTTCCAGAGTGGTGGAGGCAGAGGTGTTTGCAACTCTGCTGCCTCAGATGCCCTGCAACCTTTATGGGGCTGTCACGTTACTGGATTTTAAAGGGAGAAGCCAGATCACTGTTGCATCCATGTGTGGGGTGTGCCCCAAAAGTCTGTACCAAGGGGGTCATGTGGGGTGTCACGTGAAAGCTTATGTTCTACTGATTCTGTGTATGCTATTCATGCACTTATATAATGTCTATACGAGGAGTTATAATTATGTACTCTGTGTCAATGGTGGAAGGTTCTCTGTCTGAGGCAGAGCAATGGGCAAAGAGTGTTCAGCCAGTGGCTATGCTGATTAGCAAGGCTCCAGAGACAATAGATCTCTAAGAGCCAGAGACACACCTGAGGAATGTCTGGATATCTGCAAGCCAGCCAGAATAATGGTTGCTGCCTTGGGACACAAGGATAGGTCAATGGACCATGTGACTTGCAGTGACCTGCTCTGGCCAGGAAGATGCCAGGAGAGGTATATAAGAGCCATGTGGCACCCTCCATCAGGAGTGGCCTGAGGCTGGCTGCGGCAGCTGGTGCCCTAGGCGTAAGGTGCGATCAGCGCCCCCTCCTGCACGGCCGTCAATGGCCGTGATGTAATCACATACCCATCTCTGAACCCCTCACACTTTCCAGCACCATCACCTTGACCTTCCCCAGTATCTTCCCTAAGCCCCCCCACTTCTGTTCTGAATCCTGCACCTTCCCATGCCCTGCCCTGAACCTCTCCTCACCCCCCCAACCCTGACTCCTGCACCATCCTGAAAGACCCACACAATGCCAGGTAAGTCTTCTAGTTCCTGTTCATAATTTTCATCTGGCGTTCAGATGTTGGGAATCCCAACGCAGTGGGAGGAGAGTAAGGTGCTAGGGGAGATCCAGCTTGGAAAGGAGTATGCTACATGAAGGTCTCTGTTCCCTGAAAGTTCATGAAGGGTATGTCTACACTGCAAAGTTAATTCGAATTAAATTTGAAATAGCGGAGCCCTTAATTCGAATTTGGTAAACCTCATTCTACGAGGAGTAAAACCAAATTCAAAAAGCTATTTCAGATTAAGTGCTGTGTAGACCCTTAATTCGAAATAGGGGGCCTCCAGCCCTTCCCAGGGAGCCCTGGTGGCCACTCTGGGCACAGTCAGGAAAACTTACTCTCCTCTCTTCCAGCCCCAGAGCCATTAAAGAGGTAGACCCTGGCCACAGTGCCTGTGACAGCTCCAAGCCTGCCAGCCCAGAGCCAGCAGTGGCCACCAGGGCCCCAAATCATGAGCCAGCAAGCAACTGGCAGCCAGCCCTCTACTGCTCCCCAGGAGCAGTCTGCCAGCTCCCAGGAGCCTGACAGGGGCTGGAGAAAGTGGGCTCCTTCCCAGCCCAGGGTGGAGATCATGGACCTTATTCAGGTTGGGGGGGGGGGATGCCTCGAATGTCCATGATCTCCGCACTAGATGGAGCAACATGGCCGTCTATGAAGGATAGATGCCAGCCTGTCCTCCAAAGGCTACATGCGATCCCAGGAGCAGGTTTGCATGAAAATCAAGTTGGCCCGGTGAGACCCCCAACCCTGAGCTTCCCCTCCCCCTTTTTCCCCTTGCTTCCTCCTGCTAGCTCCCTCCTCCCAGGTTTCCCCTTCCCCTCTCTCTCACCCTCTGTCTTCCTTTCTCCCACCTCCTTTTCCCAGTCTCCCCAGAGGTTCATCCCCCACCCCAGTTTTGTTCAATAAACCCAGTTTCTATTTTTGAACATACATGTTTTTTATTTGACATCAGGAAGGGGGGCTAGGGAGGGGTAAGTGGAAGGGCGTGACAGAGGATGGGGCACGAGCTCCCGGAGGGGAGGACTGGGGAGGCTCTGAGGACTCCTCGGGGTGGACACTCTCCCTCAGGGCCTCCTGGATCCTGACAGTCCCCTGACGAACCCTCCAGATGGCAGACTGCAGCAAGCGCAGCTGGGCTGATGGCATTGACCCCACAATGCACCGGCATGCCCAGGGGCAGTTCTGGCTCCATGTGGCCGAGTGCTGTGGTGTCCCGAGTGCGGGCACTCAGGGCACTCCAAGACAGGACTGCTTTGCTGTCCCTCATTGAGATAGACAAGCAAACGAGGAACCCTGAGAACTGTCTGTCCAGGGTGGGGGTAGGGTCCCTTTAAGCACGGAGCTCAGTTAGCCTCAGGCAGCAACCCCACACACTAAGTCCTAACCTGATGCCCTGCTGGCACTGGTTCTGGCCAGCCTTAACTTTGGTTCAAGGTCCACTCAGTGTGGACGTGCTATTTTGAAATAGCAAAAGGCTATTCAAAATAGTTTTTGTGTATAGATGCGTTATTTCGAATGAGCTTAATTCGAATTAACTATTTTGAATTAAGTTAATTCAAAATAGCGCTGTAATGTAGACATACCCCTACGGCTCTGTAGCCTCAGAGGGATCTCTTCTCTCCTGCAGTGGGATGTTGTTGGTTGTTTTGGGATCAGAGTATTAAGCTGCCATCGAGCAGTGAGCTCCTTGCAGACCACTCCCTACACCTTCTGGCTCAAACACTTACTTGTTCTTCTTCGAGTGCTTGCTCATGTCCATTCTGATTAGGTGTGCGCGCGCCGCGTGCACGGATTCTGGAGCTTTTTTCCCTTAGCAGTACCCATAGGGCCAGCAGGGAGCCCCCTGGAGTGGCGCCGGTATACTGGTGCATATATACCCCTGCTGGCCCTCCCACCCCTCAGTTCCTTCTTACCACCCGTGACCATAGCTGGAGCGTGCTTCAGGCTATTGCCTATCTCTTAGCAGCTTATCTCTTATCCGTTGTATTATAGTTCGCAGTTGAAGTTTCTTTTCTAGTTAAGTAGTTGTTAAGTACTATAAATAGTTATTTAGATAAGGGAGCACTGGAACCCTCCCGCGAGGGGAGGGCATGCCATGGCCCCAGGGCTTCAAACCCTGTGCCTCCTGCTCCAAGCCTATGCCCTGCGGAGACCCTCATTCTAAATGCCTTAAGTGTCTGGGTGAGGCTCATCGAGCTGAAAGCTGCTCTATCTGCAAGAGCTTTAAACCCAGGACTAAGAAGGAGAGGGACTTCCGACTGAAACTCCTGCTAATGGAATCAGCACTGCAGCCTCAGGGCGAGGAGCGACCTCACTCCGCCCGCAGCGCACCGACAGTGGCACTGTCGGACAGCAGGGCACCGAGACGCAGATCGCCGTCACCGGTGCCGAGGGCCTCCAAGAGCTCGAGGGGTCGCTTGGCAGAGAGGAGTGCCCAGAAGGTGCACCCTAAGGAGGGGCACCTTTCTTCTAAGTCCTCTAGGAAGAGGCACAGCCTGGACAAGGGCAAGAGCCCTGGGCAGACAGTGGGGCTAGGAGAGGTCTGTGAGCCTTCCACCCCAGAGACCTTTGAGGCAGCCCGGGATCTCATCCACATGGCGGTGGATGAAGGGGAGGGCCCGGTACCGCAGGAGCGGACCGCGCCGGCACAGGCCTCTAGTGCCCCCCAGCAGGACAGGGCTGGGCCGTGGGACCCTCTGGGCGACGGGCAGGCCTCGGCCCAGCAGCAGCAGTTTCCCCCGGTTCCGGGACGAACACCGGCACCGACCCCGGGCCCGCTCCCCACGGCACCAGCAGCGACTCTGGGAGCGTGTGGGCTCACTACGCCGACGGCACCGGTGCAGGGTCCGGTGCCGCAGATGGCTCCATGGGCGGTGCAGGACCCCGCACCATATTACGCACCGCCTGCGGTGCCGCAACAGGCACCCCGCACGGCACCGACGCTGTTGCCGCTCCCGGCACCGATCCCTGCTTACTCCTTGGGGGCACAGCAGCAGAGCGCAGCACCGGTGCACATGACGGCACCAGAGGGGTACGCACCGGTCTATCAGATGCACCCGGGCGCGGTACCGCCACAGCAAAGGCCTCCACTCATGCCACCACCGGCACCGCGGGTAGTGCACAGGGGCAAGCCATCGGCCATGGCAGACCAACGTAGGGTGCAGTCTTCATCAGCGCCTCCATGGTTGGCATCAGAGTACTCTTCGGAGTCGGAGGCTGAGTCAGTGGTTTCGACCGGGCCCTCATATAGGTCGCGGCCTCGCCATAGGTCCCGCTCGTCGGTCAGATCATCTCACCGGGATCCGATGGTCCAGCAGCAGTCGCAGGGGCAACCCCAGTGGGCTTTCTGGACGCCCTGGGCATACCATCAGGCCCAGGGGCCTCCCCCTTCGGGGCTGGCAGTGGGGTCATCCTGAAGAAGTAGCACCCCATCTGCCACCCCCTTGACAGCCCCCCCGCCTGGAAGTGGCTCGCCCATGGCTTCGGGGCCGAGACCCCCGGTGATTGGTCAGGGGGAACCTGGGGCACAGTTGACCAAGGAGGCAATCCCCTCAAGGGACTTCTCGTCATCCTCACCAGACGAGGCCCTGGCCAACCCCGCACCTCAGCCCCCCGTCCATGGACTCCAGGGCGCACCAGGAGCTGCTTCAGAGGCTGGTGGTCAACCTTGCGGTCCAGCACGAGGAGGTTCACGAGGACTTAGATCCGATGGTGGACATCATAGCGGCAGCGGGCCCTGGTCGAGTGGCGCTCCCACTGAATAAAACAGTGGACAAGCTGTCTAAAACCCTGTGGCAGACGCCGGCCTCTATTGCACCGACCCAGAAGGGGGTCGAGTGATGATACTATGTACCCCAGGAGGGGCATGAGTATCTATTTACCCACCCGGCTCCGGGATCCATAGTGGTTCAGGCCGCTGGGCAGAAGGAGCGCCAAGGGCCTCCAGGCCCCACTCCGAAGGCAAAGGAGCCTAGGAGATTGGACCTGCTCGGCTAGAAGGCCTATGCCACAGGGGGCCTCCAGCTACGTATAACTAACCAGCAACTGATGCTGGGGCGTTATGCTTTTAATATGTGGGCATCCACGCAAAAATTTGCCAGCCAGCTTCCTCCCGAATCCCGCCAGGAGTTCGGGGCCTTGACGGAAGAGGGACAAGCAGTGGCGTGTACCTCTCTCCAGGCGGCCTTGGACGCAGCCGATTCAGCAGCCCGCACCATGGCCACAGGGGTGGTGATGAGGCGTAGTGCCTGGCTGCAGGTGTCTGGCATCCCACCCAAGGTGCAGACTACTATCCAGGACCTGCCCTTTGAGGGGCTGGCCTTATTTTCAGAGCAGACTGACTCCAAGCTGCATAGCCTGAAAGACTCAAGGGCAACCCTGAAGTCGCTAGGGATACATACCCCGGCACCTCAGAGGCGTTCTTTCCAGGCCAGGCCCTACCCTAGAAGGGGGCAGAACAACGAAAGGGGTCGCAGGAGAGGCCGCAACAATGGCCGCCCTGACCTTTTCAGGGGCAGGCGTAGGGGGCCTCGGTCAGACTCCGAGAGAAGCTCAGGGCCGTCCCCCGGTCCCCAAGCCAAGCCCTCTTTTTGAAGGTACGCCAGAGAGCAGAGTACCAGTAGCGCCTATCTGTCCGCCCTTTGGGGACCGTCTTTCCCTATTTTTCCAGGGATGGTTAAAGATCACGTCGGACCGTTGGGTCCTAGACCTGGTGAAGCAGGGATATACTATCCCCTTCCTTTCTTACCCTGCCTCCCATCCCCCAGCCTCGTCCCTTTTCAGGGACCCCTCTCACGAGATGCTCCTTCGGCACGAGGTGTCCAACCTGTTGATGCTAGGGGCCATAGAAAGGGTACCTCCAAACGTAAGGGGAAAGGGTTTCTACTTCCGCTACTTCCTGGTACCCAAGGCGAAAGGGGGCATGCGTCCCATACTAGACCTCCGAAACCTGAACACCTTTATAAGGAAGATGAAGTTCAGGATGCTGACACTAGCCCGCATCATCCCATCGCTCAGAAAGGGGGACTGGTACGCTGCTCTCGATTTAAAAGATGCGTACTTCCACATTTCAATTTTTCCAAGTCACAGAAAATTCCTCCGGTTCACGGTGGGGCAGGATCATTTTCAGTTTACGGTCCTCCCCTTTGGACTGTGTACGGCCCCGAGGGTCTTTACCAAATGTATGACCGTGGTAGCCGCATTCCTGAGGCGGCACAAGGTCCAGGTGTTCCCATATTTGGACGACTGGCTCATAAAGGGCAAGTCTCGAGAACAGGTACTGGACCATGTCTCGAGGGCCAGAGCTCTGTTCGAGGGCCTCGGCCTCCTCATAAACGAGGCCAAATCACTGCTGGAGCCCACGCAAGTCATAGACTTTGTGGGGGTCCATCTGGACTCGCCTATGGGCAAGGCGTCCCTGCCGAGAGACAGATTTTCAACCATTCAATCGCTGGTAGTGGGGCTGCAGGAGTTCCCGACTACGACGGCGAGGACCTGCATGAGGCTGCTAGGCCACATGGCGGCGGGCACTTACGTGGTCCAACATGCCAGGCCACGCATGCGCCCATTGCAGGGGTGGCTCAAGGTAGAGCACAACCCCTTGTGATCGCCGCTGGATGCGGTGGTAACTATCCCCCAGGACGTCCTGCGCTCACTGGACTGGTGGAAGGACGAGAGCACGGTGTGTGCCGGGGTCCAATTCGCCAAGCCGTCCCCGTCGGAGCAGCTGGTCACGGACGCCTCGGACGTGGGATGGGGTGCTCATCTGGGCAACCTCAGGACACAAGGTATGTGGTCGGCAGAGGAGGCTTGCCTCCATATACATATCAAGGAGCTGCGGGCGGTCAGGTTGGCCTGCAGGGCGTTCCTTCCCCACTTACAGAACAGAGTGGTGGCGGTGCTGACAGACAACACTACGGCCATGTTCTATATCAACAAACAGGGTGGGGCGCGTTCCTCTCCCCTGTGCCAGGAAGCCCTAGAGCTATGGGAACTGTGTATAGCCCACAGCATTTCTCTGGAGGCGTCTCACCTCCCAGGAACGGGCTGGCAGACAGGCTCAGCCGTTCAGTCCAGGCGCACGAGTGGGTGCTAAGGGGGGATGTACTCCACGAGGTCTTCCAGAGGTGGGGGTTTCCCCGCCTGGACCTGTTCGCGACTCCGAGCAACGCCAAGTGCGGAGAGTTCTGTTCGTACATGGGGCACGGGCAGGGCTCTCGGGGAGATGCGCTGCAGGTCAGCTGGCCCAGGGGCCTACTCTATGCCTTCCCCCCGTTCCCTCTGATCCACGACACACTCCTCAGAGTACAGAGGTTCAGGGCTCGGGCCATCCTGATAGCGCCAGTATGGCCTCGACAGTACTGGTTCACCACCTTGCTGTATCTGACTGTGGAGGGCCCGCTCAGGCTACCCCTAGTGCCAGATCTAATCACTCAGAGCTGCGAGGCCGGGGTGGCACTCCACCCGAGCCTTCCATCTCTCCACCTAGCAGCGTGGCTCCTCAGTGGCTCTCAGTGACGGAGCGAGCCTGCTCTAGAGATGTCCAGGAGGTCCTCTTGGAAAGTAGGAAGCCGTCCACTAGAGCTCTCTACGAGGCTAAGTGGAGGAGGTTTACTTCCTGGCTGGGGGGCAGGATGCTCGCTCCAGGTGAAGGGGCGGTTCCGACTGTCCTGGAATTCCTTCTCCACCTGCGGAAACAGGGCCTGGCCACAGCCTCCCTAAGGGTGTACCTGGCGGCCATTGCGGCCTTCCACACTGGGGGGGCCAAAGGTCTATCTTTGCCAACCCCTTGGTTAAAAGGTTTCTAAAGGGAGTCGACAGGTTGATGTCATATGAGAGGCCTCCGGTACCAGCATGGGACCTTAACCTGGTCCTGACTGCCCTTATGAAGCCCCCGTTCGAGCCCCTAGCTTCATGCTCCCTGACACATCTATCTTACAAGGTAGCTTTCCTTGTGGCCATTACCTTGGCCAGGCGGGTGTCTGAGCTTAAGGCTCTCACCTCAGAACCACCTTACACGGTGTTTTTTAAAGACAAAGTGAGGTTACGTCCACACCCGGGATTTCTTCCCAAGGTGGTCTCACACTTCCACATGTCCCAGGATATTTACCTGCCAGTGTTTTATATAGATAGGACACGAGAGTTTCGTAAGTCAAATCAACTGTTTATTTCAGTGGCAGAAAGGATGTATAGTCAGCCAGTCTCAACGCAGCGTATATCCCCGTGGATTACTTCCTGTATTCAACGTCGGCGGCATTCCTGGCCTGCGTGCCGATCCTGGAGATCTGCAGGGCAGCAACCTGGTCATCAGTGCACACCTTTGCAGAGCATTATGCAATCACGCAGCTGGCCAGGGAGGATGCTGCTGTCGGGACGGCAGTTCTGTGTTCTGCAGAATAATAAAATAATAGTTAGTCACCTTCCGACCCCGCCTCCGGAGGGGGGACACGGCTAGGGACTCACCTAATCAGAATGGACATGAGCAAGCACTCGAAGAAGAAGAAGAGGTTACTTACCTCGTAACTGTAGTTCTTCGAGATGTGTTGCTCATGTCCATTCTGCATCCCACCCACCTCCCCATGTCGGAAGGAGCCAGCAAGAAGGAACTGAGGGGTGGGAGGGCCAGCAGGGGTATATATGCACCGGTATACCGGCGCCACTCCAGGGGGCTCCCTGCTGGCCCCATGGGTACTGCTAAGGGAAAAAAGCTCCGGAATCCGTGCACGCAGCGCGCGCTCACCTAATCAGAATGGACATGAGCAACACATCTCGAAGAACTACAGTTACGAGGTAAGTAACCTCTTCTTCTGAGCTCATCACAAGTCCAGAACCTCAAATGCTTTCGTTGTGTCAGGTTCAGTGTTCTTGTCTATGAGTATTTTTCTTTGGTTTGTTGTTTTGTTTTGTTTCTGTTTTTTTGCCACCATTTAAACACCGTTGTCGTGGGTTTGTAGAAAGCTATCACAAGCAACGTATCTAAAGTGACAAAGTCAAATTGATAGCTAGTCAGCTGTGAAAAGAATGAGTTAAAAGTACTTCCAGCTATTACACCTGTCTCTGAGACTCCCTGCCAATTTCTGTGGTTTTACAATCCCATTTTCCTAGTATTTAAATGATTTCCTCTCCCTTCTTGCTTTGTAAAAGAGCCATGCACTGGGGAAAGTAACAAGATGCCTGCACAGGGGAATAGTGAAACTGATGATTAAATACAAAGTGCCGTCAAACACACAAAGTTAAATACACGCAGAAAAGAAAACGGTCTTCTCTGATCTGTTATTCTTTGTCATCTTAAAGATTACTGATAGCCATTGTGGGTAATATATTTCCAGGTAGCAGTGTGCAGGTTTTGCTGTTAACTGTTCTTTTTATGTATCCTTTAATGAGCATTTTTTGACTGTGGGTTTGATTGTCCTGATTGCTTATAGTGTTTCAGTAGGCCAAAGGATGGAAGAATGGAGTTTATGCTCAGCGATTTGTTCAGGAAAAATATGGGAAATAAACCTTAAAATTTAAATTTAAATTGTCAGTCCCCTCCATTCTGGCCTATCACAGAAACCTCCCAATTAGCCATTTCAGCTTGTTATTGATGCTAGCGAAGGCACTTCTGGATCTAGGTCAACAGAAAGCCCTGAAGCCTCTGTTCCAAATGCACTCTTTTTGATAGTGGTCATATCTGGAAGCTCTCTTGTTTTCTAGACTGTCTTGGTTTACATATTTGCTTTTTTACCAGTAGTTGAATGTGTAGGGGAATTGGCAGGCAGCATTCTTCCTGATCTTCCTGTGTCCATCCCTGGAGTTAAGGGGCACTGTGGGGCTGGAAATGAGATAGAAAACCAAGCCCCCAAGCCACCTCAGGTTCTTGGATCTTAGGCCACGTTTTGCAAGAATAAAGGAAGTGAAGCTGCTGCATCTTGACCAAATTCATTTTGGATGCTGCTGGTATCCTCACTACAGTTCTCTTGCGGTTTCAGTTGGAGACTTTCTTCTTCCCTCCCTGCTGCTCTTCAGATTTACTAACCAAAACCAGCGGCCATCTTCCACTCCAGAGGTGGCTAAATTATATAGGGAGGTGAAGCAATCCACACAGAAAAGTTCTCAGGGAGAGTTCTTCAGCATGAAAGACATGATACAGTTGGAAGGTCTCTTTACAGAGCTACGGCCAGTTCCCTCCAACTGAAGTACAATGGAGTTGTCCATTCCTGTGAGCAACTTCGCTTCAAGCCTCTGCAAGGTTCTCTATAACTAGACTTGCTGCTGGCCAATGCAGGGAAATAATCTGGGATGCCATTCTCTTTAACTTTCAACAGGTTAATTGGTTAATGTACTATGAACACAGTTTCTTCTCTTTTGATATTTACATCTCTACACCAAATGCTGTGAATGAGCCACTTCCACCTTGACTTGATTAGCCTCATTAACACAGAATATGTACCCCTGACTCTGTACTTCCACTCCAGTTCATCTGATGAAGTGGGAATTACCCACAAAAGCTTATGTCTGAATAAATCTGTTAGTGCTGATCTACACTAGGGATTTATTTCAAAACAACCCCCCTTATTTCGAAATAACAAGCGGAGTGTCCACACTATGAAGCCCATTATTTCAAAATAAAGAAGCTGGTTATTTTGAAATAATAACTCCTGCTTTCCTTGGGGGAAATAAACTTATTTCGAAACAGTTATTTCATGAGTTATTATTTAGAATTTAGTTATTGCGAAATAATTTCCTCGTGTAGACATGCCCTTCATCTCTAAGGTGTCACAGGATTCCTCATTTTTGTTTCAACAAGATTTCATTGTAAATGAGTTGTACTGTGTTACACAGGGTGTCCTTTTGTTTTTAACACATTTCATGCCTGGCTTTGCAAGGATAGTCTAGCACATTTTCCTCTTACTACGCAGATGATTTTTCGTTTATAGAGATTTTTATTTTGTTTGCCACCAGGCAAGTTGTTAGTTACACTGCTCCATGGAAGCCAATGGGTTTGCAGAGGAGTAAACTATAAAGCAGTATATTTCTCTCCCTCCTCCCCTTCTCTATAAAAATGTCCTTTGGATGACAACACTAGTTTAATTTAATTCTTATTGTTTGGTTTTCTTCTTCATTGGCGTAATTCACTTACTGTTAATAAAATAGACTTTATAGTTCTAGGGAGAGTTTATACCCTTCTTAAAATGTTACCAGTGTCTTTTATTTTCCTGGTCTTTTTCTTTGTACAGTTATTAATTTCATGCCCCAGTTCATTCCAGTGTTTGCAGTTTTGAAAGCTTTTAAGTCTTATTTAACTGCTTTGCTATGTTCTGTTCTCCTTCTGCTTGGGTCCATTTTGCTTCACCTATGCAGACTTCAGAGCAAGGACAGTACACTTTGTATGCTACATCAGCTTTGTGATCTCAGGCACTTTCAAGCAGTTTGTGCCTAAGACTGTTGACCTACCTTTGTAATGTTTACAAAATGCTGGGGGAATGTTTTTCAGATGCTAAATATCTGATTTGTTAAAGGGAAATACCTGTCGCTCAGTCAATGGCACAGGAGATGTATGAAAGTGATAAACATTAAAATAGACACATTTTAATCAGATCTTGTATAAAGCCACAGAGGCCTTTCCCGTTGGCTCTGCAGCATCAGGCACTCGCTATTATTTCATCATTTAAAAACAACACCGAGAGCTCAACTTTTGAACACAGTGCTGACAGCCATCTTCATAACATAATGTCAGCCTGGAAATCATGTCAGCCTGGAAGGTTATTTGAAAGCTACTTAAAGCCCCCTGAATTGAGGCTTGGGGGAAAGAAAGCCCAGGAATTAGAATTACTCTATATAGAGTGGGCTGCAGAGCAGTCTTCCAGTCCTTGCTTCAGCACTTGCTGGAACCAGGCAAAAAACACAGAGACCTAGTTCTGCAGTGATTGCATGCAATGTTTCTGCCAATCTTTTCCATGCATATACAGAATAAAATGTTTATGTGCACCAATGCATGGTAAATATGCGCCACCAGGAGAAAGAAAAAACTAGCTGTGAGTGCTCTCTTAATCAGCTAGCTGGCATATGACTCTCTCCTGAACAGTTGCACAAGTGCTCAGCTTACAGGGAACACTGATTGCATGCAATCTGATCTGTGTTGAGTCTTTCTGTTTTAGTTTTGTGCTAGATTTCAGACCGTTGGGACCGTATAAGAGTTTGTACCTTTTGTATCACCTTTGCAATGTTCTCTGACTACAAGCATCCCAGGATTGAACCTCCTTTCTACTAAACGTATCTGGAAGAATAAGATAGCTACATCAGCAGGATCAGTTACTTGCTCTCCGCTGGGAGATACTATTCTCCGGGGGAACCTTCACTTTGACTGCAATACACTCTCATCCAGTCAGCCATGAAAAATAGCCCACCAGGACTTTTCCCCTTGAAAAAACAAGTTTATTTCATGGTCTGTACTTTGGAGCAAAATATAGGCCACCTCTGAGCCCTTTAGGACCTGAGGAGCTGAAATCAGAGCATCAAACTAGAGCTGTATCAGGCTTTATTTTCTGTTTGGAGATCTTCACAAGTCACTCCTTTGGGCTCAGTTTATCTAAATATTCAGTCCATTGGTTTTGATGGCTTTGGTGTAAAATGTTCAAAACTGGGTCAATGCTCTCTTGAAACACTTCCAAGTATATTGGAGAGCCTAGACCGAGTTCAGAGTCTGCAGTTGAAAGGGGGGCCAAAATGTTGCATGATTGGGGCTTCTCACACCTCAGGTGCTATCCCAACAGCCCTCTTGGGTATTGTGTGAACGGTGATGGGCTTATTTTGTTAAGCATAGCTAACTGATTTGAAATAATTGCTGCTTCATGGTTTAGAACCTAATGCAGAGCAGGAAGGCTCAAACTTTCCTAAGGGGTTAATGATTTGTGGGGGCTGGGTTTCAGGTGACCTCCTGGAGCCATGGCTGAGCAATGTTTCAACTGGGGCTCCAAAATCTCTACTTAACAAGTTTGAAAATTTGAATATTTTTTTATCAGTTTGCCTCTGGCAGCACAGCAAAATCCTGACATTTAACACACATGCTTTTGCAGACTTTTCCACACTAATTTATTCCTTTTTGGGTTCTTCTTGTAGTAGTTACAGACATTTACCTCATCAAAAATTTACCTCACAGCCTCCCCTCATCCCCTTTCAAGGTCTTTCATCCTTTTCCTGTGTGCTTGGGCTAGTGCAGAAATATTAACTTGTGATGAATTATTAAATGATGGAGAAACACATTCCAGCCCACAGCTTGTTGTTCCTGATAAGCCTGGTGCTTCCTTTGTATGGAATACCTTGCACCAGCCAGCACTGTGACAAACAGAATGGGCTTCAGGAGAAGACAAAGTGGGGAACAGCTGGGTGTCTTTTATGACTGGAAAAGCTGCTGCTGAAGAACTACAGTGAAGGTTGCACTTGTTTGATTTTTGTTTCCCACCCAAAGGTAGAAAGAGGACATCAGTTAATCTCCAGGTTTGACATAAAGAACACTGTTATGGCTAGGACACCTGCCAAAGGAAGTTGTTTAGGTGTGTTAAGTGGGAACATGAAAAACAGGATTGGCTGACAGGCTGGGGAATAAACACTGTGGTGTGCAGCGAGTTACACTCGAGAGCCTCCAAGGTCCTCAACACCTGGGCTACCACCATGTCTGTTACCGCGTTCCCTCATCACTGTGGGTAGGGGGGATGTGTAAATTAACAGAAAAAGTGACACTGGATAATATAACCTCTCTTTTCCACCCCAGAGGTTTATAAATGTTATATATGAAGCACTTCATTGTGATTAGGGTGTGTGACCTGACCTTGGGTAAACAGGGACATGCTCTGCCTGGCAATATGGTCACTTGCTGCAACTCCTCTCAGAGTAGGAGCAAGGAAATGAATGAGTGAATGTCACGCACAATTTCTCATGCACCTTCCACCCTCTCTCTGTCTGTGAGCATCCCTCACAGCTTTATAGGTTTAAGAGTAGCCCGTTTCCACACTCTGACATCTAAACCTGTGAGGTGCAGCATAGTAGGGAACCGAATGTGTCGGTACCATGCAAGTGCTGCATCTGATGTGACTGAGTACCAAAAGGAACTGTGACAGCAGCAGAAAGGCTTACATGCCAGGAGGAAGCAAACCAGCAGATCCTTAACATACAAACTATTCCCTTTCCTTTGGCTGCTAGTTAGTTTTGATCTCGGAGTGTCTCCATCTTGCAGCATCCAGCAATTGAAGAGCCTAAACTCACTGGTAATAGTGGTTCAGTTCAAGTCATCATCAGGCTTTTGTCCATGTCCCTTGTCTGCACAACAAATGTTGCTGTATAATTCGTCTGCCAGAAGTTAATTCCCCCTCTCTCATGTGCATCTTGGCAGGCTTGATCCCTCCCTCTGTTTATAGTGACTGTTTGGTGAAAAGGTTCCTGTGTAATTAAACACCTGAGATCAGTTTTGATCAAACAAAATTCCTCTGTCTCTTGTGCTGGCTCAAACTTCAGTGCGGGCGGATTTGGCCAGATCGATACAGTATACTCAGGCCTGTTTATCTCTGCAATTCTTATCACAAGAGTTTGATGTGTACATATGTGTGTGTGTGTACACACAACACATTAAAGTTACTCTAGCCAAGTAATTCATGTGTGTGGGCTTAGGCCAAATAACTCAAAAGTCAGGCTTATGTGTTCCCTCCTCCGCGGGCTCTGTTGTAAAAGCCAGAAATGAAAACAATCACATACCAAGCAAATTAAGGTGAAGGCATACACTTTAACTGAGCTTCTTTGCTGCCCTTGGTTTGCTTAGACTCTTAAGAGTCAAAGAGTTGGGTTTTTTTTAGAAACTATAGATAGGACCCTACCAAATTCATGGTGCATTTTGGTCACATTCACAGTTATAATTTTTTAAAAACGGTAAATGTAATAATTGCAGGAGCTTCAGGGGGTAGCCAAGTTAGTCTGTTACAGAAAAAAACCCAGCAAATGCTCTTGGGCTGTACCCATGAAAGCTCACGATACCATCTACATGTTTGGTTAGTCTATAAAGTGCTACCACTTATTACAATTGTTGTAATAATTTCAGGTATTTAAATCTGAAATATCACAGTGCTGTAATTGTAGGGGTCCTTGACCAGTGTTCCCTCAAAATTGAGTGGCAGCACAGCTTCACACGTGGTTAATCAGCCCTGCCAAGTCAGTCAGCTCCATGCACAGATTCCTGCAACTCTGACTGGATAGGGCTGGTCCTTCATCTGTGAAATTGTGCTGGCACGTATCTTAGACGGAACGCTGGTCCTGACCCAGGAAGAAATTGTGTGAGGGTCCCAAGGTTATTGTAGGAGTGGTTGTGGCACTGCTACTCTTGCTTTTATGCAGCTGTTCAGAGCAGCATTGCTTTCAGAGCTGGGCAGCTGGAGAGCGTTCTGAAAGTAGAACGACTGCCAGCAGCAACACAGAAATAAGGATGGCCTGGTGTGATATTGCCGCCCTTACTTCCTCGCTGGGCCTCAGAGCTGGGGCGTCAGTCAGCAACTGCCATTTTCTGGCCACCCAGCTATGAAAGCAGCAGTAAGAGTGACAGGAGTAGGTATTGCCACCCTTACTGCTGCTGCTGGAGTGCTGCCTTCGCATCTGGGCATCCAGCCAATATTACAAACACTGCTCTCCAGTTGCCCAGCCTTGAAGGCAGCGTAGAATTAAGGGTGGCAATACCAAGACTCTCCTAAAATAACCTGTGACTCTCTTGCAACTCCTTTTTGGGTCAGGACCCTCTATTGGAGAAATGTTGGTGTCCTTTGACCCTGAATGGTACAGGGTAAAAGCACACAAGGCCAGATTTCAGAGGAGGACACAAGGTTTCACCCTCCATTATGCATTTTGCATGGCTGTGAATTTGGCCGGCCTACTGATTATGGGACCAGTTGTACAACACCTTCTCATTAATAAAAGTAATCAATTTGAAATTAGTGGGGCTACTTGGGTAAGGATTACTCATGAGAAAAAATTGGAGAACAGTGCCATAAATTATGGATGAGGTGTTTTGAATCCTGTTTTTTTTAATAGGTTGTGGTTCCTGCCCCAACCTCATTCATGATGAAAACTGGGCGTTTTTATTTTTCAACATCAGTTTCCTCCTCCCATCCCTCAGACAAGCAGGCTCAAGTGGAATGAAGCTGTTACAGACCCTCACACATTCTCTCCTTGGTTTTGTTGTCTTGGTGCAGGCTGCATAGCTGGGCAATATCGGATTTCAGACCAGGAAATCAATACCAGTATTTCCATAGAGTAACATGTCCCTTGCAGTTCTGCCACGCCGTAGAAGAGGGGTGTCCATGCTATGTGACACAGATAGCTGTGCCTGGCTTTTACTAGGGATGTTAGATAGCGGGTAATTCAATACTCATGTATCCGCATGAAATCTTTGTGGTTACACAACTGTTTGATTGTCCCCAGGTGTGGGGCTGGCAGCCAGTGCGCTTCCAGCCCCACTCCTGGGGAACCCCTTGTCACCGTGTGCTGTTGCCTCTGTATCAGCTGGTGGGCCCAGGCTCACTGCAGACAGAGGCTGCTTCATGGCAGCCTCCCCTGGTGCTGCCTCTGATAGAGGCAGCAGCACAGGGTGGGAGCAGTGGCACTGCAGAGCTGGTGCTGGGGGAAACTGGCTTTTAAGCCTGCTCCCCTTAGCACTGGTTCCTGCTCCTTCCTCCCTTGCTGCCTCTGATACATTGCACACCTGCAGCGAGTTTGCTCGGATGCTTGTCATTCTCGATAATCTAATGGAAAGGGTTTCTTGTTTGGGTTCACCAAAAACAAAAACCCCAAAGGGTCATAGAGTGATTTGAGATGAACAACAGGCTTGTGCTCTGGCAGATTTCTAATCATGAGTCTTTGGGCACTATTTCCATACCATGTACCCAAGGGCGGCCATGAGCTGTATTTTAAACACTCTCTTGTTGCTTATTTCACATCCCTTGCCCTGTTCTTTTTCACTTTTTTTTTTGGTTCTGAAGCAGACTGGGGAGAGTTGCATTTTTAGGGATCTCAAATATCTCCCTTCCTTGCTTCACAATCAGCCAGATTTTCAAAGACTGAGTAGGGAGCTCATTATGAGCTAACCTCTGTACAAATCATTTGTAAAAGATCTCTTTCCAGCACAGCTGCACCTCAGAATCAAAATCACATTTTGGCAGGATTCCCCACGCTCAAGCTGTAGCATAGCTTTCAAAAGAAACTATCAAGATTAGCTTCATACCTTCATCCATTTCCCCCCCCCCCCACACACACTTTGAATTTTCCAGATCTTTTAAGACCTCTCTGCCCTATGACATAATTCCTGAGGATTGATGCCCCAGAAGGGGACAGTGTTTTGCAAGGATGACCTTCCTAAAGTGCTGCTACAAGTACTGTGTGCCTCTCCAGCTGTTACAGAGAACAGCCTTTCCTGTCACTGGCTGCACAGCGGGAATTTTGCTGCAATGTTTGATTTGTCCTAGGAGCAGAACATGCGCTCCTCAGACATGTGCCCTGAATTAACCTCTCTGCAAATGGTTTCCTAAGTAACAGCGGTGTATGTAGCAAGATAAACTGTGAAGCATATTTATATTTAGCAAGAGCGTATTAACCTTTGAAGGCTTGACCTTAACAGGAAAGGTAAAACAGCAAAAACATTTAGAGTATGTTTTAAAAAAAACCCTTCCGTTAGTTGATTACTTCAGTTCTGCTAATGATAAACATGCACTTGCTTTCAAGACATTTCCAGGCCTTACAGCTGCAGAGCTATTAAGCCCTTGCCTGCATTACTATTCTCAAGGTCAGACATAATGCAGAGCTCAAGACTACTGTCAGCTTTATAAGAGACTCTAAATTTTCTCATTTACTCTCCTATCTGCTGATGAGTTTCAAGGCAGCTCTAGCAGCAGTGTCTTCAGAATGCCTGAATTGCTCTTGGAGGGCTGCCACAACTGTCTGGTCTTCCTTGTGAAGGAGGAGTACTGATTAGCTGTGTTGTCTGGACCAGCAGTGGAGGGTGAGACACATATGAAGGTTCTGCCCTCTCCTTTTGAATTTCTGAGTGCTGCAACTCACTTGTTGCAAGGTGTACTGTAAATAGCAAAAAGCCACAGAACTTCTCCTTTGGCCTTCCAACTTTATAGGTGTGAGGCAAAGCTTAAAGGGATCCTCTTCTGTTGAAATTGATTTCCATGCCAATCTTTAAAGTGACACCAGTGAGCCCCATCCTGGGATCAGTGACAGTTGCAATTCTCATTGACTTTCCCATTGGAGGTGAAATTGGGTCTCAGGCCCGGATTGATTAAAACTGAAATAATATTAGCAATCTAGAGCCTGTTTCACCCTTGCATTTACTCCAGTTTTATGTCAGTGCAGCTCTGTGGACTTAGTGTAGTTGTGCTGCCTGGTGCTAGACTGATGAGTCAAACCCCCAGTTGCTTTTCCCGCTTAGAAGTTGAAAATGTTTATACTGCTTAGAAGTTGAAAATGTGTTAGTCAGTTTTTCTTTTGTTTCTGGCCACCTTTACTTTCATTTCTCCTGCAGAGTTTTGAATCAGCATTGCCAACCCCAAACTTTCAAAAATCACCATCAGGCTCTCTTTACTTCCAGATTTTAAACTATTTGGGTTCTTTTTATTTGCCTTCTAGCATTTGAGCCTTTAGAGCTCACTTTTCTAACCTTTTTGCTACAACCAGGACATGTTGTTCTCTTTAATTTAAAATGGAAATGCTCACAATCACCTGTTTCCAAGAGCTGGGGCTTGATGTAAAGCGGCAAATATCCTGAGACGAGTGATGAAATGCTGAGGATTGGCAACATGGTTTTTCAGACAACTTGTTTCCACCTGAAATAAAAAATGAGAATGTGTCTCTGGGGTTTAGCTTCCTATCGAAGCTTGTTCATATCAGAATCTGTATGGTGACAATAAGAAGCCAAGAATTTCTTCAGAGGATCAAGGAAAGAACATTCAAGAGTGGCCAGTGAAGCAAGCAACTTTCTCTCTGGAAATCCTGATATTTTGGAGCCCTTGAAATTATGTTGGATCTGGCTGCATTTTAGCTTGACTCCGTCTGAGCTGTAGTATGTTGGAAAAGAAACATGGCCTAGTGCCTCTTGGGTTCTTGTCTCTGGCTCTTTTAGGGACTCTGCATGATATTGGGCAAAGTCATTTCACCTCTGCCTCAGTTTCCCCAACTTAAAAAAGCAGAGAGAATACCTTTATCTTTCTACTAGTGGATGTTAAGTTAAGGGTATGTGGACTGGATAAATGGATGGTAAGATGGATAGAAAGCTGGCTAGAAGGCCGTGCCCAGCGGGTAGCGATCAACGGCTCGATGTCAGGATGGCAGTTAGTTTCTAGCAGAGTGCCCCAAGTTTCGGTTCTCGGACCGGTTTTGTTTGATATCTTTATTAACGACCTGGATGAGGGGATGGATTGTACCCTCAGCAAGTTTGCAGACGACACTAAGCTGGGGGGAGAGGTAGATACGCTTGAGGGCAGAGATAGGGTCCAGAGTGACTTAGACAAATTGGACCAACTAGCTAAGTAGTAGTTCTGCAGAAAAGGACCTGGGGGTTATAGTGGATGAGAAGCTGGATATGAGTCAACAGTGTGCCCTTGTAGCCAAGAAGGCTAATGGCATATTAGGGTGCATTAGCAGGAGCATTGCCAGCAGATCCAGAGAAGTGATTATTCCCCTTTATTCGGCTCTGGTGAGGCCACATCTGGAGTGTTGTGTCCAGTTCTGGGGCCCCCACTACAAAAAGGATGTGGACACATTAGAGAGAGTCCAGCGGAGGGCAACCAAAATGATTAGCGGTCTGGACCACATGACCTATGAGGAGAGGCTGAGGGAGTTGGGTCTGTTTAGTCTGCAGAAGCAAAGTGGGGGGAGGGGGAGATTTGATAACAGCCTTCAGCTTCCTGAAGGGAGGTTCCAAAGAGGATGGAGAGAGGCTGTTTTCAGTAGTGACAGATGGCAGAACAAGGAGCAATGGTCTCAAGTTGTGGTGGGAGAGGTCCAGGTTGGATATTAGGAAAAACTATTTCACTAGGAGGGTGGTGAAGCACTGAAATGGGTTACCTAGGGAAGTAGTGGAGTCTCCATCCCTAGAGGTGTTTAAGTCTCAGCTTGACAAAGCCCTGGCTGGGTTGATTTAGTTGGGATTGGTCCTGCCTAGAGCAGAGGGCTGGACCTGATGATCTTCTGAGGTCTCTTCCAACTCTATGGTTCTATGATTCTATGGTGAGGTTTATTTCAACAACTAGATTCAAAACACTTTGAGATCCTTTGAAGGAATGTGCTGTAGATGTTGGTTAAAAGGTCTAATGGGATGGGCTCTGCTCATTGTAAGGCAGGCTGAAATAATAGTGGGGCCTTTGCAAACATATAGTAAAAAAAAACCAACAACCTTGTGTTTCCCCCCCAAAGCAGCCCCTCTTCTGTGATCAGCACTATGTCTATGTGTATACGTATGTAATCATCATCATAATTAATAAAAAGGACCCAGTCTGATATACAGTACTAGCCCCTGTTCAAAAATTATTCTAGATTCAGGCAGTTGTGGTCCACAGGGACACACAAGCCTTATGCTGATATTAATTCTACTGAAGAGATCGCTGCCCATAATTGGCCCTGTGTGGCGGTTTCAGGCTGAGCTTTTTACTTTCAGAAGGCTCAAGCTGGGAATGTCTGAATCTAATTCAGGCAGTTAGCTGCTATTTTCTATTTGAATGAGGAGGTTGCAGATGCTGCTTGCAAGTACTTGGAAATCAAATGCTATTTTTACATCAAAGCCTTGAAAGCAAAGTCAAGGAAAATGAGAATGTAGTACAGCATAACCACTGTTCTGGGGTCTGGCATTCATTGAACACCACATTGTAACTAAATAAACAGGGAAACCAGAATATTACATTATTACTCAGAGCACGAGTCAAGCCAGAGTTGTGTGCATTCCGCTTAATGATAATCCAAGCAGAGTCTATTGGGGGAAGCCCAATCACATATTGCTGGGAACAAGGGTTGACTTTAACCCACATCCCATTATTATTTGAGTAGCATTTTGCAGACAGGTTTAAGAATGGTCCTTGCCCCCAAAGAGTTTACAGTCTGGGAAGAAAATTTATAGATGCCAGAAGAGGAATTGACAACAGTCAAAGCAAATGTGGGTGATAAAACTGGGAAGGATAGAATATCCCTTAGGAGGACCATGGAGGGGGAGGAGGGAGAATGCAATTAACATCATCCCTTCTCCAGAAAGTAAATCCAGCTGTGTACACTCTGTATAATGATGACCTCTTCTTTTCCATCCAGCCATCCATCCTGGCTGGCTATCTCATGGTCTGCTCCCTTTGATTTGGAGAAATGCTGCTCTCTCTCGAGGGTCAGATTATGCCCAGTTACTGTAGGTGCAGGTGCAAGAGTGCACACTGTGTATTGTGGGTCCCTGCATAGCCATAAACCCTTTTTAAAACCAAGCCCATCCACTCTTCTTCTCTGGCCTGTATTTTTTCCCAGGCAAGAGAAGAGGGAGCGAGAGCCAGACTGAGAGCTATGGGTGGTGTATTCAGGGTGTGTGATGTGCAGCTCTGCCTTAATTGGAATGAAAGGCTTCTTTGCAAACTCACACTCATACCTGATCTTGGTTCTTTGCCAAAAGTTTCTGTTGCAGTAATGACTAGCAATGAGAATGAACGGTCCTGCAGCACCTTAGAAACTAACAAAAAATGTAGATGGTATCTTGGGCTTTTGTGGGCTCAACCCACTTCTTCAGATGAATGGAGCAAGGGGTCCAGAGGAATAATTAAGTAGCTGGAAAAGAGGGAAAATGGGGAGGGAGAGAGAAAGGGAAAGAAAAAAAACCAACCTTGTCAATTAAAATGTTACTACTGAATGAGGCTATAAATGCCCAATATTTAGCATTTGATGTCATTACGGTGTTGAATATAATAGCCCATCCAGTTCATGTCTTTGGTCAAACTTTGGTCAAATGTGTCAGATTTGTAAATGAAGGCAAATTCTGCAGCTTCTCACTCCAGATGGTTTTTGAAATTGCTTTGTAATAGTATAGCCACTTTTAGATCCATTAATGAGTGCCTGTGATGAGGTTCAGCCAGTATTTCACAGGTTTCTGCGAGCCCCCATATTGCTCCATTGTTGGGATGGGGATTTTCTATTCTACATGGCATTTTGGACCTTTTAAAGGGTCTAAGAAGTGTGTTGGTAAAAGTGTAGATGAGTTTTCTCCATATGGGTTACTTTATCCTTAGTAGTTGCTGTTGAAGTCCTGATCCTGTACAGTGCTCAGTAGCTCCTGCAAGATGCTAAACTCACTAGTTGATTTGCTTGATGCTTTGCAGGACGGGGCATCAAGAGAGTAAAAGGGGTGAGAGATTTCCTTGCATCCAGGATTTCCTTGAAATCAACACTTCAGACCTGCTACTTCCAATAAATTGGATCCTGTAGGTAGAATAGCCAGCCCCCTGTGCATGTGCTGGCTAGTCAGGCATGCATTCCAGGCTGCTCTGCCTTCTAGCCAGCTTTCACAAGACTTCTTGCGCAAGAAGCCGCCAGTGTAGACATAGCCTAAGAGTTTCCTCCCATGAGCAGAATGGATTTTGTGTTGTGCACCAGTACTGAGTTCATGTGGCTTGTTCGGATGTGCCACTGTGGCACCCAAGTTATTAATAAATATTTTTAAACTTTTACCTTTTCTCTCTGCTGCCATGTCTCCTCCCATTGTTCCGTCAGCTCTCCTGGTTCCTGCTGGCCCCTACCCCCCAACTCCTCACTCTCCTCTGCTGTCCTGACTCCTTCCGTTCTCACTGCCCCCAGCCCTCCTGCGACCTGCCCTCCTCCATCAGCCCTTCTCTGCCCCCTGTTCCCACTCTTCCAGTAGCCCCTCTCTGATCATTTGAGCTACCCCTCCTCATCCCCTCTCCTAACACCTCCCTCTACAAACCTGCCCTGTCTCTCTCCTTTGGTGCTGGTCTCTCCCCTGCAGGTGTCTGCCCTTCTGCTTCACCCACAGAATCCCCTGGCATCTGCACCCTCCTGGTTCCTCCCACTTCCCTCACTGCCCTGCCCCCTTTGTCCTATTTTTCCCTGATGCCCATCCCCTAACTACTCTCATGCCCCTGTGCCCTCACACGTGATTTGCTCCATACCCGCCTTCCTCATGCCCACTCTCTCTTTCAAACCTTCTCCCATCACCTCCTTCTCCCCCCTCTAGTCCCCAATGTCCTTACCCTCTCCTCTCCCAGCATCACCCTGCCCCCCTCCCACTGACACCTCCCCTCCTGCCCTTTTCCTCATTGTCTGCACTTGGCCTCCTGGCATTTGTCTCTCTTCCACGCTGTCTCTTGGTGCCTTCCCCTTTCTTCTCCTGACCTGTCCCCCTCTCTTCAGCACAATCTCCTTCCTCTCCCACCCTTCCCCCTATTTTTCCCCCCGGGGCAGCGGGGCTGGAGTCTGCAATAAGGCCCTGCCACCCTGCTGTCTGTCGAGGGGGTATAGGCCGCTCCGGCATCCGCTGCCCATTTCTTCTGGGGCTGCGGAGTCTGAGTGTCTGCCCCACGGGATTGCCTCCTGGGTTCCAGCTGCTGCAGGAGAGTGGGCACCTCCCTGAGCTCACCCCATCCTGAGCTTACCGGGTGGACTCCCTCCTCCTTGTCTGCCACGCCGCTGGCATTTAAAATACCTGCTGCGTGGTGTGAGAATGCGCCACAAGAGTGCGGGGGCCGGCCTGCTGTGCCTGCTTGCTGCAGTGGTAGACAAGGGGGAGGCTCCCATGGCATTGTGGGGGGGAGAGCAGGACCCCAGGCTGGGGGGTTGTCTTGGATTGCCCGAGGGGGGGGGCTCGCCTTCCGATGGCACTTGGCTGTTGCATCATGTGGAATGGGGAGGGGGGCAGGGCAACATCTGCTTTGATTCCTGTCTCACCCCTCCCTCCCAAATTGTGAGGGCTGGGCTCTCGGCTTCTCCGCAGAGCTGGGGCACCGGGTCTGGGCCTGGGTGGACTCCCTCCCCCTTGTCTGCCATGCCGCTGGCATTTAAAATACCTGGCACATGGTGTGAGCATGTGCCGCATGGGTGCGGGGGCAGAGGCTGGCCCACCACGCCTGCTTGCTGCTGTGTCCACCCAGGGGCGAGGCCTCCAAATCCCATCACACTGTCGTGGTATGCGCATGCGCCACAAGGGCACCGGGGTAGGGCATCCTGCCGCGGCAGCTTGCCACGGCGTAAGTCCAGTGGTGGAGCCCCTGCGCTCCATCACATTAGGGCTGTGGGCGCCCCATTACAAGTCCTCTTCTCCTCCGGGGATGCTCTGGGGCCAGGGGGGGGGAGCAATATTCAGAGCCGGGGGAGAGACCCAGCTCCAAATATTGGTGGAGGAGGGCCGCCGGCTCTGAATATTGCTGGAGCATGGGCACCACGAGCCCATATAACTCGCCGCCCAGGGATGTGTGGACACTGCTGTTATCACTGCCAGTCTGTTGGAGACCTAAGTCAATCCAGTGTGGCCTAATTGCTGGAGTCATTGGAGTAGCCCTTTGCTTGCAGAGCAGCATGGCTTAATGGCCATGTTCTACAGAATAGCCCTGGTTTGCAGGGCAGCTCAGCTTAATGGCCAAAGTGTATAGAACATTGACCATGTGTGGCCTAATGGCCAATGCCTAGGGAACGGTCACTAGACAGTGGAGGTGGGGCGGCATCCCCAGTAGGGGGATCCAGGCCTACTCAACTCCAATAGACCACAAACTGGAAGCGGCAGTGTGGTCCACCACTGGCTCAGAGGGAAATCCCGCTGATACACACCAAGCTCATTTGCGCGCCCTTACTGTTCTGTGGTTACCTTTCATTCCTGAGCTGGGAAATGAAGGGTCTGGTCCGCCAACACACATGGTCATGGCTAATAGCAGGTGTTTGCAGGATTGTGACTTAAGAGCATTTATAGAATTTGTGGAGTTAGAATCTATGGCCCTGATCCTGGAAACTCACTATTGAGTCTACACAACCTCCTTCCCCTCCCTCCCCCCATCAATCAAACCTACACAGGCAGCTGCCCTCCCAATGACTCCAGCTACTCTGGAGTAGGGCAGTTGACAGGAGTGCTTGGAGATCAGTTCATTGTGTCTAAGCAGATAAATTGGTTATCAGTGGATTGATCACTGCAGTGTTGATCCACTCCCCTGGGGAGTAAAGATAAGCTCTCAGGCACTGTGATGACAGGATTAACCCCAGGTGAAGTGCATACTGCAAAGCAAACTGCAGGCTACCAAAGGAGCATTCTCAAGGACTTTGACCTGTGCAACTGAACTGCTGGGAATATCTGAGTTTTGCTCCAAAGTGACAGTCAGGTCGATATATGTTGTTATTGTGGGCACCACATCCACCCCTTTGAACTTTCTGCCATTTCAATGTTAAGGTAGAAACTGCTGTATTTGTATTGAAAACAGAATAGATGTGCAGGATTTTATGTGTTAACAGATATATTTTCCCTCTTTGTCTCTGCTTTAGAAACCAGGCAATGAGGAAGAAGTTAATTTTGTACTTTAAGAGGAGAAATCATGCTCGTAAACAGTGGGTAAGTGAAGTCTCTAAGCCTTGTTTTATATGTGCATAATAGACAAAATAATTGGTTCATGTTTAGCTCTTTGTATGTAGAAAACAAAAGGAGGGATACCAGCACAGACAAGGTAGTACTTCGCATGTTACCTGTTACTTTGTTTTTGCCTTCTAGTTGGACCCTCTGTTTTCTATTGTAGCAGCCCCATTATAAAAGTAATTTGTAAAAAACTGTTTAAAAAGGTATCTGTGTAACCACTAAAAATCCTGCTGGTTCCATGCACTGCAGGCTTTTATACTGTAGAGCCTGCAGTGCAGAGTGACATTCGGTTCTCTGGGAGCTGGCTTCACTTTGGGCTCTGCAGTATTATATTGCATAGCCTACAGTGAAGCTGGCTCCCTGGGAGCCAGTGTGTAATTGTAATGGAAACCAATATGCTGGTTCTTACTGGTTAACCAAAACAGTTGGGCTTGATTCTTTGGCTCAGTAGTTCCTTATCCATTCACAGGAAAGGCAAAAAATAGCATTTTTATCCATAGTGGAAGTTCTCATTTATTTCAGTGGGACTGTTTGTGGAATACTTTTCTACTCAGTGTAAGTATCAGGCCCTGGGAGAAGAGTACAACTTACACTGACCCCACTGCGGACAAACTGAAGAAGTCTTTCACTCTTTCCAACTGACCACAGAATTACATTTTAGGAATTTGTGGTTTAAAATAAAACACAGTCCTATCCAGTTTTGTTGCATGAAAAGCTGTCTAAGGGTGCCCTATAAACACTTTTCACAGAAGTTACTCTCAGTTATATAAAACAAACACAGGTTTTATTATGAGATTTTGAAGAGACCTGGTCAGATCATTATAAACTTAAACTTCAGATTTTCTTTAAACTAAATAAAGTTGGGAGGGGAAAAGAGATACAATATGGCCTCTGGAAAGTAACCTAGCAACCTCATTGTGCTGGTCCAGCATCCAAGGAAAGTGAAACCTAGAAAAAAAAAATGAAATTGACCAACCTGCTATGATTGTCCAAATGCCAAAAGTAAACAGCCCAGATTGGGAAGAAGAAATCCTACTGTAAGCCATTTTTGTTTTGATAAACTAAATGATTATTTGGGTGAAAGATGCATTTTTAATGTAATTGTTATATGTTACTATGGACTTTCACATTAGAATATTTAGAAACACAGACTTTGGTATGGACACTAATGAGCTACCCTCTGTGAGGAACCCTGAAATGTCAGATTTATCTTCTTGTGTTGAAGGTGGGAGTGGAGGTTTGCATGAAATCTTTGGCTGGGAGGGATTGTTGGAAAAGTTCTGAATAATCATTTGGGAACTGGTATGAAAGATGAGACTGTAAAGACAGAGTTCTGAAGGGGACTGCGCTTGTCAGAGCCAATGCTCAGAGCCTGGCTTTTACTGACAGTGAACAAGGGCACATGTTGTTTCCCCCTCCCCCTTTTCTGTGTTTTAAAAAACCCAAACAAACCCCTTCTGAAGCTTCAAGATGTGCCAGCCAAAGGGTTAGCTGCAGTCCTCTTGTTGGTTGGAATTCACCTTTAAGTCACTTAGCTTTTTGCTTCATAACCCTCCTTCCCCAAACATACTGCCTGGAATGACTGATAGTTTGTGCATTTGAGAGAAGAACATCAATATTCTTTTCCTTAAAACCAAAAATTTGCAAAGCAGTGTTGTGGTATTGTTGAAAGCACAGAGGAAATAGACAGAGTTGCCCCTGTATGTAATACCCTTTGCTGTACTCAGTCTCAATTAGGTTGCTCTGTTGTAAGTGGGCAGGAGGTGGAGACGGTAGCAGTATGAGACCCAAAGTGTGTCTTGCAGAAAAAATGCCTATTATGAAGAATTGATAAATGTCTGCTACCTGGTTTTGTTCGGTGCCCTTGAAAGGGGATGTTTCAATGTAGGGGAAAGCATATTGCCTATTTTTATAGAATAGGCAGGATACTGTTGCTGAATTTGCAAAGTGAATGCATTTGCTGTTTCTCTTTACAAAATGGGAACATTTAGTGATCTAGCTGCCTATTTCATATAGCAGATACTACTTAAAAAGAAATTCAAAGTCTTTGTTTATATTCACATGCTTCCTTTCATCTCTTACTCCCTAATATACACACAAACTTTTATATATCATCATTAGACAAATAGCATGCCATGTTCATAGTTCTTCTTTAAGTAGGGATTGTGTTTGCTTGGTGCAGTTGGGATTAGATGGGTGAGGGGACCAATAAAGAGAGAAATTGTTTATTCAGACACTGGTTTTAAACGGCTTTGTTTGGAGAATGATTGAACTGTATCGTTAGTATATCAGCAGTGTTGCCTACTGGATAGAACACTGGACTGGGACCCTATTGATCTGGGTCCTATTCATGACTCTTTTGCTGGCCTGCTGGGTAACTGTGGGCAGGTGGCTTTGCCTCTCAAGCCAGGTCTTACGCTAGGCCCTACAGTACACTACACCATAACTCCGCTTATTTTGAAATAACAAGCAGAGCGCCCACACTACCAAGCCTGTTATTTTGAAATAATAATTCCTGCTTTCCTCAAAGAATGACTCTTATTTTGAAAGTTATTTCACAATAGCAGTAGTGTGGATGCTCTTGTACCACTACTTCAAAATAACTACTCCCTAGAATCATTCAAAGTAATTACACCCCAGAGCTTCCTGGGCTCTAAGTCAAGGTAGAACATCCATATTAAGGGAACCTGCCTCAGATTAATTTTGAGGCTTCCCCGTTGAGCGGACACGCTATTTTGAAATTGTCATTTTGGGACTTATTTTGAAATAAGTTATTTCAAAATAATTTCCTAGTGTAGACATGCCCTAGAGCAGTGTTTCTCAACTGGTGGTATGCAAGAGAAGTTTGGGGCAGGGGTTACATCAACACAAGTGAAATCTGGCAAACAATGTCTGGGATTTTGCCCTGCAGAGGGGATCGGAGAGTGTGCGGTGGCACATGCCTGTCAAATTGAATGTTCGGAGCTGCATGCCCAGACGTTAACAGCCACTCTGCCCAGGCGCCCCAGCACCTGGCGGGAAAAGCATGTGGCTGCGGCAGTGGCTCTGGTGAGACCCAGGGCAGTTCCAAGTTGGGAGGTTGGTTTAGACAGGGAGAAAAAAAAAAATCACTTCCATGGCTGCCTCTCCTAGTTGGTTTCCTCTCCGGCAGCCTCCCAGGAGTGCTCCAGTGGGGAGAGCGCATTATCCCCACCCAGCAGCTCAGCACAGCGCATTCCCATCGCCCCTTCCCCATGGCACTGCAGAGAGGAGCTAAAAGACGGTGAAGTGGCACAATAAGCTTTGTTCCAAAGGACCCCCCCATGTCAGTGGCATGGTGGGGAGAGGGCTGATGCCCCTGGATGCCATGCTAGGTGGGGTACCAGGCTGGGGTAACCCTACCTTTGAAAAGCCCACTCATGCTGCCCGGCACTGTCTTGATGGCTTGTCTTCAGGGAGCAAGTGGCCTATCAGCTCCGGGCTCGCTGCCTGGGGCACAGCCCCTTTTCCACACACACTCATCCCTCAGTGGGGCTTGGGTTTTGATTTGCCTCTTTCACCCAGGGTGATAGGTCTCAGGCTTCAGCTCCCCTCCTGGGATTGTGCAGCAATTTTCATTGTTGGATGGTGGTTGTGGTGAAGTTTGAAAACCCTTTAGTCTATTGGGGTCTTTCACGGCCACAAGCTGCACAGGGTGTGTGCTTGTGTGTCACAGAGAGGAGACAAGAAGTGATGTGAAAAGTAGGGTAGCCTAGAGCTGGTTAGAAATTTTTTGAGAAGACTTTTTTTTTTGTGGGAGAATAATGAATTAAAGTCAAACCTGTGCAGGGTGGATCAGGCCCAGGTGTGTGTGTGGGGAGTGGGGTATAGAAGAAAGGCAAAACAGCCTGGTAGCTAGGATGCTCACCTGGAATACTGAAGACCTGGGTTCAGATTTTGCTTTGGAGTGTTATGTTTAGTAGGAATAGCTGATTCTTTATACAAAGTGGAACAGCCCCAACAGAAAAGGAGAGAGGAGCGGGAAGGCAAAAAGAGATTTGACTCTGTAGCATGGTGGCTGGAGCACTCACTTGGGATTCAAAAAGGACCCTATTCAAGTCCCTGCTTTGCCTCTTTCAGAAAGGTCTGTTTGCCTCCAGTCTGAACAAAACTGCTTTTAGTAACTGCAACGTTGTTCATGAATGAATGTTTTCTGGGCAGCCCTTCTGTAGCATCAGCTGGGCTGGGTCACAGGTTCCAAGTGTCTTGCATGATCCTGTTTGTTTTTCGGAAGAGGAAGACTTCGCCTTCCTGAATGGTGAGAGACAGAGCCTTGCTCTTTCTACAGTGAAACCACAGACTGGCAGATGCAGACTGGAGCACTGCATCTCGGCATTCGGCCACAGATCACTCAATTTCACTGGCTATTTTTAGCCTTTTCCTAAACATGTAACTGTAACAGCAGGAAAGGGTGGCAGACTTTTTGGCAGCAGAAGAAACCTTGAAGCACGTCCTCATCTGCCAGCTTAGTTTTATGTGTTTGTTTATTTGCTGTCTGGCCAAAGGGGCATCATTGGAAGAGGTTCGGCAATACGGAGCCTGTGCAATCTCGAGGCTATTCATATGACTGACTGCTTCTCACCGATGATGTGAGATGTCCTTGGGCAGGTGTCAGAGCTTTTCCTTGGATCCCAGGTGCACTGCTCTTAAAACCAAACAAAAAAATAAACAAAATTATTCCTACGGGAGCAAGAAAATCCTGATGCTGGGCTCCATTTTATGACGGTGATCCTATTTTCTGAACCAAAAATGGGGACATATTGGCCATGCCCCTTGACTCGCTAGTCATGCCCACTGACTACCTAGGCCTCGCCCGCCTGCCACAGGAAGTCCCTGTGGTCGTAATTCCATGGACAAGATGGACACATAGCCAGAAGTAAAGGGTGTCATGTGATCTCCATAAGAACTCCTCCCACCATTAAACCAGGCCCCAGACATAGGGTCCCATAACAGTGCAGCACTAGGGGTCCAACTTTGATTCAAGATGAGATCTAGGATCCGAGACCCATTACTTTACAGTGTAGATGCAGCCCCATTTGACTTAGGTCCTGGGAATCATCCAGAACTATCCCACAATGTCATGGAACAACTTCCTTAGTCCTGACTGCACTGGTTACCCCCTATATGGACCTGACTCAAGCACTAGGAAGGCAGGATAAGGGACGTCCCAATGATAGGAGGGTGGGGTGGATGCTTACCAGTTCCAATTAACTGGTAATCAGAAGGGGCTGGAGCAGCTCCCCATCTGCTGCATTCAGGGGGCTGCTCCAGCTCCACAGAGAGCCCACTGCAAACAGAGGTTGCTCTCATCTGGAGCAGCCCCTGTCTGCAGGAGACGTGGGGGTCCAGTGTCCAGAGCAGCTTCTCTCTGTGGGGAGTCCAGCTTGCTGTGGACAGGGGCTTGTCTGGAGGGGGCTGGAAGCAGGCAACAGCCCCAGTGTGACCTCACATTAACCAGTTCACTGATTAAAGGAATTTACATTCCTAATGAGATGGACTGCAGCTGCTTTTTTTGAAGTTACTACAAAACTATCAAGTGCCCTCTGTTTCCATAAGCCAGAGGGACAGTACTGAACTAACCATGACAGTTACAGGGTGGAGAAGACCACATCACTAACCCTCAACGCCACTGCTTGAAGTGTACATTTCCCGTGGAAATCAATGGGCCTAGGCTATTTTATATGTAAAGCTACTGAGAAATGTATATGTCAATGCCATGATGTTAACATCTATGTTATGTACATAATATCTAATAATAATTGCCAAATGAGACTACTTCCCAACCTGCTTACAAAGGGTCTGATCTAAGTTAAACTTTAAGCTAAGATTTGGTCCAAAGCAATCTGCTAACATAACTAAGAAGATCCAGTTAACAGTTAGTCACAAATATAAGGGACCAATCAGTAAATGCCCCACTGCTTAGTAGAGGTGATCGTTGAAGAAAATTGGAGAGACTTTGAATTGACTTCTTCTGACATCAGTGCTTTCTCTCACTGGATGTGGGGTCTTTAGCACAGGTTTCAGGTTGTGTGTCAGAATAATTCAGAAATGTGTTGTCACAGCTAACTCCATTCAGGTCTGGGCAACTGCACCCCAAAGACAGAAGAACAAATCCCTTGAAACTGGAAGTCAAAACATCGCACCTCTTCACAGAGTTCACAAAGGGCTTGTTTACCCAGACACACAAGTCATGACAACACTCTCTGGAGAGAGACAACACATCCTGGCTTTCTGTGGAGGCGCCAAGTGTTTTCACGAGGCATCTTAACACACTGTTTAAATCAGTGGTTCCCAAACTTTTCCGAATCATGCCCCCTTTTTGATTTTTGAGAAACCCTCACGCCCCCCCCTTCCCAAAAAAATAGCAGCAAAACTTGGGGTGTGATTGATGGGGGTATGTGTAGCTGGGTCACCTCGCGAGCTCCCCCTCCCCCCCCCGAATTTCTTCATGCAGCCCCTTAGGAGGGCACGCCTCCCAGTTTGGGAACCCATGGTTTAAATCATCAACTGCTTGGATGAGGAAGACTCACAAAGAGTCTGTCCATCATCCACACCAGCATGACACAGTGATTTCACCCCCATGGTAACAGACCCAGTCTCTCTTTGGGCTCTTGTGGAGCAGTAGGGAGCCTGGGGTGCCCAGTTTACTGGCCTGTCACCACAGCTTGGGAAGGATTGAAGCCATATTCCAGGTTCTGGTTCAAACCTTTAATTCTTTATTTCTTCCAGAAAAAATTAGGACAGCACATCTGTTGTCACTTCCCCTAATCTGGGGTCATCCTCAGGAGTCTGTCTATTTCTCAGGTTTCTACTTGGCTAGCCGCGTGCCTTAGAGGAGGGGTTCTCAGCGTTTTTCTTACTGAGCCCTTCTTCCCCCTCAACAAGCTGTAAAAATTCCACAACCTCCCTGTTCCCCAACTGTGTTTCTGCATAGAAAAGCCAGGGCCGGTGTTAGGAAGCTTGGCAACTGCCATTCGCAGTCCCCTGCTGCCACCCTGTGAAGCTCAGTTGCTCCAGCTTTGGCTTCAGCCCCAAGCGAAGGGTGCGAAGGGTTCTGGGCATCAAACTCGCACAGTGTGGGACTTTGGCTTTCTGTTGGGTGCCTCCCCCCACCCACCAACAATATAAAACCAAAACCTGCTTGTAGCCCTCTAGGTTGAGAATCGTAGTTGACACCTGTTGCGTTAGGGCCATGCCCTTCTCCAGGGTCTCTCATAGGAGCCAACCTGCTTCCTGTAGCTGTCCCTACTTAAACCTGGGTTCCCTGACTGTTCCTGCCTGTTCTGGGCAGCTTTCTCCCCATCTGGCCTGAAAGGTGATTTTTATAATTACATGGTCTGGGCAGCTCATTCTCAGCTGGATGGAAGCTTTTCAGTCATAGGTAAGATTGGGCCCAGCTCTTCTCTTCCAGCCAGTGACCTTGGGACAGTATCCTGTCCTAAGTGTGCAGTATTTGAGAAACAGTATGGGCTTGGTTTGACAATAATAGAAGCAGCCAGGTCTCCCATGGGGCCTTGATTAAGCCAATGAACTGCCTGCCTCAATTTTCGCATCAGTGGAACAAATATGTTAATGTCACTTCCTGACACCCCAAAAAGCTTTAGACAGATTGGCATCGTTTTTTTTAACGGAAAAGTTTTTCCATTAAAAGTATTTCCGCAAGAGAGCATTTATACTGGCATGTGCCTTTGTGCAAAAGATTTGTTTTTGCGCAAAAGCATCCATGCCAGTGTAGACGCTCTCTTGCGCAAGAAAGCTCCAAAGGCCATTTTAGCCATCGGGCTTTCTTGTGCAAGAAATTAACGTTGCGCAAGAGGCCAGTGTAGACAGCAAGAATACTTGCCTAAGAGGGCTTATCCCTGAGTGGGAGCGTCAGAGTATTTGAGCAGGAAGCACGGATTTTGTACATTACAACGTCAGTGTTCTTGCGCAAATACTTGCGGCCAGTGTAAACAGGCGGCAAGATTTTGCGCAAAAGCGGTGCTATGCAAAGAGCTGATTCCTGTTGTTGTTCCCTCCACTTCTTAACTTCAGTGTCAATATTTGGCTTTCCGTGTTCTGTGCTATTATTTATCTCTAATTTAGCCCTACATGTCTTCTAAGAGCTCAGTAAGCAGTGGAAGTGTTGATAGCGCTTCCAGACAATATTGACCTTTGGTGGTTCAGTAAATTCTCTAGTTTATTGTCCGTCATGTTCCAAGGGTGCCAGACTAGAGAGGTTTAACCTGTACATGGTTTTATGTTATTCCCTTACTATGAATATAGTCCTTTCAAAATTAGTACATCTGATTTGTAGTAAATACAGAGGAATGAGAAGAGGATTATCTAAATGCAGGTCAGATTGACTAGTTTTCAAAGGCAAATGGCCCAGCTGGGTTTTATAATGGCACTGCCCCTCAGGAATGCTGACCTGTAATTTAACCTAACAAACCATGCTTCAAACATCTCCCCTTGTTCCTGTCCTCCATTGTCATTGCTCTGAAAAGGGAATGTTGTAATCTCTCAGATTCTTGCTAATGTAGCAGGTCCTACTTTGGATTATGTAGCCTCCACCCCTCTCCCATTTTACACTTGGTCAGTCCTTTGATATAATCATTGAGTTTAAGAAGAGATCAAAGGAAGGCACTTGAACACCAGAGGAGAGCACTCCTAAATGCTGCATTTAAAGCAGTTTAAGAACTAGAGCATAAAAACCTACTTGAGCTGACACTTGGCAGTTTGAGAGCAAGTGATTTTGCTCAGGGATTGTGTGAGATTATATAGAAACATACATGGCTTGCTTTCTTTCCCTCCCCCTTTGGCATGTGCCACTGATCTGTGTTGCCCAATAGGTGACTCTTGTGGTAAAAAATGAACTCATTGACAATACCTGTAGATACAGAAGACCTACTATATTTGGTCTGCCTTGTGCTGTGACCTGGTTCCTGCCCTGTGTATGCATGGTAAACTGGAGGGAACCTAGTGCCAACATCCACGGACAGTGTCTGGCTCTACAGACTGACGATCCACTGGGTTTTGAGCTCTTGAAAGCTGTACCAGTCCCTCTGAAAGTCCCTGACTAATGCTCACCTGACTCCATCTTTCAAAGAGACCAACCCCAGGGAATGCTGGAGATCATGGGAATAAACTGCTGCCCTTTAAAAGATCAATTTCCAAGGGCCCGTTAGAGCAAGTGGTCAATACAGCCATAAAGACAGGGCGGTGATTCCACTGTTAAGGGAGGAGGGCCATTTGGGTTTGAAACTGCCCTGAGGCCCAGGCATTCACCTAGTTGCAGCAGTACAGGCAGGCCAGGTGGCTCTCAATGACTCACTACTACCACCTTCACCTGCTTGCTAGCACTGTTGGCAGAATCCGTGCCAACCACAGATTTGCCTGCCTCTGTTAGGACTTTGAATGGATGCAGCATTGTGGTAGCTGGCTCCAGCTGGCTACCAGGGGGGTAGATCCCTAGTATAGACAAGGCCTTAGGAGCAGCTTCGGGGCTGAGAGAATGAAGACAGAGTAGAGGAGGTAGACTCTGTGCAGCACTCCAGAAGCAAGGCTCAGGAGTTTGAATCTCACCGTGCACAGTGGATGTTGCAGCTGTTCAAAAGGACAGGAGTGAGCAGCAGCTCTCTAATAGGCTGACGCCAAACAAGGTGAGTAGCATGGAACTGGGGTTGCAAAGGGTTTTGGTCCTGGAGGTGGAAAAGACGGCTCTTTATTTTCTGTCTTATTCTCTATCCCTTTCCTAATGATTCCCAATAGTTTTTTAGACTGCTGCTGTACATTGAGCAGCTGTTTTCAGAGAACTATCCACATGGATTTCAAGAACTCTCTCTTGAGTGATAGACTCCATCATTTTTATATGTATACTTATGTATAGTTTTTATATGTGTAGTTAGGATTATACTCTTCATGTGCATTACTTAGCATTTATCCACACAGAATTCCTTGTGTGGCCCAATCATCCAGTTTTGTGAGACCTTTTTGTAACTTTTTGCAGTCAGCTGTGGGCTTAACTATTTTGAGCAATTTTATATCACCTGCAAATTTTGCCACCTCAGGGTACATCTAGACTGCAAGCTTTTGTTGACAGAATTTTTGTCAACAGATACTGTCAACAAAGGTTCTGTCGACAAAGAGCGTCTAACCACTTTGTCGACATGAGAGTGTAGACGCAAAGGACAGTCTAGATGCAATAACACCTTCTGTCGACAGAACTCTGTCAACAAAAGGGGTTATTCCTCGTAGAATGAGGTTTACCACTGTCGACAAAACTGCTGAGTTCTGTCGACGTTATGTCGACAAAACTCAGTGGCAGTGTAGATGCAGGTATAGTTTTGTGGACAAAAGTCCACTTTTGTTGACAAAACCCTGTAGTCTAGACACACCCTCACTATTGACCCCTTTTTCTGAGAAAATGAATGGGAAGGTTAACAGCAGTGGTCCAATTGCAAATCTTCCCCCCTATCTTTGAAGTAGAGTACCTGGCAAGGTTTTCATGATGATCTAAGGATTCTTCAACTACTTGAATGACAAGCCATTTGTTATCTTAATCACCCTGCCTCCCTCTGTTTGTTTATAAATAACCTGATCCAGAGGCAAGGCTGGGAGGAGCACAATCTCTGTTGCAGTTAAGAGCTATCTCTGGGGCTAAGGCATGCACTTTAAGCCACCTCAAGCATGAAATCCAGGGGTTTAAATTTAAAGGGGGCTAATGATCCCGCCCAGCCTTCTATAAATGGCACTTTTGTGCAAAGGGTTGACTGTCCCCCCTACTGATCTTGAGGCCTGGCTGACAGGGAGACTCCAGAGATTGGGAATTCAGTTTCTCTCAGCTGTCTCTCTCCATTCTGGAGACCATGGCATTTTCAATGATGGACAGAACAGCAGATCCCAGAGCTGTAGACATTAGCAATGACAAAGACTGACAGTGTTGGGGCATCTAGGCCCAGATCCTCAAAAATATTTGGGTGCCTAATTCCCATGGAAATTAGTAAGAGTTAGGTGCCAAAAGCTTTGAGGAGTGGGGCTGTAGGCCGACCCTTAGCCCGTCTTGGGCAGCTTCTGCAGCTTCTAGGGCAGTGATGCTCAGACTGAGGCTTGGGAGATACAAGTAGCTCTTTGAGATATATGAAGTCAAAACACTGTGTGATTAGCTAATAACTTAGGGTATGTCTACACTACCCCCCTAGTTCGAACTAGGGGGGGTAATGTAGTCATACGGAGTTGCAAATGAAGCCCGGGATTTGAATTTCCCGGGCTTCATTTGCATAAAGCCGGCCGGCACCATTTTTAAATGCCGGCTAGTTCGGACCCCGTACCGCGCGGCTACACGCGGCACGGACTAGCTAGTTCGGATTAGGCTTCCTAATCCGAACTAGCTGTACACCTCGTTCCACGAGGTCCAAACTAGCTGGCATTTAAAAATGGCGCCTGCCGGCTTTATGCAAATGAAGCCCGGGAAATTCAAATCCCAGGCTTCATTTGCAACTCCGTATGACTACATTACCCCCCCTAGTTCGAACTAGGGGGGTAGTGTAGACATACCCTTAGATTTAATTATTAACCAATCGGGATATTTCTACAATGTTATTAATCTGTTGTAGAATACTTGGACCATTGTTTTGCTGTGAGATTTCTACAATAGCAAATAAAACAATGAATACACTCTACGGTGGCTATTTTGGCTTCTGTTGATCAAGCTGGGACATTAGCCACTTGGCGGGGCAGAACCCAGGGAGGCAGGGTAATTTTTTGTGCCCAGTGAAAATTGAACGTGAAATAGTGGAACCTGCATCCAAGAGAATCGGATGTTAGCACTTCGGCTTCTTTCCTTCCTTTGTAGGTGAGCAGCCAGCACAGCTGGTCCATAGCCTTGCTCCCCACTAACGAGAGCTAGACCCTGTCTGAGGAGCTGCCGCTTTACCCCAGATCCAGTTGAGTGGGAAGAGGCCCGGTTAGTTTAGGCTGGTCCCTAAACTATGACCGGTTACCTAGAGAATAACATTCCCTCTAATTTTTTCCATTCACATGTGGAATAATTTAGGCCCCCCCACATCCTACACTAAGAGTAGGTATCTGGATCCCTGCTGCTGAAGGGCATGGGAGGGAGGCAACTGCCCTGGGGCCTGGCAAAGGGCCCCCAGTCTTGGCCTTTTAAATCGCCACTGGAGCGCGGCATGATGTTCTCTGGGTGGCTGTAAGGGCTTGGGGGCAGGGTGCATCACACTCTGGGTGGCAGGGGCTCTCGTGTAACATGCTCATTGCCCTAGCCCGCCCCTTCCAGGAATGTGGAGCCTCCTCTCCCACCTTGCTCAGGGGCCAGGAGTGGCTGTCGACTCCTCTAGAGTCAGAGATGTGACCCTGTGAAAGTGGCGATGAGTTATTAGTGTAGTAGTTACACAGCTTGGGCTTTCCGGGTACATCTGCACAGCAGTTAAACACCAGTGGCTGGCCTACGTCCACTGACTTGGCTCAGGCTGCAAGGCTGTAAAAGTGCTGTGTAGACTCCCAAGCTTTAACCCCGTGTAGTGAGGAAGAGTCCCAGAACCCAGGCTCCAGCCTGAAAGTCTACACAGAATTTTTCATCCTCTGGAGTCAACCAGCCAATGTGGGCCAGCAGCAGCCATGCTGTGGGTCTTCTGTTTCACTGTAGATGTACCTCTGAGACATGTGACATAGAATCATAGAACACTAGAACTGGAAGGGGCCTCGAGAGGTCATCAGATCCAGTCCCCTGCCCTCACGGCAGGACCCTGCACCGTTTAGACCATCCCTGATAGATGTCTGTCCAACATACTCTTAAATGTCTCCAGTGATGGAGATTCCACAACCTATCTAGGCATATTCCAGTGTTTAACCCTGACAATTAAGACATTTTTCCTAATGTCCAGCCTAAACCTCCCTTGCTGCCGTTTAAGCCCATTGCTTCTTGTCCTATCCTCAGAGGCCAAGGAGAACAATTTTCTCCTTCCTCCTTGTGACAACCTTTTAGATACCTGAAAACTATTATCATGTCCCCCCTCAGTCTTCTCCTTTCCAAACTAAACAAACCCAGTTCTTTCAGCCTTCCTTCACAGGTCCTGTTCTCTAGACCTTTAATCATTCTTGTTGCTCTTCTCTGGACCCTCTCCAATTTCTCCACATCTTTCTTGAAATGTGGTGCCAAGAATTGTACACAGTACTCCAGTTGAGGCCTAATCAGTGCAGAGTAGAGAGGGGGAATGACTTCCCGTGTCTTACTCGCAGCACTCCTGTTAATGCATCCCAGAATCGTGTTTGCTTTTTTTGTAACAGTGTCACACTGTTGACCCATATTTAGCTTGTGGTCCACTATGACCCCTGGATCCCTTTCTGCGGTACTCGACAGTCACTTCACATTCTGTATGTGTGAAATGGATTGTTCCTTCCTAAGTGGAGTTCTTTGCATTTGTCCTTATTAAACTTCATCCTATTTACCTCAGTCAATTCTCCAATTTGTCCAGATCATTTTGAATTATTACCCTATACTCCAAAGCAGTTGCAACCCCTCCCAGCTTGGTATCATCTGCAAACTTAATAAACGTACTCTCTATGCCAATATCTAAAACGTTGATGAAGATAGTGAACAGAACTGGTCCCATAACAGACATCTGTGGATCTCCACTTGTTATGCCCTTCCAGCAGGATTGTGAACTATTAATATTAATTAACATGGCAGAGTCCTGCCCTGGAGAGCTAGCAGTCTGAATAAGGTAAGCAGCTTCTAGGGGCCCACTGGAAGAGCTGAGATTTCAGGTCACTTCAGGCAGTTTCAAGCTTCATGGTGTCGCCCATTTGACCCTGTTTCTAGGCATGAGCTGTACATCCTTGCTGCACTGCGGGTAGGCAGGGTGCTGGGGCTGAAGTATTATCGATGACAAGAGGAGCAGAGCAGGTCAAAGTGTCATGAGACTTAACCACTTATTTATCTCAAGCGTTAAGCAGTTAATACAGCTGTTTGTTTTACAAGCCTTAAAAACAATTGCTATACAATTTAAACCTTAAATACTATACATTCCAAAGCAATTAATACAGCGCAAAGCAATGCAAAAGCAATTACCTGAAGCTCTCCTATAATACAGTAATAAAGCCTAATTCAGCTTGTACTTCACCCGTATGCTACCTTCAGTACCAGGCAGGAGGTTGTGGCTCCTTTTCTTCCCACGCAATGGAACACCATGCACTGGATTGTGGGTGTGAAGGGCCTGTTTACTTCTAGTTACATCGAGCAGGACCTATGGGTCAATCCTGCCCATTCCCTCCCATTGATTCTTCTTACTAAGCCCATTTTATAGCAGAGCAAGACTTGGTCGTTCTAATAATATTTACCAATTGATTACGTATTGCGTAGGATAAATGCCCAATACCCTATTCGGGGGTACATCCTGTCACTCAGGATGTTGCTGCTATGTGCGTAGTTGACAGTTGTATGGCTGCACCTGTAATTTTTGCTTATCAGACACAGAAGTACCAGTACAAGGTAATGGGAATGAAACTTCAGTGTTAGGCATGAGGCTAAACCTATAATACTTGGGAGATGCTTGCATATTTTGTTCCTAAATGGGTGTTAAAAGGAGGAGGAAGAGAAATTATTATTCTTAGCCTCTGAGGATAGGACAAGTATCAATGGGCTGAAATTGTGGCAAGGGAAGTTTAGGTTGGAATTAGGAAAAGCTTCCTGTCAGGGTGGTTAAACACTGGAATAAATTGCTTAGGGAGGTTGTAAAATCCCTGTCATTGGAGATTTTAAAGAGCATGTTAAACAAACACCTGTCAGGGATGATTTAGTTGGTGCTCGGTCCTGCCATGAGTGCAGGAGACTGGATGTGTTGTCCTCTTGAGGTCCCTTCCAGGTTTAGTATTCTGTGATTCTGTGATGTGGTGGTGGTGTGTCCATATGAGTGGGAAGGGGGGAGGAGGAGAGGGAGAGCCTGTGCCCAAAGAAAGTTGCATGGAGTTCTTCTGGGATTACACCAGTGTAATTTGAAGCAGAATCTGGCCAGCACTCTTTGCAAAATCATGTTTATGTCCATCAATCCATTTCCCCACACTGCACTTCGACTGTTTTGTTTTGTTGTTAGCTTCTCTAGCTTCACTCTTGCCTTTGTTTCCCAGGTAGGAGCCTTAGTGTTACTAACAGGATATTTTAGTTTCTAGAGAAGGGTGGTCTTTTAAATTACAGTTCTGCTCTTTCCTATCCGTGTATGGGAAATTACCATGCATGCTGAGCAGTAATTGAGGCTACTCCTGCAAACCTTCCTGCATGTAGATGGAAGCATGTGTGTGTACAAATGTGGTTTTGTATGCATGTGTACACACTGTACATTGGCCAGATCCAAAAGGGAATGGGGTTAATTGTGTTTTCTGTGGTTCTTTCTACCCCCATTAAACATTTATATCACTAATGAGATGGGAAGAAATGACTTTTAGACATTTTAGGCCAGTCATTGCATGAGCCATTTAAAACTGGTTAGTGTAGAGCACAGGTGAGAATATAAAGTATGGAAAAATCCTACACTGGAGATGAGAGTCTAGCAGGCCTGTTTCATCTCCGACTTCTGTGATTCCCCACTCCTGCCAGAACAAAACAGCTCCTGGTGGTCTATTCTCTGAGCAAGTGTGCCGCATGGTTCAGGGTATAAATGTCTAAGCACTTGGGCTTCCATTGTGTTTTGGGAAACCAGACTAGCATCAAATGAAGCCATGCGGGGCGTGAACAGGAAGCAGAATACACAGAATCCTTGCTTGTAGAGTCACCTTGCATCACTGTTATTGGTTGGGTTTCTTTGTATGCTTAGGGCATCTTACATGGGCTGAGAGGGGCTGTGCATGGAAGATTTGGTGGACCTCTGGAGCAGGTGGTTGTTTCCAGTCAGGATGCAGTCTAACAATATCCCAACCAATGCTAGGCGGATCATGTGTGTAATACGTTGGTTGTCTCAGTCTGCTTCCCAGTGGGCCATTGCCCACATAGCAGTAAAACTCATCTGAATTGGCACTCCCCAGGTTGATAGCTTCCCGGGAGAGGCCCTGGAGACTGAGGCTCAGGCTGAATGTGGACACCCTTTTGGGGTTGACCCTGATGTCAGGTTTGAAGTATGGCACAGGGCTGGGTGGGGAGTCTGCCCTGACCTCCCAAGGCAGAACGCTCTGGACTGTTTTCCCCTGTGCCCAAATTCCACCTCTCTGAGTGCAAAGGGATTTCTGTCTCTGGGGAGTCCTTTGTAGTTACCTCTAACTTGCCATCGCCCTCTCTGAAGAATGGGTTGAGCTCAATACCACAGTGCCCCTCCTGCTCCCACCACATCCCCTGCTCTGGGCGGGGAGCTGGTGAAGGAGTCATGGCCACCTCTATGCCAAGAGGGTGTTTCTGTCCACCAGGGGAATTCTCCAGGGGTTGTTTGGAGCCAGACTTTGCACTGTCAGAGTGGCTTCAGCAACCAGCTCGTAGCAGAGATTCCAGGGATCCGTGCTCTGTGGAGAGAGGCACTTAGGTCCCTAGGCAGCTCCTGAAGTCACCAGTTCCTCCGCTGATGTTGATAATGGGCTTTGAAGACTGAAAGCATCACATAGGAGTCGAGTGTGCTAATTATTAAAGAAAAAACATCTGCCATCACGGGAATCCCTCCATGTTTCATGCTGGGCTTCCAAAGAAATGGCCCCTGCTTCTCAAAACAATAGGGCACGAGAGAGAGAGAGAGAATGTGAGTGTGTGTCACTTCCACAGGGCATGGAAGCTCGCCATAACCTACGGTTAACACTTTAGTTTGCTCTTTTGTGTCAGGCTGCAAAAGGTCAACTCTGTTCCCTCAGGAGTAGCTCTTATGGGTTTTTTTTCTGTCTGTTTTTTGTTTTCCTCCCCCTTCTCCTCCTTTTTGATTGAGATGAACCAGGGTGTTGAAGGCTCAAGAAAAATCACCATGAAAGCTTTGTGGCTCTTACAGGACTTTGAGGGTTCATCAAGTTGGGTAGTGTTGGGGTATTTTTTGAGATGCTCTAACCTACCCCCAGGAACAACTAGCCCTATTCTGCTCCTTTCCCCCAGATACTCTGTTTGCAGCAGCTTTGGCATTGAAATTTCATTAAGTCTTCTCTGTGCACTTGAGTGCTGCTCTCCTCCAGCTGGGAATTACTTATAGTTTGGGCAATTCTTTTCTGAAACAAAATGCTTTAAGCCTCAACTAAGAATATGAACGAGTAACCAGCTAACTAGTAAGCATTACCCTTACTGGGTGATGCTTATTGGTTAACAGGCACCCAGGAGCAGCCGCTTGCCCGAGGCCCATTGCGGGCAGAGGGCTGCTTCTGCCCCACCCGGCTCACTGCAGGGTGGGAGTCAGCAGCCCCACAGTGCTGCTCCAGCTGGACTGGAGTGGTCCTCCGACCAGGATCCCTCTTAATTACCTAATGTTTAACCAGTTAATTGATTAAACGGAATTTTATATCCCTAGCCTCAGCTGTAATGCAGATGAAACCTCATATCTCTGTTTCCCTCCTGCCCTTTGTGTGTCTTGCTATTTAAGCTGTGGGCTCTCAGGGCAGGGACTGCCTCTCGTGGGCCTGGGTGCAAAGGGATTTCAGTAGCCTAAGGAGGGCATGTTTTGCAGTGGTGCACAATGGGGCTTGAATCTCATTTGGAGTTGCTAGGTACTGCTTCCATACAGTGAGGAGGAAGATAATGCAGTTGGGTTGTGAAATACATGGCTTGGTGAATTTTTTTCCTTCCCTCTAACCATACTGTTCTGGGAGAGTGCCCACAGCCAGCAGCATATGTTTCTACTGGTGCACATCTGCACGCGCCTCGCACACATAACAAAATTTATTTAACACATAGATGGAAAAAAATGAGAGGGCCCGTTGATGGGCAGTTCTCGAGTTACAAACACCCGACTTACCAACATGCGCATATCCAAACGAAAGCTCACCCACTGGCAACCTCGGAGCAGGCAAGAGGCACGGGGTGAGGAGCAGTGCAAGTGCTAGACAGAGGATTCCGGAGGAGCTGGGTGCAGTCATGCTGCCAGCGGCTGGAGAGAAGCTGCATTTAAAGGGGATACTGCTGCCTCACTCCAGCTGAACAGCTGCCTCCTGCTCCTCTGGTCCTTGAACCACTTTGGGTGCAGCCCACAGGGAAGAGATGGCAGCCTGGGAATGGGGCTGGCTATGGGAGCTGGTGCAGAGTCCGCAGGAGAGGGGTGGGGAGATGTTGGGGGATGCCAAGAAACCCCCTTCAAAATCTTCGCCTACTTCCATATCCCCCTCTCATTAAACCTGCCTTTCTCCAAGTACCAGCATTGAAAGTTAAATAAAAAACTATTTCTATTATTTTTCATTGCAAATATACAGTATTTTAACTCCATTCTGGGTTAAATAAGCTTTTGGGGGCCAGCCTGGGAACCAACTACCATTTATAACATTGTTTCTCTGAGTATGTCTACACCACAGAGCTGAACTCGAAATAAATGACGCGTAGCTTAAGTCGAAATAGCTTATTTCGAATTTGGGCATATCTACACGGCACTTATTTCGAAACAGAACACTCTTCCTCCAACTTCTCTGACTCCTCGTACAGTGAGGTTTACCAAAGTCGGAGTAGGAAGCCCGTTATTTTGAATTTATTTATTTCAAATTAATTTCAAAATAACAGGCTTGCCGTGTACAACCACAATACGTTATTTCAGAATAACAGCTGTTATTCTGAAATAATGCTGCTGTGTAGATGTTACCCTCTGGGAAAATTAGTTCTGAATTTCAAACAACTGACTTACAAACTTTGGGAACACAGCCCCTTTGTAAGTTGAGGACTTCCTGTGTATGCACAGGGCTGCATGTGTGCTTGGACAGTTTGTGCCTCCGCGTCTTCCCTGACATTGATAGTCATGCTGGCTTAGTGAAAGCTAGTCTGCCTACCTCTGCAACAAGGACGCAGCTGATGGCAGTGTAGGCTTCCCCAGTGTGTATAGTGTCCTTCTAACCCAGGTTTCCCAACCTATGGGTCGGGACCCAAATATGGGTCGCCATTACATTTCAAAAGGGTCGCCAAGTGGCTTCCCCGGATGGCTCTGCCCCACCTCCTCCCCCCCATTTGTGAATTGCCTCTTGAATTGTCAAAATGGGTCCCCATCTGGAAAAGGTTGGGAACCGCTGTTCTAACCAGGTAGTCTTAAACTCTGCTGATCAAGCAAGCTAATGAAGCAGAGGGAATTCCTTCTGCAGATACAATTCTGCAATAGGGTATGTCATCTGGTGATCAGATCAGAGACCTGTGAGACATTCTACTTGTGTTTTGTGTCCTTTGGTGAACTCCTTGACCTGTCTATGTGCCTTGGTTTCCTTATCCCATATCTCCTAGGAGAATCTTATCAACCTCTTTGGGATCTGGGGCTTTGATGGATGTATGAATGGATGTATGTAAAGTGTGGGGACAGGCCTCAAAGAGGTGGGCGTGTTAGTTTGTATCTGCAAAAACAAGGAGTCCTGTGGCATTTTAGAGACTAACAGATTCCAGCATCTATCTAATGCAGTGGTTTTATCCACAAAAGCTGAATGCCCAGAAACATACTTTAATTTCTAAAATGCCATAGGACTCCTCATAGTTTGGAGAGGCTTTGGAAAGGCAAAGTCCCCTACGTCTAGACTATGGAGTTTTTCCAGGATACCCTGGAAAAATTCCTCCACGTCCAGGGAATGCATCTATTCTTCCACAAAAAAAAGTGGAAGAGCAGATGCGCTCTTTCGGAAGCCCCATCTTCCTCCTTCCACAAGGAAGAAGGGCTCTTCCAAAAAGAGGGTTTTTTTTCCAAAATTTGGCCCAGTATAGACGAGCCAAATTTCAGAAAACCTCTTCCGAAAAAACTATTGGAAAAAGGTATGCAAATTACGGAGTGCATTTTGTGTACCTTTTTCCGTTAGGTCACTGAAGTCTAGACATAGCCTCAGAGAGGGACCTTTTATACATGGACATCATGGATGTTTTCCAGCTCTTAAAAACAAAATTCCCTCTGCTTAGGAGCTGAGTTAGTCTGTAACAGGAAAAACTTAAAAAACAACAAATAGTCTAGTAGCACTTTAAAGACAAACAAAACATGTAGGTGATATCATGAGCTTTCGTGGGCACAACACACTTCTTTAGATGACGAAGTGGGTTGTGCCCATGAAAGCTCTTGGTGTCATCCACATGTTTTGTTTGTCTTTAAAGTGCTACTAGTCTATTTGTTGTTTTTTTAAAAAATCCCTCTGTTCAGGGCACTTGATTTGAGCTTCCTTGTTCTTTCTGGTCCCTAGCCCGTGGCAACTTCTCCTCACAAGCCCTGCTGCTGTTCTCAGCAGCTTGGCGGCTGTTCAGCCCGACAGGTCATCAAAGGAGGAGTTAGGGGAGCTGCTCTGTCTGTGGCTAGTGTCTGATCCTTTCCTCTCACTTGCCCTTTCAGGAACAGAAGTTTTGCCAGCGCTATGACCAGCTGATGGAAGCCTGGGAAAAGAAAGTGGAGCGCATTGAAAATAACCCCCGGCGCCGTGCCAAGGAGAGCAAAGTGCGGGAATACTATGAGAAGCAGTTTCCAGAGATCCGGAAGCAGCGGGAGCTGCAGGAGCGCATGCAGAGGTTAGAGGAGAAGCGGTAGGATGAGGCTGAGCAGCCTTTCTCCTTTACCTATAGGGGGTTATGGTCTTATGTTGCTGGGGATGACTCCTTGGTAAACAAGCTCCCTTTCTCCTTTTCTTTCAATGGAATAACTATTAGGTGCACACACCACAGCTATCCTTGAACAAATAACTCGCTAGCTTTTTCCCCTGGGGAGATCAGTGTAGCTCATACTGTCTATGGTGGAGAAAGAATTTCAAGAATCCAGTTAGACATTTTTCCCGTGTTATTAATTTCCTGGTTCGCCACACATGGGATGAACATCTGACTAGGATAAGGTATACCTAGTCCCATGCCAACAGGATCATATCAAAGTGAACAGACCCAGTCTAAGGATTTAGAGAGTTAAAAACCTATCTGGGCTTTGATCTAGGTATGTGCACAGAGGCCAAACATCTGCAAAACTTATAGAAAAGATTGCAAGAGATCTGAAGAGATCAGAGGCCTTGCTTGCTTCCTCCATTCACATGGTCAGCTTGGTCTACTACCACTCCCATGCCCACAGCTGGTAAACCTCATTCCAAGAGGAATAACAGCTAATTCGATTTAGGGCTTAAATTCGGAAACCCGTTTCACTGCCGATTGTAGATGCGGGCAGTTACTTCAGGCTAGTCAATTTCTAAAATGGCAACCAGATGGGAACATGCTAATGAAGCAAAGGATATTTAAATCCCGCTTCATTTGCAATATCGGTCGCCCTTATTAGCCTCCCTAGATTGAACTAGGGGGCTAGTGTAGACGTACCCTAAGGGTTTATCTACATGGAGATGCAGCATGTGGAAGCCAGGGTGCGAATGCCCAGAATAGTAGCCTGCTGGGCCCTAATTCGACAGGTGGGTGCTGCTCCTGCACACTGGAAATTCCCTAGCCTGCTTTGGCACGGTGCTGCTTAGCACACAATAGGCTAGCAAGCTGTGCACACTCTCTGGCTTGCCATACACTACCTCTCCACGTGAGCACTGGGAAAGACATCGGTTTGGTTGGGTTTTCTTTCATTCATCTTACAGAGGTTTACAGTTGGCTATGGTGCTCCCTGCTCCCAGAGGAGTCAGTGGGAGTGTTTGTGATAGTAAGCGCCATACCCAGGAGTTAGTGTTCACCGTTTTGGGTCCTATGTTTTTTTTTTAAATCTGTGTCAGCCCTGAAACATGGAGTTTCCATGGTTATGCTGCAAGTGTAGGTGAATTGTGGAGTTAAAGCTGTGGTCTCCAATTTTTTAAGCACAAGATCACTTTTTAAATTTAAGTGCAATCCAGGATCTACCTCAAACCCAAACATCCTTGTCCCACCTCCTTTGTGCCCCTTCTCTGATGCCCTGCCCCTACTCACTCCATCCTCCTTCCCTCCCCCATCCTTCCTCCCTTTCACTAGGCTAGGGCAGAAGGTTGGAGAGCAGGCTCTGGTCTTGGGCTAATGCAGGGGTGGCCAACCTGTTACATACAAAGAGCCAAAATAGTGGTGGATACAGCTCAAAGAGCTGAGGGAAAGAAGTTGTTGAGAAAAGAGGAAAAAACAAACAAACAAAAAAACCCAATGCTGCCCCTTTAACAGCTATGTGTGGCCCAAGCAGGTTTCCATCTGCTGTAGCGTCAGATCCTGCTGCCACAAGCGGCGCCCAGACCAGACAGGGAAGAGCCACACCGCAGGTTGGCCATCCCTGGGCTAAGGGATTTGGAGTGTGAGAAGGGCTCTGAGCTAAACCTGGGGTAGGCGGTTGGGGTACAGGTGGGGGTTCTTGGTGCATGCTCTGGGAGGGAGTTTGGAAGCAGGGAGGCTCAGGGCTACGGCAGAATTTTGGGGTGTAGGAGGGGGTTCGGGATACAGGCTTCACCTGGGTACCTCAGGTGGTTCCTGGAAGGTAGAACTAAGGCAGGATCTGCCCTGGCCTGGCCCTGCACAACTCCCAAAGGTGCAGCCAACAAACTCCCTTCATCCCAAGCCCTGTTGTGCCTCCCCACTCTGCTCTGTGAAGATAGGGTACAAGGTGGGAGAGGGAGCACCTGAGCATCTTGGCCAAACCAGTCAGGATCACTTGTCAGAGGTTCCAGGAGGTTCGACTGATTGGTGATCACTGAGTTAAAGGGACAGCTTCAGAATGGCTTTGCAGGGGGGCAGCTCTGAGCTGTTTGTGCGATACCTTCCCTCTTGCCTCCAGGGTAGGTTCTGTTTCCAGTACTGACTGTGCCTCCTTTCCAATGCCAGGAGTCCCGGTAAAGGATTGCAGTGTGGTGCCAAATACAAAATGTGGCATACATTTTTCAGTGTTTTGTTGCCCTTTCCCAGCAGGGTAGGACAGAGGGGCAGCGGTCTCTCCATGTCGGCTGCACGCAGCGAGCACGAGGTGTCAGAAATCATTGATGGGCTCTCAGAACAAGAGGTGAGACCAGCGCGCCGTTTCTCCTTCCTTTTTTCCCCACTGGTCCAATACCCCTTCCCTCTGGGGACCTCAGTGCAGTCACAACAGACCCTGATGGTGGAGCTTGCTGTTAACATTTGTGCCAAATTCAATAAATGTCAGGTTGGGCCGCACTTAGCAAACATTGTCACACGCAGAACGGGGTTCCTGAGGTTTCTGACAGGGCCCTGGGCAGAGCATGAGAGCATCAGCAGAATCTGTATTCGAAAGCAACGTCTCATTGGAGCGATATCCATGCTGAGCCTCATCTCATTTCCCTTCCTCACCGCTGGAAAACAGCAAAATCTTGCAGAGGAATTAAAGTAATGAAATAACAATCAAGGGAGCAGGCAGTGTTCCCTGTAAGCTGCCTACCAGCACAGTTCACAGGTTAATCAGCCCTGCCCAGTCAGCCCTCCCTGCATGGAGCTCCCTGATTGGATGAGGCTGATTCATCACTTGTGAAGCTGTGCTACTGGGCAGCTTAGAGGGAACTATAGTGGCAGGGTATTTCTTGCACACAAATGCACTTTAGCCCATCAACTCCAGCCGATCATCATTCTTACAGATAGGTTACTCCTTGAGTGGGTCAGTGGGGAACAGAGCCCAGCAATAGCACAGGTTGGGGTTATTGTTTAAATGGGAGATGGCGTTTCCTGCAGGGAAATTCCTACAGGATGGTTGGTTTGTACTTCAGCCAGTGGGATTGATTGTCTCAGTGTTTTGTTCATCTCGGGATGCCCTGGTGATTTGGCTTCTCGTGGATCTGGTTCCACAAGGGTTCTGCTTGGCTGGCTCTGATCTCTAACTGTCTAGAATGGGTTTTTGCTTAGGAAGAGACAGAAACTGCTGCCCAGCCCTAGCTGAGATGTTCACTGCATGTACTTGCCGTGCCTTTGAGTTAGAGGCTGAACCACAAGCTTTACTCTCAGTTCCACAGGCACTGTGCTTCAGTTCCTCCTTTGCAGCGGGAGCCTGATGCACTTCCTAGTCTAATCTCCAGGAACTAAAGCAATCAGTGTCTACAAACAGGCCCTTAGCAAAGGGTGGTTGCTATTGCTTCCATGGTGAAGAGCATTTCTGCAGAGGAAAAAGACGGTGCAAAGACTGGTATGTGCATTTTGCTATATCTGCCAAGCTGAGGCTACAACTTTGCCAAAACTGGGACAGCAGTACAGCTGTAGTGCTTCAGTGTAGATGTTCCCTACAGTGACAGGAGGAGCTCTTCCATCATTCTACTTACTCCACCTCCCCAAGAAGCAATGTCTAAGCCACCAAAAAATTCTTCCGTCATCAAGCACAGTCTGAACCAGGGGCTAGCTTAGTTCAACTGCCGCACTCCACGGTCTGGATATTTCACACCCCTGAGCAACAAAGCTGGTTGACCTAATGTTTTAGAGTAGACTTGGCCTTAGCTAGATCCTTAGCCATTTGCCAGCACCCAAGAGGAAAGAGATTTGATTCAGAGTTACTCGTGAGGGGCTGGTCCATCATGAGTTCCACTGCTGCTAATGATGTCATTACATGTCCTTTGCTTGTGGAATTTTGTTGGCCAGCCTGTGTTTGTCCTGCCCAACCTGCTCACTTAGTGAGAACTGACATTTGCCTTTCATTATGAGAACATCCTTGAGAGCGATAAGCCTTGTGAAAGACCTCAAGCGTGTTGTCAGAGGCATTGCAGTGGAGTTGAAGGATGTGGGAAGCTAAGAAGCTGCAGCTTTATATCCGTTGCAGGGGTGTGTCTGGCAGCTGTAACTAGGGTTCTTTGGACTGGTGCTAACTCCGCTCATCTCAGGATGTAGAGTTTGTGCATGAATTTAATAGAGAAAACTCTTTGCAGACGAGGAGACTCTGGCTAGGTTTGCTATTCTCAGAAGCCTTAGAAGTTCAGCATACCCTGAAGTCTTGGCATCTTGTTACAAATCAAGATCAGAACATGCCACTCCAGAGGTGGGCTTCCTCCATCCTTAATCAGCTAGGGCCAGATTCTGAGACCCTTCTTCACATTGGGTTAGTGTTTAACACCAGGAAAAGCTCCATAGAAGTTGGTAGGGATTACAGTTGGATTTTTCTGCTGTAAAAAATTAGAGTGAGGGCATCAGTATTTACCCCAAAGTGTTGGACAGTGATAAAAAAGGATTGTGGCACAAGCAAGAGGCTGCCACTTTTGGTGGCATAGCTGAGGATCCGCTGTTTATTATCTGACATGGCAATAAGAAATGGTTGTTGGGACATACTGGGAGTGGATGTAGTGGCCTTTTGGGGAATGGCAGACATGAACTTGACTATAGAGTGTCTGTTTATTGAGGGGAAATTAGACTCATTTAGTTGCAAATACAGAGTAAAAGAAATGAGCGTTATGTGGAGAGATGGTACACACTCTCAGTCTGTTCAGTTATTCCCATCAGTGCTTTGGAAATACTGCTTTGTTGAGTTACAAACCAAACTGAGAGCAGAGGAGAAATGGTGGTGGTGGTGGTGGTAGGAGATGTTAGGAAAGTTTTCATACTAACAAAAGGTTCCTATGAGACTGGCTATCAACCCTTCTCTTGTACCCCTGCACCTTCAACCACCACATTTGTCAAATAACATTCAGACCAAGATATTAACAGAACTGGACCCACTCCTGCTTAACATCCAAATGGTACAGTTGAAATTTGTCCTGACTGACAAGAATTTGCAAACCAACCCCCACCCATCGCCAGGGAGCCCTGGTTTTGCCTGTCTCTAGCTGTGAGCACCAGTTAGTTTCCTTGGGTCAAACATTTTTACATTGTTTCTCAGGAATCTTGTTTCTCAAGGGAAGATTTAACTATTTCCCTGCTGAGGGTGGCTGCTGCTTTCACTGTTTAACATATAATTTAACATAAAGCTGGCTGGGCCTTACTTTTAAAGTCTCCTGTCCCACTGCCTGTCCTTTCCCCATGAACTTTTGTATCCTCTGATTCCCCCATGGGCTCTGCAGTGCTGATGAGAACTGTCCCCTTCACTTTCTCTCCCCAAGAACCTGGAGAAGCAGATGCGCCAGCTTGCCGTCATCCCCCCCATGCTGTATGATGCTGACCAGCAGCGCATTAAATTCATCAATATGAATGGCCTGATGGACGACCCCATGAAGGTGTATAAGGACCGGCAGGTGATGAACATGTGGAGCGAACAGGAGAAGGAGACCTTTCGGGAAAAGTGAGTGGCTGAGAAGTGGCTGCCATAGCCAATGGGAATCAGTGGTTGGGAATTGTGGATAATGACTTGATCACTGGGCCCTGGTAGTCACCTTGCTTCCCATGGCATGCACTGCAGTGTGCTTTGCAAGCTGAACTCCTTGCAGCCACTTGAATAGCTGCTGGGCTATAGAGAGCAATGACTGGTGAATCACAGAGGCTGTGTCTAGACTGCATCCCTTTTCCGTAAAAGGGATGCAAATTAGACACATCGCAATTGCAAATGAAGCGGGGATTTAAATCCCCCCCGCTTCATTTGCATAAAAATGGCTGCCACTTTTTTTCCCCGCTCAGAGCTTTGCCAGAAAAAAGCGCCAGTCTAGACGCGGATCTTTCGGAAAATAAAGCCTTTGCCGAAAGATCCCTTATTCCTCTTAAAGATCCTCTTAAGGAATAAGGGATCTTCCGGAAAAGGCTTTATTTTCCGAAAGATCCACGTCTAGAATGGCACTTTTTTCCTGCAAAGCTCCGAGCCGGAAAAAAGCGGCAGCCATTTTTATGCAAATGAAGCGGGGGGAATTTAAATCCCCGCTTCATTTGCAATTGTGATGTATCTAATTTGCATCCCCTTTACGGAAAAGGGATGCAGTCTAGACACAGCCAGAGAGTTTTAAAAAACGCTACCAATGGTATTTGCTGGGTCTGTCTGTGCCAGGCAGTCTGATAACGTAGATGAGACTGAACCTAGAGAAAAGGACCCGGGTACAAGCTGGAATATGCTCAAGAGGAGCTAAGCTGAAGGTTTGGTTTGGCCGGGTGAGCTATTAGAACAGAGGCATGGCATATGAAATAGGAAATACATTCTTTGAATTAGACAAGTTCACTGGGCTCCTCTCATCCTCCATCCTAGCATTACTCACACCAGGCTAGCTTCTCCCTCCTTGGTGGTTGGTGATTTGGGCTGAATAACAACAGCTTAAAAATATAGTCACCAAGGTAGGTATTGATTGAGAAACCAAACAGCCAGGTAACAGACTGTGTTGTTTCTTGTGCACTTAAAATGCACACATGTGTGCATGCACACACACACACACATGCACACACACTTTCCTGAAATTACACTCTCATTTCATGTGATAGGGAGAAATAAGACTGGATTGTAATGATGGATCAACATGGATGTCACTAAGATAAAAGTAAATCTTCAGGATGGAGAGATTACAGGCAGTCCCCGGGTTACGTACAAGATAGGGACTGTAGGTTTGTTCTTAAGTTGAATCTGTATGTAAGTCGGAACTGGCGTCCAGATTCAGCCGCTGCTGAAACTGACTGCCAGTTCTGACTTACATACAGATTCAACTTAAGAACCCCAAGCGTCCCCAAGTCAGCTGTTGCTGAAACTGATCAGCGGCTGATTCCAGGAAGCCCGGGGAAGAGCAACTCTGCCTCGGGCTTCCTGTAGTCAGCGCTGGTCAGTTTCAGCAGCGGCTGACTTGGGGACACCTGGGGCAGAGCAGCTGGGGTGCTGCTGGGTTGCTCCAGTAGCACCGCTCCTCGGCGCTACCGAACCAACCCAGCAGCACCCCAGCTGCTCTGCCCCAGGCATCCTGATTCAGCCACTGCTGAAACTGACCAGCAGCGGCTGAATCAGGACGCCTGGGGCAGAGCAGCTGGGGTGCTGCCGGGTCGGTCCAGTAGTGCCCAGAGCGGCGCTGCGGGACCAACCGGCAGCACCCCAGCTGCTCTGCCCCTGGGTCCACAACAAAAGCCTCGTCTGCTGGGGGGGGGGGGCACACTAGCTGCGCTCCCCCCCCCCCAGCAGACCAGGGACACGGGGAGCAAAGCCGCAGTGGTAGCGGGGTGCCGCGCCACGGCTACAGCTTTGCTCCCGGTGTCCCTGGTCTGCTGGGGACTGTCTCCAGCAGACCAGAGACACTGGGAGCAAAGCCGCAGCCGTGGCGCAGCACCCCGCTACCACTGTGGCTTTGCTCCCCGTGTCCCTGGTCTGCTGGACACAGTCCCCAGCAGACCAGGGGCACCGGGAGCAGCTTTTCTCGCCCCGGAAGTCGAGGTGGCGGGACCGCTGCCTGCGAGCTCCGGGGCGAGAAAGTCCCGGATCCGCGTAAGTCGGGGACTGCCTGTATTTGGCACTTCTGTAATTGATACCTGAATGTGAGGGTTTCAGGGCTGCCCAATTACCAAACCACGCATGGACCTTCCTGGAGAGTTTTGTAACTCTGCTGTTTTGAACAGCAAAATTTTAACCTTGTGCTTCCCCCTTGTAGCCATTGAATAGGCCAAGCTAAAAAAGGGTCAGTGAAGTGTAATAGTGCATTGCTTGTGCTACTACCCAGGTGGATTCAGATTATTGCCCTCTGGGCACTATATGTTTTGCAGTTGTCCAGTGAGACTCCTGGTACTATAAACCTCAAACTGATCTGTCCCGACATCCCCAGGTTTCAGCTTCCAGGTGCTTTTTGCCTCACTGCTCTCTGGTGGGATCCCTCCCCCCTGTTTGCAGAGTTTACCAAGTGCCAGCTGGGGTTTTTGGGCTCATGCTCCAGTTTGGACATCTGCAAACACAATATGTGAAGTGGCCTCTTCTCCCTATGCAAAGTATTTGGAAGATTCTCTTTCTTTTTCTGAGATCTTTATCTTAGGGTCATGGAATAGCCATTGTCTGAGTCTAGTTCCACAGTAAATACCTTGTTCCCTTGCCTTGGGGGGCTTTTGGCTAGAAAGGTAGCAGAGGTTATTTGCAGTTGTTTGCATCATTTTCAAAGGCAGTTAGAAGACTTGAAGTTTATCCCCTGGCTCTATCTGTAAATATAGAAAATCTCAAAAGGTTTCTGGGTGTGGTCCAGAGATATAATAATGTGGATACTTGTTTGCACTTCATTGTTCTGCAAACTACACTTTTACTGAATAAGCCTTCACTGGCAGGGTTCTTTGGAGACTTCCAGTCTGTCCTGGTTTCCCTTGTGTTGGGAATATTTTTGACCTTCCTCATGGTTGTTAACTTCCACTTACAACAGAAACAAATAATTGCAAAAGTGCACCATAAAACCCTTAGAAAAACTGTGGTATTAGCCTTTTTAAATATATGGTGCATCTTCCAGCTCACCAAAACTGCAACTCTGGTACCTAGATGAGGCAAGAATTAATTTTTGAAAAGAAAATGCAAGGATCAGACCTGGTTACAGACACGGGAAGATTCCACGCATGCCTGTTGCATTGTCCATGCACAGTGGTTTCATTTTTGTCACAGTGGGCCATCCAAAGTGCCAGACGCACATACAATGCAGTTGACAGGCAACAGTAAAATTCAGCTGACTTCGGTCTCTCCAGCACATGAAACCAAATGGGACCCTTAATTCTGCAGCAGTTCATCCTTGGCATAAAAATAGATAAAAATAGTCACTTGTCCTGAAGATCAGCAATCAATTTAAACTGATTTCCTCAGAGCTTAAGGCAGATTCCAGGTCCAGTAATGTTGGGCAAAGATTCATGTTGCTTTATTTTTATGCAAACCTTGTCCCCAAAAGGACCATGTGGTGCAATTAGAGAAATAGAGGATTATGTTGTTTCCAGTTTGCTCTTACTGTGCTGTGCATTGTATACACGCATAATGGAAAAAACAATTCTGGCCTTGCAGAATACAGTATGGCAGTATGGCCCTGCCAGAGAATAATCGCGGTCTCTTTGAAAGCACAGCACTGACATGGGACCAGGACTGTTAGCAGCCTTGTGAGTGCTGGCTTTGAAGAGGCCTATTGTTGTTTGCATAGCTCTGGTCTAAAAGGGAAGAGTCGTGCATATGTATAAAACTGAAGTCAAACCAAGTTCCTTGGTCGGCTATTTGTTTATACCGTGTCGTACACGACAAACAGCTGTCATGTCTGTGATGTGGTCCCTCTTTGATAGAACATCTCTGAAAATTTTTTAACATCTATGTTTCTCACAGCAGGGTTGTCCCAAAGGGAGCGTGGGGCCCAGGACAAGGCCCCACCATATTTTGCTTTGCCCTACCCACTGCCCCCACTCCACCCCTTTTACCAAGCTCCACCTCTGCTCTGGCCCCACTCCTCTTGCCACTGCTGTTCTGCTCCCTTCCCCAAGTGACGTGAGCCAGTGGATTACTGGAGGGCATGGTGTGGTGGCAGCAGGGTTTCACGAATACCCCCTGACCTCTGCCCTCTCCTAGCCTGCTGGGAAGTGGAGTGTTCAGCCCCAGCCTGCTCTCTGAGCAATGCAGGCTCGGGGAATCAGACTGGGGCTGAAACCAGTGCACTCTGCTTCTTGTGGCTGCAGTGAAGTGGAGTGCGAGAGGGCAGAAGAGAGGAGCAGGCTGTTGGGTAGCTCCAGCTGTGATGAACGTGGGGGGAATGACCTCTGGGCCCTGCAGCTAATATGGGGGGGGGAGGGGAGAACCATTCCATCCAGATCCCTAAATGGCCTCCTCAAGGATTGAACTCACAACCCTGGGTTTAGCAGGTCAATACACAATCCACTGCTGCTTTTGTATGGTAGGCTTTCTCCCTGCTAGGGGAGCAGCCACTCAGAGATGCTGTTAGTGGGGACAGCCTGCTGACGCCACATGTGTGTTCTGTCCCTCCAAACCTCCATCACACTGTCAAACTCTTGGGTAACTCAGTGGCCTGCTAACTACTCGTGTTGTCCTGTGACTCCAGCAACACGCTGAAGTAACTCATGACAGCAGGCTGTGCTTCCCATTTGGGGTTGTGCTGTTCAGTTACCTCTTTACTGCCTTTAAAGGTAAGGAGAGAGAGAGAGGGGGACAGAGAGAGAGAGCACATGGAAAGCAAAGCTTTCACATACATGAGTGAGGATGCCTCTGTTCAGAAGAGTTTCATTAGCTGGCAAACTTTGGAACCCTTTGTCTCTCATAGCTTAGAGTCATCCCTTGGTTGTTTCTTGCAGTGGCCAGCCTTCTGCCACACCAGTTGAAAGGAGAGAGGAGCTAGGGGTCGTTTATAATGGATCACAATTGCATTCATGAGAACTTCCCATGAAATAGTTTTCTAAGACCATTCACCCCCGGTGCCCAGTGCAGAAGTAATGTAGCACCATCTCGCACCCTAGGATGCTTTTCAGGCATGAAGCTGTTAAATTATAGGGAAATCTTCAGTAAGGACCCTTTGCTATAGGCAAACCCCTGCTTTGGGCAACCACTTCAAAGGGTGTCCAAGATCCCCAGCCCGCACTTGTTTACTGATCAGCCCATTAGACCTGGTCACCCATGCAGCTGTAGGTTTGACTCCATAGGTTAATTCCGTGTTCCCTTAGCACATCACTGCCAGCTGCAGCATGAGCGATGCGGCTTAGCCTTTTCTCATTCTTCCCCCTTCCCAGGCCACACTGGGTCTTTGTTGCTGCAGGCTGGTGGTCTTGGCATCAGTACTCCTGACTCAACTGCAGAATAAACCAAGCAGCAGGCAGCAGCTTCACTAACCTCTGGATTCTTTTGCAGATCGTCCATCTTAAGAATGTATATGGGGAAGTCTCCAGGTCATTGAAAGCCATGGCTCCCAGGCTCTCTTACATGACTTTCCACCACCCCACTGCCCTCTGACTTGACTAGTTCAACGCTTGCTCTGCCAGGGGGTGGAGTACACGGGCAGCTGCAAGGGCTCTCATTTAAACTTTCTCTTTCTTGTTCTCATAGGTTCATGCAGCATCCAAAAAATTTTGGTGTGATTGCTTCGTTTTTGGACCGGAAGGTAAGTATGTTTGGTTTGGAACTAAGTGACTTTAAACCCTTTATCTGTCTCTTGCTTATTTATCTCAAGAGTTTCTCTAGAATACATCCCCAAAGTATCACATGTGCAGAACTATTCCTCCCGTTGAAAAACTTTCTTTTATCCTAGGTGGCCAAAGAGCCTCTTACACAAAGGAACCAGAGTCACTTTATAAACTTTGTACCTACCATGGAAAGGTAGCCACTTTTGGGGGAAGGGGAGCCGGTGGGGTAGAAAATGGTACCCAGCAGGCTGCACAGTAGCCAGAAGAGGGACAATGCTTGACAAAGACATAGAACACTAGAACTGGAAGGTATCTCGAGAGGTCATCGAGTCCAGTCCCCTGCCCTCACGACAGGACCACCATGGCAAATTCCTACTTTCATTAGAAGTAAGCTAAGACAGAAGTGTCTTTCAAGAGCATGCAAGGATCTCAGTTTTTATGGTCTCTTCTGTATGACCCCACATGAAATGAAGTAGCTGAGTTTTGGTTTAGGATGACGGTGCAGGATGAAGTCAACTCTAAAGTGATTTGGAATTCAGAGCCCTAAGGTGTCAGGATACTTCAGACAGCTAAACCCACAGCTTTGCTTTATCTCACATTTTGTAGGCATCTCCCATTGGCTGGGACTGTCATGTGTTGGAGGGGTAGCAAACAGTCCATCTGGTCATGTGCTACGTGCACTAAGAGGGGGTTCCTGTCTCAGCTCTGGGCTGAACCCCAGAAATGATGTGAATAGTCACCCGCCAATCTCGTCCATTATCATTTTTTCTTTATTTAATTCTTAAAAGCCATCAAGAACCAAGAGATTTCTAGTGCTGGGGAGACACTGAAAGAGCCCAAACTCCCTGGGCGTATTCCTGATTGATCTACATCTAGGGGCTTTTCTGAGCCCCAGTAGTTGGACAAGCGGAATGAGTATTTGAAAAGCAGCCCCCAAAACACAATGAATTAGCGAGTCTTAACTAGACTCGCTAAATCAAACTCTGGAAGGTTGATCGCAGCAGTGGCGATCTTCTATTTAAAGTAGACAAAGGCTTTAGAAAGCTTTGTGAGCACATGGCCTATGAATCAGCAAGACCTTCCCAGTTCTTCCCTGTCATTAAGCCAGATGTGTCCCGCCATGGCTAGTATAGTACTACCTGCCTGCTCTCTATTCCAAGTAATAGAAACATCTTGAAATTTGAGTTACACTCTTTTACTGTGCAGGCTGTAATTGCAGGATTGAGCAGATCCCCATATCTGTTGGGAAGGGAGGGAGGCAGGCAGAGATGCACAACATAATCCACTAGTTATTTACATTTGTAATAGTTTGTAGTGATTTTGGAACAGAGAGAGAGAGAGAGAGAGTGTGTGTAAATAAGTAACCAGGGCTATGGAAAGGGATCTAAATAATACCTTAGACAAACCAGACTCTCTATTGTAAACATCTTCTCTCTGCGCGACTACAATAGGTGTGACAGCAGGTAATAGCCTTCCAATCAACAGAGCCCCCTCTGAGTTTACGGAGCTGCTCACTGTGTGGCTGCCTTTTGTACTAGAGTGCCATTATATCCCCCGCCATCCCACCCTTCATTTTTTCCTCCTGTTCTCTAATGTAACTGGCCCAGATGTTGTTGCTCTAGGCCTGTGCCTGCCCCTTAGCATTGTCACTGGAATCCAGGCAACAGCTTCTGAATGCTGAGGACTCAATACATCAGCATGACAGTGAAATGTGTTCAATCCAGCACATGTAGTGGGTGGAGACAATGGTGGCTGACAGTTATATGGTGGGTTATGTGGTGCATAACTACAGCTAAAGACAATAGACGTGTCTCAGGCTGCTGGGGTCAGCCCTCCCATCCTGCCCAGCACCAAACACAGTGTCGAGGAGAGCTGTCCACACCAAAAGTGCTGTGCAGTCATAGGGGCAAATAAGGATTTAGATTCAGTTATTACTTAGTTACAGATGTTGCTGTTTTTTCTCTTTTAATTGTCCATGCCTGACTTGCAGTAGCTGCTGAGGGCTCCCACACTGCCAGTGCTCTGTTTGGGATGGGGCGCACTTACAGAAAGGGATCCCAGCTCACCACTTTACAGTTTGCTGGGTGCTGAGTTTGTGATATGCTGCTGATGCCCTGAACATAGATGGGGGCTCAGCCTTCCTCCTCACTCTTTTCTGGGCTGATTATTTCCCCTAAATTGCTGGGCCCCTACCAAGCTCTCAAGGGAAGGCCTGCTTCTGTCTGGGTGTGGGAATGTTTTTTGCCCTGCAAGCCTCCAGTATTCCAGGGAAACCCAGCTGTCTTAGGGCCTGAAAACATGTATGCGTGCACAAATGCACATCTCTGGAATCCTTCACCCTGACAGAATGCTACTGTCAAAACTGCTGTGCTCTGTAGCTCCCTTTGTCGTTACAGACGGTGGCAGACTGCGTGCTCTATTACTACTTGACCAAGAAGAATGAGAACTACAAGAATCTTGTGAGGAGGAATTATCGGCGACGGGGAAAGAATCAGGTAAGAGGTGGAGACCGGATGCACAGGACCTTTTCTCCTCCACACAGCAGCAGTCCTTTATTGTCTTAGCCCATGTGTGTCAGGTTGAAGTGACATGTGCCACATCTTTCCTCCTGAACCCGGGGAGTGGGTAGCCTGGTTGCTGGTTGGAGTGGCTCTTCCCAGTAAGACATCAGTCTTGGAATTGAGATGTTCTTTGGGGCCTTTTCATGCTCAGTGTTTCACTAGATGCTTGACACTTAAGAGGCGTCACCTGAGAATCGGTGATGTTTATATATTCTCCTCCTTCACAGCTTGTCAATAGATGTTAAAAAGAAAGACTGTTTGAAAAGGGACTGTTATGTCTGCGAAAGGCCCAGAAACTGGAGTTCTCTGCATACACAATAGATACAGGCCTGGAAGGCTGGGTTAAGGTATGCAACTCCAGCTACGTAAAATATGTAGGTGGAGTCAGTTTACCTTAAGCCATGCTTGTTGATGTCTTTACAGAGGGAGGCTCCTATCAGCTTCCCTCACCTCTCCTGACTGCCAGGAGTACTGGCTCTGATCAGAGCCACCCTCAGCATTCGATTTAGCAGGTCTTAACTAGACCTGCTAAATCAAATGCGAAAAGTCGTGGGCTCAGTGTAGGCAATACAACAAGTTTCCCTGAGATGTCTTCCATTTCCACACTCTAGGGACTGCTAGCCTTATTAGTGAGAAAAATATTCAGTCTTCTTGGGCCATTTAGATTTTTGCCTCCTTTAGAATGTCTGCAAAGGTGACCGTTGTCATAGTGGATTTGGTAGTATGGATCCTTGAGGTGGGTCTGCTTGCTCTTTGGAGTCTAAGCTAAGACCATGAACTCATTTCGCAAGACAACAGAAAATAATTGGCAGTGGTGTGTAGCCACTGCGTGCAGTCAGCTACAGGCCTAGATTTGAGCCAGTCACTTTATCTCTGCAGCGGAGATTTTCCAAGCTGTCTAAGGGAACTGGGTGTCCATATCTCTTAGGCCACGTTGACCATCTGAGCCCTCATTTTTAATCCAGTGAATCCTGAACCCTTAGGAATTATTCATTTCACAGATGGAGGAGTGTGAGCAATGAATGCAAGGGAGGGGGATCTATTTAGATAATGTAGTGTTCATGAAGGAAAAATGGCTAATACCATGTTCTCTTGTCCTACCCACATAAATAGTTCATACTGATCCCTTGCCACAAGAAGAGATTCTGGTTGGAAGGCAGATAGGTCACTTTGCCCCGGTTTGACTTCCATGGCATTTGGACATTGGAGAAGTTCACACATGGTGAATACCAGAGGCTGGCCCAATTTTCTCTTCTTTTTTTCAGACTTAGAAATGGAAAAGCCCTATTAAGTGGTCAATCTCCTTGCAAACACAAGATGGCTCCTTGCAGTACATTTTATAGCATCTTTTATGTTACATCCCCGCAACTAGGACATGAGGATGCATTTGTTTCTTGTTAACATCGGCACTAATTCTGATTTCAGTGTTGAGTTGAGCAAGTAACAGGCAGAGGGAGTGAGTGGTAAATTACCACCCTCATAAATGTGCGCCTGTGTAGCTTATGCTTCCGTTAGTGTATTTTGTTAATATTTCAGGTTGTAAACTCTACTGAGTTACAAAACACCCCACAATTCACGAATGGGCCTATGCGTGCTCACTAGAAGTCAGGTCCTGTCATTGTGGAGGGCATGTGAATGTGGAATTTGAGAGTATTGATTTAAAATAGGAGCATCAGATCAGAAGTCCTGAAGGAGTGTGTGGTATAATCAAACCTTTATTAAATCTGTTGCTAGCACAAGTACCCAGGCGCGTGTGAGGCAACTCACAGAAAAAGGAAAGTTGCATGGGCTGGATCTTCCATTGGTGTAACTTGGTGTAGTTCTGTTGAAATCAGTGTGTAGGTTGATTGTTAATGGTTGCCAGTGGGGCTGCACCCTTTGACACCAGCTGAGGACCTGGCCTGGCTGCATACACTGGAGAGTTGCAATTGAACAGCTGGCTCCTGCAAGTGGATTTGCCTGGGCACAGCCTTGCCACCAGTTTGGCCCAGCAGGGCTTCAAGGGAATGCCTGATTAGCTGCATTGGTCCCACCCTAAATTCAGACAAGACACCATGGGTGAGGGTCCTCCTCTGACAGAGGAAAATTGGGAAAGGGGTGAGGAAGGGCCAAGGTAACAATAATAAGATCAAGGTGTTACTCAGTGGGCCCCTGGGGGCAGCCCCTGATGCCCATGCGGATGCCTGTGCAGCGTGAGGCATGCTCACATCTTAGTGAGGTCTTCGAGTCGCCCCCATTTATTGCACTGGCCAGGGGAGGGAGGTTCTAGGTAGGGCTCAGTCAGGTGATCTGTGGCTTGGCATGCCAGGGATGGGGGAGGAGAAGAGGTTCTGCCTACACTTGGGGAGTGATTCCCTGCTGGAGGAGACAGACGTGCTAGCTTATTAAATACAGATCGTAGCCATGCTGGGAACCACATCTGAGACCCTGAGCACATACCTGGGACGGCTTGCCTCTTGTGCCACTGTGAGTATGCTCTGATTTAGGGAGTGAGCGCCCTGAAAGCTAGTGTGTCTGTGTCTCCTCTTGCTGGGTATCACCCCATGCACAGAGACACCTGGTGTGAGCGCATCTGAGTGGCAGAGGTGTCAAAGGGCAGCAGGATAGGAGACCATGGCTGAGAGGGAAATCGTGCCCAGCTGTGGCAGGTGGGAGCTGGGCACCTTGTTCCTGTTAGCTCCCTTCAGATTCCCTGACTTAAGCTTTTGCAAACAATTTGTCTCCTGGCAGCCACCCTCCCCCTGGCATCTGGGCCAGGCATGTTGGAGGTCTTGGAGTGGGAGTAGACTGGGAAGGTAGCATGGGCCTTCTCAGGAAAGGGTTCTTGCCTCTCGAGCTCACCCATTTTCTGGCTGTGAGAGCCTCCATCTCTGAAGCCTTCAGAGCCCAGCACTGAATGGGTCTGCTTCCCCAAGGTTAGCAAGTAAGTGGCTGGTATGGGAGGGGTCAGAAATTCGTGCTTTAGGGATAGTCTCCATTTAGATAAGTTGTGTTCTCTTTGAAGTTGCATTGTGTTTAGAGCTGTGTTTGGCTGTGCCTTATTCATTCAGATCAGGGTTGTTTATCTCTATTATCCTTGTCCCAAGGAGCCCTAGTCATGAACCAGGCTCTATTGCACTTGGTGCTGTACGAACAGACCAAAAGACAGTTCCTTGCCCCAAAGAGTTTACTGCTGAAGTCTCAGACAGGAGACAGCTGGCAGCCACAGGTCCAGAGGGAAGTGGGAAAGCACCAGGGAGCAATGAGACAATACAGGGTCAGCATGAGAATTTGTGCTCTCGGGGCATAAGGTTTGCAGGAGTCTGCAGCTATTTGAGCAACAGGAGAAAGCCACCTTCTAAACCATGTTCGTAATGAAGTCCACATTCCACCTTGTTAAGGGTCAGGGATGCAGCTAACGCACTGAACTTGCCCTTGTATATGGAAGAGATTTAAACACAAGAAACTGAGATTCGGTCAATTTAAAACCAAAATAAATTTAGTTCTTCTGAAGGAGAGCATGTAGCTGTATTCTGATACAAATCACATTTCAGCCAGAGCTTTCGTAGCTCTGTTTATCCTTTGGAGATGGAAAGAGTAGTGAGGTCTCTCTGCTTTGTGGAATGAAAGGAGTTCACGGAGAGTTTGAAATAACTGAGATGATAGAAGCTATTCTAGTTTCAAGACAGTTGGTGTAGTCTAGTTATTAGAAAATAAATGCTAAAAACTCCCTAAGCAACTTTGCTGATTGTCTCCTAAAGCTGCTCCTTACTGCTGAAATACCTTTGTTGTGATCTGTGACTCCACAAGACACTCTACTTCCAGCTCACGTAAAAAAAAAACCAAGAAGGTTTGTGTTCTAAATCTGAATGGGACCTCAATGATTGGTACGTTTTCTAAACTAGAAGTGAAAGGTGAATCAATCTGATACACTGTCATTCATACTCACCCTTGACTAACACACTCTCTAAATAACTATTTGAATTCAGTTTTAAGAAGTCACGCTCCAGTTCCCCCTGGTCTTCAACACTGGATCATTTAACAATTTAAGGACAATTCATAATTCTGAAGTTACAGTCTTAATATCTTAACCTAAGATAGAGTGCAACGTTAACTACATACTAGTTTTGTTTTGTTTTTGTTTGGTCTGTTTTTGTCAGGCATTCTTCAAGCAGCAAGGTTAGCTATTACACTTGAGCAAGTGTTAACGAAGGATCTTAACTTCCCAGATACCTTTTGGAAGATTATTATATAATATGTGAAACACAGTATATCCTACAAGTTCTTAGCATGATTCAGAAAGTTGAGAAAACAACTAGTGGTAATCCATTTTGGATCTGCTTTTAACCAAGAGGAAGGAATTAGTTGCAAATGTGAAAGGGACTGGGAACTTGGGAGGAAGTGTTCATGATCTGACAGAATTCAAGATTCTAAGGAAAGGAGGACATGAGAACTGTAAACCAAGGATAATGGACTTCAGAAAAAGCAAATTTTAGCCAACTCAGAAAAGAAGTAGACTAGCTTCCATGGAAAGACCAATTCGGATGAAAGGGGGCCAAAGGTGGCTGGCAGTTCCTAAAAGGTATAATACTAAAGGCTCAACATCAAGCAGAGGAAAGATAAGGAGAGCCATTGAAAACTGGTGTGGCTGCACAAGGAACTTTTAGCTATCTAAAGCCCAAAAGAGATCCATCCTGGAAATGGAAGGAGGGGCATGTCACCAAAGAAATATACATGGGAATAGTGTATGCATATAGGGAACAAAGTCAGGAAAATTGAGGCAAAGAAGGAGTTACTGCTGGCAGGAAATAGTTGAGACAAAAAGAAGAGATTTTACAAATAGTTTTGATGGAAAGAAAAGGAAAGGGAAAGGGAAAGGAAAGGACAAGTGATATGGGTCCCTCTGCTCAGTAGAGAAGATGAGTTAGTAAGGGAAGAAGGCGGAACTTCTCACTGCTTATTTGCTTCAGTTTTTACACAACAAAAACAGGTGACCAGATGATTAGTAAAGTTTTCATGAACAATAAAGGAGAAGGGAGGCAGATCGGGATAAGTTAAGAACATGTCAGAGACCATCTGAGTAATGTGAATGAATTCAAGTCAGCAGGGCCTGATGCTGTTCACTCGAGGGCACTGAAGGAATTAGTTAAAGAAATCTCAGAGCCACTGGCAGTAATATTTGCAACTCATAGATGACAGGAGAGGCCCTGGAAGCTTGCAGCAGGGCTAACGGGGGCCGTGTCCAGACTCAGGGGTTCTTTTGAAAAAAGTAGGCTACTTTTTTCGAAAGAACTTCCCCTGTGTCCAGACTCAAGCTGCGTTCTTTCGAAATTATTTCGAAAGAACGCGGCTTTTCTTTCGATGGCAGTAAACCTCAATTTACGAGGAAGAACGCCTTCTTTCGAAAGTTCCTCTTTCGAAAGAAGGCGTTCTTCAATGTAAAGAGGCCGTCTTCGAAAGAGAGCATCCAGACTCGCTGGGTGCTCTCTTTCGAAAAAGCGGATTTCTCTTTCGAAAGATCCGCCTGCAGTCTAGACATAGCCATAGTGCCCATCTTTAAAGAGGGAAAAAACAAGACCAGTTTGCCTGACCTCAATACCTGGGAAGCTACTAGAGTATGTATAAAACATTCAGTTTGTAAATACCTGGAGGGCAAAGGGGTGATCACTACTAGTCAGCATGGATTTTCCAAGAACAAATCCTGCCCAACCAACTCTTGACTTCTTTCTTTGACATGGTAGTTAGTTCAGTGGTTAGAGGGAATGTGGTGGCTATAGTATACCTGGATTTTAGCAAGTTTTTGAAACAGTCCCACATGATATTCTTATCAGTAAGGTAGAGAAATGTGGGTTCAGTGGCTCTACCCTTAGGTGGATATGTAATTGATAAAACAATTACAAACCAGGAGTAGGTCTCAGATGGGGTTCCACAAGCATCTGTTCTAGATCTAATCTTGTTTAACATCTTTATTATTTACCTGGATTTAGGAATACAGAGCCTACTGATCAAACGTGCTGACACAAAGCTGTGGGGAGATTTGCCAGTACGTAGCAGTGCAGTGCTAAAACTCTAAGGCTGTGTCTACACTGGCAGCTTCTTATGCAAGAAAACGTCCACACTGCCATGTGCGAGCTGTGCTTTTGCGCAAGAGTGCCCTTGGCAGTGTGGACACGCTCTTGCGCAAGAAAGCTCTGATGGCCATTTTAGCTATAGGACTTTCTTGCGCAAGAAATCCCTGCTGAAGCGTCCACACTGACCTCTTGCGCAAGAGCTCCTGTGCAAGAGAGCTTACACCTGTTAAAAAAGAGCGTAGCTCTTGCGCAAGGAGCCGTCTCTACTATGCCGTACTGTAAATTTTCTTGCGCAAGAGTGGGCAGGCAGTGTAGACGCTTTGCGGATTCTTGCGCAAGAACGGCCATACTTGCGCAATAACCCGTTAGTGTAGACATAGCCAAAGGGATCTTAAATTGGAGAAGTGGACTATAGATAACAAAATGAAATTACATAAAGATAAATGCAAGGTGCGATACTTAGAGAAGAAAAATCAAAGGCACAAATACAGAATGGAGGATACCTAGCTTGGCAGCAGCACTTCTGAGAAGGCTCTGGGAGTTGCAGTAAGATCACAACCTCAATGTGAGGCAGCAGTGTGATGCAGTTGCAAAAAAAAGCAAATGTAGTTTGCAGTTGCAGTAACAGAGACACAGCACACAAATCACAGGCAATTGCACCACTCTGCTCGGCACTGGTTCGGCCTCAGTTGGAGTATCATGTCCAGTTTTGGTCATCAATATATAGCAAGGATGTACAGAACCTGGAAAGCGTCCAGAGGCAAGTGACAAAGATGATCAAAGGGCTGGAATGGAAATGAGCCCCAGCCTTCCTCCAGCCAGTCGGAACATGGGGGAAGGAGGCTCAGGCAGTGCACCGCTCATGCCTTTCCCTGGCTGGCTGTGGCATGCTTACTTGGGGGGACAGCAGAGAGGTGCGCTTGCACCCTTTGCACCCTCCTGCATACGGGCCTGATTCCTCAGTTCAAATTGCTAATTGGAAATCTGCCTGTATTTGAAACCACATTCAGAAGCTGTTCTCCAGCTTTAACCCTGTAGTGCTCTGGAGAATCGTGTCTACCCCTATGCTGGTAACTGAGGGTCTTCCCACAAGCCTTGGTGAGAAGGGCAAGTATGACTTGCAGTTACCTCCCAGAAACAGGTTGGCAGAGGTACTGTCTTGTATAAATTGTATTGGACCAATCTGAGTTGGTGAGAGAGACAAGTTTGCAGGCTACACAGAGCTCTTGTTCAGGTCTAGGAAATAGAGTGTCACTGTCAAATATAAGATGGTTTAACATAAATAGTTAATACATTTTTCAAAGGACCACTTAAGATGCAGTGGTCCCTTAAAAACTCCCCAATCATAGACTAGTTAAGGGAGTCACAGATTGTTGTAATGAATCATAAATCCAGTGTGTCGGTTCACTTCATATTTTGTAGCATCTAGCAAAGGTATGAATGTAAGATCCTAGGCTCCTTTTTTGCCGCTGTTGTGCAGGTTTCCTTTGAGGGCGAGGTTTGAGGGATCCAATATGGTAGCTTTGTGAGGCATAACAGTTTCAGAGGCATTTCCAAACCTGCTTGTACCTTCCTGCCCCCTCTGAGCAAACTGCAACAGAATCAGATACCACCCAAAGGGATGGTCCCCTCACTTCCCGTGGGAGTAGAACATAGGAATGAGATGACAGCAGTGAAGAGGGAATCACCCCTCAGAAGTGGGGGGGATGGGCAGAGGCTGTCAGTACCAAGCTGTGGCTGAACAACAGCACCTGCAAGAGCTGAAGTGGCCCCTCCTGCAGCAACTCCTATATATCCAGGCGGCAAAGGGCCCAGGAGTGGGGCACTCAGCTCAGCTGGGAAGAGGAGAAGATACATTCTTGGGCCTTTCTTGCTACAGCCAGCAGCCCCCCCAGCCTGCCCAACTCCCCATCCTGGAGAAGAGTCTGCCCTGGGGACAAGGGGCTCTCATGTTATTGCTGCAGTTAGGAGGACACTAAGCAGAGCAGCAAGCCCTCCACTCCTCTCGCTATGAGACCTTTGAGACCTGGACTCAGAATGTAAGGCTTAGAGGCCTCCCATTTTTGCTGTGCATAGTTAGTTAATACCAGGGGTGGGCAATAATTTTTGCTGAGGGGGGGCCACTCCAAGAATTTGGAAAGTTGCCATGGGCAACATTCTTCATATTAATGGAGGAGGTGCGGGGTTTGGGATGGAAGTTATGGGCAGAAGGGAGCTTGCAGTAAGGGATTGGGGTGCAGCAGAAGGTGTGGGGTCTGGGAGGGAGTTTGGGTGAAGGAGGCAGTTGTGACCTGGGTTAGGGAACATTCCTGCAGGGGTCAGGGGAGTGAATTGGGGCAGGGATTGGGGTGCAGGAGCTAGGCAGAGAGTTTCGGTTGTGACCGGGGCAGGGGATTGGAGTGCAGGACCTGGGAGGGGATATGGGTGCAGAAGGAGGGGCAGATGGTTTGGGCTGTGACCTGGGGCAGAGGTTTGTGGTGCAGGCTCTGGGAGGGGATAAGGCGGCAGGAGAGGGGCAAAGGGTTTGGGTTATGCGAGGTGAGGGGGGGGGAGGGAAGGCCTGGGGTGCCAGAGGCAGGCCCTGTCTGGGAGTCTTTCCTGACTCCCAGCCCCCTGACTTCCCCCACCTCTGCACTGGCTGCAGGAGCCATGAGGTTTTTGAACATCTAGGAGTCTGAGCGGAGGAGAGGGAGGGTGCTTTGCAAGCTGACTCTTAAGAACAGGAAGCTCCCGTTGGCCGAAACTGGCCAATGGGATTGTGCTGGAGGCGGGAGCAGTGTGTGAAGGCTCGTAGCTGTTACAACAAAGACACACAGCAGTTTTTCTCAGCAGCATGTGGGGAGGGGGGCAGGCAGGGCATCTGCCTGAGGCTCCTCACTGCATCCCTGGGCTGGAGGGTATTTTATTCAGGCTGGTCCATACTCTGCCCCAGCCCCACCCACAGAGCTGGCTTTTCATACATACTGCAGGAGAGCCGCATGGCATGCTGGGAGTTGTAGTCCTTTTGCCTCCCCTGCTTCCCTCCCAGATGGTGCGGAGGGATGGAGGTGGGACTGCAGCTCCCAGAAGGAAGGGACCCTTCCCTTCAGTGCCAGCCAGGCATTGATGGTGGGTCCCATTCTTTGTCATCTCTAATTGGCCCCTGCAGCTGGCAGCCAGCAGAAGGGGGCAGCTGCTGCTTGAGTCTGGCTGGAGATGCTGCAGCCTTCCCCAGCCCAGCTGGAATTGGTACCATGGAGAAGCATGGGGAGTTGCATTCGCAACCTTTGCACCCCCCCTCCCCCCCGCCCATATGTACGGGCCTGCTGTGGTTCTAGGATTCTGTGAATGTTTTTACCTTTTTCAAAACCACAGATTTTTAATAAATAATTTCATCATCGGGGTGGGGGGGGGGGGAGTCGACTCTTGCTGCTGATGCTGGTTGCTTGGCCCCGCTAAACCCCAGGCTCCCTCGGTTGGGGAAAGAGGTGGGGTGGGAGTGGAGCAGTGGGGCAGGGCAGAGCAGGAATGGGAAGGTGGATTGTCCTGGGGCTTGGGGCAGCGTTGGAGGAGCGTCTTCCACAGGCTGGCGGGAATGACATGTGGCCGATGGTCCCCCTAGCCTTCTTACTAGTTGCCTTTGCATGCAGCCTACTTATTCTGGAATAAAGCATGTTTCATTGTAGGATCAAGTGCTTAGCTGGAGGATATACTTGAGTAGTTACATTAGGAGTTAGTCTACTATAGCTGTTATGGTCAGCTTTCCCCAAGCAGATAAACCCTGATGAAAGCATTCCTTTGGTCTAACCCAGTATGGCAATTCTTATGTTCCTCCAACTACAGGAAGGAAGGTGGTGCAGCACCGGTGGGGGCAGTGTCAGGATGTGGTAGTTTGTCAGGCTGTGTAAAGTCACCAATTGACTCAGACAATGAGAAGGAGCCTGTGATATTTCTCCTCACACTTCATCCAAAGTGTATCAATCAGGCTGTTGGCAATGGGGTCACTTTCATAGATCAGCTGCTAAATAAGCCATCTGTCAAGGATGATTCAGAGGTAAATGAGGTCATCTGGCTAAGTATAAAACCCCCCACGCTGAGTCCCTGGGCAGGCCCACAGGATATGCTGTCATGACTCTCCTGCTTGGTGTTGCAGTCAGCACTCAGATATTTCACAGTGAAAGAACTGCTTCCTCGAAAGCGTCAGAGCTAATGAACAATCTGTAGCCTCGCAGTGGATGGCAAAACAAACTGCCCCTCATAACAGCGCAGGAGACCACAGCTGTATTTTCCCCTATGTAGTGACTTCTGAGCCAGCATGTTGTTGTGATTAAAGTAGGGAACTGGGAGCCAGAATTCCTGTACCAAAGCCTGCCAGTGACTCACTGCATGACCTTGGCCCTTGGACAACTTGAATAGTTCACGCCAGCTCTGAGATACATTTTCCCATGCCCACCCTCCCCAGCCCGCTGCCAAAAAAGCAGTTGCATTATTTTTATTGAGTGCCGTCCCTCACCCACAAGAAACCCATTTCTTGTCTCCCGCAGTCACTTCAGTAATGTGAGCGAACAGCACAAGCTCTTATCTTATAAACATGCTGTTCTTTTCACGTACACAGGCTGTTAAACTCGCTATTAAATATCTGCAGCAGAGACATGGTGTATCTGGCAAACTTTTCTTACGTTGATGTGTAGAACTCCCATTTATTGGATTGGTATATGTAAGGCGTGTTGGAAGTTCATGTTTCTCACCCATCTCACTGACTTGTGCCATCAGTACACTTTCATGGCTCAAGATTGCTTAAGGGGTGGAAGAGTAAGATCCTTGCATAAATCAGTGTAGCCAGTCAGTAGGAGCACTGCTGATCTGTATCGGACAAGGATCTGGCTCTAAGATCAACAAGTTGTTTACATGAAGAATATGCAGCATCTAGGTACAGTTTGATCCTCCCTGATCCGGCATCTAGGTACAGGTTGATCCTCCCTGGTCTGGCACCCTTGGGACCTGATTGGTCCCAGACTTGGGAATATGCCAGATCAGGGAGGTCAGTGTACTCGGGTCACCACATTTTCCCCTGGATGCCTTGCTGTTGCATGGGACTCTGCTCTCACTTCCATTAAAATCACAGGACTGAGGGATCCACATATCTTTAGAAATCTGGCCCACAAATCTTAAATTTGTCTTTCCTCAGTTACCCCGATCTGTTTTTCTTTCTAACACTTCATTGTTACATAGGAAGAAGTTTGCAATAAAACAATGTCAGACTGATAGTGGAGCCGCGAGTCATCCTGTGAGCAGTACTCACCGTCCCTCCACAGCAAAGCATGGAAGTGGGACATGCTGCCGTTAGTGGAAGCACATGCCTGAAGTGGAGCACGCGCCTGAGTGCCTTGCTGTACCTGGACCACAAGTCATGTCTACCGCTAACGGGACTGCATCTGTCAAGTTACTTGTGTGAGGAGGGTTGCAGGGCAGGGAGGACCTCTCTGAACAGCTGGATAGCCCCGGCCTGGGTTTGGTTTGATGATCCTCACTCGAGTGCAGACACATAAGCGCTCTCAGTAGGAAGCAACGTGCTCAGGCCTGAGTCCCAGCTCAACGTGCTTTCTGTAAAGGCAGCGAATCCTCTCACATTGGAGTGCGGAAATGGATCCCACCCTACCGGCCACTTGGGTCGGATCCTGCCTCCTCCTCATCCCTCCTCCTCATCACAGCGACACATTTCAGAATTTTTAACTGTATATTGGTTGTAAAAGTTACTTGTGGACTGCAACATGCTTGTGCTGAAGGCCTGTTACTTTTTAAACCAAAATCCCCACTGGGAATGTTACTTGGAAACTGATGTCCAGGGCCATACCTAGGAGGGAGCGGGGCCTGGTGCAACCTCTCCCCCCAGTGCCCTGGGCGCAGGGCCCAGCGTGACTCCCCCACAAGCCCTGCCCTTCTTCTGCTCTACCCTGTCACTGCACCACCCCATCCCCTAAGCCAGGAGTGGGCAATAATTTTTGGTGGGTGGCCACTACAAGCTTTTGGAAAGTGGTCAAGGCCCACACTTTTCTAGAGAGAAGGCTGCAGGGGTCTAGGGTAGAGTTTGGGTACAGAAGGGCGTATGGGGTAAGGGACCGGGATGCAGGGGAGTGTGCGGGATCTGGAAGGATGTTTGGGTGGAGAAGGGGGTTGAGACCTGGGTCAGGGTATTAGGATGTAGGAAGAGAAGGAGTGTGGGTGCAGGAGATGATTCTGGCCTGGGGGAGGGGCTCTAAAAGGAGGTACAAAGTATTGTGACCTGGGAGCAGGGGAAAAGGCGGTGAAGATTGCAGAGGGTTTGGGTGGTAACATGGTAGAGGGGATTGGGGTGCAGGGTCTGGGAGGTTGTTTGGGTGCAGGAGAGGATTCTGGCCTGGGGGAGGTGTGTAGAAAGGGGGTACAGGATCTGGGAGGGAGTTGTGACCTGGGGGCAGAGGGGTGCAGAGGGTTTGGACGGTGACCTGGGAGAGGGAGTTGGGATGCAGGAGGGGCTGCGGTGCCAGAGGCAGGCTTGGTCTGGGAGGCACTTACCGAAGCCTTCAGCACCAAAGGCCGGCTGGGTTCCTTGCCTGTTGTATTCCCCGCTTGAAACTGCAGGCTGCTCCCTCCGCATGGCTCTCAGCCCAGGGAGGGGAGATTTGCACTGCTCCCATCCCCCAGGCCAATCATTCAAGGTATGTCTACACTAGTCCCCTAGTTCGAACTAGGGAGGCTAATGTAGGCATTCGAAGTTGCAAACGAAGCCTGGGATTTAAATATCCTGAGCTTTATTTGCATCTTCCCGTCCCAGCGCCATTTTTAGGCCTTAGTTCGAGTTAACGCTTGACTGCCGTGTGTAGCCGCGGGCAGTTAGTTCGGACTAAGGGGATTTAAAAATGGCGCCGGGATGGGAAGATGCAAATAAAGCCCAGGATATTTAAATCCCAGGCTTCATTTGCAACTTTGAATGCCTAGTTCGAACTAGGGGGCTAGTGTACGCATACCCTCAGCTATTACTGGCTGGTTGTTTCCAGCCAATAGGAGCTGAGAGATTTGCTGGGATCAGTTCCTATTACCGGCGGGGGGGCTGGGCGGCTGCAGAGGTGACCTCCCCCACAGACTACTTTTACCCCAGGAGTAGAAGCTGGAACGGCCAGGTAGCCTGCTGTGCTCTGCCATGCTGCTCTCCCAGCCTGCTGCACCTGGCTTTCCCCGGCAGCTGAGCTCCATGGGCTGGGGAGGGCAGGGGAGCAGAGAAGGCTGCTGAGCCACTCCAGCTTCCACTGCCATGGTAAGTGAGGTGGGAGTAACCCCTGCTGCTGCCCGGCACCAGGCCTCTCCATAGAACTATTGAGGCATCCGCTGCAGAACTCCCCAAAGGTGGGGTCTGGGGTGGCAGTTGCTGTGGGTCCCCAAACCATAGGGCTTGGGAAGACCACCCCAAACTATCCTTTGGACGGGACAGCTCAGCTGATGGCATAGGATGATTCAAAGCTTTTAAACATCACCCCTTCTGATAGTAAAACTTACCTATTTCTGGGAAAGCTGTCTCCCATCCGTTTTCTTCATCTCAGGCAACGAAACAGGGGCCTCGTCCTTCTAGTAAGGCAAATAGCAAATGAATCTCTCCAGGCAAACCTCATGAGTTTACAAATGAATTTCCCGTTTTTGTGAATAATAAACTCTTTTCTTTTTGCCAAGCACAACATCCCTGTGGGAAAAAAAAATCTCCCCATTTTTACGCAAAGATCCAGAAACCAGATTTTTTTTTTTAAATCTGCTTTCTTCGCAAAGGTTCAAACAGGCCCAGAGACTGATCTGTTCTGTGACCTATTGAGGTGGTCCTGACAGGTCAGTCTGGAGGGGTATTGAAGGGAGGTGTGGGAGGAGCCTGCACTGTTGTTGGCCTGTTCTGTCAGTGAATTGAGGTTCAGCAGGCAGGGTTGTGAATCTGGCATCTCTCAGCTGCGCTATGTTGACTTCAAACAAAGAATCATGCAGGGAGGACAGTTGGTGCTGAAGTTTGTGCTTTGGCTGGAAACCAGGATTCAATTTATTGCTTTGCCGTAGGCTTCTTGTGAGGGAGTTGCTGCGCCTCTGTGTCTGTGAAATGGGAGTGAAAAAAACTTCTCTACCTTATGGGAATAAAGCGTGTGAAGGGCTCAGATGCTACAGGGAAGAGGGGGCCATTAATTCAGGAGATAGGGGGCAGTCTCTGAAAGGTGGAGACATACTCTGCTGTTCAGGCAGACTTTAGAAATGAGGCATGAGTGGGTATGAAATGGACAGTGCATGCCACGAAGGGTCTGCTCCAAGGATAACATTCCACATCTAGTATTACTTCACATCAAGCCCTTACAGGAATCCAGTATGTGCTCCTTGGCTCTTAGTGCATTCACTCTGGTTTCCTGCCACTCTGGGGTCATGCTGCTCACAGAGTACACTCATGGAAACGTGCAATACCTCTCCCCCGGTATTGTTATGCTGCAGTTTCGCCTCCGTTTCAATGACCCATCAGATGTTTTCCAAACAAAACAAAAATTATACCATAAACACATTCCTATTAAGCCAGCCACGTTGTATGGCAATTAAATAAGAACAGTGTGGCTGTATTTGGTAGAAAAATCAAATCAGAGTGAGCCACTGTGGAAGAATTAGTATGTGTTGTGTGGGGCTTTTTACTGCCTCCAGTGGGAGGGTTTTGAGGGTCATGATGAGGGATCTGAGGGCTGGGCTTATATCTCTCAGGGGCATCATGGAAGCAAGCCTGGAGCCAGTTTTTCATCCTTTGAAAGCACTGATGCAAAGTTCTGTTTAATCACATGCTAATAAGCAAGGTCAGTGAGGTCATATCTTTTCTTGGATCACCGTCTGTTGGTGGAAGATCCAAGCTTTCAAGCTACGCAGAGCTCTGCAGGTCTGGGGAAGTGAGAAGGGTATCTGAGCCACATTCAAGTTGGGACAGATTTTTAGACAGACGGGGTGGCATGTGGGAGGTGATCATTTGAAATTAATTGAGCAATCGGGGGTTAGGTTGCCAATCATAAAAGGATTGGTGTGGGCAATTAAGGGTAGCAGACAGTGTGGTATGTTGGATTATTTTAATGAGCCATAAATCCAGTGTTGTTACCAGATTTGCCCAATACTCTGGGGCATGCTCATTTATCAGGGTTACCCTTATGGGACTGGGGGGAGGTTAACAGTTCTATCAGTGTGCTGTTGGTGCTTACTTGGGCTCTCATATGGAGCTGAATTCTCCCTGCTGCCAATTCCCCCTCCCACTGGAGCTCTCCTGCAGGAACTAGGTTCCTCAGGATGGGGTTCTTCCCACCTTAGCAACACACACAGACACTCACACACACTAGTCAGAGCACATCTGAGAGGACTGGGTACTCAGCACTCACAAGCTGACCCCCTCATATGTCCCTGGACTCAGCTGGCTGGGTTTCACAGCAATGCCACACTGCACCCTCATGTGCCTTTGGACTCCGTGGGCTGGATTAAACAGCACTTTAAGCTGCCATCCTCATAAGCCCCCAGGTTCAGCACCCCTTATCCCCACTTTCACACCACAGTCATTCACAGGTAAACCACACGATGAGCAAACCCCACAGGATTTTGGGCACTACAGGGATCTTTTGCTTGGGTACAAGAAGCGTTGTTGCAGAGCGAATGGGGAAGCCAAAACAACACCCCTTAAGGAAGAGTGAGCAAAAGAGAAAGAAAGAGAGAGAAGCAACCAGCTTAACAATGAAAGTGATTTATTTCTGAGTAGTGAATAGATATCAAACAGTTACAATATTAAATCTAACAATTACAATATTAAATCTAAATTGAAGCTGCTTACAAATGTTAGGTAACCATATAACAGTTTACACAGGGCAGGGTCAGGAGGCTATGCTTAGAGAGATAGTTGAGAGAGAGAGAAAGAGAGAGAGAGAGAGAGAGAGAGAGAGACCTCACCACTCCACGGAGCTTGCACTGATCAGGGTTCCCAGATGATGATGGTAGCCGGGGGTCCAGAGGGCAGGAGAACAGCAGGACAGAGCCCCCAGCACGATCAGACAGGAGATGAAGAAGTCTCAATGGAACTGATGCAGTTTAAGTCCAGGTATCAGAACAGTTTTCTTGGGGCAAGGATAGGAGTTTTTATAGGGATAGTTCAAAGAGAAAGAGGAGAGACAATAGAGATTGATCACCCCTGGTTATGGGTGATGTTCCTTGAACGAGCTCACAATGCAACTTGGCAGTTTCAGTATTTTAGATGTCAATAGGATCGTTACTAGAATTGGTCTGATAATGACTAATTTGGGTGTGAGCAGGCTTAGGTTCATTAGCATCTGGAGCAGGGATTTCCCATCAGGCAGTGCTTCTCTGCTTTCGGTGTCCCATAGTTCAGTGCGGTTCCTGCCTTGGAAGAGCTGCTCTCCATTCTGTATGCTAATGAGATGTCCCTCTGTTCCATCTTTAATGTAAATGAGGCTGGGGTGTTTCCTTAATTGTATCACCCTTGTCTGAAGCAGTTTAGGTGTGTCTTCCCTGGCCTTTTCTTTGCTTTGTCTTTGATTCTAGCAGAGGCCTGAGGGAGGGGAATGGTTTTCCATGAGTGTCACTCCCTGACTCCCCAAGAGCACAAGGCTGACAGGTGACCATGTTCTGGTTCCCCAAGAATCACAGAGCTGGTGGGTAACAAGTCCCCCCGTTGATGGGGTGCTTGCGCTGATCAAGTATCCCCATCACATCCTTAGTCCATGGTAGTGAGTCTGGTCTTCAATCCATTGTAGTTGTCGCATCAGTCGTTGGATCCAGCAAACCAGTAGAATCAGACCAATTACTAGTATAATTTGGAAACCAATGATCACCACAATGGGGTGAAGCATAATATTTAAAAGACCAGTTGCACTGGGGCTCCACCCAAGCAATGTCTCCCACCAGGAGTGATGGCCTGTGTCTGCAGCTGTAGCTGCTAGCCTAGAGATCTCCAGAGTTTGGAGCTTCTGAAGCTTGTGTTGTAAGGAGAGATGATTTAATAGTCCCTTAATAACATTGAGACCCATTCCCAGTGCAATGGGAGAGATCTCCTTGTATAACTCAGGGTAGGCTTTGAGATGCTGTACAGTCCATATAGGCACAGTAAACTTGCTATCGCAGCTAACAATTGTGGTTACATCTAACCATTGTGGTTATATCACAGAAATGGTGATTAATGTAAGGCACCATGAGTTGGATCCAATGTCCATTAATTAATACAATAGTACCATAATTACAAAAGTAATTAGTACAGTCTTGTTTTTACACGCACACATGCTTTAACAATAGACAATAACAAACCCATCTTTCTAGATAACATCAAAGGAACAGTGAGATTTTATTTCCCAGTTGTGGGAAGAAACAATCATGTTCCTCCAATGCTTGGTCTCCACAATCCCGTTTGGGGGACCTTGCTGAATCAGGTCACGCCCCGCTACAGTCCAGTTCAGTGGTTCCCAGTTTACAAGGAACCATGTGATATTCTTGCTGATGGGTGTGATTAGAGACAGCTGCAGCATGGCTGGTACCCAAACTTCTAAAGAAACCAGGATTATTCAGTACCTTTCACCACCTGGAAGGCTGTCATTAGTGGCATCAGATGGCAGGTGTCTCTTTCGAGACCACAACGGCTTACAGAATAAGGGGATGGAGTCCGGTGTGGTCTTAGTTTCATAGCAAAACTTGAGTGACTCTCCGATGGCAACCTGTGTACAATTGGCCACTTTCCCAGGAGTACTCTGAGGAGTTGCCAATAGCATGGAATTGATAGTGACACTGCAGGGCCAGGGGGTTGCTCCCATTTCAGCAAGCAGGCACCTCCATAGGTTCAGGGGGATCACAGGTCCAGCTGAGAGCTTGGGTAGCATCAGACTCCAGATACTTAGGGCCAGCAGAGTGCTGAGGCAACAGTGGGCTGTCATGGCTCTTGTTCAGGATCTGTGAAAGGGCAGAAAAGAGAAAACAAACTCCACACTCCCCCCGTATATACGGGGAGAATCGGGAATTATTATTACAGAGTGAACATGAAATAATGGCCTATATAAGAATGGCCATAATAAGTCCAGTACTTCTTTGGCCTGTTCCTGCTTCAGCATCAGGGTAGGCACTGACAAGCCTAGCTGACATGTATTTTGTTTTTGTTTTTTTAACAGCCCCAAGCTGTTCCTTCTTGCTAATCAAGAAGGGTGGCTGGCAGGATGGAGAAGTCAGTTATGCTATTTCTTGGAGGTCAGGTGGTTTCCCCTTCCACTCTTTAAGCTGTGAAGAATGAAACCATTTCCTCCAGGGTTTCCCATTTTTCCCATTCAGGATTTCTACCTGGTAAACACTGGGGCTAGCCCGATTCACAATGAAGCAGGGGCCATCCCAGGTGTGTGTCAGAGAATGCTGTTTTGCTGAAAACTTTCTGTACATTACTGGTTGGCCTAATTCCCATAATACCGGAGATTTTCCCCAGCCTAGTTTTTTGTCCATGTTTTGCTGCACTATGCCTAACTGGGTGGCCACTTGCTTGTGCAATGCAGCTATATTCTCTACCAAGGTTTGCACCCACTCATCTGTTACCACTTTCCCTTCCCAGGCACCAGGCAGTTCTACTCCCAACCACCAGCTTTCAGGCATGCGCATTCGCCTTCCAGTCATAACTCTGAAGGGAGTGTACCCATGAATTGCTTTTGAGCCTCTTAGAGCCATCAAAATGATTGGTAATTTTTCATCCCAATCCTTTCCTGAGCTCTTTACTTGTTTCTTTAGAGCTTCCTTTAATGTACGATTTGTTCGTTCAACTTGTCCAGAAGACTCTGGGTGTCCTGCTATGTGGAAACGTTGCTTAATGCCTAAAGCCCTACATAGCTCTTGCATAACCTCTCCCACAAAATGGGATCCTAAATCTGAATCAATTTCTCTCGGAATACCCATTCTGGAGAAAACTATATTAAAGAGCTGCTTAGCAGTGACTGCGGCAGTGTTGGTTTTAGTGGGGATGGCTTCCACCCATTTAGAGAAGGGATCTACTATTACTAGGCAGTATTTATTCCCCCTACTTGTGGTGGGTAAAGGGCCTATGTAATCTATCTGGATCCGAGACCAGGGACCTTCTATTCTTTGGTGTCCTAATGCATTTTTTTGAACCTGGCGATCGGCATTAACCATGGCACACTGCAGACAATTATCACACCACTGATCTATGTCTGTTTTCATGCCTGGCCACCATCCTGTATCCTTGACTCTATTTAAGGTATCTTGTTTTCCTTTATGTCCTTGCTCATGCACAAATTGAATCAGGTCTCCCCGTACCTGATTGGGGATTATCCAATGCCTTTCACCACCTGCATCCACTGCCCACCAGACATCTTCTACCTGCTCAATCCTGTATTTTCCTGTGTGATCTTTCCCTTTCTTGGCTAGGGACTGAATTTCTGTATCCCCATCTTGAAGGGTACCCAAGTCTAAGGTATCTATTCCTTGACCTAAAAGTTTTCCCCGAGTAGTTACTGCCTCTATTGGCTCCACCTGGTCTGTGTCTTTGTTATGGTCACTGATAGCAGCAGCTTTGGCTAAGGCATCAGCTCTGTTGTTCCAATGTGCTTCTTCTGAGTGATTTTTCTGATGCCCCTTTGTGTGAGTCACCCAAGTGTCTCCAGTTCTTTCCTTAATTAGATTTGCTATCTGTCTCCATTTGTCTGCATGAGAAATGACACGCCCATCTGCAGCTAGCATTTCTCTGCCCAGCCAAAGGGGGAGCCACACAGTGATTGCTCTGGCAGTCCAGTCCGAGTCAGTGTAAATAGTGACAGAGGTGTCCCGGGATTCATAAGCTAGGACAGCTCTAACTGCCTCAACTTCGGCTGCTTGGGCTGAATGGGGGCGAACTGGTCCTTGTAGCATCTCCACATCATTGATGCGGATGGCTCCATACCCTGTTCGGGGGTGACCCTGATGGTAGAAACTTGAGCCATCTGTAAACCAAATTGCAAATCCTTTTTGTTTAGCATCTGCAAGATTCATGCCTCCCTTGACTGGCCACTCAAGGTGTTTTAGAAAGGGCAGAGGGCAGGTATGTTCTTCTCCTTCTATGATTAGTCCATATGGGGCTGGCGAAACAGCTTGCTCCTTTTTAAACTCAACTCCTCGGTTTACTAGGGTGAGGGTCCACTGAGCAATACGGGGGTTAGAGACCTGGCCATCCTGTATTTTTCCTGATATGATGTACTTAAGTGGGGAGTGCACGGTCTGAACAATGACCTTGGACCCCCCAATAATAAATTCCCAATGTGAGAGACTCCAGACCAGGGCAAGACACTCTCTTTCACAGGGGGTAAAGCCTTGCTCTGTTTGATCCAGGAGCCTGGAGGCATATGCAATAACTCTGAGCTTGTCACCTTGCCTTTGGTGGAGAGTAGCTCCAATGCTTGTTTCTGAGGAGGCTAGTTGAATCACAAAGGGCAGGGCAGGATCGGGGTAAGCCAGGGCAGGAGCCTTAGCCAAATCTTGTTTCAAGGTGGCCAGGGCAGTTTGTTGGTCTGGTCCCCATTCCCAAATCCTGTTTTTCTTCAATAATTGATAGAGAGGCTTAGCTTTGTCAGAGAACATTTCAATAAACTCTCTGGAAAAATTAAAAGTTCCCACAAGGGCTCTCAGGGAGTGTGTGTCAGTCGGGGCAGGTAGCTTTCCTATCATTTCTACCCTTTGTTGATCAGGTGTCCGGCCTTCATCCCCAAGACACACACCCAGGTATTTCACCTTTTGTTGTATTAGCTGAGCCTTTTCTCTGTTTACCTTAAATCCAGTTTCCTGCACTATATTCAATACCTCCCTAGTGATTTCCCTGTTCAGTTCTGGAGTGGGGGTGTGTATTAGGATGTCATCCACATATGAAATTACATATGAGAAGTGTCCAGGATGCAACTGGTCCCACATTTTAGTGACATGGGCATGACAAATACTAGGGGAAGAATGGAAACCTTGGGGGGCCCGGGTGAAAGCATACTGTTGGCCCCTATATGTAAAAGCAAATTTATACCAACAAGAAGGGTGGAGGGGTATAGCCATAAAAGCATTAGCCAAATCGATCACGGAAAACCATTTTGAGCCAGCTGCTACTGCTGCTACTATTTCATTGTATTTAGCTACCACAGGGGCAGTTGCAGGGGTAACCGCATTTAAGGCACGGAAGTCTATTGTCATTCTGTAAGTGACCCCATCTGCCTTAAGGACAGGCCACACGGGTGAATTGCAGACACTCTGCATAGGCACCAGCACCCCTTGTTCCAAGAGACAGTCTATAGTATTTTTAATGCCTTCCTCTGCTGCCACTGGGTACTTGTATTGCCTTTGGGGAGGAGGATCTTTTCCTTCGATTAAAACTTCTGCATCAATTTTCCCACACTCTGCCTTATTTTTAGTCCATACAGTGGGAAATTCTTGTACCCATGGATCCCTAATGGGGGCTAGAGTTAATGTGGGTGCTTTTATAGCAGCACAACGGTGCACAGCTGAGATCTCTGCAGGCCCCTCTTCTAACCTCCATAACACACCATTAGCCAGATCCACAGTCAACTGAAATGTTCGGAGGAAAGGTACCCCTAAAATTCCCTTCTCGTTTCCCTCATGAGCACAGCATTCTATTTGCCCCTGTAGTCTGTCTACTAGCAAGGGAACATCCTGCCAAATGGGAGCCTCCTGGATGTCTCCCCCATACCCACTGAGCTGAACCTGTCTAGTGGTGGGTCTCCCTCCCGAGATCCACCGAGGGCTCAGAATGTTTACTGAGGCTCCTGTGTCCACTAGCAGCTGGGCTAAAGTCCCTGGATTCCCCACTGTAGCCCTTACAGTTGGTCTCCCCCACCTGTCACAATGAAGTCTTGCAATCAGCTGGGGAGGCCCACGGGGAACAGGGCACCCCTATTGAGTAGCTGACTCCCTTGAAAGCCTGCACTCAGAAGAGGAGGCAGGATTCTGGTTTTGACAGGGAGAGAGTGTTGGGGACTCACTCCTCACTGGAGCAGTGGGCCGGGGTGGGGCTCCCTCCATCAACTCTGTTCTCCGTGTAACCTGAGACAAAGCATTAATTAGAGTGCTGAGGGGCTGGCGATCATATTTCCTCATGTCTTCCCCTAACTTTACTAGCTCCATCCAGATCACATTCCTAAGGGTTTCCTTGGGTCGGCGCTGCCCAATACGGTGGGAAGTAGGGGGACTACCACTGGGAGTGCGACTGGCAGAATGGGGACCATTATTTGCAAAAGTAATAGCCTGTACAGGCTCACAGTTAGTCTTTTTGCTGATCTGTTTTTTTAAAACACCAGTCTCTCTTAACAAATCTCCCACCTGTTTAATTTTTGCCACTAGCTCATTCCATGTAAGGTGTTCCAAATCCACAGCCCCCATGGTCATTTTTGTCTGGGAATTCAGACCTGCATATGTGCTCTGTACCAATTCATGTCCTTGATACTGGTAAGTGATAATTCCGTTCTCTTCTGTCTGGGGCAATGAATCAGAGAGAGCTGCCAGCATCTTTTTGCGAATTAGGTAAGCTTCAGGGGCCTCTCCAGGTTTCTGCTCTTCCAGAATATAGAGTTTTTTAAGGGAAGAAGCAGGCAGTAATATTTTGAGAGCACTTATCATCCATTCCCGGGGCCCAGGGGCAGTCCGCTCCCATGAACCTATGCCTATGTCCAGAGCATCTGCATCACCAGGAGAAGCACATAACTGGGCCAACTGGGTAAGGTCCATGCCATCAGCAGAGGGGTACATTTGCCAAATGCGAGCCAACCATGCCACAGCCGTGTCACGGTTCAGTGGTCCCAGCCTCTCAGCAATAGCCTTGGCCTGGCTAGGAGACCACCTTGTTACATCGGTGACCAGCTCTGTTGTGGGAAGGTCAGCTCCTGCAACTATGTGTTTAACTTCCCTTGTGGAAACAGGGGCAACATTGTGCCTGTGAGACCACTGAGGGTTAAATGGGGCTTGGGGTTCAGTATCAGGGAGTATTTCTATTTTTGTAGGAGGTTCCCAATCACAGTCCTCTCTTAACCTTACAGCTGCTACCACCCCCTTATGGGCACTAAGTTGGGCATGCAGTTTACTGATCTCTGCCTCACACTTCTGATGGCTGGCTGCTGCCTTAGCTGCCTTGTTCTCATCTGCTAGAAAGCGAGTTGCTGCTCGTGCTTCCTCTAACAACATTTTAGTGTGAGACAACTCTTTTCTGTACTGTTCTGCAGCCATATTAGCCTTGTCCCTTTCCTCTTGCATATTTCTAAGTAAAGTCACCATTTTAAGCTTTTCTGCTATAAATTCACATCCATCCATCTCACTTTTATCCAAACACTGTTGTAACTGCTTTTTCTCCAGCTCCAGTTCCTGCCTTCCCTTTACCATTTCAGCCATGTCTAGACATGCATAAAACAATGCCCATGCAGCAGCTGCATCTTTTGCACTACCTCGTGGCTTAATGGTTGTGCAGTATTGTTCAAAGCTCAAACTTGCTTCAAGCAGGGGATCCTCACCCTTAAAGCACCCCCTCTCCCAGGGACATTTCCCCTTCTTCATTACCCATCTCTCTATCCTATTGGTTTTCTCCTGTCTCAAGCGAGTAGCCAAAGGGGTTCTCTCAGACATCTCTACTTTCCTTACTGCACTAGTTATCTTTTACCTGCAGTCAATATAACTCTAAAATATTTACTTTCAAGCCCAATATTTAACTTTCAATTGCACAGTCCCACAATAATTCCAAGAACAATTCAGAACTTTACCACATTAATTCCTATTCGCACAGTTCTACAAAAATTCCAAGCACAATTCAGAACTGTTACCACATTAATTCCTAGTTCCAGTTCTACAATAATTCCTAAATGCACAGTACTACAATAATTCCAAGCATAGTTCAGCTACAAAAATTCCAAGCACAATTCAGAACTGTTACCACATTAATTCCTAGTCCCAGTTCTACAATAATTCCAAGCACAATTCAGAAACTTTACCACATTAAGTCCTATTTGCACAACTCTGCAATAATTCTACAATAATTCCAAGCACAATTCTGACCAGTTACCACATTAATTCCAAGCACAGTTCAGCTACAATAATTCCAAGCATAGTTCAGAACTTTTTCAAGTATTCTATGTGAATAATAGAAGGAGCTCAATAAAAGGCTTAAAAAAAGATAGAAAAAAAACTGACTCAGGCCCCTGCCTCAATTTCCCCACTCTGGAGCAACTACTCACAACTTTACCAAGTAGTCTACAGAAATGATAGAAGCAGCTCACTAAAAGACAACAACAACAACAACGAAAGAGAAAAGAGGAAACAAAAAAAAACCTGTGCCTCAGTTTCCCCACTCTGCAGCAACTACTCAACAAGTACCCCGTGATCAGGATCACGTGCTGCCCACATTCTCCACCAATTTGTTACCAGATTTGCCCAATACTCTGGGGCATGCTCATTTATCAGGGTTACCCTTATGGGACTGGGGGGAGGTTAACAGTTCTATCAGTGTGCTGTTGGTGCTTACTTGGGCTCTCATATGGAGCTGAATTCTCCCTGCTGCCAATTCCCCCTCCCACTGGAGCTCTCCTGCAGGAACTAGGTTCCTCAGGATGGGGTTCTTCCCACCTTAGCAACACACACAGACACTCACACACACTAGTCAGAGCACATCTGAGAGGACTGGGTACTCAGCACTCACAAGCTGACCCCCTCATATGTCCCTGGACTCAGCTGGCTGGGTTTCACAGCAATGCCACACTGCACCCTCATGTGCCTTTGGACTCCGTGGGCTGGATTAAACAGCACTTTAAGCTGCCATCCTAATAAGCCCCCAGGTTCAGCACCCCTTATCCCCACTTTCACACCACAGTCATTCACAGGTAAACCACACGATGAGCAAACCCCACAGGATTTTGGGCACTACAGGGATCTTTTGCTTGGGTACAAGAAGCGTTGTTGCAGAGCGAATGGGGAAGCCAAAACAACACCCCTTAAGGAAGAGTGAGCAAAAGAGAAAGAAAGAGAGAGAAGCAACCATCTTAACAATGAAAGTGATTTATTTCTGAGTAGTGAATAGATATCAAACAGTTACAATATTAAATCTAACAATTACAATATTAAATCTAAATTGAAGCTGCTTACAAATGTTAGGTAACCATATAACAGTTTACACAGGGCAGGGTCAGGAGGCTATGCTTAGAGAGATAGTTGAGAGAGAGAGAAAGAGAGAGAGAGAGAGAGAGAGAGAGACCTCACCACTCCACGGAGCTTGCACTGATCAGGGTTCCCAGATGATGATGGTAGCCGGGGGTCCAGAGGGCAGGAGAACAGCAGGACAGAGCCCCCAGCACGATCAGACAGGAGATGAAGAAGTCTCAATGGAACTGATGCAGTTTAAGTCCAGGTATCAGAACAGTTTTCTTGGGGCAAGGATAGGAGTTTTTATAGGGATAGTTCAAAGAGAAAGAGGAGAGACAATAGAGATTGATCACCCCTGGTTATGGGTGATGTTCCTTGAACGAGCTCACAATGCAACTTGGCAGTTTCAGTATTTTAGATGTCAATAGGATCGTTACTAGAATTGGTCTGATAATGACTAATTTGGGTGTGAGCAGGCTTAGGTTCATTAGCATCTGGAGCAGGGATTTCCCATCAGGCAGTGCTTCTCTGCTTTCGGTGTCCCATAGTTCAGTGCGGTTCCTGCCTTGGAAGAGCTGCTCTCCATTCTGTATGCTAATGAGATGTCCCTCTGTTCCATCTTTAATGTAAATGAGGCTGGGGTGTTTCCTTAATTGTATCACCCTTGTCTGAAGCAGTTTAGGTGTGTCTTCCCTGGCCTTTTCTTTGCTTTGTCTTTGATTCTAGCAGAGGCCTGAGGGAGGGGAATGGTTTTCCATGAGTGTCACTCCCTGACTCCCCAAGAGCACAAGGCTGACAGGTGACCATGTTCTGGTTCCCCAAGAATCACAGAGCTGGTGGGTAACAGTGTCCCTGTTCATCCATGGCTTTTGGTGTCTCGCTGAGTTATGAATTTCAGTTCCCAGGCTTGCTGTTTGAAGGCGTGCAGGTTTCCCCGGAGGACAAGTATTGAAAGAGCCCTTCTGCTTAACAATCTGTCCAAACTTGTAGTTAGGTCAGACACTGCTCCCTTCCCCATACCTGCAGAGCTCCGTGTAGCTCCCAAGCTGGTAGCTTCCACCCACAGAAGTTGGTTCAATAAAAGATATGACCTCACACACCTAGTCTCTCTCGTGCCCTGGGACCCACACTGCCTGCATGCTGAAGAACAGCCAGCCGAGACAGTGGGTCACTTTGTTGTGGTTTCATTACATTAGTGGTGGAAAACTTCCTACTAGTGAAATGAAACACCAGCATTGGCTTTCTCCAGGCCCTATGGGTGCTTAGCCCCCTGCTCTGCCCCAGGCCCTGCCCCACGCAGTTCTATCCCCAAAGTCCCTGCCTCACTTCTTCCTGCCCCCACTACATTCCCACGCTGCCTATTCCTGCCCAATCCCATCTCCCAGCATGCCCTCCTCCCATTCCTTCACAGAATCATAGAACACTAGAACTGGATGGGACCTCAAGAGGTCATTGAATCCAGTCCCTGTTCTCACAGCAGGACCAAACACCATCTAGACCATCCCTGACAGGTCTGTCTAACCTGCTCTTAACTACCTCCAGAGATGGAGATTCCATGTCTGAGAACAGCTGATCCGCAGCTTTGGAGTGGTGTTGGGAGGCAGGGGAAAGAGATGATCAGCAGGGACACCAATTGATGGAATGCACTGGATGGAGAGGGGCCATCTAGATGCTGGGGGCCCTAAATACTCACTCAATTTTTTTGCAGGGGTGCACCAGTCCTGGAGCACCCATGGAATCAGAGCCTATGAAATGAGAAGCTCTTTCTTTTCCTTTTCGCATATAAGTATTTCTCCTGCAGCAGTCAATATGTTCTCGAAGGGTGCAAACCTGTACCCACGGGAGTGGTCCTATTCTCTGTAAAACCCAACAGGGAGACTTGGATTTTAAGATTGCAGGGATCTTCCTTTTGCTGGGGAGATTCAGAACCTCAGGCTTGGGTCTTGGGCGGGTACCTAGAGGAGAAAGTTGTTTCTGAGGTACATTTTTCTCTGGCTCTGGGTTGTGGCTCTGGGCTCTGGCTGTAGCTCCGGGCTCTGGTTCTGGTGTTGTGTGTCACTTTTTATTTGCTTTCCAAAGCAGGTCTTGATGGAAATCATAGGGAGGGGTTTTCTGCAAGAATGTGTGTGCTTTGTTTGTGCAAGGCATGTCTACACTGTGGGTGAGTACAGGTCTTCTGCCCCCAGTGGTGTCAGGCTGGCATTTTTCACTAGTGATCTGTTTACAAAATTCTTAGAGGGGAGTGGCACAGCAACCCATGGGGCAGTGATAAATTGCACATCATAAAACATTGAATGGGTGAGAAGGCAAACCACAGAAGAGGAAAAGGATCCATGTGCTGAGAGAGTCAGTGAGTGTAGGCTGCCCTCTATCTCCATGTACAAATATGGTCATCCTTATGCTTCTTCCAGTCTCTTGGGGCTCACCATCCACAGGCAATCAATTCATTAAAAAAAAAATCAGCCGCCACCCAAACCAGAAACCGACTCTCTTATGGAAAAGCCCAGTAGAATTGCAGAAGGACCAAACTAACAAGGTTCTACAGAAATCACACAAAACCCCTTACAGACTTTATTGTTGGTATTGTAGTAACACTACAGGACCCTGTTCATGGACCAGGGCTCCAGTGTGTTGCTAAGTGCTGTACAAAGACATATACAGCAGACAGGCCCAAAGAAGCTTGTAATATAAATAATAAGACAAGACTGCACAGATGGATACAACAGATGGACACAAAGTAACAGTGAGACAAAACTGAGCAATGGAGAATCATCTCCTTTCTGAAGAGTTTGTTGGAGATTTTTTAACCATCCCGTAGCAAGATATTCTATCAAATTCTACAGTTCATTCATATAGTACAGTTCAAAATACCTATAGGAATTTTTCTCTCTCTTCCTCATAACACCCTATTAGGTATTTGAAAACCATTATCATGTCCCCTCTCAGTCTTCTGTTTTCTAAACTAAATAAGCCAAATTCTTTCAGCCTTCCGTTGCAGGTCATGTTTTCTAGACCTTTGGCCATTTTTGTTGCTCCTTTCTGGACCCTCTCCAATTTCTCCACATCTTTCCTGAAATGTGGTGCCCAGAACTGGACCCAATACTCCAACTGAGGCCTAATCGGCGCAGAGTAGAGCAGAAGAATGACTTCTCATGTCTTGCTCACAACATGCCTGTTAATGCATCCCAGAATCTACACCCAGTTCTGTGATTTCAGCGTGCTTCCATGGCTGCACTTGGAGGCTCAGGACTGCAGTGATCAATGTACTCGACAGCTATTTCTCATTCTCTGTGTGTTATTTCAGTGATTGCATGCTTGGATTTGAGGCTTCCCCCATGAGCAGAGGGTGCCAAGTGTGATAATGAGAAGTGAGGCTCTGCAGCCTGCAGGTGGCAGAGGAGATTGGGACATTCCAGACAATTAGAGTGGAGACTTTGGGACATGAGAGGTGGTCACATGATATATACATGCTTAAAAACAATAATAAACGCCCCAGGCATCCACCCTGGGCTCTGTATCCAGCCCCTCTGTGAGGGCCGCCTGTGGGTGGTGGTCTGACAGATTCTACTTGCACCAGCTGCCTGTTATCATGCCACGGTTGTAAGTGTCTGCCCTGTGTTTTCTGTGGTGTCAACTGACACAGTCCATGGATGCATTGCGAGAGACATCACGGGGCTGTGGCAGTGCTTGCTAGTGGTTAGAGCAGGGGACTGACAGAAGTTCTCACATTTGTAGTGGGAGCTTCATTTTCTCCTCTCCATGCACATAATTTATGCTACTCTGACCCTGGGCCACTGACGGAGAGTGAGGGGGCAAAGGGGCAACCACCGGAGTCCTGCATGGCATGGACCAGGCAGTGCTGAAGGAGGCCCCCAGCTTCCTGCCTTCTGGCAAAGGCTCTGCCCCTTCCCAGGGCATGGAGCCAGCTGCCCTCTCCTCCTCCCACATCTTACCTAGGGACCCAGCAGTTCTCACCACAGCCCTGATCTGAGCCCATGGGATGGCCCCAGAGCAACCCTGTTGGCCAACCAACTGCAAGTGGGAAAGAGAATCAGAGTCATTCTTCTGAAGTCACCCAAAAGAAAATCCAGACTCCAGTGCTGTGTGTTTTGGAGAAAGCACTCCCCATACAGAGCAGTAAAAGGAAAGGCAGGGGAGAGGAGGGAATTGCCCTGGGATGTCAGAAGGTTTTTTGGAAATCACCATTAGAGCATGTGTGATTGGAAAGCAGTATTGTCTGAGGGCAAGAGGAGGTTTTACTGGGGTCACAGCATCGCCATGCAGAGCACAGAACAAACCCAAGGCAGTGTTTTCAAAAGCCACGTTATCAATCCTAGAAAAATACCCTGTGCTGCCTGAGGTGTCGAGGGATGAGACGGAGAGGGGATGAAATGAGCTTGCTTGGCTCCCAGCTTCTCTTTGGGCCAGGCCTGGCACATTACGCAGGGAGAGCTATTATGTGGAGGTGTAATATCTTATTCATAGCTCAATGATAGCTGTGTGATGGGATCATGTCTGTCCTCCCGCAGGGGGCATTCGCATAAGTGGCCTTACAAGCTGCTTGCCTGTTGAGTGTTACCTTTAGTAATCATAGTATAGCATCTTTCAGCCACAGGCCTTGAATGTTACAGTCGCTAGGGAATTTAGCCACCCAGTCCCTTGTTCAGGGTAGGGAAGCTTTATTATCCCTGGATGACAAATGGGGAACAGAGAGGAGCGGGTGTTGCGCTTAATCTTCACTGTCTCTCATCCTGCAGGCTTAGCCTGTGCACCTTTGAGGTCAGGAGACAGAAAGTGAGAGGGGATGGTAAGACTACTGTCCAGAACCAAGGGAGGAGGAGGTATGGCTGGGGATTAGAGCTCGGAGGTGCTGATGTGAGGGTCTTTTTAAGGAATAAAAAGAAGAGAAGGTTTCTTAGGATATTTGTGAGTTTTCTCTGCTGTGCCCAGAATGGGTGGGGGGGGGGGGGAGCTGTGTGTTCTGAGCGGTGCAGAGAGTGACAGTGTAGTTTACGTGCAAGCTCATTAGTGCTGTGCAAGAGAGAGGGGTGAAGTCACACAGTGAAATGAAGGGGGAGTCTTAGCCTGCTCCTGGCATCGGGTGCATGCGTGTGCATTCTCTGTACCTTTCAACTGATTGTGAAGCACTTTTCTAGATCTAAATGTACCTTGACGTCTCGCAAACCTGCTGAGACCTTGTGCTGCAGATTCCTCTCCTCGGAAACACTGGCTTGTGCTGGCAGCTGCGTGGAGGTCATAGAACACTAGAACTGGAAGGGACCTTAAGAGAGGTCATCGAATCCAGTCCCCTGCCCTCACGGCAGGTCAGCGAAGCGAACCCTGGACTCTTTGTGGCAGGCACAGCCTTCTTTGGGGGTCATGTTGCTGCAAGTACCATGTACAAAAGAATCCCTTTTTGTACAGAGGGATTCCCTCTGGAGCAGAGTGGGAACTGGCGCTTCCCAAATACCTGCAGTACAGCAGTGGTGGCACCCGCAGCCCAGGTCCTTTAAATTGCCGTTGGAGTGCTGTGTATGCACTCCGAGCCGCTCTGCAGGCTGGGGAGCGTGGGCATAGTATGCTCTGGGGAGGGTCTTGCAGGACATCTACAGCTCTGAAGCTGAGGTGCTGGGGATGTATCAGTAGCACAAGAGGCCATGTGAAAGGATTCCTGGAGAAGGAGTTGGCCTCACCTGATCAGTAAAATTCACTGGGGATAAAACCCTCACCCATATGTAGCTCACTCCCCAAGGGGTCTCAGAACAGGGGGCCTCAGAAATCATCTCCACTTACGTTGTATAACCCCCTTGGGGGAAAGGAGCCAGAGGTTTCACCCTTTCCCTTGATTTCCACTGCCCCCAGTGCCTGGGAGGTGGGCCTTGCAGCCCAGTGTGCACAGCCATGAGTCTCAGCTCTCAGCAGCTCCCTGATGATGCTGGAGCTCGACAGTGCAGACCCAGTGCGACAGCACCAGAGAGGCAGATGTGCAGTGGGGAGAATGGGGTTGGGATGGGAACAGGCCTGCCTATGGAGGAATGGGGGGGAAGGGACAACTGCCCTGGGGCCGGACGATTCTGAAGGGCCTGGACTCTGGGTGCCACCACTGCCGCAGTACAGCCATGATGGCACCCAGGGTCCCAGGTCCTTTAAATTGCTGTCAGAATCCCATGCGAGGGCTCCAGGGAGCTCTAAGGGCGGGGCTGGAGTGGTGCGCTCTGGGCAGTGTTGGGGGTTGGCTCCCCCACTCTTCTGTCTGAGGTCCTGCTCTTCCGGGAGTGCAGAGCTGCCCTCCCCACCTTACCCAGCAGCCCAGCGTAGCGGTCGTTTCCCCTGGGTGGGAGCATTGGCAGGACAGGGTGAAATGTCCAGAGGCTGGCAGAGAGAGAGACAGTTCTTTTCTGGAGGGAGAAGCTTGAGCAGACAGACAAGGCGGAGGCCCATCCTAGGTAAACCAACAGGCACCGGGAGAGCTGCAGAAGAGAAGGCTTTCAACCCAACAGTGCTGACAGCCTTACTGAAGGACATAGCCCCTTGGGCAGGGACCGTCTTTATGTTCTGGGTTTGTACAGTGCCAAGCACAGCAGGTGCTGCTCCACAGCTGGTGTTCTATGTGTCTCAATGATTCACATCATAAAGCCTGAATCAATGGCAAGGGTGGGGATGGGAACAAGGGGGAGGTTTGTTTGTTGGGGTTTCTACAGTGCTGTTGAGCAGGGTTAGGAGGGCCATGTGGGGCTGTTGGAGAACATGAGTGTCTCCTGGATACAGGGTGCTGGAGGCAAAGTTCTGGGGACTATATACACAGTCCCCTCTAGCCTGGGAGGTTCTTAAGCATTGCAGAAGAATTGTGATTGCCTTTATATAGTGCCATGGGCTCATGTATCTCGGCCCTGCTGGGCGGAGGGGAGAGGAAGGTAGGAACAGGAACTCTCTGGAGGTTTGAAAGCTTGGAAAATAAATAGCAACGCATTGCAAGTTAACCCTGGCATCCCCCGAGATTAATCATACTGGCTGCAGCCAGCCCTGAGCCCCGGTGACGAGCACTGTGGTTTATAGATCATGATTCATCGGCCTGACTTAGTGCGACCACGTTATTCCAGCCGATTGCAAAATCATACAAGGAATGTTGTGGTTAGTTTATGGCTTAACTATGCAAATCATCAGGAAGCCTCCCGAGCTGGAGAATGTAGATGCACCCCGCCCGGCTGTGAGGGGGAGCCGGAAGCACTGAGAGCTGGCCATGGGGATGTACGGGAGCAGCAATTCGCACGAGGCTGGGTCCAGGATGGAGCTGGAAGTAAGTGCTTTGGGGAACTGGCTGGCTGGTGGGGAGAGACTGTCATCCCTCCACGCAGAGAGCGCTGTGTGTGAGCTGGGTCTGGCTCCTGTGTGGTGCCTGTCAATCTGGCTGGAGTTTTCTGAAGGCAGGGAAGCCTCCCTGACTGGATGGGCTGAAAGGACGCTGCTCTTGAGCTCCCCAAGAGGGACACTCGCCTATTGGGAGGTCGAGGCCCCTCCATGTTTTCTGAGTGGGGGAGCTGAATGTATAAAGCCTATTCCTCACCTCTCCTCTTGCGGGCTTCTCTGCCAGATCCCAGCAGTTGCTGGCTCCAGGAGGAAGTAAACAGAGGGAGTGGGAGGAGCTGCACCACTGCTGACTGGCTGGGAGCATGTGTGCTGGGGTGGGGTGCACAGAGGAGCCCCTGCTGCTCAGGGAACTCAAGGGGTGCGAGTCCGACACCTCGAGGAGAAGGGAGGGCGAGCAGTGAAAGTGCCCCAGCAGCCAGAGCAGTGGAGTGGATGAAATCCTCAGGGTATTAGAGTCCACAAGAGTTGGCCAGGCAGATTCCAGCCAGCTGCCTGGGGCAGGGTGTACTTGGGGTGTATTATAGTGCGGGGGGAAGGGGGGCACTTTGGCTGGCGATGCCTGTGGGAGGGTGCATGCTGTCACTGTCTGGAAGGAGATTTAACTGGAGGTGTAGGAAGAGCTGCCAGCTCCATGCTCATCTAGGGCTAATCAGAATCCTCTGGGAAATGAGGACAAAGGTGAGCAGCTGTTTATAATTACTGTGCAGCTTAAGCGGCAGAGTAGCGCAATAAGCACTCCAGGGAGGCGCAGCCTGCACCCTGTGGCTCGTCTCACACGCAGCACTTTGTCTCCAAGCTAATTGAAATAACCAGGAGGGATGGAGGGGAACAATGAATGCCAGCATCGACACTAGAAAAGAATGGGTCCTGGATTAGAGCACTAGCCTCGGTCCTGAAAGACCTGCTCTGCCACTGACTTCCTGTGTGGCCTTGGGCATGTCATGTAACCTCTCAGCCGGTCTTTGTAATGAGACAGCTGCCTCGCTTTGCTTCTTGGGAGTGGTACCTACATCAGAGACTAGTTGCTGCTTGGCTACTACAGCAGTGGGGGCTGAGAGGTGCCCTAGCTGGATGGGTGCTTGAGCTGCCAGGAATTAATTCCACTCCTGCCTACCAGTGGAAACATGTTATGCCCCTTTGGGATTGTACCCTGTACAGTGAGACCCCCCAGCCCACATGCCACTTCCCCCAGAGACCACTGCGATTAAAGCAAAGGGGCTGTGGGCTAGATACCAGTGAATTGTTTCCAGGCAAAGAGGCCAGTCACAATGTGGAATAGTCTCACCCAGTGCTAGAAAATGCACTGCTTGGGCGAGTAGCAGAGACTCGCTGACCCGAAGTGGTTTTCCTGCTGAGGATTCCTTCAGCCTGTCCCTTCCTTTTACAGTTTTGCTCTTGAGAAATCCACCAGCACAGATCCCCTTATTTTCCCCTCCATGCCTTTTGTTCGCTTTGTGTTACTTTACTTCATTGTTTTCATTGTGGCTTCTGGATAAAGGCCTGTCTTTAGAACAGTGGGGTCCTTGTCTGTGATCAGTTTCTCTGGGTACTATGGCAGTATCAGTTATTACTCACAGGGACGTGTCCATGCTCTTGGAGTGCCAGAACAAGGAGCAGGAGTGTGTCCTGTTTGCATCTGGACTGCAGCATGTGGGCTCAACCACTCTGGGTTATTCTGTGTCCTCTTCCCAGCCAGGGCTTTCAGCATGATGCTCACTGCTTTCATCAGTATGGCTGTACCCCAGGGTTTCTAGGCAGGGTGTTTGTGGGTATCTCAAGGCATGCCTGAGTTCTGCTGACAGCTCCTGCTATTCCTTTCTCTGCAGTGGACTCACTGCATGGTCAATATTTAGCTTCAATAAGAGATCAGATCAGAATACACAATTTGGAGAGATGTTTAGCCAGGAGGCCTTCTGTCTGGGGGAAGGATTACAACACACCGAATCAGTAGCATTTTGCCTCTGTGGCCTCATGCTGGAGATGTTGATTCTAATGTTGTTTTATGGGTGGGATGGGGCATAATAATAGTCATTGTCCCTGTGCTGTAATAAGAGGTACTGATGGCTTCTGTCCACCTGTGCTGTTGTGATCTGTCTTAAGGCAATGCTTCCGAGTAGCCCAGCCCAGCAAACCTAGGGCCACACATTAGGGGGCGCCATTGGACATGTTATTGATGGATTTGGTGGGGTGAAGCACAGTTTCCTGTGAGATGATGCCAGGATAATGCTGTAGCAGACATTGCCTCAGACTTGGCTTAAAAGGATTCTCTGGGGCAAACTTTTGTTTCTAAGTGCCAGTGTTCAGAGGGAGGGAAGGAGATCTGGACACAGCCTTTCAGCTTACGCCACAACCCTGCTGCTGGGCCTGGACTTGCACATGTCTGTTTCATCTGAAGAAGTGGGCTGAGCCCACAAAAGCTCATGATACCATCTACGTGTTTTGTTAGTTTCTAAGGTGCTACAGGACTATTTGTTACTTTTTAAGGTTTTTTTTTCTAGTTACAGATTAACACAGGTACCCTTCTAAAACTGTTTAAGCTTGAATGGTTGGGTTGATCTTCCCCTTTGAAAGGTCACATTGCTCCAGTGTGCATTCTCTTGCGCAGTGAGAGCAAGGAGCATTGCCTCCCTTCGGTCTGTACCTGCATGTGTTTCCATGGATCCTGTGGCTTTGGTTGTTGGAGCTCTGAGATCCTCATCATCTGTGCTATCCCAGCCTGTTACTGTGTGGAAGAACTTCCCTTGCCTTACTGCCCTCTGGTTTGAGTAAGTGCGAAGGCAAGATGAGATGATAACAAGCCTTCCCTCGGTTTCTGTTTGGGATGCCATGTGGGTTTTTGCATGGACAGGAACTCAGCGTGTGGCTACTGTCAAGGCCAAAGGAGCTGATCTATCCGTGGTATCTCGGAACATCTCACCCCTATTCTAGCCATTTTTCTAGATGAAGAACTGAGGCCCAGAGAGGCTAAGTGAGTTGTCAAAGCTCTCAGAGGGAGCTTATGGCAGTACAGGGATTTCACTCTACATCTCCCATCTCCTATGCTAGAGCCCTCAACACTGGACCATCTTTCCTGTCTTAGCTCCCATCTGCATGTGTGCATTCAGAGGGAGCTGAGGGTAATTTCCTGTTCCTCTCTGCTGTGCCTTCTGGCTCCCTCCTTTGAGCAGGTTGGGGGGATGGGAACAGACAAGCCACTGAGGAATGACTTGTAAATTTCATCCCCCTTTGCTTGCATCCTGAGAGGTTACTACCACGGCTGCAGCAAAACAGTTGTGGATCAGCAGCTGGGCTGCTGTTGCAGAGAGGGTCCTACCTCGGGTACGTCTACACTACAGCGCTAATTCGAACTAACTTAGTTCGAATTAGTTAATTCGAACTAAGCTAATTCGAACTAACGCAACTAGAACTAAAAACTAGTTCGAATTCGCATTTTGCTAATTCAAACTAGCATGTCCACATTAAGTGGACCCTGAACCGGGCTTAAGGATGGCCGGAAGCAGTGCCAGCAGGACATCAGAGGAGGACTTAGAGCGTGGAGCTGCTGTCTCAGGCTAACCGAGGACTGTGCTTAAAGGGTCCCGACCCACCCCGGACAGACAGTTCTCAGGGTGCCCCGCTTGCAAAGCAGTCCTGGCTTGGATTGCCCGGACTGCCCGCACAGGGCACATCACACCACTCGGCCATCAGCCCAGCTTAAAGGGGCACGGGCTGGCTACGGTGTCCGTGCCAGGTGCAAGCCTGCGAGCACCCAGCCAGCATACCCTGCACCTGGCACAGATCGAGCCACCCACCCGATGCCCCCCAGCCCTCCCCCTCTTCCCGGGACCAGGCTGGCGGCTCCCGGGAGCCTGCCCAGGACCGCAAGAGGCGGGCGCCCGCCTGGTCTAGTGCAAACATCGTGGACCTCATTCACGACCTCTGCACTAGGCACAGGAACGTGGCCGTCTAGGGCAGGAGAGCTGCCAGCCTGGCCACCCAGGAGCAGGTGTGCATGAAAATCAAGGTGGTCCACTGAGACCTCCGACCCTGAGCCCTGAGCTTAGAATGGCCGTCCTGGGTCAGACCAAAGGTCCATCTAGCCCAGTAGCCTGTCTGCCGACAGCGGCCAACACTAGGGACCCTGGAGGGGATGGACCGAAGACAATGACCAAGCCATTTGTCTCGTGCCATCCTTCTCCAGCCTTCCACAAACAGAGGCCAGGGACACCACTCCTACCCCCGGCTAATACCACTCCATGGACCCAACCTCCATGACTATCTCACTTCTCTTTAAACTCTGTTCTAGTTCTAGCCTTCACAGCCTCCTGCAGCAAGGAGTTCCACAGGTTGACTATTTGCTTTATGAAGAAGAACTTTCTGTTGTTAGTTTGAAGCCTGCTACCCATTCCTTTCCTTTGGTGTCCTCTAGTCCTTCTATTATAGGAACTAATAAATAACTTTTCTTTATGCACCCTCTCCACACCACTCATGCTTTTATAGACCTCTATCATATCCCCCCTCAGTCTCCTCTTTTCTAAGATGAAAAGTCCCAGTCTCTTTAGCCTCTCTTCATATGGGACCTGTTCCAAACCCCTGATCATTTTAGTTGCCCTCCCCTCTCCCACGCTAAGTCCTAATCTGATGCTCTGCCGGCATTGCTTCTGGCCAGCCTTAACCTCAGTTTCACTCAATGTGGACATGCTAGTTCGAATTAGCAAAACGCTAATTTGAACTAGTTTTTAGGTCTAGATGCGTTAGTTCGAATTAGCTTAGTTCGAATTAACGAATTTGAATTGTTAGTTCGAATTAGTGCTGTAGTGTAGACATACCCTGAGAGAGGCTATCTTCTGTCTTCTGGATCACTTGATAAATTGTTGACCTCAGTGTGGAAGATGGGCACTTGGAAATAGTGGTAGCTAGTGCACTTTCGGCTTCTGCATCCTGCATTCAATCTGATGCAGACGCCAGTTTCCCAATGTCTGGCAAACCCACAAGCCCCTGAAGGAATCCATATATCTGGAAATGAATTAGATGGGGTTGTGTGACCCACACAAAACTGGGCTTCACCTGTCTGTGGTAGAAAATTCCTACCTGCCCTGCTTCAGGCGTTGAGGAGCCAGGCTCAGAGGCCAGCTCTGAGCTGCAGCGTGTGGGGTGCGCACCGAGGTAGTGATGAGAAGGGCTTTTGCAAACTTCAGGAACCACTGATGTGATGATGCTGCCTCTGCAGCACCCTAATCCCAGACGGAGTCTGTCAAGGCCTGGTGGGCGGACGCTGCAGGAATGCTTGCAGCCCCCAGTTTCCATGGAGGAGGAAAGGTGATACCTCTATGCAAAGTGCCAGGGCTGCCAGAGGCTCCTGTGACTGGGAAGAGAGTGGTGTGCTCCTGGGCTTACCTCTATACTAGGCCCCTCTTTGCACTGTCCTTCCCACAATAACTCCCCAACAAGCACACTCCAGGCCTTTGTCTGACAGTCGAGCAGCAAAGGGAGAGCGTGCAGCCTCACCTAGCTCCTCACATGCTCTCAGGGATTGGGCAGGGCTCAGATACCATGGCACGGGTTTGGTGGGACAGAGCTGCAGCAGGAACTCCAGAGGAGTGCTGGGAAGTTGCAGAAGGGGGTAAATTGGTGACTGCCCGAACACCTTCCAAACGTAGCAGGCGTGATGTCGCAAGGGACACCTCACCCTGGTCTCTTATACGCTCACTGGCACATTTTTACCTGTGTTTCCCTAGGCCAGGTCATGCAGTGTAATTCAGCACGTTGTGAGGGAGCTGAATGGAGGTTTGCTCCCCATTTGCTGGATATCAGGAAAGTGGAGTAAAAAGGTTGAAAGAACTCCCCCAGAGTTTTTTTTCATAATCCCCCTTCTTCCTTGCTGTTGATTTGGTTAATAGGAAGGGAACTTGGCATTTCCGAGCAAGTTAGATCCCCTAGCACACCACCCGGATGCTTTTCTCAGGAGACCATTGGCTGTTCAAAGATAAGAGAGCCTCACTAATCATGTGGATCTTTGTGCAAGCTGAGCCCAGGCTCCAGAGACCACTGGTGAACCACATCAGTGACTCAGAAAAGTCAGGGAGTTCAAGAGAGCATTAGTGCGATGCAAGGATGTTGTTGTGTTGTACGCTGCCTCCCCACCAGCCTGATCTGCCACATGCTGTGTTCAGAGTAAGCCTTGGGAAGCTCAGCTCCTCAGACAGGTGGTTAAGGAGGGGGCTGATGCTAACAGGGAAAGCAGGCTTCTCTGCCACAGTAGAAGGAGGGGGCCTTTGAGCATGTGACCCCACTTGTGTAGAGGGGGACCAGGCTATCTCAAGATGGCCATCGAGAGAGAAGGACTGAGTTAGCAGATTTGCAGTCTCAGATGAGCTTTTTGTTGAGTGTAAATTAGGAGTGTAAAATCCAGTGTAAATTGTTAACTAATTAAACTATAGGTTTAACTGGTTAACTGCCTGCTGAACCATGGGTAGGAGGCTGCTCCTGTCAGCTAGGCACTAGTTAACTGGTTACTGCAGTAAGCATGTAAGCAAAGCAATATTTACTTGTTAAACTTTTCCATCCCTAGTATAAATCAGATGAGGCGCATTCTGGGAATTCCAGGGGAGCTGACTGCCACCCTGCCCTGTGGGTATAAAGCTTATACTGCAGCTGTCTCCCTGGGTGCAGGGCTGGGAGCTGGTGCATGCGGGGAGCCAGTGTATAAGCCAGCTCTGGGCACACGCTGGCTCCTCGTGGCTGCAGAGCCAGAGCATGTGTAATTGTATAGCTGCTAAGATGTTTAATGCCTACGCAGTTACTTCTTTAACAATTTTTTACATCCCTATCCTCCATACCTTCGGGTGTGTTGCCTCCATGGTGGCAAGTCATGTTTGGCTACCAAGTACCATCCAGGCAAGGAGCTTGTATTTGCTGCAAGTATCAAAACTATCCCTGGTGCTCCTGTGGACAGCCAGTAGTGAATGCTTTGCACTCATGAGCATCAGATTCCACTTTTGCAGCAGCCTTCTGGAAACGAATGCAACATATTATTAGCAGTAGTTCGTATTATTAATGAAGGACACTAAGTTTAGCGCCGTGCAGGCAGCTCTTGTTAACCCACAACAAGGTCTGACCCTGATTTCCTGCCATCTTATGCCCTCCACTGCTGCTTCCAGTCCATGCAGAGGCAATGGCAGACGTTCCTCTGGTGTGATCTTTTGGATGAATGAGAACATGCAGTGGGGATCTAGCTACGCAAGGGCATTTTTCTGGCTTTTCACTGACAATTGCTCACAGGCCTTGGTATTGACACTTGTATCAATATATGAGTCTAAATCTCCTGTGTTGATTTGAAGATGTGGCATTTAAATATCTGAATGGCTTCTCTGAACTGGCCTGAGTCTTCCAACAGCTGTGTTATTTGGGTGTCTAGAATGTCTCCAAGCTTTCAGGGAACTCCCTCCCCCTTGTAGAGGAGAACTGTTTCCGTTTCACACCTCAATATAGATGCTTCCCCTGCAGTGAGTGCCTCATGAACGGAGTGCTGTCAGCGACTGCCTGTGCAGAATTCACTGCAGGATCAGGGGTCATCAATAATTGCAAAGACATTTCACTGTCACTAATCCTTGGTATTCAGCCTTCCAGCTAAACTGAGTTTACCTGCCCCCCAGAAATCTCACAAGACAGCCAGTTGTAGGCTCTGTTGCAGACTGTAGAGTTTCATGTTGATGAGAAGAGAGTGTAAAAAGAAACTACAGTTCCAGCCCTATCAGAGTTCTTCTGTCAAAACCCTGTTCCTTTGCTGCTTCACCCCTTGTGTTGTCACTTTCACTAATACCCACTGGGTGTGAAAGGCTGCCACTCTGAGCCTGTTATACTTGCCGCTCACTTTGTGCAGATGCAGGTGCTAGCACCAGGTGGCAGGTAGTGGAGCTTCAGGTGTGCTCTTTACGATTGCCATTTGGTTTGTGGCAAGCTCAGACCCTGTAAAATATAACTCCCCCTCACTTCCCCCCCCCACAAAATGGCATTGAAATCAGGGGGATATGAGCTCATCCTTAAAGTGAAGCATGTGCCATTAGTACACAGCTGAATCCAGTCCTGAAAGAACAAGATACTTTCCTGTCACTTCCTGTTATCCTTTTCAGTAGCTTTGCACATCTCATTTAGCACTAACCCTTTTGGGTATGATGTTCACATGGCACAGAACACTGATGCAAGGGAGATCTGTGTTCACAGGCAGCACAGGGATGTGATATCAGATCACACCCTTGCGCCACAAAGCACCTGCCTAGCACAGCATGCCACACCGATCATTAGAGCCCAGCATAGTCACAAAATTTGTATCCACATCTGCACAATGATCCCCAGATGCAGATACCCATGGATATAATCATAGAAACATAGAATACTAGGACTGGAAGGGACCTTGAGAGGTCATCGAGTCCAGTCCCTTCCCTCATAATGCAGATATTCACACATTTGCAGGGGTTTAGATACAAAATTTGAATCCTTGTCAGTATACACAAAAACGAGCCACAGATCTCGGCAGCCATATCCATGGATGTGGGTGGGTATCCATGGATATAAAACAGACAGTCATGGATTTGCAGGGCTCTGCAGATCATCCAGGGTTGGCCCTTGTGAAGATCATTCCATTTGAGATTTCTTCCTTTCTGCCTGTGGAACCCTTTCCTAAAGGAAACTGTGTGGGCCAAGCCCTAGTGGATTTACTGTGAGAAACAGCCCTGAATTATCTGGGGAGCAGCATGGCTTAATAAATCATTTCCGTCTCTAATTTCTATGTCTCTATGGAATTCCTTTCATTTGCTGCTAGCCAGAAGGAAGGGAGGTGTAAGGAATCCGGCCTTCCCCCTACTGTCTTCCTGCAGCTGCAAAATGGAGTCAGTCATTATTTTAGAGAAACTCTCTGTTTGGCAACATGAAATGCCTGGCAGGAGAGTGGTGCTAATAGAGTTTTGATGGGCTCTTGCACAAACACTGTTAAAGAGAGTAAATCAGGTGAGTGTCTCACACCGAGGAGTGTTTGGGGCACGTGGGATGGCTTCTCAGATTAAGTGTCTGTCAACCTGTGCTGATTCTCTAGCATGTGATTTGTGTTCAGGTTAACTTCTCCAACACAATAGTTATTGCATCCCTAAAACAGATCATTCCATTTGTAGCTTCAGCAGCCTCATTGCATCTCTGTGTCTTCCACTGAAGGCTATTTGGTAAATTTCCATCTTGGAAAATCCCAGTCGATATTCCTCTGCCTTCTGCTATTTTTGCTCTTTGCCCTGCTGGAAACACTAAACACTACTTCTGGGCTCTGTTCATCTTCACATTGATTCCAGTAGGTCCAGTAGAACAGGGGCCTACTCCAGCTCCCACTGTATCCAGAAGAGCCCCTTCACTCACCTTAATGGGAGCTGGAACAGGTTCCAGAGCACAGACCCACAGCAGGCTCTGAGCTATGCATGAAACTTTCTGACCCGCTGGCCTGCAGTGTCCCTCACTGCCCCTTGCCTGCAGAGGTCCATGCTGTGCATCAAGCAGCACTTCATTTGGTTTTGACTCTTCTCAGTCAGGCCCTTCATCATGGTTTTAATGCCAGTCCAGGCATGAAGATTTATCTGCCTTAACTTATTTCTTGTCCCTTGTTTTGTAGCAGCAACAGCAGATACCCCGTAGCAGCCAAGAGGACAAGGATGAAAAAGAAAAAGAAAAGGAGAAGGAGGCAGAGAAGGAGGAAGACAAACAGGAAGCAGAAAATGACAAAGAAGAACTGACGAAGTAAGCAACTTTCCTCCTCTCTCTCGGCTCCCTGCCCCTAGAGATCATAGTGTGCATTGGGGATGTGAAGGACTAGTCGACTATCTCATAAGCAAATGCTTATCAAATAGTTGAGAGGATAGTTGACTAGTTACTTCCCACTCTGTGCTGCCTCTATCAAATAGAGGCAGCAAGGAAGGGGGAGAAGGAAAGAAGGGGGTACGTCAAAGCTGCAGCACCGCTTGGAGCCTAGGATCAGTTGGCGACTCCCCAGCTGACCCCAGGCACCATGTGACGCTGCCGCTTTGAAATGCTGCTGTGATGTTTCAGAGTGGCAGCACCACATGGAGCCCGGGGTCAGCGGGGGAGTCCTCAGCTGACCTTGAGCTTCTGCGATTTCACCTTTGAAGTGTAGCAACAGCCCTAGGGCTATCAACTATTCTGTTAGTCAGTTACCCAATACTTAAGGGCATGTCTACACTGCCACCCTAGTTCAAACTAGGGTGGCTAATGTAGGCATTCAAAGTTGCAAATGAAGCCCGGGATTTAAATATCCCAGGCTTCATTTGCATCTTGCCAGGTGCCGCCATTTTTAAATCCCCCTTAGTGCGGACGCTGTGCCTGCGGCACGGAGTAGGTAGTTCGAATTAGGCTCTCTAATTCGTGGAACAAGGTGTACCAGTAGTTCGAATTAGAAAGCCTAATTCTAACTACCTACTCCGTGCCGCGTGTAGCCGTGGGCACGGAGTCCGCACTAAGGGGGATTTAAAAATGTCAGTGCCCGGCAAGATGCAAATGAAGCCCGGGATATTTAAATCCTGGGCTTCATTTGCAACTTCGAATGCCTACATTAGCCACCCTCGTTCGAACTAGGGTGGCAGTGTAGACATACCCTGACATCCTTAGTGTGCATGGGCTGAGAATGCATCATTTCAGTGCTCCCTCCTTAACAGCCAGGAGCTGCACTGGAGGAGTAGTGGGGGGAAGTGCATCCAGCAGAATCTGGGCTCTGATCCCAGTATTGGGTGCTCCTTCTGCAGGTTACCTGGGTTGTGCTGCCCAAGGCTCCCTGTTCTCCTAGCTCAGAGCAGGCTATACCTGCTGCCTGTGCCGTCCTGAGGGGGGTGCAGGACCTGGGGCAACCCCTCTCAGTGTCCTAGGTGTGGGGCTTGGGGCAACACGCTGCCGCAGGCTCCACCCCGCATCCACTCCACCCCTTCAGTAGTCCCTATCCCTGTTCCCTCCCACCTTCCCTGGAGCAATACAGCCTGGGAGGTTACAGGGGCCTGGTGCAGCAGCAGCAGGAGTCACCTCCCTCCACTCACCAATGGGCAGCGAGAGCCAGAGTGGCCCACCAACAGACTGCCATGCCACTGTTTCTCCCAGCTGGTGGGTTCAGGAGCACCCTGCTTTCTGCCACTGTTGAGAAGCCGAGTGCAGCAGGCTGGAAGGGCAGCACAGCAGGGTGAAGCGGAGCAGGCTGCTGGCCACTCTAGCTCCTGTCATTGCGGTAAGTGTGATGGTTAGGGGACCACTGCTGCTGTGGTGCCAGGCCCCCATGGGACAATTGGAGCAGCTATTGGAGGGCCCCCAAAAGCACAGGCCTGGGATGGCTGCCCCAAACCATCCTATGGAAAGGACAACTCTGCCTAATGCTAGTGAAGGAGCGAGTCTGTTTGAGCTTCCCCTTCGCAGTGTTACATCAGTGTGAGATCTTGCAGCTCAAGGGATTGGGCCAGGTTTATAACTGTGTCTCCCTTAGTGCCTGGCACGGCATTGCTTAGTGGAGAGCGCTGGATTTGTTGCTGGGAAAGGTTGGCAGGCAGGCTGCTAGCTGTTATCTGTAATGAGCTTTAATACTTGGCTCAGGAGAACATCTGGCTTCATTATATCCAAGCTGCCTAGACATTTACCAGCAGGTCCCTTTCAGGAAGATAAATGAGGGGAAGGTGATGATAAATTGGAAAGGCCCAGCCTTAAACCTGTCTCTGTCAGGTTTCTGCATGCCCTTGGCACTGGAACTGCAACCATCTGCAACCTCTCCTTCCTCCTCCCCTCCCCCGGCCCAGCCCACCCAAAGTCAGGCCAAGTGCCCTCTTTGCAATCTCCTGACATTGATCCTGTCATGCAACCATTCCCCCACTCTCGCAGGGAGAAGAATGACGACACCTCTGGGGAAGATAACGATGAGAAAGAAGCTGTCACTTCCAAAGGGCGCAAAACTGCCAACAGTCAGGGCAGGCGCAAAGGCCGCATCACCCGTTCCATGGCTAACGAGGCCAACAATGAGGAGGCAGCTGCTCCGCAGCAGAATACAGAGCTGGGTATGTACCTGCTGGGGTTGTGGGCTGAGCACAATGCCTCAGTAACTCACAGTTGGAAGGAAGGGTTTATGTTAGTCCAGCTAGTTAGAAGGAAGGAAGGTCCTGGGATCAGAGTCTGAGCTTTTCCTCTGGTTTGGCACTGATTCATTAACAACATAAGAATGGCCATACTGGGTCAAACCAAAGGTCCATCTAGCCCAGTATCCTCTCTGTCGATAGTGGCCAATGCCAGGTGTCCCAGAGGAAATGAACAGAACAGATAATCGCTAAGTGAGCCACCCCCTATCACTCCTTCCCAGTTTGTGACAAGGGTAGGGACACCATCCCTTACCAGTTTGGCTAATAGCCACTGATTGACCAATCCTCTATGAATTTATCTAGTTCTATGTTGAACCCAGTTAAAGTCCTGGTCTTCATAGCATCCCTGGCAAAGATTTCTACAGGTTGACTGTGCATTGTATAAAGAAGTACTTCATTTTGTTTGTTTTCAACTGGCTACTTATTAATTTTAGTTGGTGACCCCTAGTTGTTGTATTATGGGAACAAGTAAATAACTTTTCCTTATTTCTTCCACTCTACTCTGAGCTGGTTAGGCCTCAGTTGGAGTATTGTGTCCAGTTCTGGGCACCGCATTTCAAGAAAGATGTGGAGAAATTGGAGAAGGTCCAGAGAGGAGCAACAAAAATAATTAAAGGTCAAGAAAACATGAGCTATGAGGGAAGACTGGTCTTGTTTAGTTTGGAAAAGAGAAGACTGATTGGGGACATGATAGCAGTTTTCAGTTGTCTAAAAGAGTGTTACAAGGAGGAGGGAGAAAAATTGGTCTCCTTGCCCTCTGAGGATAGGACAAGAAGCAATGGGCTTAAATTGCAGCAAGGGAGGTTTAGGTTGGACATTAGGAAAATCTTCCTAGCTGTCAGGGTGGTTAAACACTGGAATAAATTTCTAAGGGGGGTTGTGGAATCTCCATCTCTGGAGATGTTTAAGAACAGGTTAGTTAAACATATTAGGGTTTATCTACATGGTGCTTGGTCCTTCTGTGAGGGCGAGGGACTGGACTTGATAACCTCTCTAGATCCCTTTCAGTTCTACGGTTTTATCATTCTATGATTTAATTTCTCCACCCCAGTTATGATTTTATAGACCTCTATCATATCCTCCCTACTTGTCTCTTTTCCAGGCTGAAAAGTCTCTCCTCATATAGCAGCTGTTCCAAACTCCTAATCAATTTTGTTGCCCGTTTCTGAACTTTCTTCAATGCTAGTACATTTTTTTTTCAATTTTTTTTTCACATCCGTATGCAGTATTCAAGATGTGGGCGTACCATGGATTTATATAGAGACAATAAGATATTCTCTCTTATTCTCTATCCCTTTCTTAATGATTCCTAACATTCTTTTTGCTTTTTTGACTGCCACTGCACATTTGGTGGATGTTTTCAGGGAGCTATCCACAATGACTCTAAGATCTCTCTCTTGAGTGGTAACAGCTAATTTAGTCCCCATCATTTTATATGTCTAGTTGGGATTAAGTTTTCCAGTATACGTTACTTAGCATTTATCAAAATTAAAATTCTTCTGCCATTGGGCAGCCTTGGCCAAGTCCTTGCACCTCTGTTTCTCTATCTGGAAATGGAGGATGATAATTCTGTCTGACAGCTCTGGCTTTTTTCACATTCCTCCTGTCCTGAGGAGTGGGAGTGATTTTTCACCGACACCTCCAGATTCATCCAGCTGTTGAGGGGGCATTTGAGGGCCAGGCCTTTGTCTCACCAGGTGAGGTTGGAACCTCTTGACCCCTGAGCTAGAAAGCCCTGAGGGAGGTGAAAAGAATTGTGTTGTTTTTAGCGAACCTTTATGCAGGCATCTCTCTGCTGCCAGTGGCTACTGAGTACAAAACCATCCTTGGTAATCTGGCTGGCAGTGTTTTGCCATGTGCCCTGAGAGCTCCACAGCCAGCATCTTTTCAATGACAAGGGAACATGCTCTGCTGTGCTGCACTTGACCAGCGGCCTGGCTTGGAGTCACTTGCTCACTCGTTTTCCCTCCTGCCCCAGCTTCCTCCCATTGGTAGTGCTGGGGTCCAAAGCAGGAGTGACAAGTGACAGCTCTGACACAGTCCGTGGCAGTGATCCAGGCTTTCCCTTCCTTGCCTCTGCGGGTACCACCGATGATGGCTTGGTGAAGGGAGGGCTGGGATAACTCTGCCACTAGTCTGTGGTTCCATATTTCTCCCATAGTACAGGATCCTTGGTGTGCTCCCTGCAAGTCAGTTGCTCCTTGTCCAAGTACACTGGGACCTTGTTAGTTGAGCTAGTCTGTCCTGTGCAGGTCTGATTCCCTGCCCCATTTCAGCCAACCTCCCTGCTGTGCAGACACATGTGCAGCTATTTCAAAAGAGAGGATCCCATGGCAGGTCTCAACATGACACTCTTCAAACATCTTGAAAGTGCCATTGTGTTTCCTAAGACTTCATGGCATCTCAGGATGGGAGGACTGTACCTATGGTGTCGTTAGAAATAAGAGAGAGGAGTCAAACTGATATCCCCCCTGAAATGCATGGACAGATGGAGCATAGCTCTTTTTTTGGAATGGCAGGAGACAAGGGCCTTGCTTGCAGCCGAGAGACTTTCAAAGGTGATAGTGTCCACTGCCAGCCACATGAGGGCTTGTAAGTGCAGAAAAGGCCATCTCCAGGCAATATCAGAAACTGTCTGCCTTCCCTATGCATCCCGTCCGTCCCCACCCCCTCCCCCCCTTCCGGTGACTGACAGAAAGACAGTGGTTGCTCTTGAGAACTATCCATTATTATCTTAGATATTGTGACTGCAATATTTGCCTGATTCCCTATATATTCCCTATAGAAAACACTACAGAAGCATTGATCCATGCAAGACAATTAAAAATGTTTTTTTACGGGTGACCTGCCTGTCTGTTGGAGAATTTCATTACCAAATGCAGTCTTGTTATTAGTATCAATTAGGTCGATAAATGTGTCTTGTTCATTCACCTGCTGAGTATTGTCTAAACCTTTGACTGTGAGCTCCCCAGGGCATGTGTAGTGCTAGCATAGGGGGGCCCCGGTCCCTGTTTGGGGTACTTAGGCACTGTGCCAATAGTGCAACGGAATAATCCCAGTATTTAAGGCAGGATGTTTCCTCCAGAGGTCTGCCCCGGAATCCTGTGAAGGGAGAAAAGATTGCTGACAATAGTGAAGTGACCAAAGGAAGTGGGCTGAAGTCACGGGCATGCCAAAGCAATCGCTTACACTTTGTGTCTCCCCAGAAGTGATTTGACTTAGGTTGGCGAGTATAGTTACTGCATGTTAAATATCCACTGAATATTAAAAAACAAATAAAAAAACCCAGGCTGCGATTTAGCTGCAGCACGCTGCAGCTCCCAGTAGACATCTGTTATATAACTGCTCAACTTCAGTGAATATCATTAATCAAGCCCAACAGGCCATTTACCTGACATTTATTTAACATACACTAACAGTCTTATTAAAACTCAATTAAAGGCTTGGTCAGGTGTGTGTGGGATACTTAAAGCAAATAAATCTCAAAGCCCTGACTGTGCCCACAGAGGGGAAAAGAAAATTCCCAGATATTGATTTCCTTTACCAGCTGAGCTAACATGCTGGCTGGACCCTGTGGGACTACATTTCTAATGGAGGAAGTGACCTACAGAGACTTCCGCAAGGTGATGTCTCAGTCCAGTTCAGTCAGCTGTGAAGCAGATGCCTTTTTTCACTCCTAGGCCTTGTTACCTAATGGACTGTGGCCATCAGAGCTGGACTTCTCCTGCTCCAGAGCCCCAGCACCGGTATTCCCTCTTATTTTTTCATCCATGTGCAGAATAAATTTTGTTGCACCAAGACATGTGAGGATGTGTACCACCCATATAAACACATGCTGCCTGCTATGGGTGCTCTGTGAATTAGCTGGCCAGAATTTGAATCTCTCCTGGGTAGCCACTCAAGTGCTCAGCTTACTGGGAACGCTGCCCAGCACCTTTACAAGCTTCGTGGAGATGCTGTTTTTCCTTCCCACTTGTGTCCTTTGACCTAGCTTACTGGTCTACTTTCCATTTTAAAGGGACATGGTCCAATCCTCTCTCCCCCATGTTGAAATAATGCTTCCCCTGTGATTTAGAGGAGTAACTCACTGGCAGCTGAAATAGAAATCTGTTTGTTCACGGGGGGGGGGGCTTTTGTCTCTGACTCACATACTGGTTTGTTATTCTAGGGTGGGATCCTATGTGTCAGGCTAAAGTGAATGCACTGTTGAGGCCCAGGGTGTGGAGCACAGGGTGGCTGCTGGGCACGCTGACACCCATCTCTTACCGTACCGGTTGGAGGGCAGAGTCGCTGTTGCTCTGAGGCTCTTGCTGGGTGTGAAAGTGAATCAGATGGAGGAGCGTAAGGTGCTGCATTGCAGTCTCTCTGGCACCTTCCCTGTAGCTGGAAACCGCTGATTGCCTGGGGCTTGCCCCATCTCTCTGGGCTCATTAGATATGCTGACAGCTAGCTTCCCCCACTGACCTCCCCTCCTCAGTTGGTCAGTTTCAGTGAGATTAGTACATCCCGCAGCCAGTCTGAGTTCTTGGCTCTTGTCCCTCCCGGTGATGTTCCCTCTCCATGTGATTGATCTCAAATCAGTAATTATGTGGCACCTTTTTTCTTGGAGGATAAGGGCGTGTGGAACCAACACAGCATTGGCAAAATGCAGGCTCCCTGAGAGTGTCTGGCTTTGTTTTCCCAGCCCAAAGCTACCTTATTCAGACCTTACATTAGTGTGATAGGTGCAGGGGAACCGACAGCCTCTGAGCAACCCTAGGCAAGGTGTATGAGGGGCAGCTCTGCACTCCAGGAAAAGGTGGAGCCTTGGGCAGAAGGGGCAGGGCCGGAGCAGCCAGCTTCACCCCCCAGCCCTCATAACTGCACGGAGCATGTGGCATCCCTGCAGTGATTGAAAGGGCCTGAGGCAGGTGTCTAGGAGCCGTGGCCCCTTTGAATCACCAGGCCCTGGGGCAACTTCTCCCCTGGACAGATACCAGGCTGGTTCTGCGCTATTGGACCTGGGACCTCCTCATACCTAAGCCTGGCACAGGGGTTTGTGAAGCACTTTGGGATCTTGGATGCAAGGCCCCATCCACGTACAGCATATTCTGGTCAGGCTGGCAGACATTTGGGTGCTAGTGCCCTCCTTAGATTCTTCCAGCTCAGTTGCGTGCATGTAAATCCCTCTCGCCATGACCACCTGGCTCTGTCTATTTTTCAGCTTCTTTGGAGATGAATGAAAGTTCTCGCTGGACAGAGGAAGAAATGGAGACAGCCAAAAAAGGTAATGCAGTCTTTTACCTCTGCTGCCCATCCTGATGGTCAGGAAAGGAAGCTGGTCTGTACGTGCACAGCAGGGACAGTATGGGTCTGCTACCACCTTGAATCTAGGGGTCCTGATTCTGTTCTTCTTTACACTGATTAAACCCACTGTGTAAGCCCATTGACTTCAGTGGTGTTACACTGTGTAGGAGAGTGAGAATGAGGACCTGTGTAGTCTGAGAAAAGTGCTTTTGTGTGGTTTTGGTAACAAGCCACAATACTGGCAGCAGCTTTGGATTTTGTAACCCCTGGTCCAGGAGTCATGCTTGGTTGGTGTGTGTCATGGAAGGACAAGGTGGGGTAACAGTACCCTTGGCTCTGTGTTGGAGTGAGGCTGCTGAAAGAGATGGCTGCATGACCAGAGGTCCAGAAGTTGGGGTTGGTGTTGAACTGGGAGAGTAGCTGGTGGTCAGCAGGCCTGGGGTGGATAGCTGGAGTTTATCTCTAGCTCACAGTGTTGATGGACCATCTAGTCCAGACATGAATTTTGTTACATGGTCATGAGCAGGCTCCACCCCTGGAAGGGGCGTAGCTGGGGGGGCAGAAGGGGCAGGGCTGGGGACTAGCCTCTCCCCTGAGTTGTCTGGGGCTGGAGGCTTTGAATTAAAAACACAGCAAAGGGCTTGTGGCTCCCGGCCCTGCTGCTACTGTGTTGCCAGGATTGTTGCTGCTATTTAAAGGGCTCATTGGATCCTGCTGCCTGAATCACCACCTGGAAATTCGATGGCACAGGCAGCAGGATACAAATAGAGGCCAGATGCAGTCCACAGGCTGGATCAGAGTGTAAGGTGGGATGGATCCAGCCCCTGGGCCACAGCTTTCCCAGCCATGATCTAGTCTGGCCACTGCATATCGCAAGCCACCAAACACCACTTCTCCACCCCGAGTCCAACCACCAGAATTAGACTAGAGTACTGTAGTCTGTGTTCTACAGGCAGGAGGGAGCAAGAGGCCCAGTTCCCAAGGTCCCTGCAGTGGCAGGAACTGGTTTTAGGGAGATAAGACCAGCAGGTAATCCAGGACCCATGCAGAGGAAGGGGACTCTCCCTAAGGTCCTTGCCAGTGTGATCTGGGAGAAAATTCATTCCTGACCCAGTGTTTGGGGTCCAGATGCACACATGGCCCTGCTCTGGTAAAAGGCACATTCCCTGGTGGCCAGGCAGAGGATTCCCATGTGTAAAAAAGAGCAGAAGATAAACTCCATGACGCGTAACTGCACAGCTATAGTAGTCCAGTAAGGGCAAGCCAGAGTTTCTGATCTCTGCTGCCTCCCTTAGAGACTGCGCTGTCGCTTGTAAAGCAGTTGTCTCTGCTACATCATCAACTGAGCGTCCCCAGGTCCTGAATCGCAGTTGCAGATTGGGCTTCTCCTGCTGAATGCTGAAACCAGGGCTGTCCCTTTAACGGGGGCGAGGCTGCTGGCGAGAGGAGGTTTATTTTGCATCCTGTGGCCGAGAGAGTGCGTCGCTGAGACCGTTAGGTCGATGTGCTGAGTGTAGCGGGCTCCCTTTGCCACTTCCCCCTTGTTTGCTGGGCTCCCGTGCCAAGATTTCTGCTGTTAAATTTTTTCCTAAGTCATGTCCTGTTGCTCTGTGGTTGAGTTCCCAGCCAGCGCCCAGTGCATCCTGCTCAGCTTGCCTGCGAGTTGTGTAGGTGCCCCGCCACAGCTTCATTTGGGGATAGCAAAATTAGACAGACCTGGCAGGCAGGAGCTAGATCATTTGAGAAAAGCACCCGCAGGAGGCATGTAGACTATAATCTCTGGCGTCTCACGTGCCAGCACAGTCCTGGGCTGAGCTGACTTAATATGAACACACCCATATGTTTGGCTTGTTCTCATTCTGACCCCCTTGCTAAGCCCCCATGCCAGTCTTGCATCTGGCCAGGCATTGTTATCTCTAAGCTCATCCCTTGCTAGCTAGACTTCAGTCAGGCTGCCTGACTGAGCTCTTGCTGCTGGGATTAGCAGCTGCTGGTCAGTGGGTTGCCGCTGTAAGGATCACTTCTAGCTACCCCCTTTTTCCTATTTGACGTCTCACTGTAGAAGAGCCACTTTGCCATTTAGGCCCCACCGTGAGGCTGTGCTGAAAGGATCACTCATGGTACCCACCCATCTAGACCAACATCAAGAATAGAACAGGAGCAGGAGGGATCCAGTAGCCCACAATCTGCACAGTTTGTCTAGGAAGGCAGTGAATAGCACAGGGTTAGCTCAGCCTACAGGAGTGTGGAGTTTGGCCACTCCCATCTGCTTCACCTGTCTGTTTGAATGACATTTCCCCCATGCACTGATCCACGGAATAGCCAGCTTTCCATCTTGAACGTCTGCAGAGAAGCTAAATTCCCATTTTGCCAGGGCCTAGCCAGCTGCACAAAGCATTTTCTCACTAAATGCCCCAAGCAAGTGTGAATTAGCTCGGACTGGCACTTCTAAAGATCCTGGATTCTTTGTTTAGCCTGCAGCCAGTTGGCATTCTGAAAATTCACAGAGAACCTCGGATGTCAGTCCCAGACTGATCCTGCCAACTGACGGCTGTCAGGGTCCAATCCAGCAGCACGTAGAGCAGGGGACTTGCTGTGGGATAGTAAAGAACTGCAGCTGAATAATTGCTCCAGATTGCCATCTGCGTGAGCATATGGGATAACCCTTGCACAATGATGCTGAACAGAGAGATTTTAAGTAAGAGATGGAGGTATGCTGGATACAGGGTCAGACAACAGAGTGGAATACCATGTTATTCAATTAACTAGGGGAGCAAGAAACCTGTAAAAATGAAATTCTTGTTTAATGCCACTTTACTTTGTAATAAACTTTGGTTCGATAGTCTGCCAAAACATTCAGCGATTGGTATAGCCATGAGGAGTCCTGTGGCACCTTATAGACTGACAGATTTATTGGAGCATAAGCTTTCGTGGGCAAAGACCCACTTTGTCAGATGCATGCATCTGATGAAGTGGGCCTTTGCCCACAAAAGCTTATGCTCCAATAAATCTATTAGTCTATAAGGGTATGTCTACACTACAGCGCTAATTTGAACTAACTTAGTTCGAATAAGTTAATTCAAACTTATGTCATATACCTAGACTTTAGTAAGGCATTTGATACGGTCTCGCATGATATACTTATTGATAAACTAGGCAAATATAACTTAGATAGGGCCACGATAAGGTGGGTGCATAATTGGCTGGATAACCGTAGTCAAGAGAGTTGTTGTTAACGGTTCTAAATCCTGCTGGAAAGGGATAACAAGTGGAGTTCCTCAAGGATCTGTTTTGGGACCTGTACTGTTCAATATCTTCATCAATGATGTAGATATTGGGATAGAGAGTACGCTTATTAAGTTTGCAGATGATACCAAACTGGGTGGGGTTGCGACTTCTTTGGAGGATAGGGACATAATTCAAAATGACCTTAGCAAGTTAGAGAAATGGTCAGAGGTAAACAGGATGAGGTTTAATAAAGAGAAATGCAAAGTGCTCCACTTAGGAAGGAACAATCAGTTCCATACATACAAGATGGGAAGCGACTGTCTAGGAAGGAGCATGGCAGAAAGGGATCTAGGGGTCATAGTGGACCACAAGTTGAATATGAGTCAACAGTGTGATGCTGTTGCAAAAAAAGCAAATATGATTCTAGGTTGTATCAACAGGTGTGTTGTAAGCAAAACTCGTGAAGTCATTCTGCCGCTCTACTCTGCACTAGCTAGGCCTCAGCTGGAGTACTGTGTCCAGTTCTGGGCGCCACATTTCAAGAAAGATGTGGAGAAATTGGAAAGGGTACAGAGAAGAGCGACAAGAATGATTAAAGGTCTAGAGAACATGACCTATGAAGCCAGGCTTCATGAACTGGGCTTGTTTAGTTTGGAAAAAAGAAGATTAAGGGGGGACATGATAGCGGTTTTCAAATATCTAAAAGGGTGTCACAAGGAGGAAGGAGAAAATTTGTTCCTCTTGGTTTCTGAGGACAGGACAAGGAGTAATGGGCTTAAAGTGCAGCAAGGGAGGTTTAGATTGGACATTAGGAAAAAATTCCTAACTGTCAGGGTGGTCAAATATTGGAATAAATTGCCAAGGGAGGTGGTGGAATCTCCCTCTCTGGAGATATTTAAGAACAGGTTAGATAGACATCTGTCAGGGATGGTGTAGGTGGAGCTTGGTCCTGCCTTGAGGGCGGGGGGCTGGACTCGATGACCTCTCGAGGTCCCTTCCAGTCCTATTATTCTATGATTCTATGATTCTATGAAACTAAGCTAATTCGAATTAGCGCAGCTAGACTTAAAAAGTAGTTTGAATTAGCGTTTTGCTAATTCGAACTAGCATGTCCACAGAGTGGACCCTGAACAGAGGTTAAGGCTGGCCGGAAGCAGTGCCGGCAGGGCATCAGATGAGGACTTAGAGTGTGGAGCTGCTGTCTCAGGCTAGCCGAGGGCTGTGCTTAAAGGGACCCGACCCCCACCCCGGACAGACAGTTCTCAGGGGTGCCCTGCTTGCAAAGCAGTCCTGGCTTGGAGTGCCCTGAGTGCCCACACGTGGAACATCACAGCACTCGGCCATCACCCTGGCTGCACTTGCCACAGGCTGCCATCTTGGGGGAGGGGACAATCGGGGGGGGGGGGGGGGGCTGCAGGAGAGCTTCCACCCCGAGAAGCCCGCAGAGCCAGCCCAGTCCTCCTCATCGGGGGCTTGTACCCCATTCCTCCCTCACCTCCTTCTACTTACCCTTCTCTAGCCCCACTTCCTGATGTACAAAATAAAGAAAACATGTGTTCAAAAATAGAATCTCTCTTTATTGAACCAAAACGGGGGGAGACTGGGAAAAAGAGGTAGGAGAGGGGAAGAGAGAGGCTGGGAGAGGGGAGGGCAACTAAAATGATCAGGGGTTTAGAACAGGTCCCATATGAAGAGAGGCTAAATAGACTGGGACTTTTAAGCTTAGAGAAGAGGAGACAGAGCAGGGATATGATAAAGGTCTATAAAAGCAAGAGTGGTGTGGAGAGGGTGCATAAAGAAAAGTTCTCCATTAGTTCCCATAATAGGACGACTAGAGGACACCAAAGGAAAGGAATGGATAGCAGGCTTCAAACTAGTAACAGAAAGTTCTTCACAAATCAAAGAGTCAACCTGTGGAACTCCTTGCTGCAGGAGGCTGTGAAGGCTAGAACTAGAACAGAGTTTAAAGACAAGTTAGATCAAGTCATGGAGGTTGGGTCCATGGAGTGGTATTAGCCAGGAGCTAGAAATGGTGTCCCTGCCCAAAGTTTGTGGAAGGCTGGAGATGGATGGCATGAGACAAATGGCTTGGTCACTGTCTTTGGTCTATTCCCTCCAGGGTACCTAGTGTTGGCCGCTGTCAGCAGACAGGCTACTGGACTAGATGGACCTGTGGTCTGACCCAGTACGGCCATTCTAAGCTCAGGGCTCAGGGTCGGGGGTCTCAGTGGACCACCTTGATATTCATGCACACCTGCTCCTGGGTGACCAGGCTGGCAGCTATCCTGCCCTAGATGGCCACTTTCCGGTGCCTAGTGCGGAGTTCGTGGACAAGGTCCACGATGTTTGCACTAGACCAGGTGGGCGCCCGCCTCTTGCGGTCCTGGCCAGGCTCCTGGTAGCCGCCAGCCTGGTCCCGGGAAGAGGCAGAGGGCTGGGTGGCAGTGGGTGGCTGGCTCATGGCGTGCCAGGTGCAGGATCTGCTGGCTGGATGCTGGCAGGCTTGCACCTGGCACGGGCACCGTAGCCAGCCCGTGCCCCTTTAAGGGCTCCAGGGCTGGGAGTGGGGCATACGAGTTTCCCTGGTGGTGCCCAGAGTAGCCACCAGGGAAAGCCGGGGAGGGCTAGCCTCCCACTAGTTCGAATTAAGGGGCTACACAGCCCTTAATTCGAACTAGTAAGTTCAAAGTAGGCTTAGTCCTCGTGCAATGAGGTTTACCTAGTTCGAACTAAGTGCTCCGCTAGCTCGAATTAAGTTCCAACTAGCGGAGCGCTAGTGTAGCGCCTATCAAAGTTAATTCGAACTAACATCTATTAGTTCGAATTAACTTTGTAGTGTTGACATTCCCTAAGATACCACAGGACTCCTCATTGCTTTTGCAAATTCAGACTAACACGGTTACCTCTCTGATACTTGGTATAGCAACGTTGCCCCTGTATTCTCATACCATCAGATTCTTCCATTGTGACTGTGATTACAAGGAAAAAGCAGGTGGTTTTGATTAGCGGTGGTTGCTTTAGGAGTTACCTACTTGCTTTTGGACACAGTGATGGGTAGAGAGCAAATCCGCTCTGATTGGAGCTCCCGTCCCAGCTTGGGCCTGAGGCTGGGGCAGTTTGGATCAAGTTTTCCCTGCAGAATAGCTAGTCCTTGCCTGTTTTCTCACACCCTGGACCTGGGACTGCTTAGCTAGTTGCTAGGTTTCTCTAATCTATCAGAGAGCGAGTAACCATTCTAGATGCAACTTGCGGCTTTCCCCAAAGCTTTAACATGTGGTTTTACTTCGAAAAGGGACTACGTAATGCTGGCACCTTCTTACTCATCAGCTTTTCCTCCCTGTGCTTCAGATCTGCTGACTCCAGTGACAAAAATAAGTGTTGGCCACTTTTCAGTCCTGTGAATTGTGCTGGCTTCGCAAGCCCAGGGCTGAGGGGGTCTGTCCTACTTTGTGCATCATCCGTTCCTGTGCCAGCGCATGGAAAGCAATGGGGTGACATAGGCGAGGGCATACGCTGCAGGCTGCACAGGTGTCATTTGGCCTGCAGCATCTTTAGCCCAGGTGCTGATGCACGAGAAGGGAAGTGACACCCCTCCCCCCTCCCCTTCCCCAGATTCTCAGAGAGTCAGGCTGAGTTTGCAGGGCTGCCAGTTAGAAACGCTAACCTTTTTACTAGTGAACTAGCACACACATTGAAATTAAATGAACTAAACAGGGTGACATCTTCTTCACTCTCTTCTTAGCCTGCAAGGGTGTGCAAACACACAGATGGGTGTGCATGTGTGTGTGCAAAATGTCCAGATTTTCCTCAGTTGCCCCATCCAAGCGTAAAATTTGGTGCTCTTACAAGGAGCTGTCAGGTTGGATGCAGAGTAAGCAACGATGTAATGCTGGGGAGGTACTAGGTACGCCCCCTGCTGTAGAGGTGACCCCTCAGTATCACACATGCAGTCACCCAAGCATACTGCTTCCCAGTGTAGAAACCTGCTCTTTGAAATCACCCTTGGGAAGACAAGCTGTGTGCCAACCTGCCCAGGCTTGGCCTCCTTGCCCCTTCCCTGAATGCTGTGCCAGCTAGTGGGGAGGCAGGAGCACAGAGGTAGAGGGCTAAGAGCAGGGCTGAAACGACATCTATAAAACCTTTTGTGGTGCCCAGATTTAGGCTCTTTGGCTAACTGAGCAAATGAAGTCAGACCGGTCTGTTTCTCTTCAGCAAGGAAATGCAGAACCGGGAGTTCCTGCTAACTGCTGCCCAAAGTGTGCTTTTACCATCTCTCTTGTTTGCCTTGTGGCTTTGTGTGAGCTCCTCACCTGCAGCCAGGGTGTAAATGGAAGTGAGCTTGTGCAGCATCAGGTGGTACTCTGGCACTGGGCGGAACCCTGGTGTTGGCAGGGTGGCAGAGGCGAGATCAGATACAGAGGCCCCCAGGGGATCCCTTGCTTCTGCAAAGTATCACATTGAGCAAGAGCATAGTGTGGCTCTAACTAGTCCCAGGGTAGCCTCATGCACTTTCTGAAGCTGGGTGGCCTAGGGCAGGAAGTGGCAGGTAGCTTTCACTGCTGTGTTCCCCACTCGATCCCAACATGTGAACAGGGGACCTTGAATGTTAGTTTCTTGTGTCCGCATCTGCACTGCTGGCCTGTAAGGGGGGGGGGATCTCCCCTTCCCCCATCTCCTTTGTAACACCATCCTATCATTCAGACTGCAAATCCTTGGCTAGAGGTGGGGCTCTGATGTTCACGCCCATCGGTCCAGAGGCAGGGTCAGGTGAGAGAGGTTGGCTCAGCCAGTTATAGTAATGGACAGGCCACAACGTTGATCCCTGGATCCGTGCTTCCATATAGTCCAGGTCCTGCCTCTGTTGATCAGGCCTCTGTTGTGGCTTGCCATGGCATCATATCCTCTTTGGCCACGCTTGTATAGCAGCCTGAGGGAGGTGGCCGTGGCCTGTGGAGCTGCTGTCTCTGTCACGGGGTGCTTTGGGTTTCTTGGCCAGGTAGCAGAGAAACCCCAGGGTCTGGTCAGTCAGCACATGCAGCACAAAGACCTATCAGGGAAGCAGCTTAGCAATGACTAATTTCCAGCCTGAGGTTTAGTTTTGAACGGATTTCTCTTCTGAGAGTAAGGGAGCAGGAATGGCACCTCAACCAGGTGACAGAACAGAGCCAGATTGTGCTCTAGCGGCTGCTTCATGCTGCCTCCATTCTTTGGTTGCTGCCCTTGCGAGGATGAGCCACGTTTCCTCCAAAAGAGAGTGAAAGTACCGCTCTGTATGGACACAAGGTTCGGAGATGGATGCTTCCTTTCCGTCTGCCTGGCACCAAGGGCCACATGGCGTGTAGAAAGCCGCAAGGTCATAATTCATCAGGAGGGAGGTATAAATCCTGCCCTTTCTGGAGCTGGCTGCTGGAGAGTTTTGTGCCATGTTGCTGAAGCGAGGGAGTAGCTGAGTCACCAGGGTCAAGAAGGCCAACTGGGGCCAGGAAAAGTTGTGAAAAACTAATAGAAGTGTTACCATGGCTGTTGTGCCAGAGAGCTCCTCCGCAAGGGGAGCTCTGGAGTTAACGTCCTGCGTGGAGTTGTCAGGAGGAAAAGGGGGAAGACAGCACTGACGTGGAGCTCCTTGGTCCTTGCAGTCAGTGGCGGCTGCTGCAAGCTGTGTCAGACCAGATCGCTTTGTAGCACTGTGTCGTGCCTGAGAGCAGGTCACTGCTGCGAGCACCCCTCTCTTGGCAAGGCTGGGAGAATCTCTTGTGGGTTATGGAGAGAAATTTGTGGTCAGACTCCCTTGCAGCATCTTGTTGTGTGTAGTCACAAAGCGACAAATGTAGTGTGATCCAAAACCTCATAGGAACAGTCTGGATCCCCAGGCTGGTTTCTGTGGAAGAATGGCCCAGATCACAGCTAGCAAGAGCCAGCACGTTGCTGGCCTTGCTAAACATCCTTGGAGGAACAGCCATGGCATGAGTTTGCTATGTGCTGCGCAGAGCAGCGATCCATTAAATCCCTGCTACTCTCATTGGCCTGCAGCTGGGAATCCTGTGTTCTGTGTCATACTCTGCCACTGAAGTACTCTGGGACTTTGGGACTTGCTTTGTGCCTCAGTTTCCCTATCCGAAAACAGGGATGATAATGTTCTCTCCAGTCACACACTTAGCAAAGCACCGTGCGGTGTGCAGGGGGTGTTGGTTAGCTCAGCTTGTGGTGGAGAATAGTTTCTCACAGCAGTCTGCCCAAACTTGGGTAGCTTTCCAACCACTCCAGGAGTGGTCGGCTTAAATTTCAGTTCTGTACCCTCTGCCTCTGCCTCTGCCTCTGCCTCTGCCACGCTCCCGGGGCAGGCTGTAGAGTCAGGCTGCTGTGCTTGCACAACTGGGACAGTCTCCGTGGGCTGCAGGAAATGGTTAAAGAAAGAATGTGGAAGGAAAGGGAGTTAAAGAGAACTTGGGAGGGGTGTTGCACTAGGTAGTGTAGCGCTTTGGGGATGAGATCATTTTTTTTATTGTAACTTTGATCTGCTAATCCAGTTGAGAGGCTGCTAAGGGACCCTTTTGCGGTCTCACTTGTGTTGTGCTGAGACGTGAGACCTGGGTGGGGCAAGGGCAGCCATGCTGGAGAGGAGGGGAAGAAATAATCTAAAAAGGCTGTGACTATGGAGAGCTTGAATGAAAGCCATGCTCCCTGCAATGCCCCTTTTCTCTTGGTCTTGTGCTCCAGAAACCAAAGACGCTTTAAAGCATTCTCATAGGTCTGCACACTCCTCTTCCTTCCTGCCATCGTTGCTCCGGGCACACGACCCTCAAGTTTCCACAGACCGGGGAGGAGACAGTCCCCACCCCCACTCTCTGGCTGATCCCGTCTGCCTGGGCTCACTGCATAGCCCGCATGCTCAGGGTGTGTCTGTCTGTCCCTGTCTCTCCTGCCCTGGGAGTGGTCTGAAGTTGTCCAACAACTTGTTGGTCCAGCATTATCTCTGTGCTCTGTTTGTTTTCTCTCTGCCTCCTCTCCTGGAGCCCTCAGACCTTTCCAGATGATAGCAACCTTCAGTTGAAAACCAGTGCGGAGGGGAGACTTAGGGGGAAGGTCCCAACCCGGTCAGTAGAGTTCAAATCTCTGTCAATTACTGGCTCGCACCTCCCCAAAGAAAAGCCCCTTTGATTCATTTCAGAGCAGAGGAAACTATTAAGCAAAGCTTTGTTTTCCTGGCTCACTCCCCCTGCTGTTGACATTCAGATGAGAACTAGAGAGATAGAAAGTGAGAGAGAGAGAGAGAGGAAGTGGGTGCCAAGTTGGCCGCACCCCTTGTCAGCTTGGGTCAGTGCCACGCTCGTTATTATTGCTCTGTCTAGAGGTCACATTCAGACGAAACCAGCCTCTGGGTCAGCCAGAGGAAAAGATTAGAGCTTGTTTGCTGCTCCACCACACACCGCTGGTCCTGATCTCCTCCTGGCCCTCAGCTGGCAAGAGGGAAACTGCAGCTCCTGCTCGACTGCTTTGCCTTTTTTTTTTTCTTTTTTTTTTGGCAGCGTTGGGCATCTCCTGAAACTGCCTCCCTGTAGCCCCAGGCTGCTGAGCAAGGAGGTGAGACGGGGAAAGGGGGAGGCAAAGCAACTTCAGTCCACCTTAACAAACGCCTCTCCAGACGGTTTGCAAGTGCTGAGGAGCTGAGCAGGAAGAGTGCCCAGGGTGCTTCTCAGCAGCCCAAGTGAGGCAGAGAGCACTGAGGACAGAGCATGTGTTCAAGGCAACTTCTTGCGTCGGGGTCAGGCGTCTCCTGCTTTTAAGACCTGGTTTTAAGTTACCATGCTGTAGCTGCTCTTGCTACCGAGGGTTCCTAAATGCCGGAGCCCCCCAGGAATAAAGAACCAGCTTTTTTTCCTCTCTCCTCCCTTCCCTTCCTTTGGCTTTTGTGAGGGAGTGTAAACAAATTGAGCAGGGAGGATGTGAGCGGAGAACTCCCGGCGCTTTGTAACAAACTGCTCTGCCTCGCGTGGCTTTGAAGAAGTGCTCTCCCTTTTTATTCTGACCTGCCTGCTGCATGCTCGGAGCAGATTTGCTGGCAGGTGACACTAGTCTCGGAGAATGTAAGTAGAGCCATAGGCAGTAAGAAAACGGTGAGCTTCTGGGGTGAACGTTAGTGCTGGGGATTGCAAGAATGAGCGTGTGTACACTTGGTGTGTACACTTACAATCCCCCATCGCCACTCAGCAGGATACTGATTAAGATCGGCTGGGCTGGTTAGTCAGTTTCAGTTTTATGTACAAAATGAGTGTGTGTGTTGTATGAGCGAGGGGCCAACATGCATGTGGCAAGTTTCGTGTGACAGTGATGGGGGTGCAGGAGCATGAAGAGCACGAGGGGGAGGCTGTGAGGTGAAAGGGAACACTGACGTATGTTGCTCAGTAGAGCCCTGGCAAGTTGTCTGTTCACTAGCCAGATCCAGGGCAGCTGCTGGCTGATCCCGCCCTGAGAGTACAGATAATTATAGTTTTGGGAAGCAGGTGTTGCTGTTTTGTTCTCCTGCCTGTGAAGATAAGGGTGTCTATATGCACCGGTTGGATCCTGCAGGGAGGAGGTCTGTCTGTGCTTTGGAAACATGCAGCCTCCTCCTGGCGGGATACACACAGACACCTGCGCCTCTCCCCTCCCTGGCTACACGCTTGCCCCCAGCTGGGCGCCATTTGCATGTGTGGCAATCTGGCAGGCTGCACGCTGACCCCAGCAGGTGAAGGGAAGGCCTTGTGGAACCACTGGAGTGGGTGACTTTAACTTGGAGGGGCTTCAGCACAGCCTTGTGATTGGGAAGTGGCCCAGCAAAACTACTGAGCCCAGTGCCTCTGGCACGTGAGAGGGCAGCTGAGAGATCCATGACATGCCGCACAACACGCTCGGTTCATAGGTGGAAATGAGAGTGGGCACAGCCGGACCTTGGGGTCAGCCGCTGCAGTAACCACATGCTGCTCCCCTGTCATGCACAGCATAGTCTTCTCTGAGAACAACGCAGTGGCACAGAGAGTGGCGCCTGTGGGGCAGTCAGGGGCCATTGTTGGTATTTAAAGCCCTTACCTGAGACCTAGCTTGCCATTCCAGCCCAGTCGCTCACCCATGGGAGTAAGCCTTTCTAGAGTGAATTGGTCGATTCATTCGGTCATTTTGGAAGCGTGGTGATAGAGGTCTGTGGAGCCAGGAGGCTCTGCTGGTTGATCTGTGTATGCTGGTGCTAAAGCTTATCCCTTAGCAAGTTTTGTTTGTCAGCCTTTGCAATCACAGCGCAGAGTATGCCTGACACATAAATGATGCTGTGGTTGGTTGGCTGATAGGTAGAGCATGTTTAAAGGAAAATATTGTCTGAATCTGAAGGTCCTCCCTGTGCCATTAACGAGGACTCTGCCTTGGATCTCATCTAGGCTCTCAAGCTAAGGCTGGTGCAGTACAGGGAGGGGGGACCTCATGAAAGATCCTCCAGTGCTGCAGGAGGACGTGTGTTGGGGACCCTCTTTGCTTCAGGGCAACTCCCGCATTGTGTCAGCAGCAGGCACAAAGGACAGGAGAGCTTGAGCCAGGTCAGCTTTGGGTGTCTTTAAACTGCTGCTCCTCACGGGACTTGCTGCAGCCCCTCCTTGCATGAAGAGTGGCAGACAAAAAGCAAAGGAACGATGACTAAAGCAAGGGCTGGCTGATTGCAGTTCCACCTGAGCGTGGGGCATGAAGCCAGCTGGAGCTGGGCTCCCTGCCTCTCCTCTTGGGCCTGTGGGCCAACTGATGGCAGATACCTAGCAGGCCAGCCTGGCAAGGGGAGTCAATAGGCATGCAGTGGGGTCTCGTGGACACCTCAGGGGTCAGAGGAAGGGTCAGACAGGTTTTGTTTACACGCAAAAGGGGCTGTCTCTGATACAGAGCTGCCAGTGCAACAAATTCCCAGACAGGCAACCCAGCATGGTAGAAGGACACAGATTTATAAGAGGGTAGCATCCTGGTTCAGGTACAGTGGACTTCTGCTGCCCTGACAATCCCAGCAAGGGGCGGACCAGGGGCTGTGATGGGCTATTCAGGGCTGCAGGGTGTTCATTAAGTCAGCGACCTCTGTAGCACCCCTCCACCTCAAGCTGGTGGGGATTCCCTCCCTTCCCCCACCACAATGCACTTACAGGTCAGCTGGCCTCTACATTCCAAGGAGAGGCTGGTAATTTCTCTTTGTCTGTCTGTCACCTCTCCCTACCTCTTCCCAGTGCTAGACCCCTAGCTCAGTCTTTGAAAGGGGCCCCAGGTTTCAAGATCTTTCACTCTCCAGGTTTCACCCTCCTGGGTCGCACTGGCCTCTGGGTTCCAGTGGCAGTGTGGCAGCACTAGAACATATCTCTGCTGTGCCTGGGGCTGGCAGGCTTTCATGTGAGGAAATCCCTCTGTAGTGGATTGACTGGACCCGTATAATGGGAGTCTGAAGCAGAGCTCTGTGGGTAGGGTAATAGCTGGTGACTGAGGCTCAGTTCCCTGCTCCCCCCAGGGATGTCTTTTGGGACTCTAGGTAGGTCACTTAGTTGCTTTGTGCCTCAGTTTCCCCCTCTGTAATTGCAGGGTAATGGCACCTCTCCCTCTCACAGGAGTGTTGGGAGGGCAAATGCCTTAATGATTGCAAGAGGCTTAGACCCCAGAGTAGTAGGGGCCATGGAAATACCTAGGCTGATTATTAGCTCCTTACACACATGCACATACACACACACACCTGTGTGAATACATGACTGTACTTCCATCTCGCCTCCTTTGTCGCCCCTCTTCTCCTGTGGCCTTCTCCATGCATGGGTCCAACCCATCTGAGCCTGTGGGCTCCAGTTCTCAAAAACTGTCTCTCTCAGATAATGCAGGTTGGGGGAGGGTGCAGACATCCTGTCCCCATCTTCGTTAGCCCCCTGGATAGGGACCAACCTGAACTGCAGCCCCCAGGGAAGAGGTGCATGCTTTCACCTTCTGAAAGCTTCTTGTCACTCCCTTGTGGGGTGCAATGACTGCACTGGCCCCCAACACACCATGATGGTGCAGTCTAGCCCCGAGCCCTAACAGCTGTCAGGGTGGTTAGTAGATGCTGCTATCCCATGCTTTTTGTTCCCCAAGATTGATGGTCTAATGTTTTGTACCTGGAAAGAAAACCAGGAATCTCTCACTTGTCTCTTGGCCAGGGAATTTTCACAGACGGGTACTGGGGAACATATTGTCCCCAGCAAAGTTTGGTTTGCCCATGTAACCCAGCCTTTGTGCATTGTTTCTCCTTTTAAACCCTCTGGTTTTATTTCCCCAATTACAGGTCTCCTTGAACATGGGCGAAACTGGTCGGCCATTGCCAGGATGGTGGGCTCCAAGACTGTGTCGCAGTGCAAAAACTTCTATTTCAACTACAAGAAAAGACAGAACCTGGATGAGATCCTGCAGCAGCACAAACTAAAAATGGTAAGCAGCCCGCTGCAGCCTGCTGCAATCACCACAGCTCTTTTCTGGCAAACAGTGACATAGCTTATGACGTTCCCAAGTCCAAAGGGAAGTTTGTCTTCCATGAGAATTTACTGGGTGAAATACATGGAGCCCAGGGGTCAGCTAACAGCTCATATTGAGAAAGGGACATTTATCCTTTGGCCAGTGGTGTTTTCTGGCTAGCTTGGGAGCTCCTCTGGGACAGAGTTGACCAGATCTTAGACATGCACATGCTACTCAGTGAGTGAAAAGAATAGAAAGGAGAGAGTAGCTGCTGTGTGTTAAGATACATAGCCAGATGGTGATCCCAGTTACAGTTGTGCAAATCCATTCAAGCCAGGAGTGTTGTATCAATTTACCCCATGTTACAGAGATCAGAAATGGGCCTAGTCATGCTGTTTATTTCTGGAGCAGTCTGAAACTGCTGCATGTTCTGTGGTAGCTCATGCACTGAGTATAAAGCTATGAATGCAGACTGGCCACAAAAAGCCTCATGACATTTTCAACCCAGTGTTTATGATATTAGAAGGGAAGAAGTTGATTTCCAGGAGGAACAATCATTGGGACCTCCAGAGACAGGCATGGTCCAGTGACCTAAGGACAGAAGTCCTATGCCTGACAGACATTTTGTATGGCTAGGGGCAGATCACTTAATCTTTCTGTGCATGTTTTCCCCTGTGGTAGAAGGGGGATAATAATACTTTCTTCCCTCAGAAAGTTTAGGGAATCTGCAAAATATTGTAATTATTCGTTTGTAGAGGACCCTGGGGTTCCAGGGTTTCTGGCTAATAGGTTTCATATGGCTTCAACCCCAAGGAGAGCTTTGCAAATGGAAGGGACAGTATTCCGTACAGGAATCGCTCCCTCAAGCCATTACGGTGTGAGTAAAAAGACAGGCAAACACTCAGTGACACATCCAGGAACTGAATAGCCTCATCACTTGACAAAAGGAACAAAAAGTACTGTGAGCAGCGGTGATTCTTATGATCATTTCTCCATGCTCGGAGATACTCCTGTGTTCCTGTGTTTCACTGAATTGTTTTAGAGACAAGGCAAACAAAGCTTGTTTTAGAGACAAGGCAAACAAAGTTGTACAAAGAAAACAACTAAAACGTGTGTAAAGAATGGGATGAGTCACACGCACAACCTCTCAAAATAGAGCTTCATGTTATAAAGATATTGTATTCATTACTTGGGTGAATCTAAAGGAAATAGAATTGGTAACCTAATCAGAGTTGGGTATATCAATTTACTTCGCTTCCCAGTATTTCAGAAATTGTACTGCAGGGGGACTTTTCTGCAGACCCAGTTTTTCCCTCATCCTTTGCTCCCCCATACATATTGTTCACTATTGCATGCAGATTAGAACATCATTGTCATTTACTCTTTTAAGCGTCAGGGGATGTGGAATTTGGGTTTTGTATAAGCACAATGAATGCTCAGCTGTTATTTATTGAGCTATATTGTTTTATGGCAATAGCAGATGCTGTAAAACTGAATAAAATAAAAGAGAGTGAGTCCACAGGCTTTCCTTCTAACTCCTAAATATATTCGCAAGTAAAGCAAACCTCCTAATCGCTTCCTGTACAGCATCTGGGCATGCAAAGTAGTCAGCTTTGACCTCCTCTCAAGGGAAGCAATCAGCAGCCAGGCCAATATGTCATCAGGTAATACTGCAGTGATCTTTTGCTTATTGCCCCGGCCTCGGTGTCAGCAGCTATTGCTGATCTCCCTGCAGATAATTTACAAGGAAATACATGGGCTCTGCATTCCCAGTTTTATTAGAATGCTGTTTATTTAATTTAATGAGGATATCCTCAGTTGGTAGCGCTTGTTAATGTCTCACATGTAGCTTGTTTATGGTTTGTAGCCTTGTTGCTAGGATGGGTTGCTCTACTGGTATGACAACGATTTTTTTACAAACTCAGGTCTCAGACCAGGAATGCTAAGGTCTCTAGAAACCTTCAAGTGAGCCCGAGAATAGTTTGGGGCAAACCTGAGTCAGTGTACAGTCTAGCCTGGACCAGTGCATAGTTTTGAATTACAGCCAGATTAAATCCACTGTTCCTCATGGTTTCATCCAAATGAAACTTGGGAGCTTTGAGTGATCTTCAGCTTACTTCTAAAAGTTCACTCAAATATAGAACCTAAAGTACATCCCAAGGAACATGAGCCCACGCAAACCAGAACTGCAACAGTGGTTTGTACAGAGCCCAGTGTTCACATTCTGTGGTGGCTAGCACAGCGGTAGCATACTCTCATGAAATTTACTTTCATCCACGTTGGCCTGCAGCTGGTGATTTTCAGGTGTGGCTCTCAGATCGGTCGGGCCTGCCATACTTTGTCGCACCCCAGATTTGCCAGGGCTCACAGATTACAAGGGTGCAGCATGGAGTCTTGCCCCTATAGTGTATGACTGCACTGCATCTGGGAGGGAGGCTCATTAGTGGGGCATGTTAAAAATAAAAAACCCTTTGAGAGCCCAAACCACAATGCTAGGGCAAGCCCCGGCCTGGCAGGCTGGCTGCCAGACACAGAGTAAACATACCCAGGAAAGGAATCGTGGAGCCTGTTCTGCCCCTTCAGGGCACCTCCCCTCTTTCCAGGAGAGCCATTCAAGCTGCAGTCAGAAAGCAGGTCTAGCACCGTGGTGGCTCCTTCCTGGTTCTCTGTGGTGTGGGTGGCCCAAGGGCTTCCACAGCTCCTCCACTCGGGGTTTTAATTTTAACACCCGTCCTTGGGTTATAGAAAATGAACCTCACCTGGAGAGCTGTTGAGAGACTGACTTGTCAAAGGGGAGTTCAGGCAGTGCTGTCTCCCTTTCAGTAGGGACGTAAGTGTGTAAGCACAAGCTTATCAGTTTCCATTATGGTTATGTGCCTACTCCTGGCCCCAGTCCTGGGGAGCCAGCTGTCTTAGCTCCGCTTGTGATCCCCCTGCTGGAATATGCATGACCATGCCACACTAATGCAGGAATGCCAGCATCATGCTTTTAGGGAAGGCTGAGACAGCTGCTGAGGCTATGTAAATATGATGACTGCTCTGTATCAGGAGCAGGGTTGTTTAAAGCCTCTTTGGCTGGTCACTCTGTGTCAGGTGGTGATCCCGTGAAGAGAGATCCAAATGTGCCTAGGTATTTCCCTTCTGGGGCAGATGGCCAGAAAGATGATGTCAGAGCAGCAGGTTGGGTTTTTTCTCCCTGTTTTTCAGCTATATCCTGGGCAGTCAGGATTGTTCAGCTGGGGAAGTGGGGGAGAATGCTCTGGTAACACCAGGCAGCTTGGAGAGGAGGTTGAGAAGAGCTGCGGATTCCCACCAGACTTGGAGACAATCTAATAGAGCTAGCTGGAAATCAGCCTCAGCATCATTCAGGGCACCTGGGAGGCCATTCTTGCTATGGGAAGTGGAACAGCACACTAGGTTTTCCAGCATGCTCACAAGTAACCTGCCATGAGAAAGGTTCGGGGTTTCATTTGGTTTGCTTTATTTCCCTTTTGACATAGATGTGTCTAAGCCAAAGGCTGCGGCACAGCCCTGCTCAAGCTATCCCATAGGTTACAGGGGTAAAAACGCTCCAGGGGCAAATCTAGTAAGTCACTTTTAATAGGACAGATTGTACGTTTAGCACCAAGGAATGGGTTGTACGTGAAAGTCACTGAAGTACTGATAGCAGGTCTAAAACTAAGTCCCAAGGACCAGAACCACTCTGTTACAGACCCAAGAAAGCATGGAAAACCATGTAAAAGCAATTAATTCCTGTGGCAAATGTGAGCTTCACCTTACCATCATCTCATTTATTTGTGATTTGTATCAAGGGCCCCTGGGACTTAGAGATGTATTGTGTGGTTCTTTGGGAAACCAAGTTTTGCCTTTAATGCTAAATTTGATGGAAGTGTTTCTTCTCCCCGCATCTGCTGCCATGTGAACTGAACTCAAGGTGGATTATACATTTGTAATGGTGAGGGGATCTCCCATTGCATTAAAGATAGGCCACTCCTGTCCCCAAAGAACTTGAAGTATATGGTGATAGCAGATAGGCTGGGGTTGATGGAGTGGCGAGGTGACAGGAGTTAGCACAGGGATGAATTTGGGTAAATGAGTCTGACTGGAACCAAAACCTTAGAGCAGAACATTTGTGCATGGGCCTGTCTCTAAGGATGTCCTCCCCCAGATCTGCTTTCTAGATTCAAATTGCTTCTATTAAATATCTCACCCTTGTTACCTTGCTGTGCAGCGGGCCTCTCACAGCCCCACAGGCTGGCCTGCCAGAGCTTTCATCTCTGCATGGGCCAAATCCTGCTGCTTGTCTGTTAATGCAAACACAAAAGCCAAGTTTGGTGTTGATGCAGGGGCTTGTTCCCAGCTAATTTCCCAGCATCAGATCCCACTCGTTAGCTCAGCTGAGTCACAGATCCATGAGTAAGAGGCAGTAAGGCGAAGAAGGCTTTGCCATAGTAACCCAAGAGCTTTGTCATCACATTAGCATTCTCTGAAGCCCTAACTATGAGTTGATGCTTAGACAGTAACATACAATTATTGAATTGTTCCTTTGGCACAAGATGAAGTGCTGACAGTGTTCTTCCCAAGGGAGCAGAGATCGCCGAAAGAACAGGATTACAGCAGAATTTGATGGTAGGGGTGAGAGTGGCCAGGTGTGTTTGTAATGTCTCTGCTATCACATAATTTTTTTTAAGTGCTCCCACCCTCTCCTGGCCAGTGTCACACAAACAGGTGAGAACTGACAGTGTTGCCAGGTTGTGGGGTGGGGTTTTTATCTAGAGGTTTTTGAGTAGATACTTTCCCCCCTTTCTGTCAGACTCTGCCGACCTAGAGAACCATGGTAGAGTTTGCATTACTGCTGCAGCCGTCAGTTTCCATCCATTTCAATTCACTCTATTCAGAGCATCACTCATGTGAGGCGAGTGGAGGGACCAGCAGGGGAGGGCATGTTCCTGCCAGTTATATTTATATTTCAGCAATGACACCGGGAAACATAAGTAGAGACAAGACTCTTGAGCCAGGCCAAACAGTGCATGGGAAGCAGTAGCATGGGCCTGTTACACATGTTTAAAGAGGAGAGGGTATTGCTTTGTGATTCGAGAAGAAGATGAGGAATTTCAGCTCCTTGATTCTGTCTCCTGCTTTGCTGCTCGCTCACTGCATCTCCTTGGGAGCATCACCCAGGGCACAGTTTTTCAAAATATTTATAAAAATTGGGTGTTCAGCTCCAAACATCTGGCACCGGCCTTGTCCATTGCACTGAGTATTCAGGGCAGCCACTAGCTTCATTTCAAGAGGGTGCCAAGCATGTGTGGGCATCAGGTCCCCTCAAGGTGCCTCAAGTTGGGCATCCAAAAACAGAGAGGAGCACAAGGTGGGTTGAAAATTAATCTGTGGTGCCATTTTAGTCATCTCTAAATTGGCTTCATACTATGGCGATATGTAGTAGAGGCCTAGTTTAGTTTTAAAGATGGCCTCAGTTTGAATTAATTAGGTGTCTTAATGCTTGATCATGTCTTAAACTCTGCACTGTTAGGGTTTATGGACACAAAATTGTGCCATTAAAATAGAGGCTGGCTTTCTCTTTCCTAATCTGACATCGGTGTATTGTGCCTAGGGATGTTAAAAATTGAGTATTAGGGTAACCATGTAACCGCTGAAAATCCCAGCAGTTACATAGCTACCCGCTGTGCGGGCTCTGCCATAGTGAAGGGTCCCTGGAAATGGAGCGGGCAGCACTTGCCAGCCTGGCTTCTGGAGAAGGTGGCTTCACTGTCCTGACACAGTGAAGCCGCCTCCCCAGGAACTGTCTGAGTGTAACTGAGACCATTAACTGATAAGCATCAGCTTATAAACAGTTATTCTCTAACAACCCTAATTGTGCCATGGTGAATGATTCTGTTAGCCTCTCCCTCTCCCAATAGCCCCCTATGGGTGGCATGCTGCTGAATTGGTAAAATGTCTTTGGGAAACTTAGGGTTAGGGTCCTCTGCACGTGTGTGCCAACAGCAGAGCAGGTGAGATGCATATTGACCTCTGTAAGGATCCCCCGCAAGTGAGGTGCCACTCAAAGGGAGGGTGGCAGAATCTAAAATACATATAGATGCAATTTCCCCCCTCTCAGACTTGCCTCCCCCAACTCTCAAGATTTGTTTCACAGACAACCCTTGGTTGGGGATTAAAGCTGTTCATTCTGTCATTGTATGAAGTCTGCCCGTTTGCAATGTGGTCACTAATAAGGTGCAGGAGTGATCAGGGATGAAAAGAATCATGCCCTGAATTTTGCTCAGTGTTGTATGTAACTGTTACCTTCTTCCAGTGGAGGAATACAGGAAAAGCACTGGCACGGCAGGCCAAATGCTGTCGTTGGTTACTTTTAAGGGATTAGTCTCTGACCCTTGAGTGCTTCTCCCGCAGGAGAAAGAAAGGAACGCAAGGCGGAAGAAGAAGAAAGCCCCAACCATTCAAAATGAAGAAGCTGCTTTCCCTCCTGCAGCAGAGGATGAGGAGATGGAGGTATCTGGGACGAGTGGAAATGAAGAGGAGATGGCCGAGGAGGCGGAAGGTGAGACGTTCAAGGGGCTACAGCGGTGGGGGGAAATGGCTTGGGTGTGTTTGCTTCATCCCAGGATCCATGGCTGCAGTGGAGGAGCCCCTCTGGCAGGGCCCGTCAATGTCAGTACTTCCCTGATTCTCCCAGGTAAGAGTATCTCCTGGGCAGAGGAGCCTTGCTGGGTTGCTGAGTGGCTCTGGCACCCAGAGGTTGTGTGAGGGTGATGCTTTCACACTGCACTGGAGTCATGGAAGCACTGACATTTCTGGATTTCACAGTCAGGGACTGTCCTGGGTCACAGCCCTGTTCTGATTCCTGGCTGCTGAAAGTGTACTTGTGTGAGGCTGCGAAGTCCACATCCTGGTCAGCTGCTAACAAGGATGTCCTCAGGCTGTGGTGGGGGGTGTTAGCAGCTCTGGCCCTCTGTCTCCAGGAATGGGAGAGTGCCAACCTTCCCCCACTGCCTAGCTCTAGGGGGTTACCTGCAGTCAGGAGGTTTATTTTCGCAGCCAACAGGGATCCTCATTGGTGACATTTTGGGGGATAGAATTTTTGTTAGTTTCACTTTCAGCCACTACTGTTTCTGTCCCAAATACTTTCTGTGCATCTCTGTTAGGACAAAACCCTGTGTCCTCTGAGCAATGCCTTGAGCTCCATTTCCTTACCACTGGGCATTTCTGAGTTAATCAAGGGTGTCGTCTTGGCCATTCTTAGGTTTTCCATCACTGTGATCAGCCTGCAGTTCCCCCATCACTAGGCCTTGTGTATTTTTAGATTCTGGTCAATCAGATTTAAATAAAGGCCTGTTTATACTGCCTGACCTCCCAGCAAAGCGTGAGGTTGAAAGCAGGGGCTGTGTGGTGGTAGATGCTTTGTGGGTCGTAAGGCAAAAGTACCGTAGCTGCATTTTCCTTTATTCCCCACTTCTCTGCCTCCCTCCTCAGCTAGCTATTTGGCTGCATTCTCACCCTTTCACCTTTTCCGCGTTATTCCCCCAACCCCTTCCTGCCCCCAAACTCCCTCTTGTACCCCCAATCCACATCCTCTCCTGCCGCCAAACTCCCTTCCAGACCCTGTCCTCCTAACCCTGTCCTGCATTCCTGTTTCTCTCACTGGCAGCCCTGTCCTGCATTTTGAATCCCTCATTTTTCCCAAAGCCTAAGGGGGTCCACAAAATCTACTAACTCTGGAACCACAGAAAAGTAAATCTGACCTATGGGAAGCCCTGAACCTCAGTCCTCCCTGTCCTTTCCCTCACCCCATGGGGGCTGAAGTGCCAGAGGAGTGAGGTATCTCAGTTGGGGGCCACATCAGTGAGGATTGAGGGGTTTTGGAGGAGTTTTTTTGCTTCTTACTTGTGTGGTCCCCAACTGATTTCTCTGTGGATCAGTGACCCCCAACCCAGAAGAAGTTCCCCACCCCTGCCATAAATAAAGAAAACATTGAAACCTTTTCTGTTGATCATAAATTAATATTTTACTTTATTTAAAATGAAGTTTGATCAACTAATGTAAGAAAGTTAAAACGCTTAAACTGTTTAATAATTTAAATTAAACCATTCTCCCCAGCTGCAGCACTAGCAAAATATCTCAGGCTTAATTATGTAATTAACAGTGAGTTTCTTTTAGTAACTGGTAGTCTGCAGAAAGGTGGACCATAGAGTGCGCAGTGAAGACAGAAGAGAGCGGCACGGCCCAGGGCAGCAGGGTGAAATCTTGGCATGCCGCTTCGGAAAGGTTTCTGACCCCGTTATAGTAGCTTCATCTAGGCTGCATTTCCCTAGTTGGTTTATGGGAAGGTCATGTGCTGCTTCTGCCTTATCCACAAGGCTTATTACCCTGTCAGAGAAAGCCAACAGGGTGGTTTGACATGATTTCTTTTGGACAAATCCATGCTGACTGTCACTTATCACCTTGTTTTCTACTAGATGTTTGCAAATGGATTCCTTAATTATTTGCTCCATTATATTTCTGGGCACAGAAGTTAAGGTGACAGGTCTGTAATTCCCTGGGTTGCCCTTATTTCCTGTTTTTTTAATGGGCACTATAATATTTGCCCTTTTCTAATCCTCTGGAATCTCTCCCATCTTCCATGACTTTTCAAAGATAATTGGCTCACGTATCTCCTCAGTTTGCTCCTTGAGTATTCTAAGATGAATTTAATCAGGCCCTCGTGTCTTCAAGACATCTAATTTGTCTGAGTACTTTTTAACTTGCTCTTTTCCTATTTTAGGGAGCATGAGTCTTACTCACCTGCTTTAAGCCAATGGTTTCTAGCTCTATTAAGCACAAGATCACTTTTTGAATTGGTGCAATCTAGAATCTACCTCAAATCCAAACACCCTCTCCTCCTTCCTGCACTTTTTCTAAGACCCCACCCTTGCTCACTCCATCCTGCCACCCACCCTGTTCTCACTCACTTTCACCAGTGTGCAGACTCTGGTCTTGGGCTGAGAAGTGGGAGGGGCTCAGGGCTGAGCTTGGGACAGGGAGTTGGGGTGTCGGAGGGGGTTCAGGGGAGAAATGTGAACATGTAACCGGTGAACTGATTATTTGGGATTTTACATCCCTAATGAAGGGTGCAGGCTTTCAGAGGGAGTTGGGATTAAGGGTGGGTTAAGGTGGGGCAGAGGGCTGGGGTGGAGGAGATTCAGAACTGGAACAGAAGGTTGGGATGCAGGCTGCTCCTGGGTGGTGGTGCAACAGTGTTAAGGCAGGCTCACCATGGCCCTGCTCCACTTCTAAAAGTGGCCAGCAAGCTCCCTCCGATCCAGGCCCTATTGTGCCCCTTCCACTTTGTAGAGCTGGGGTACAGGAATGCGGGGAGGTGCACGCTCTGATATCAACTAGGGATGTTAAATATCGGTTAATTTAATAGTTGAGTAACCTCATTAATTTTTATTGGTTAGTCGACTATTCTATAGTCCCCGGAGGTGGGGCCGGCACAGTAGTGCAGGGTGCCAGTCAGGAGCTGGTCCAAGAGGTGAGCCAGTTTAAAACCAGCTCCCCTTCTGGACTAGCTGCCTGTCGCTCAGTCCTGCTGCCTCTGATAAAGAGGCAGCAGCATGGGGTGGCAGCAGCCCCTGTCTAAGAAAGGGGTCTAAACTCATTTGGACCTGATACAAGCTGGAAATGAGCAGGGCTGCCTGCCCGTTCAACTCCTAATACACTTTAAATGCAGAGCTGCAGCAGGGGTAGGTTCTGGACCTGGCGGGAGCCAAAACTGAGATGGGCTGCTGGCCAGCCTGCAAAAAATTTACTGGCAAGGGTGGGGGGAAGGAAATGCTTGTAGTCTATAGCATTAACCTATACACTTTTGCTTATCATGTAATCAGCTAATCGACTACACTCTTACATCCCTAATATCAACACCTCCCTTCTTTCCGTCCCCTCCTCCCCCACACTGCAAGCAAGAGGCTTGCTCCAAGGGAGAGGGCAGGAGCAGCAGGGCAATGTGAGGGGAAGCATCTGAAGTGCCAACTATCCTGTCAGAAGCTGCAAGATCTACCACTAGATCCCAGCCTAGTGGTTGGTGAGCACTGGTTTAAGTTAAGTCTCGCTGAAGTGCTTTGCTGAATCAGGTCCTCCATGAATGAAATAGGAGGAGGCCTGCTAGAGCCAAGACTCACTCCCCTAGTCTCTTCTTTTAGGTTGTTTTTATGACTCTTCTGACCTAAACAACAAACATCCTGGGGCTTTTGCTTCAGAAAGTAATTCTTCTTTGTGGCAGCAACACATTCAGTAGCCGCTAAAGCCACAGGGTCAGCGCACCTCTGCATTTTTTAATATCTTTCTTTCAGGCAGGCAATTTCCAGTCTCCCATTTGAGCAGAAGAAGGGGAGCCAAACAAAAATGACAGTTTTAGTTATTTCTGGCTCAAAAAACTCAGCTGTGAGTTTGGGAAAAACGTGTGTAGTTTATGGCAATGGCCCCATTTGACTTTTGTCAAATTAATGCAATAACTTGCTTTAGAGATCAGGCTAATCGGGCTGGAAATGGCAATCCTTTTCAAGTAATTGTTAAAAGTGACTCATGATAAAGCTGGTTCCAGGTAAATCCTCCACACTGGATGGTCTATGACTCAGACCTGGTGTAAGTTGTGGTTATTGCCTTTTGGGAGAACTGTTCAGTGTAAAACCGTGTTTTTTAAGATCAAAGACTTGAAAACAGATCTCTTGACACACTTAGAAGCTGTACATTATTCATCCTGGGAGGCTGATGGGGCTGTGTTTCTGAAGTGGGCTACTGAGCTGAACAAAGCTGTAAGCCAAGTGGATGAAATGTCACGGGGCAGAAATGTCAGAGCAGCGGTATGCTTGAACAGCCAGCTCCCCTGTGACATTTGGAGAAGCATTTTGGCGTAATGAATACCGACTGGAAGGGAGGGCTTTGGATGATTTTGTTGTGTGATTCATTGTCAGTGTCCAAACTGCCTGGTTTGCAAGCACGAAGTGTACATACAGATCACCTAAGGCTTCAATGACTGGGGCACTTGCCATAGAGCCAGGCCACATAGCTGGCTATTGGGGCTCCCTCTAGGGTATGCACTTGCGCATGTGCGCACTATGAGTTTGCCTCAGGAGCAGCTAGGCAGCCACCACACCGCCCTGGTCCTAGCTTCAGCCCTTCCCCAAGACTGGAGCTACAGCAAGGGCTGGCCGCGTGATGAGCAGCAGCAGTGGTGGCAGCTCCAGCCCTCAGGGGAGGGTCTGAGCTACTGTGTGGGGAACTGCAGCAGCAGCAGCTCCAGCCGCCAGGGCCCAGGTCCGAGCCGCCACATGGTGAGTGGCAGGACTGGGGCAGGTTAGATAAGAGGGAACTCATCTAACCAAGTGGCTCTGAACTCTTGTGCATCCCATTCTACATCTGCCTGATCATCCTCCAGACTGAATGGGATCAGTTGCCTTGTGCCAAAGTAAGTGGCTATGTTTGTGGTGATAGTGGTGATATCCACAGATTTCCTCTTAAATATGCACAACACAATGTGTTGTTAAAAATAATCCTCTGAGATTGGTGGTTTTTTGGTTTTCTATGAGAGCACATGCTGCCTGCTGATAGAAAATTGCTTATTAATCTCCAAAGAAATGATCAGTTTCCGTCATAGTCACCCAACAGAACTGCTGATGTTAATTTTTTTTTAAACATGTGAGTGTCATTAATTGTTTTCTGTGGTTTGTAATAGCAGTAATCCCTTTCATATGGTACATGAACTCTCAAAAAGTCACTAGCTTCAGTCCATGTGCTGTATTTAACTTTTACCTTCCAGTAGGTATGTTTCATATCTCCACAGAAATTGCAAAGGCCATCATATCACTGAAGATTTAAGACTTGGGGTAGTGGTTTTATTGCCTTGTTAATTATAATGTAATACATGTAACAGTGACCAAGTAAAGGCTTAAATACAACAAAAGCAGAATGGTTGCAATTAATTACATTTGGGGGAATTAATAAATGTTGCTTTATATACAGATTGAAAAATTAGAATACGCAGAGTGGTATATTAATTATTGTTATTTGCACTGTATTACTGGACAATTTAGAGTCTACGAGCTGAAGTTAGAGCCCCCATTGAAGCATCGTGTCCAGTTTTGAGCTCCATGCTTTGGGACAAAATAGAGAGTTCAGAGGAGAGTAAATAAATGAAAAAAGGGTTTAGAAAACTACCTAAAAGGAGAGGTTAAAAAGGAGCTTGATTAGTCTTGAGAAAAAAAGGCTGAGAGGGGGACCCAAAGTCGATGGTTTTCAGGGTGAGTGGGTTCAGGGTCATGCACCTTGTTAATTGTCTCTTGTTTTAATATTTTTCTTACATGACAATTTAAATTGTGTTTTATATATAACGTTGTTAGTAACTCGTGGGTGCCACAGTGGCACACATCTGAGGAAGCGCACGTGACCTCAACACTGGTGCACAAAACAAAACTCACTCCACTCACGGATGGAAATTCTTAAAGGGAAATTCTTAAAGGGAAATTTTTCTGCCAAGGAAGTGGAATACTTTGGATGTACTCAGATACAAAGGGACTATAGTGTGCACCTCACTAGCCAGTGCACAGCTCCACCTCCCTGCACTGGCCGTCAGTTCTCAATGTTGGGAATGAACACATGGCAATCTAAAACCGGAGGCAAAATATCTGCAAGCATCTCTTTGGCCCTGGCAGACCCTATTTCACTTTGGGAAGGGAAGTGGGAGCATTTCTGAGCGAGACTTTGGCCAGATACATCATAAATCTCTGGCCTGCTTAAATACTGTAAATTCCTGGCCCATCGTCCTTGGGTGACTGTGTTTCACTGATATATTACAAGTAAATAAACATCAAGGAAGGCTGAAATTCCTATTGACCTTGGAGCATTTTTCTGCCAAGGAAGTGGAATACTTTGGATGTACTCAGATACAAAGCTATCAGAATGCTGTTCCTCTGCGGCCATCTATTTTGGATATAAAAGTCTTGCAGACTGATATAGATCTGTCTCTGGAAGGAATCCCACCTTCCCTCCCATCCTTACTGTGTTGAGGGGGAGAGCACTGCTCTAAATTCCAAAGTGAGGCCATCTTGACCCTAAACTCCTGACGTTCTGGGATATTTTGAGAGCCCTCGACTCCCATGGCTGTAGCACACCCATTCCCTTGGGTCAGGAAGTCCCTGAAGAAATTGCAAGCCAACTTGCCAAGGAAAAGTTCACTCCAAATATTTCTTCCTCCAGGCCAAAGAAACAAAAGCCTTCTCCTGTCTGAAACGCCTCCCTGCTTACTTTATATGGGCATTTATATGAGTGTTTGCAGCTCAGGAGAAAGCTATTTCTCAGAGTTTGGGAGATGATCTTGGATGTTTAATCATTAACCCAGCCTGAAACTTTGGGATCTTTTTCCTCCAGCTGACCCTGCTCTCCATGCTTTTCATATTGGCTACTTTAGAAAAATAAATGTGTGGAAGACTTCTTGTGCTGCCATGCATTTCTTCCTCACGGTGCCCGGGGAAGACAGGGTATCGATAGTCATAGTGACACGGTGTTGGGAGGCAAGCAGAGAGGCTGAGACCCTTATCAGTGTGGAACTGATCGCAATACCCTGGAATTTTGAGACTGATGCAGAGAAGAGAAGGGAGCAATTTAAAATGTGTCATTGGACCAGAAGTTCCCCCGGACTGTCAGGGAGTGAGGGGAAAGTTCTTGTATTCCGTGCATGCCTCTCGCACCTGGCTGGTGAAGGAGCAGCAGAGTAATTCGCAGAATCCAAGTACTTTCCCCTGACTCTCTGATAGTCTGGGAAACAGGAGGAGAAACAAGCTGCATCCCGGTACACATGACTGCTGCCCCTCCTGCTCTCCTGAAATGACGCCCTTGTTTCTGCCCCCATTCTTGTCCATTGTTGAACTGAAGGTGCTGTAATGTAACATGATACGCTGCATGCTGGAGAAGGAGAGGGGGAAATGACAAATCATATGCTGCGGCCTGCTGCAAGGGGACGTTGAGGCTGGTGATTTCCAAACTTGGGGCTCCATTCTTGCTGCCGGCTGACACTGGTGTACCCTCCTTCCCCAGCAGGGTTACTCCACCATAACTGGGAAGAGGATTTGGCCTTTCGTCGGGGAATGAAAGTGTTCACAAAGCTGGGGAGGTGCTTTCCTTCTTGTGTCTGCTTCTTCACCTCTTGTTTTTATATGAGATGTCTAAGGGGTGGTAATGAGCACTATAGAAATCGAGTCTGGTTTGATTTCCTTTCAGCTGCAGTAAATCACAGCTCAGATACCGAGAGCATTCCCTCGCCAAGGCCCGAGGCCAAAGAAAGTGGAGAGAATGGGCCCCAGGCAACACATGGGCCTGAGAGAGACTCCAGTGCAGAACCTGCCCTCAAGGCAGAAGATGTTGATACTGCTCCTGCAGCTAATCCCACCACTACTGCCACCCCACCACCCCAGGAGGCAGCTGCTGAGCTGGCCAGAAGTGAGGAGAAGCTGCAGGAGGAGCTGGTGGTAGATGTAGTAAAAACAGAGGAGCCGGAGGAGAAGCTGAGCGAAGAGCCTTGCAAGAGCGAAATCAAGGAGGAGGAGACTGAGGACTATCCGGAGAGAGACAAGGCAAGCGACAAGAAAACAGAGAGTGGTGGTGGCAGCGTGGTGGGAGCAGAGGCAGTGCCCAAAGCTGAAAAGAAAGAGGGTCCTAAAGCAGGAAAAGCATCTGGGCACAACCCTGACAGTGACTCCAGCGCCACTTGCAGTGCGGACGAGATGGACGAGCAGGACGCTGTGGACAAAAACAGGTGAGAAGATATGCCTGAAGAGCACAGCCAGCAAAGCAGGTCTGGCTCGGGTCAGGTAACTTCCCTACCAGCCACAGCCAGGCTTGCTGTGTGGCTAGTACATCCCCTAGGGGAAATCATGCCTCAGGCTATGGGGTGTTAGCAGCTCGCACAGCGGCTGGGGAGATCTTTCTCCCAAGTACAGTAGTGATGAGCTTTGCATCGGGGCGTGTGACAGATGAAATCTTTCCTGGGAAGCGCTAGTCATCAGCCATGACTGGAGTCAGGAGGCCAGGCTAGATCCCGCGGGGTCCTTCTCCATTCCTGTAGCTATGTCTCCTTCATTCCTGGTGTAAGGGAGCTGATCCTGCCAGCCTTGCTCAGTCTAAGGTGTGCGTACTCCATGTAGCAACAAAGAAATCAGCAAGACCATTTGTGGAGTGTGGTGCTGCTCTGGATGAATGTGTGCAGAAATGACTGGGGGGGCCTAAGGGACAGAGCTGTCAATTCTGGGCTCCTGGATTCTGCTACTGACACACTACAAGGCCTTGGACAAATCACCTCACCTCTCCAGGCCTCTTTTTCCCATCTGTAAAATGAGGATGATCATATTTTTTCCCTCCTGTGCAATGCACTTAACTGGTGTAATTAACTGATGTTTGTGACCCAGTTTGAGCTATAGGAGGCAGGGGCAACAGAAGTAAAAACATAGCATTTTTATTTATTAGGTCTTTACCCTGAGCTCACAACGAGGGTGTTTGCTGACCAACTGTTCATTTTCATCTCTAATGCAGCACTCCCTCCCCGTTCTCATCAGGCCAGCCCTTTTATAAAGCTTAGCAAAACCTCGTATCTTTGACCCTTGTGTTGGTAACAGCTTCTCAAGGGGAAGTGGAATAAAGGGTCCGGGTCTTCCCTGCTGTGCCACAGACTTGGGGTAGGTGGCCATGGACAGCAGTAAGAGAGAGGTTGCTGGCTGAAATACATGCCTGTCCTTTATCAGTGCAGGCTCTCCTGGCTCAGGATTGGTGGCTTATTGCATAAACTTGGCACACGTCAGTCAGGGCCCATGAGATACAGGTTTGCTGGCAGTTTCTCCTTCAATGGCTACATACTATTTGTAGAAAAGGAACTACTGTGATCTCTCATTGACGGCATGGAGAGGGCAGCGGGGCATGGATTGTTCCTGGGGTAGAGAGAAGCCTTTTAAATCTAGCCATTCGTTATCTGTGAGGAAGGCAGGGCAAGTCACCAGACCCCACTTGCCGTAACCTGACATTTCTGCTCTGAGGAGTATGATTGGACTTTTCATAGGATCTCCCGTTTTTCCTCCTAGAGAAACCCCCATAACGTGGGGCTGCATGTGGAGACCCTGAAGCAGCTGCAAGCATTTTAGATTAGCAACAAGGTGAATGAATATTCAGCGTTGTCAGAGATGTGGCCAGACTTCTGGAGGAGATGGCATTTTAGCACCTGTACCCATCCACCCTCCCCACCAGCCAATGGATTCCTCAGTCCCCAGCTTCCTAGAAAGATGTGATTTGTAAAAACAAATGCTAACATTGGTTTTTGATCGTTGCTGCTGGTTGGTTTCTGTGGATGTGTGGTTCCTTCCTCTCCCTTTGTATGGACTTGCTTTTGGGGAGCAGACCCCTGGCAATGAGCGTCACCCCCATCACGTTCTCAGAGCCAGAGAGGTATCCCCACTCCCTGTGGGGGAGAGGAAGCCACAATGACAGCAAAGCAGGATGCAGGGAGCGTATGGTGCAGGGCTAGGACACTAGGACTGGGCACTAATTGCTTGGCTGGCCCAGAGAATGGGAAAGCAGCAATTTCCCCTCAGTGAGCCTGTCCTCTCGAGCATGTACTTGAGGGGTTCGCACTGGAGACAGACGAGCTCTTTAGGCTTCACTGCCGCATGGTGCGGTTATTAGCAAGCACTTGTGAGCACAGTTAGCATCATGGAATCAGAGAGAGGCTGTTTCTACTTCCTGTCGGAAGGGCCTATTTGGCTGCAAACCTGACAATAGATGGGGCTGCACATGAGGCTGCTCTGACCCAGTGAGTCCAGCTGGCCCTGTCCCACTCTGCTGGCCCATTTGAATTTGTTATTCCTCCTTTAGACAGAGGAAAGAGCCCAGCCCCCAGTACTAATCCCCGTGAGAACTGAAAGGGGCAGGGCCAGAGTACGGCTGAGGTTGACTGTTAACCCAGCTTTATACCACCACACCATCAGCAACATTTACCAGCTGCCCGGAGCCGAATGAGGGAACGGTTTTGTAAACTGGGCTCTATCCCCATGGAGTCAGCACGTATCTGCCCTGTCAAACAAATACCAGTTCAGGGACATTAACCATTGAACAGGCTTCCCTTGGGGCCTTGCGCCACGCTTCCCAGCAGCTGCTGTGCTGACGTGGGATATTGCGGGAGTTCAGGGCTTGGCAGCCTGGGAAAGTTTGACAAGTTAAATGGGGTCTAGTTGTACCAGTAGAACTCTCTGTATGTGCCCACACTTTCCTCCATAGCCAACTCTTTTCTTTAGAAAGCAACCCCAGCTGAACTGGGCAGTGGCAGGTAATCCCTCTTACACCAGATTGTCTGCGGGGGACGAGGAGGGGTTGTCCTCGGTTCACTCTGAGTATGTCTACACATCAGTCAGACATGTACATACAGAATGTCTGCACCCGCGGGAAGAGTTTGCTTTAGAATAGGGGTGGGCAATCATTTTTGCAGGGGGGGGCACTTCATGAATTTTGGAAGTGGTTGCGGGTCACCCTCCGAAGGAAAGGGGCCTCGGGTGGAAGGGGGATGTTCCTTCTAAGTGCAGCCTGCTCCTTGGTGGGTGGAGGAGACACTACATGCTTCCCCCACCCACAGGCCCTGGGGGTGGAGGAGTGCATGAAGCCTTTGCCCCCCACCCTGCCAAGGGCACACGGTGCCTAGAGGGAAACCAGCCATTTTGAGCAGTGGGCAGTTTCCTCTGGAGCCACATGTCCCTGATTGGGGGAAGAGACTTTGCACGCTCCTCCCACCCCCAGTCTCGATTGGCCTGGGGACAGGGGAGCAGCAGGGATGCAGCAGGCTGGATCGCACTGCTAATACCGGATGCGGCTCGAGGTCCCTATCTTGCCCACGCCTGAAGATGGTATGAGAAGCTAACCAGGAAGCCAGGGCAGGAGAGGTTTCAGTGCAGCCTGTTCAGGCACACCCTGGCATCTAGCCCACCCAGAAGCCCATGTGCCACAGCTTCACTGCTAGTGGGGCTGGCACTCGCTGGATCAAAGCTAACTTAGTGCATGCTTATTGCAGCCATACTCAGTTGTCATTCCTTCAGTCTGCTTGAATACACACCTTGACTTACAGCCAGTGTGACTTTCCGGTGCAGATAAGGCCTGGGCTCTTATCTTTACTTCAGATTGGTGAAGAACGTGTGTGTGTGTGTGTGTGTGTGTACACGTGTACATGTGTGCTGCAAACAAAACACATGTATGCACAAAGTTTTATCTGCTGGGATTAAAGAAGCTGTTTTTCCCTCTTTTCTCTGTGCTCTAATAGCAGGTGCATTCAGTTGTTGAAAGTGTGTTGCTTTCTCCCTCAGATGGGTGTTGGAGTAGCTCTGCAGGCTGAGGAGGGAGGGTGAGGACCAGGCTGGAGGAGTGATGCCTAGGAACAGCTGTGTTGGCTGCCCTCCATTGTTCTGCAAGTCATGCTATTGAGTGGCAGGCCAGGGCGAAGATCATCACAGCTTTGACTCTCCAGAGCTAAAAATAAAGATAATTGCTTTTCTATATATCTTTTTTAAAAAGGCCACTAGCCATGCCAGTGGTGAAGTTCAGCTTGTGGTCACACTAGACAGAAATGAACATGTAACGCTCTGCAGATTTAGCCATTGCAAATTTATGACCAGCAGAGAAATAAGGAGACTTGTAAAAGTTACAAGAAGACACTTATCACTTGTGCTTGGTAGCTGTGTGCTGGGAGACATGGGACCAGCTTTTACCAGGTGTTAGTTGATCCTAGTGTTTCCTGTATGCTTGTGTGGCTGATCAGGAGAGGTTCAAATGTGGCCCAGATGATTAGCAAAGCGCCCACAGCTAGATTTTTGGTTTTAGTAGTGGTGTACATTTCCATATGCCTTGGTGCATACAGAAAAATGTATTCTGCACATGGATGGAAAAAAAGCCACACATGGATGAAAAAGATGAGAAGGACCATTGTTTGGTCCATTGCTATGTTGCTATCTAAGTAACTAACTCCCCTCCCTGGCAGCTTTGCAGGGAAAACAAGGCCTATTTGGCAATTGTTCAGAGGCCTCTGACTCTTTGCGCACACCCAGGTAGCTAATTATTTGAATGGTTTGAACAGGAATTTGGATTTTTTGCAGTGCTGCCCAACAACAGTGCATAGACTAATATTTGGGGGTGTTGCATCATTAGTCTCGCATCTCGGCAGTAGAATGGAAAATGGTACTGAGATAGAACTCTTCATATGGAGTCTAGGGATGTCAGTGATTAATCAGTGACCTGGCTGATCCAGAGCAGCCCCCGCTCACAGTGGGCCCAGCCTGAGTGTAGCAGTCCATTGTGGGAAAAGTGGAGGGGGTCACTCCAGTCCAGCCAGGGCAGTGCCTACCTGTGGCCGGTCCTACCTGAGCAAAATGACTTCCTTACCCACCTTATTTAAGTGCTTACACTTAATGTTTAACCAGTTATCTGATTAAATGGGATATTACCTCCCCATTGGAGCCACGTGTCCCACTTTTCCAGTTCAGTCCTAATCTTTCATCCTGTCATTTTGCTGGGGGGCATTCACACCCAGCCCTGTGGGCTGAATCAGGCAAGATGTGCACAGTGAGCCTGTATTTCCTTCCCTTGCTGATTTTTCCATCACTCAGCTTATTAGGGCTTGGTTGTCAATACCTAGAGGGAGCAACCCAAAATTGGGAATGAGAGGTACATGTGTATAAACTGGTGTCCTGGTGTCTGCATGCGTGCAGATTAGATGTGGAAATGGCCAGAGTACAGTTTACAGAGAGGTAGTTTCCATAGCAAAGTGATGTCTGCTGATTTCCCAGCGAGTAGAGCTGGACATGAGCAGGACTGGATTAAGAAAGGGGTTCACACTGCGATTCTCCCCATCCTCCTCCAGTGGAGCTATAAGTGTCAGGAAGTGTCCTCTGTCCATGTGCTTCTCTCGCCTGCAGGCTCTGCCTCTGCAGCTACCATGGACTGGGATTTGTGGCCAGTAGGAGCTGTGGGGAGTGATAGATGCAGGCAAGCGCAACACATAGAGCCACCTGCCCCCTTCCCTCACTAGGGACACCTTCCCCATCCCAGAGCCCCCGCTCACTCACCCATCCCCCACCCCCCTCCCCAGCCTCCTGCCCTGAGCCCTCTCCTGCACTCTTAACTCTCTCCTAGACCCCTACCTCCTGCCCTAACCCCTTCCTGTCCTGTAATTCCCTCCCAGACCCCACACCCGATCCCATCCTCCAGCTCTGAGCCCCTTCCTGCGCCCTAACTCCCATCCAGAACCTGCATCCCCACCTCCTGCCCTGAATCTTTGTCCTACACTCCAAACCCGTTGGCCCCAGCCTGGAGCCCTCTCCTGTACCCCAAATGCCTCAGCCTTACCCCAGAGCCTGCAGACCCAGTCACAGTCCTCACCCACACCTGCACTTTGAACTCTTCATTTTTGGCTCCTCCTGGAACCTAAGGGACCCCACAAAATCAAATAGCCCCAGGTACTAGAAGAGTTAATCTGGCCCTGGATGAAAGTATTCATTTAAGTGCATTTGCAGTTTACACTAATTCACAGACATTGTTAACACTATGAATTATATTTGATTCATTGAATCTGAGCATCTCCAGTGCTTCAAGCCTGAATTAACTCCTGGCACCTGAGTGAGACAGCTGTTCTTAGCCCCATTTTACTGATGGGGAAGGCAAAGCTCAAAGGGATCAATTAGGATTTAAAAAAAACACAAAAAAACAGGTGCCTAAATCTGGACTTCTAAAGCCCCTTTCAGCTCATGCGTGTCTGGGGCCAGACCCTCAACAGTTGTAAAGCGGCTGCAACTGAAGAGCTGGCCAGCTCCGCCTTCAGATGGGAGCTTCTGGGTGCTCGGACCTTTAGAAAATCAGTCCTGTCCAGTGAAGCCATTTGCGGAGCAAAATGCTGCTGAATGTGAGCCAGACTTTCCGAATCTGGGCCTGCATTTTGATATCCCTGCAGCTGCTGTTGAAGAGTCTGCGAGTTAAATTGGTGCTTTGGCTTCAGCAGCACTCCTGAGTGAAGTGCCCCCTGGCTCCCTGACAGCTCCCCAATCAATCGGTCTGTGAATTTGCAAGGGGACTGTGTGCTCCCTTGCTCCAGGGATTTTGAGGAGTTCCCCACTTGGCAGAATTTGTATCTATTGTAAACTGGCAGCTCTCACTAGCGGCATAATGAGCTCTTCTGAGCCGCTGGAGGCTGGGTGGAGGAGATGTCCCCAGCATCATGTCTGGCATCAGTGCTGGTCTGGATGCTACGTTTGCTAGGAAAGAAACAGAATTTGATTTTCAGAGGGGGAGAAAGGTTTAAAAAAAAGAAAATAATCTGGGGCCAGTGTCCAAAAGCAAGGAATGATTTGAATGCTCAGGGCTGGAAGGGAAAAGAAGTGGGTGCATGGCCCAGCCTGAAAATCAGGATTCCTACCCACTGGTAGGAGTCACCAAAAACTGAGGCCCCCAAAATCACCAATCACTTAAAAATTGTGGCCAAAGTTGGAAGTAGTTGGTCCCTATCAGTGGCCTTGCATAACTGTTGTGGGGCATGGGGCTTTTACATTTTCATAGCAGCCGAGCTTCTAGCTATCGATACACCACCCCTGGTAAATGCTGTGCATTTATTCCCCTGGCAGCTCTGATGTGGCCCCCCTTCTCCTTTTTTCTTCTGAGACCAACTGTGCCAGGCTCCTGGGGGGAATCCGAGGCTGTGCGTTTCGCAGGTCCTGCCTTGTAACCAGAATATCCTGCAGGAGAAGGATTGGTAGGGAGGGAATGGAGCAAGGGCAGGGGGCGGGGAAGGGAGGAGCTCAGCACAAAGATATATTTATTCCCCTCACATGGCCTAGCCAGACTTGTTTATTATCCAGGGTAGAACACAGAATGACCTTGAAATTTATAGACTAGAAAGAGCAGTCAGCAGCTCAGATAAACAGCACGTGCTTTAACCTTCACCTTATGGGCTGCTTCACCAGCTCTTCTTCAGGAGAGAGAAGACAGGTGTCAGAGAGAGGCTTGGTCCTGTGGTCTGGGCACTAGTCTGGGAGCCAAGAGCTCTCGCTCCCTAGGGCACATCTCTTCCCCTCTCTGGCATGAGCCTTTCCCACTTCCCTGGGGCAGGAGGAGGGTTTAGCTTTGCCACGAAAAGACACTCTGACCTTCGTAGAGCGGAAGGTCAACTCCAGCTATATTAATTACATAGCTGGAATCAACAACCACACAGCAGGAGATTGTGAGGTGCAGGAGTACCAGTCCCGATAGAGGCGCCCTCTGAATTTGATTTAGCGGGTCTTTACTAGACCCAATAAATCAAACCCCAGAAGATCAACCACATCGATCTTCCATATACTATAGACATGGCCTGAGTGAGCCTAATAATACTTGGGAACGGTGTCACTTTGCAGTTGCCCTGAGTAACAGGGTGATCCCAAATGCTTGTGCTGTTAGCACTCACCGTGCTCCCACAAGGCCAATGACAGACCTACCCTGGAGCCTGCGCTGCATTGCTCCATCACACTGGTACATGGTCATGCAGCTCACTACCATGATTGTGAATCTGTGCCCCATGCAGCCTAGTAGCCCAGGGAATACAGACCCCGGGGTATAAACCAGTGGCCAGGCCATTCACTAAGACAGGCAGCAGCTCTCCTGGTAAGGAAGGCAGCCCTGTGCAGGGGCTGGGAAGTAGTGTGTTTGACAGGGCAACATTAGTGTGTGCTTCACTGCAGCCTTGGGGCCACTGTAAAGTGAGGGAGAGTTTTCTGCCCCCTCTTGTGTTCTGCACTGAAGGCAGCTTGATTTTAGGCTCCCTTCCCCTCCAAGGAGAGCTCTGCTTTCTGACTGCTCCTGTTCCCTTCCTCTCCCTCCGCTGGGTAATCTGAGGAGACACATGCACAGAGAGACATAGACATGCCCTGGAGTCCCTATGGTGCCCAGCCCGGAGGAGCAGCAGGACTGGGGGAGAAGGGAAGCAGAGCAGTGCTTCCAAGGCATGAGGCCAGGCCAAGTGTGACTCAGACCCACCCCTCCCTCCAAGCACCACAGGCCCTGCCAGCTTCCTGCCAAGACCACACAGTGGCCTGACGGAAGCTCAGGAGCTCCGCCTTGGCAGCGTGCCAGCCTCTGAAGGGTTAACCCAAAGATGTGGAGGTGGGAACAGGGCACTCCTAGTCCCGGGAGGAGGAGGGAGCCCGAGGCATGCCTGAGCTAAATCTGTCCTGGCAGCTCTAGCCAAAGCACCGTCTGAGTGGCTGGGTTTGGGAACCGTGTGCTAGTGGGGAACTGTTGTATTGTCTCTCACTCTCAAGCAGGGGGCGCCCAGCCCAGCACATTGTGCCAAGGACTGGTCTTTGCGTCTGTCTCCTACCAATGAGTTATAATGTAGCCAAGAGAGCAGGTCGCAGAACACACTGCTTGTCTTTGGGACCTGAAGAGATCCTGTCTCCGCGGACCGGAGCCCTCCATTCCTCCCACTGCTCAGCTGTATGGAATCCAGAGGGCGACCTCGGCTCTCTCACTGTCAAAGAGATCCCAGACCCTCTGCCTGCTTATGATTTCACATGCTGGGAAAACCCTGGAGCCTCAGCTGGGAACAGGGCCAACCTCCCGGACTTCCTAACTAACTGGCATCCTGTGTTGGCACTGATTCTTCCCTGGGCTTCAAAAGCATTACTCATGGGTACATGAAATTGTAGCCAGGCCCACTGAGCTCTGCGTACTTCCACCTGGGGCCCTCTTTGAGTCGTACCTTTCTGAGGAAGGTAGGCAGGAATCAGCCTGCTTTTCCTTTTTGGTATCTGTCTGATCCCAGCTCCCTATCCCGTTCTGCCTTTCTCACTGCAGCTGTGCAGCTCTGACTGTCACAGGCTGTCCTGTGTGCCATGATAACAGGGCTCTGTTATCTCCTAAGGTGGGTGCTGTTTACTGAGGAAGGGAAGAGTGCTGGATGCTGGCCAGTGCTCCCTGCGCAGTTGTCATTAGCAATGCCACCGTTTCTCAGTAGAATGGTCTGGGCTTGTGCTACTTATCACTACTGGCAGATCAAGGTCTAGCAAGTAAGAGCTCCATGTACCCGTACATTTGATACTGCGTCTCTCTGATGCAACAAGGCAAACAGTGGCACCTTGAAGCACCATTTATTCAGCAAGCAGCTCTTTGCAGGTGGCCAATCCTGAGATTTGGGTGGCGCTCACCTGGGATAGACTAAATCTATCGTACAAGTGGCGGCTTCCAGCTTGGCTGAGGTTTTAGCGCAAAAAGCACCAGCTGCTAGAGTGTGAGCTGAAAAGCCAGGACTCCTCAGCTGGGCCAGTAACACTCACCTCTTCAGTGGATCAGGCTCCTGGGGGGAAGGTGACTTGGAATGTGCATCCACTGGGGGTGACACATACACGGTCCCACGTGTCGATGTGACAGGCTCCTCTATGCTGAAGAGGACAATAACTTGTAGAGTCATAATTTAAAAAAAATAAAAGCTTCCCCTACCCCCTCGCCACCTCCCAGGCTGGCTGTGCAGGCTATGGAGCATCTGCGCGTGTGGCGATACGAAGTAGATGACTCCTAAAGACGTGTGTGTTTCTGTACAGGCTGCTGTCTCCACGGCCCAGCCTTCTCAACGCTACCGCTGATGCCCGGCTGAACTCTTCCCCTCAGAAACCACTGGACCTGAAGCAGCTGAAGCAGAGAGCTGCTGCCATCCCCCCCATCGTAAGTACCAGACCAAACACTCACCTCAGCTGATTCCGTTTTGCTCCAGGAAAGAGGCTCATTCCCCTCCAAGTTCTGCGTCCCATGGGGCTGAGGGCACCAAGCAAAAGTTTGCCTTGTGCACAGTTGTGCACGGGTGTCTGCCTGCCTTTGTGTGTGCCTGCCTGTTCCCGTGTGGGTGCTGGGTTTCTGATGTTTGCACAAGGATCATGTGTGAAAGAATGAGACTGGAAGTGGGCATCAGTGCTCAAGCATGGGCCCAGAGCTGTGTTTCCATGGATGGGTGATAACCCCAGGGTGTCAGGCACAGTTCTCTGTGAATGTTGTGCGAAGGGCACGGGGGAGCCAATGAGTGTAGACAGCTCCTGCCTAGCTTCTGAGAAAGTTCCCTGTAGATATTGGATTGTATCACAAGTTTCTTTTTAAGAAACCTTGTCACTGCTGCCCAGCCGCAGGCTGCCTTCGTTGGGAAAAACCCAGCCATGCACACTTTTCACAGCCTGTGCTTTCCTTTATCTCCCAATGCAAAGGGCCAGATTGCAAGTGCAGTTACACATCAGCTCCAGAGCCGCACTGCTGACGTGCTACTCTCGAATTCCACAGGGGTCACTGAAATCAGTAATTCCACATCAGCCGAGAGAGAGGTGCCATTTTGGTTGGTCCCACCAAAATCCTCTCTGTGTTCCACCCGCTTAGCTATTTAGCAGCAGCCCCCCGAGAAGGTGCATTCTCCACTCTGATCGTTGTTGCTGGGGGCTCTCACTATGAAGTGGGACGGGGAAGCCAGCCTAATTATTCTTCATCAGACTTAAGCCGGGGGAGCAGTGCTTGCAGAGTGGGAAATGGCCAAACTCATGTTGTGCTTTGGTGATCTGAAGAGGGAGTTACAAACAAAAAGCTCACATTGTCCTTTCGCGCGTCTCCACCACATGACTTGAGATCAGTGCATAGCATTGAAACCCCTTATAAGTTTCCAGGCCTGAGCTACAGATCACAATCCTTAGACCAGCCAAATCAGAGGCTCCCCAAAGCATTCCCCAAACAGGGTGACAGCCTTGCAGCCAAAGCTAAACATGCTGTTTCGCTCTCATTTGCTTCCTGTGCTAGGAAGCGCAGTAGCCTGGTTAGAAAACCCTTGGAGCATAACCTGGGGAACTGAGCTGTGTGTCTGCAGAGGTGGTGGGAGAGAAGCTCCCCAGAAAGGAGATGAGGTCTTGTGTTAGGGAGAAAACCTCATGGATGTTCACAACAGCTGCCACAATATGCCCTGCTTCTCCCATCCCATTCTCTCTGCTCCCGCTGTAGATTTCCGAGGGATTCCTAGACGGGACGTCACAGAGTGGAAGCATGAAGCCCCAGGTGCCTCACCATGCCTTGGCCCTCTACCAGCAGCAGATCACTAAAGCCCATGAATCTGCCCGAGAGGATGTGGCCCCAAGCAAGCAGCAGCAGCCAGAGCAGGAGCAGCAGCCAAGCAGTAGCCCCAGAGGACAGAGCAGGAGCCCGGTTGTTGGTGACAAGGAAGGTGAGATGCATCTGTAGGTGATCTCACAGAGCCGGGACAGCAGTTCTCTTGCAGGTGGAAGCTAGCTTAAAGGCTGATGGTGTTGCATAGCAGAATCGTGCAGACACAGGATTTAATTGGCCATGTTCATGGGGCGGTGCATCGTGCCTCTTGAACCTGCAGCAAATCCTGGAATAGTGTTCAACACTGAGGATGGGGAGGTTGCCTTGGTTGGCGTTTTGGAGAGCTGGGGTCCTGGAGCATGCCAGAGCGCTGGGCTCAGTCACTCTTTTCTACCTTGTTTGCTTTTTACAAAGAATGGGGCCTTTCTTCCATTTAAAATCAATGCTAATGCTGTGACTTGCCGTCCAGGGCTTCCTCTAAAGGTTCTCCAGGCCTTTCCCTTGGGATAACTCTGATGCGGCTTGGATGCTTAATGAACAATTCACAGCTTCCCACTGTGGAGCATTGGGAGGGATAGGCCCGTGGAAGGTAAGGCTTAGGGGAACTGAATGCTGTTGTATTTTTATTGGCAATTTCAAAGCTCCTTCTCATTGGAAATGTGGCCTGGCCTGTGCTCTTTAAACCCCTGCATCCTTAGGAGAGGGGTTGGGTGTAGTCGGTTTTGAGGCTGACCAGATCCTGTAGCATGATGAGTGCAGTTAGAATGGAGGCAGCTTGGCACCTTGCAGGGCAGGGTCCGTGAGTTGTGATGATACATGGTACGTTAACAGATAGACATCAGCTAACCAAACTCATGGGACAAAGCTCTCGGCCTGGCTCCAAAGCCACTGGTTTCTTGACGGGTGCCTGGGCTTGTACCTTCTTCCCCAGACCTTCCAGATCTAGAGGAAGAGACCATTGCACTCACATAAACATTTCTGTAGTGCCAAGAAGCTGCAACAGCCTGTGTATCACCAAGTGTACTGCTCGCAGCCCTGCCATGAGTGGGATACTGCAATCTCCATATCATCAAGAGTTCACAAGCATGACTCGCAGGAAATGGTTTGCCGCAGATCCTTAGAGACAGAAACCCCTTCATAGGTGATATTTTAGGTGGCAGGGAGCAGGAAGCTGTTCATTGTGGCCTGACCGTGCATGGGAAGGAGTAATACACCATTGCGCTGCGTCACTGCAGCTTTGTGCATGGTGTCACACCCATCACAACCTTAAGATTCGGCACCTTTGTCCCAAAGGCCATTGTCTCTAAGGGTATGTCTACTCTAGCCCCCTAGTTCGAACCTCATTCCATGTTAATTCAAAGTAAGGGGTTTATTTCAGAATCGCCCTTCTTTGCCGTGTAGACGCCGGCAGTTCTTCAGGGCTAGTCAATTTCCAAAATGGCGACCTACCGGGAACAGGCTAATGATATTTAAATCCCGTGCTTCATTTGCAATTTCAGTCGCCCTCATTAGCCTCCCTAGTTCAAACTAGGGGGCTAGTGGAGACATACCCTAAGGTAGCAAATCTAGGCCTTGGGGATGCAAGGACCCTCTTGGCTCTGCAGCTGGACAGAGGAATTTTATTTGCAGCCATGAAATTTCTCTCTGTCAGGAGGGACAAAAAAATACACTGATTAGAAGAATTTGTTGGTATTTGCTCTCAGTTGTTTTTGAAAAGTTGGGTCACAAGAGCAGCTATGTAAGTTCAACTTTTGTCAGCCAAGGTTTCACCAAGCTGATAAGTGGTGCGTTGGCCTCTTTGTTAGAGTAGTGTTGCAGAATGAGTTACTTCCTAGAAGAGCTGATTGCTGGTGTGCTGCCAGCTGGCTTTCTTCATGGTAATAAATAACAGCACACATAGCCGGATAGACTAGCAACAGGACAATAAAGCAATCTGAATGTAAGGAATATAGCTGTTCACCTTAAAGGAACCAGATACTTCCGTAAGTCACATGATGGCTACCTGTCTCATGAAGGCTTTCCGGCTTGTCCTATCCTGCCATCTGCACTCTCACTTTCATATGCTCGTTCCCAGACTCAATTACACTCCAGTACTTCCTCCATAGTTCAAGGGATCCGGGCTATGCCTCTGCTGATGCACGTTGCAATGCAGAGCAGACACAGCTTTGTGTCGAGTCCCCTGGCTGGCCCGACTCTCATGACAGCTCCTTTTAGCATGGAACCCCAATACACTGTTCCTCTCTGGGCTCCCACTGCACTGGGATTCTTGGTTCATTGCCTCCTCAGGTTTTGCACTGTGTGATTACAGGACCCAAAAGCAGGGAAGAAAGAGGGACGGCCTGAAACGAGAGAGGCCTCCTTGTCATGTGGAAGTGTGTGGAAACCAGTGCCTGAAAAATCAGGTGCCAGAGTGACCTTTAAACTCTGTAACCTGATGGCTGCTTCATTCACATGCAGACCGGACATCTATACAGATTTATGCAGCATTGCTTTCTGCAGAGTGCCTGGCTTGGAGAACTGTGCCAGTGTTGCTGATGCCTCTCACCTAGCACTTTGAATCCTGTGAGCCTGCTGCAGAGATTAGCTTGACTAATTGCATTGTGCAATTTGTGTATCATTCCCAGTGCACAGATAGGGAGGCTTGGGCAGAGAGGTAAAAGAAGGTTGCCCAGGAACACAGGAGGAGCAGCTGGTGCCAAAGGTATCAGGTCTTGGCTTCCAGGTGCTTACTTGCCTTGCTCGCCATAAGATAAGCTCAATACCCCATGTGCCTGGGGACACAGTTTTTTGTAGCAGTCACACATCCAAGAAAGTGGGAGAACCACATGCCATTCTGACAGTAAGTGATTGGCTTAGGTCAGAACCCAGCTACCTCTGGGCTAGCTCACAGAGACATCTGAACAGAGGGGTCAAATCCTTGCCCCCTTGAAGCCAGTGAACTTTTGCCTTGGATGGTGCTAGCATTTCACCCAGGGACTCAAGCCTGGCTCTGAACTGTCGAGGAAAGGGCACCAGTAGCAGGTCTGGGAGGCAGTACAATAGCCAGTTGGTTGTGGGAAAGCAGTTGTGGCAAAGCAGTGAAAGGGGTGGGTGGAGGGGAGCATCCTGTTAAAGTGATCATGCCCCAGTAGTCCATCTGCGCCCTGAACTGCTGTGAGGAAGAGTGGGCCTCCTTAGGCCCTTGTGTTAAACTCGGGTGTATTCCTTGTACTGCTGTGAAAGAAGTGGTGTGATCCCACCTCTCCATAAGTGAAAAGTGGTCCAGGCCAGTTGCTTGCAGAGAGCTGGTCTTGTAAAAGCAGCTGTTTCTGCTCTACACAAAGCTGTGATATCTCTCCAGGCAATCAGATTGACAAGACCCTGCCTGATAAGAAAGCGTGAACTGTTGCAACTGCTCCAGAGACAGACACATTTCGCACTACCCTGGAGTCACTTCAAAGCACAGTCTTGAACATGAACATCTCATCCCAGCCAAGGCGTTGGCTGCCCCTTGCAGACCTTCGATTGGGCTGTATTTGTCTGGAGGCCTGCCAGTTGAGTATCTCCTCCCAAGGTGCTCAGACAGTGCTGCTGTGGCAGGGGGCAGGGTGATCACATGCTGTTAGAGAGATGGATCCTTTCCCTCATTGCCGAGTGGACATCATGCCTATTTTTGCTATTGCAGGGCAGTTTCAAAGCCAGCGATGTATTTTCTATTGATTTAATCACTCGTTTCACTTGGCCTTTTGGGAGGTTGGAAGCCAAAAGCGCTAATTTGGATGATGGATGATACACACTCCAACTCCTCAGCTCTGATTTCAGGGGCTTGACAAATGGTAATGGGAACTCTTCCCAGGAGAAGTGCTATTTTATCAAAACCTGGCTGAGTTTGAAATGTGGAGTCAATAATAAACTGGCCACATTTCACAGATTTCACAGCGGCATGTGTTCAGGAACAGCTCCTGTGGGAGGAGGAACCACTTTTCCAAGATCTCCATACATCCCAGGTGCATGTGTCCTTGGCCAATAGTATCTTGGGTATCCATCGCCATTTGGCCAGGCTACAATATACAGACATCACCACTGCAATGTGGCTGCCTCTGGTGTAGAGCACAGCAGCCAGTCAGTATGCAGTGCACCACACAGCAGTTAGGACAAAGGACACTTGTGTCTCAGGACAAACGCCTTCCTCTTGGGGGAAGATGCCACAGGATGTTGGATGTTCACATGTGGAACAGGAAGGGACTTTATTTTTAAAAATGTCCCCCAAAATCCCTCATGGAGAATAGAATGGAGTGATCCAATTCAGCTGGGAGGGTGAATTGATCCATATGAAATGGGGAGTCTGGGCATTTTGATTCTAAGGTTTAGCCACTCCTTCTGGAATGTGGGGATACATCTACACTCAAGTTTAAGGTGTAAATGTAGTGCAGGTGGTTATATCTGCACTGGCTTTAATCCAGACAGAGTGGGTCAGCAGTAGTATAGAGAGCAGCACAGACCCTGGGGCATGCTTGCAATCTGAGTGCATGCTTGGGGTCTTGTTCTGGGGCATGTAGCCCACCCTAAAGCCCAGTCCTCCATGTCTTCCCTCCTGCCATCACTGACTCATGTTAAGTCAATTAAAGCCCAAACAGGTATGCATCTCCAGAGCAATCGGTCACACTTTCCCTGGCAGTGCAGATGTTCTGTGAAAGACTCTGTGCGTGGATATGCACATGGACTTGATGCTGATAGATTCTTTCCATCACCATGTGAAGGGCCCAGAATTCTAGCCCTCAGTGCCTGAGCGCAGCAGGTGCTCATGCACCTTTTCACTAATATTATTCTGAATGGGCCCTTTGATAGCCATTCATCTCATCCCATTTATCAGCACAGCTTTAATAACAGAGTCAGAGCTGTAGAGGTCTCATGTTGCTAATGAACCATCCTTTTCCACAGCCCAGTGCAGAACTTTGGCTAGATAACTGCAACTAAAAGACTTTGTAAACAAAGTGCATTTTCCCGTGTTTTCACTGTGCCTCTCCTCACTTGCTAATGTGCAACATTCAGTATCCTACAAAGGTCTCCCACTCCTGCCCAAGGTTCTGCTGAACTAATAGTAAGAGATGTTGGCAAATATATTGTTGACTAGTGCTTTGAAGTGTCATTGGTCGTGCACCCTAAGAGGACCTGATTTTCAAGAAGTACTGAGCCTCTTTGTTGTGTCTCATATGGGCACCCAAAATCACTAGAGTCTGTCTGTAAATCTTGACCCTTATTTGCCCACCTTAATTCAATTTAAAGCCCAAAGAGACCATTAGGTTATCTAGTCTGAACTATTCTTAAGGCAAGCCCATTAACTTGTGGTTGTACCAGAAGTATCTTTTTTTATAAAGATGTCTGAATTGGGTGCAAAGCCAGCCCTGATCTTCATCTGCCTTTGACTGTAACTCATAAACTACAGCTGTCCCGGGTATATGAGAATATACGGTCACTGCAAACCCTGAGAAATATTGCCTTGGCAGCTGACACCTTTATTCTGGGTTTCAAGTCTCTTCCCAGGAACTTTAATTGCTCACAGTTAGCTTCCATTCTTTAATGGTGTTTCCATATTTTATTGCAATATTGGTGATGCTACATGCCCCACCTAAGATCCAAGCTATCACTAGCACGCTGGAGATGAGGTGGATCAAGCCTCTGGACAATTTCCTAGTGCTTAGTGAAAAAATAACCATCATCTTGAGATTGAGATCCCCACCCAAGGTAGAGAGCTCTCTGCAATCTCACCTTTCTGTGCTCCTCTTTGGGGCTCTAGTCTCTGGATTTGGTAATCAGAAGGACTTTGGCCTGCTCTGGCCTGGCTCTGGCCTGGCTCTAGGCATATTAGTTGATTAAAAATGTTGTCTGTAATTTTTCTCTTGCTCACGTGGGTGTAAATCTGGAGTCACACTACTGAGGTCAGCTGGTGTGGAATCCGTGTCAGTCAGAGCAGTGGCAGACCCTTCTCAGTATCCACTGAGCCCTGTTGAAGATGTCTGTAAGACCTTTCACGGTGAATGACAGACGCCCCAATGAATGAAGCAAAGTACGTAGGCACACGGACAGCTTTATGGATCCTGTTGTTTAGCCACAGATGCTTAAATTAAGCATGTGCTAAAGTGCTTTGCTGAAATGGGGCCTCAAAGTAAAATTTCCAAAAGCACCAAAGTCCCATTTTCAAAAATGACCTGGGCACTTTTCAGGCCTTTTTCATGCACACTATGGGCTTGTCAATACAGTGAGTTACTGTGCAAGCCGTCTGAGACACTTCGACCCTGGGATTTGCCATGTGGTAGGTTTTCATATGGGCTATGAAAGCCTTGGAATGCAGTGTAGTACATTTCTGCTCAGCTATGCTCTGGGGCTTTCATGGTATGGTAGCAGTGTCCACAGGATGAGTTCGTGGCAGCAAACAGGTGCACGATAGAGTCACACCCTGGATTGTCATGTGGTAAATCACCCTGCAGGCAAGCTGTAACCAAAGGAAAGGAGCCTTTTTTGTTGTTTCCCTTTGCAGATCTCTGTAAGATCTTGCTGATTTGCAATACTGTGTTTGGATGTGCAAATTCACAGGTGTGACAAGCTGTTCTGTGCTTTTTCTCCTTGCAGAAAAAACAGTGCATTTCTCATCACTCACAGAGGGACAAAAGCTAAGTGGAGAGCAGATAGCCACCTCTTGCTGGCCTTCTGTGTTGCCCTACCAAGTGTCATCTCGGGATGTGATCAAAACCTCCCCACAGACTGAGACACATGTATTTCAGTACAATCTACCAGGTGAGCACAGGCTTGGGTTCTTCTTCAGGGGAAGTCAGTTTAGTCTAGTGGCTGGGGTTGTATGGCATGAAAGGTCAAATGGTATTTGTCTCAGTCACAAGGTTACCTTGTGTAGTAAATCCACGCAGCTGTTTTCTTTCTGATTGAGAAAACTGCTGAAACTTTGCCCTTCAAAAGCTCCATGCCAGGAGCCTAGAAACTCCATCTGATTTGCCTAGCGTGGAGTAGACAATCCCATCTACAATACAGAGATGCAATGGGGTGTTGGAACTACAGAGCCCAGAATGCAATGGGAGATGCACTGGCTTAATGGCTGCAATGCCAAAAAAGCTACAGTTAGAACCAGCCGGCCTATAGAATCTCTGTATCTGGCCTCTGTTTCCATTCCCCCTTGGTATCTGCTGGTCTCTGTCTCTCCGATACAAATAACAATCCGTAATAATATTTATGTTTTGTCAATAGCTCACCCGATCCCTTTAAATTTGCATGAGAGCTCTCGGCCTGGGCTACAAAGGTTGTCCAACATCTCCAATCCTCCCCCTCTCATCTCTTCCACCAAACACCTGTCTGTTCTGGAGCGGCCCATTGGCTCTATTTCTCAGGTAAGGTGTATCTCAGTGATCTGGTACTCAGAGGTATGTGAGGAAAGAGACCTCGCTGTTTAGTAAAGACCTGGCTTAGCAGAATTTGATTTTTACTGTTTTATAATTTCAGTGGATAATATCAATATTTATTTTTAAGCATTTTTTTCACTTTTTGTCAATTTTAAATGGTCACAGTTGTAGTTAATTATGGAGGGATTAGACAACTATTTAATGACTACAGGGGTTGAGACTGAAAAAGCTAAAGCTTTATAACCATTAAAACACCAGTTGTTAACCTCTCCAGTCAAAAAATACAAAGGAAACACCCTGAAATCAACCTCTCCTAAATTCTCAAGCAGCACTTTTCTTTCTTTGCCTATTTGCAAATTGGTCTGTTAGCAATGGGAATATTTTTTTCTTCCGTTTGTGTGTGCGGTGAAATCAACGTTTATCAATAAAAATCCTTTCAAGCATTGTTGTGAGCAGCTTCCTGATAGATTCCCATTTTGATGCCCAGGTGTAGGGGTGGTGTAATAATTGAGTGAAAGTTTTTTCCCCATGATCTTCCTCTCCTTGGGGATCACCCCATTTAGGAAGTCTCTTAGCAGAGCACTACACACTTTCAGTGACCTTTTCCCCTTATATTTTAGGGGGTGCCCATTCAGCTCCACACTCCGTACAGCTCTGAGCATGCAAAAGTTCCTGTTGGCTCCATTACCATGGGCTTGCCATTGACTATGGATCCTAAGAAACTGGGTAAGCTGTTGACGCGGCACTGGTTGGTGTGGGTTCACTGCTGGCCTTTTTGTTGAATGGTCTAAGCTGTTGCTGTTGAGCTGCCGTCAGCCTGGAGCTGAACACAAGTGCATGCATGTACGCACAGCGGCAGCCAACCATCTCTGTTCAGGGCCGGGCTGGTCTAGGGAGCCAAATGTCATGAAGGGAGGATACAGAGCTTTGCAAATTCACAGGGTTCATCCAGCCAGCAGGGACCATGAAATTCCTGCCTGCTGACCTATGGAAAATGGCATGGTGGTGTGCTCACATATCCTAGCACACGAGATATGCCAGCACCTTTGGCTTACTCAATGGCGATCTCAGGAGAGACTTGACTGAATCCCTTCTCTGTGGTTTCTCCTGCGCCAAGGTGGAGATGTACTGGCAAAGCAGTCACGTGGGGGAAGTATTCCTTGTCACTGCCAGTTCTGTACTGGCTTTGGGTACACGGTGTCTGGTCCAGTGTTAACAACATGACACTGCTCAGTGGCACTAATATCTACAGTTCTCATACCTGTGCTTGCTAGCTGCATGGAGAGGTTATGGTGATGCTACTCCACGTTTCCAAGGTGAGGGGGAGAGCTGCTTCCCGGGATCGTCATAGTTTGAGACCCTGCAGGTCTGATTCCTGGGACAGGGCCCACAAAGAGAGGCTGGCATTTCCAGGCATGGACTTCGAGAAGAGGTTCAATCCCAACAAGCAGGTGCTGTTGGAAAGGAAGCCTCACTGCATTGCCTCACTTACTTTACATTCTAGGAATGGGAAGATGGAACAATGTGTATCAATCAAGACTGTGATTAGATAAATGCTTGTGTTTTAAGAGCAACCACCACCAAAAGAAATTTGTAAAGCTCCTGAATACATAACCAAACTAGACTGAAAACAGATGAGTGAAGAATTCAGTGATGACCAGGAATAACGAGGTCCCAAAGTAGAGGGTGGTGTTGGCATTCATAAGGTTTGATATAGTTTGATCAATTAAGAGAAAAGTGAAATCAACCATACTCAGGTTAGCCAAGGAGGGTATGTAAGATGCAAAAGGAGAGAGCCTGCATAGCGTGAAATGAATCAATACTAGCTATGGAAGGGGATATGAATACCTGGACCATGGCTGTGTACAAGGACCACCTTCAAGGAAAGGATCAACAAGCCATACACGAACATCTAGGGCCAGGCTGCTGGGGAAAAGCCAGCACAATCTTTATGTGTGTGCAGCTGTCTTACTTAGAGAGAGATGCCATTCAAGAGGTGGAGTTATGCTGCTGTGCTTGGTCCTGGGGGATTGCACATGGGGTATTTTGTGCCATTTTGGCCCCCACCAAAAGAACAAATACAAAGGGGAACACCACCACTAAAAGGATTAACCAAGCCTAAGAAGAGAGGCAGAGGGAGCTACATTCCAACAGTCTAGGAAAATAGAAGACTCAGTCAGGGGCATGATCTCAGACTAAAAATACCTTCAAGCTAGCAGTGTGATTGAAGGAAGGAAATGTATTGACATTTGCCAAAGCTGGTAGGATAAACAATAAATGGCCTGAAGGAAGCAACAAAAATGTTCAGATTGCAGATTTGGAAACAGCAAGGGATTAAAGTCCTAAGCACTGCAGGGACTGGAGAAAGCATGTTGTAAGCCATCCGTGAGAGTGCTCTGTGGGCATGTCCTGCCTGCCCAGTGCTATACAGAGCCCATTCCCAGCTCTCCTCCTCTCAAGTGGATTCTGCCATCTGCTTGTCACTCAGTAGCGTTGTTTGGAGTGATGGGGACAGAGGGCTGGTTCAGGGCTGCTCTGAGCAAAACACAGTGAGTTTCAGGAGATAGGTTATTGCCCCTCAGCTCTTAAGAACATCGGGCTACCACAGCAGATCAGACAATTAGTCCAGTATTCTTCTTATGGCAGAAGTCAACGGCTGATGCATTCACAAAGACGGCAGCTGAGCTTTCAGTCCCAGTAGTTCCAGCTGCACGATGCTTTGCAAAGGGCAGGGAATTCCTCAGTGAGCCACTGAAGTCCTGTAGCTGAGATCTGAGTTTCCCTCTCTGAGTTTGCAAAGTTACAGCTGTTAATAGACTTAGAATTATTCACCCTATTGAAAAACCCAGCAATGGCATTAAATCCTGCCATGGTCTGTGAATTTGACTCTGGTCTGCTGTGGGGCTGGGATGCAGCACAGGGCAGGAAGAGATTTCAGGAACCCCTGCCGGGAGACCTTGAACGATGCCCTTGCGGAAGGGAGAACAGCAATATGAGTTTTCCTTTATCATCTGTAGTTGTGTGATCTGCTACTCGGAAGCAGCGGCAGCTGCAAGGAGACCTAGGGTTATTTAGGACATGTTTCTTTCAGCAACTGTGAATGTGAAACTGCGTACAATTAAAGACTGAGCACGCACGCGCACACACACACAAAGCAGAGAGCAATTCAGGACACAAGCTGTCTGGTTGTGACCAGTGCAAATGTTGTCTTGTGTGATTAATGTTTTCTAGTGCCTTTTCCTGGCATAAAGCAGGAACAGCTTTCTCCTAGAAGCCAGGCCAACCAGCCTGAAAGCCTGGTGATGCAGACATCCCAAGAGAGCACCATCCTGCGGGGTAAGCACATAGCAGGAAAGCTGCAATGATCCATGGAAACCAGGTCCCTCTTAGGGAGGCTGCTAAGGAATGCAAGGGGATCAAGCAGACCAAGCTTTTCAAAAGTGACTAGTGGTTTTGCCTGCTCTTTAGCTTCTGGTACCCAGTCTGCAACACCTTAAGAGCAGGGTGCCCTCTACATTTTTTTCCATCTACGTGCGGCGTACATTTTGTTCTGTGCATTGAGGCATATGCAGATGTGCACTACCAATAGAAGTACATGCTGCCCACTGTGAGTGCTCTGTTAATCAGTTGCGTGGTACCTGAATCCCCCCTGGTGGCCGCCCAAGCATTCGGCTTACAGGGAACACTTCTTAAGTGTGTCTGATTTTCAGAGGACAGATGAACAAGTCTTCAAAATGCCTGAGGCTGGACACCTGAAGTCACTGGCCCCTTTTAAAGATATGAGCCCAGACTTCTATCCAGCTTTGGACGGAATGGGTGGGAAGATATTTCCTCCTTGGCTTTGAAGGGCAGTTTGCTAATCAAGGAAGTAAAGCAGCTGCTAGCAAAGCAGCACCGATTACATTCTGAACCTAGCTCTCTAGATTCACAAATGCATGCTAGGGACAGACCCAGAGAATGTTTCATTTTTAAATTCTTTCTGCAGTGCAAAAAACAAACAAGCAAACAAAAAAGCACAGAACTCTCTGTTTTAAGTGTATGTACTTGTCTCTCATAAACACCCAATGAGTTCAACCAGATTCAGGAAATTCAGTGGGTTGGTTCAGGACTGAAGCAGATAAAATAGGAACCAACTAAAGGCAACTCCCAAGTTATGTCTCTTTAGAGGTTTGGTCCATTTGAGGGGCTTGTGACTGTTCTCGCATGTCTCTGCCTTGGTGTTTGGAGCTGGGGAGGAGAAATTCAGACTCACACCAAGCTGGGCAGAGCCAGAAACCACCAGGGAGCCTTTCTCAAGCACAGTGAATTAGCACTCAAACCTTCTGGGTTCCCCTCTCCTTTTTCTAACCCCAGTTTTCATGGGATGATTGGGCCCGATCCTGAATTCAGTGGGGTGCAGTGATTCTTAAGGTCCAGGCTGCTGGAAGGGTACCTCCAATAAAACGTATCGGCCTGCATCAAGATGTGTTAGCTGTTCTAATCCCCAACACCAGGGATTGCTCAGGGAAATGCAGCTGGGGCTGCAGTACGTGGCCTGGGCCCCTGCATGAAGCTATTGTGCTGAAGGCTCTAGGGCTGCGTGGTCAATACCAGCTGGGATTTTGTTCCACTCCGCAGCCTTTCAGGTGAGCCGTACCCTCTCAGCAACCTTACTCTGCTTGCTCTATTGTGACTTGCAGGGACATCGTTGGGCTCAACCCCAGGAGGTAGCATCAGCAAGGGACTCCTCAGCACTAGGCCTCCGTTGGACTCGCCCATCACATATCGCGGATCCATCACGCACGTAGGTTCCTTCTCTTGACAGGTGGGGGGCATTTAAGGTGAAGTTTGTAAGGTGTGCAGGGAAGGAATGGCTGCTGTCAGAGCAGACCGTCGCCTGGTGTGCATAGACATGATTGCAATGTGTTCTGATTTGGGATGGACTCAGCCTTTAGGCAAGACCCATCAGGAGGAATTTCAGAGGCCTAAGCAAAGAAGGTGGAAATGAATTGCCCTGGGGCAGACCCAGTGGGTATCTTCCCTCCTCTGCAGATCTGAATTCAGATCCAGCTGGGGCAAGAAGGGAGAGTCAGAGTGAGTTTGTGCCTCCATCACCACCCACTCCAATTGTTTCCCAATCTGCACAGATTGGCCAGCAAGCCAGGGAAGGGGGAAGTCTTCAGGGAGGAAGGGAAGCAGGTTTGGACTAAGGAGGCGGATTATTCTGAAGATCAGTTTCGTTCCATGAGTGATGACTGCTGAAAACAAAAGTAAACAGATATCACTGGTGGTGAAAGGGCCTGTCGGTGTCCAGAGTCTTAGGCAGGGGAAGGTTTTGCCTTCCTAAACCTCCAGCCTGGCCCTGCCCACACTTCACCTCCAGTGTTCCCACTGTTCCAGGGTTGAGGATGCAGGAGCCATGTGGCCTCCTGCCTCCCTGCTGATCCCGGGGCCAGGGAAGCTTGAGCCAGCTCAGGTCCTGGCCATCTCTCTTCTTGCTGCTCCTGAGGGCGGGAGGAAGGGGTTTGGAGCCAAGTGGCCTCTTTCCTCTCTGCTGCTCCAGGGATGCTGGGGTGAATGTGCTCTTCCCCTCCCCATGGCTGGGCAGTGCATGCACACTCGCACACTGCTCTTCCTCCCAGTAGTGGGGATGGAACCTTTGCGGAGGTGGCAGGGCTGTAGGTGGGGTTAGGGGCCTTCCTCCCCTAGCCCTGGCTTCACCGACTACCCATGACAGCGCCATTGCATTAGAAACTCCTTTCACATGTGGTGGTAGTTCTTGTGAACCTAAGCAAGGGGCGGAGGTGAGATGGGGGTTAATCTTGCTGATACACTGTGCAGCAGGCAAAGGAGATGGAAGAGAACAGTAGGATAGTGGGCAAACTGGAGAAGGAGAGACCAAGACAGCTAAAGGCAATGGGATGCCAATGGGGTAATGAAGCTGAGGGATTGGTGCAGTAAGTCTCCTTCCATGGCTGCAGAAGTATGTTCACCAGGCCCTGCCCAAAGGGCTGTCCTGAACCCAGTACAAAGGCACTCTTCCTTTAATCTCTCATTCATCTTTAGAAGAGCAGCTGCCAAAGTAGGGGATAATTCTGCCATGTGAGCTATTGCTCAGCACTGAGTGGAGAGCATAAAAACAATCTCTTTCCCTTGGGGAGTTTTCCCTGGCCATTATTCAGCTCTTTAAAGCTGCTAATAAGCACAGAAGGTTTTTTCCTGTTGTCTGGTGGCAAATACCCTTTCCTGGAAAGGATGTAGGGGTGGGAGGAAAAACAATGGCTAGTAAGGTTAGGCAAGAGTTCTAAGAGATCCTGGCATCGTATTATTGGACACTGTTTCAGAGCCAGCAAATTAATTGACATAGAATTCCTGTATTCTTCATATAAACTAAAGAGCAGTGGTAAGTAAGGCTGCCTCTTTGGTTTGGTTGAATGGTAAAGTAACTCTCAGAGCAGCTTTAATATGCTAAGCTGTTTTGCAGCATGTCTGGCAGCTGTACCGTGGAGGCCAAAGGGCTTTGATATCTCTGAGCAGTGCCCGTGATGCCCCACGTCACAGCATCCTGCTTATTCTCCTGACGGGAGGGCAATGCTCCTGATTCCTGGGGCAGCTCCCAGCGCTGCGGCTTCTACTTGATCTCAGATTACTCCTCCGGTTCCCAGAAGACAGATATCGAATTGGGCGCGCTCTGCTCCCAAGCTGTCTGTCATCGCTCGCTTTCAAATCCCCTGCAAACACGTCCGCTGCAGGAAGGAAACTTACCTGGCAGTGGGAAGCTGGCACTGAGCTTTTCTGTGAGCCTGGATCAGAGCAGACAATCAGGGCATTGAAATCTGTACAGTGACACGTACTATCCACGCTCTGCAGCAAGCAGTTTCGTAGCTGCTGGTCTGACTGCTTAAAAAGAAGCAAAGACTCATTGTACAAAGGGGTGGGAATGAGACATGTTGTCCTGACTTCTCAGAGCGACCCACAAGCAGCATGATTTTGGAGCACCGAGGTTAGAATCAGGTTCCTTATTCCCCCCCTTCCAGTCATACAGACATCTCATAGCATTCAGAGTGGCCTGTTCATCTGACGTGACTCGCATTGTCTGGATTATAGCTTTGAACAGCAGAATGCAAGTCCATTCTGGTACCTCACCCCACTGCTTGGATTGGTAGGCTGCCAGGACACATGTGGTGAGGGATTGTTACCCTGCTAATTCCATCCTGTATGCTCCAGAAAAGAGCAGCCACTAGGATGGCGCCCTGGTAAATCGGAAAAGAGGCCAGTGTGTAAACAGAACTTGTCCACACATACACGTTTTATAGAGAAAGCAATACACCCCTAGTGCAGACTCAGCTGTGCCTGCCTAAAGGAACTACTCCCATAGGGGCATGGGAATAAGTTGTACCAGTGTAGGCACTTTTATACTGCACCCCAGTAAATCATTCACAAGCTCCCTGGCAGGCTGAAATTTGTTCCAATGAAACATTCATCAAATGAGTCCAAGTAACTAAATGAGGCCAAAATCTAAATCTGTTGACAGATAATTTCCAGACAGAAAAAAGGGATAAATTCTCTGCAGCTAGATTCCTGGCTCTGGCAGTGGCAGCACTCCTATAAAGCAAATTTTCCCAGTGCAAGGTCTGGGTGCCTCAGCCCTTAAGTAGGACTTGAAGGTCACTGGTATCAGCTCTCTGCCCTGGGGTGAATTTCACTTACAGTTAGAGGAACACCTGCAAGGTTCTTCTCAGTTTTCCTCGTCTGCATTACACCCTTACAGCTGTTTTGATTGTTTCTTGCATCTCGCTCCAGCTTGCATCATGAAACTAGGCTGGTCAGTTTCCCTCTTGCACATGCTCTTGTGAGCAGCTTGCAAACTCACAGCAACCTTGACTGATGGAAGGCTTGGCAGCAGAATATTCAAGGCTTCTTTCAGGATTTGGACGCCTGCTTTTCATTATTTCTGCTGGGAATTGGGTGTCCAAATGCCTTTTCAGATCTCACACCTAGCCTGTTTGCATGGATATTTGGAAGAGAGTGATGGAGAAGCAGGAGTTGCATAAACAGCTGGTCCCCTCTCTTTATTTAAAAGCAAAGCTGTGGGCCCGACTCTCCTCTCTACTCTGCCAGTAACCCCACTCGAGTCTGTAGCATTAGACTGACATGAAGCTGGTATGACGGAATGATGAATGGTCCTGTATTTTGGGCCCAAACTGCTTGGTTGCCTGCCCTTTTGAAGGTCGATATTTCTGTGATCACTTGTGCCCTATGGTATTAATCTGAGAAAATAGTTTGCAGTGATAGTAGTCCCATGGGAAAGGAAAATGCTTAAATCGTGTTGGCCATGACTAAGACAGCCCCAGGGAAGGCAGAGTTGTAATAGTGCCTGTCCCTTCAATCCAGCGGGATGAAAAGAAACCAGATAGTTTCCTTTGAAAAGCACAGAGTGGCCGGAGCAAGCAACATGGGCTGGTGTTTTCATTCCTACTTTGCCCAGTGGTAAAAGACCCTGCACTGCTCTGTAATTGGATCTAATGAAAGGCAGACTCACTCCGTCTCTTTCGAGCCTTTGAATGCAATGCCTGTCATCTCCGCATTGTACTCGCCCCTGTCTCTTCCCAGCAACCTTACCCACATCACGTACCTTTTACCACTCCTCATGATTGTCCTCATCAATAATTAAGCTGCACATTTCTTGCTATTGGCCCTGACAGGAAGCAGAGTTCAGCTGTGCTCTCTCTCCTCTGCTCCACCTCCCTTCTGGAACAGAGCATTCCTGTGTGTGAGAGAGCTTTCTCACTTAATTGCTTGTGACACTGTTAAATATGGATCTTGGTGGCTTTCCAAGGGCACCCCAGCTGAAGTGCTGTACAAAGGAACCATTACCAGAATAATTGGAGAAGACAACCCCAGCAGAGTGGAGAAGGTGAGAGAGGATACCTTACCCAAAGGACATGTCATCTATGAAGGAAAGAAGGGCCATGTGCTCTCCTATGATGGTAAGCTGGAATCCTCTCTATTTTGGGGGGCAGGAGGGCATCCGGTTCATGCTTCTAATGTTTAGGAGCTAAAAACTGTTTGAGAAAACCTCACGCAGCGTATCTTGCCAGTATCCCCTTTTTATTTCCAGAGTAATTTCCCCCCTATTGCTGATCTTTGTGGTCTTGTCCGAGGGCCAGGTTTTCCTCTTTGATGCACACAGCAGTTGTGGGCTTTTGTGTGCTGCTAGAAGAGCTGCTGGTGTGAGCATGAGAGCCATATGCACATGTAGGCTGTAAGCGCTCCAGGGAAGGAAGCATCTTTTCTGAAGTGCAAGTGTGGACAATGCACAGTGGGGCTCTCGGTTGGGACCCCTGGAGAGATTGCTGGGCATCAGCGAACACGCTGATGGGATTGCAGTTGGCTTAGCGGAGCTGAGAGGAGAGCATCAGCAGGAATTCTCTCTCTTTGTGCAGAAGGGATCTTCTCTCCTGGTTTCCACTGGATCGAATGAAACCACATTGTGGGTCATTTCATTCCCTTGACCTGTGCACGCTGGTATCAGGACAGGGGGCAGTGTGCCCAGCAGTGGGTATGAAGCTTCTCCTTTGGAGGAGGCTCTACAGGTGTCAGTCTCTAGGGCTATGCCCACGGGAAGCCATGATACCTCTAAAGGCTCTGGCTAAGAGCTGATGGGCACATACTGGGCCCTCTGTCCTGAGATGAACATTCCTTTGGATGTGGAAAGCAGTAAGTAGGGCCCGTCCTGGACAAGGGGGCAGTGCTGAAAGCCCCGTGGCCCAACGTTTGCAGCATCCCAGCACCTCATCAGGGCGCTGTGCCTCACGCTGAGCTGGTGTTGCCATGGGAACATGCAGCAGCAGGGCCATACAGTGTTGCCAGTTCTGAAGTACATGGGGACTCTGGTTGCCCTTCCAGCTGGACTTGCTGGTGTCAGGGAGAGTCAGGGCCTCTCCAGGGAACTTGGGGCCTGTGGCAAAGCCCATCACACCCTTGGCTCCACTTGTCGAGGAGAGAAGGCTTTAAAGTGTTTGCCAAGCAGCTGGAGTCGGAGGACAGGGGCATCTCTTGTCATGTCCTATCTCGGCCTTCAAATCTTGCTGGCCTCCCTGGGAACAGGATGGCTTTGACCTCTGGAGTCCTACCTAGTGGTTAGAGCACAGTGCTGGGAGTCAGGACTCTGTTCCATCCTCTGACACTGATCTGGCAGGGCATTTCAGGTAACACACAGGGCAGGGGAGAGCAGGTGTGAGGAGCCTCTGGCTCCGCCCCAGTGCAGGAGCCATGGGTCTGGTGGCTACGCTGCAAGGAAACCCGCATGTGAGCCTCACACAGTGCATAAGAAGTCATGTGTCTCCTTGTAAGCCTACAGAAACCATGCTGCTAATGACAGAATCACTGGGATGAATCAGCGTGTTTTGTGAGACCTATACAAATATAACGTGGATGTGAATTAGGACTCTGTGCACAATGTAACTTGGGATAGCATGAGATGAACTTCCCCTCCCCCCAGCATGGCCGTCTCACCTCCCCCCCCCACACACACATACTTTCCATCCCTCTATGTGGCCATCTTGTTTCCTATCCCCCGTTGTTTCCTTTGACTTCCCTGAAGTGCTCCATCCCTTGGACCATGGCATTCTTCATTTCATAGAAGCCCACAGGTACCTGCACCAGAGACAATTTCAGTGTGCCCGTTCCTTGGGTGGCCTCCTCCTTGTTGTTAAACCCTGCCCCCACCTGCGGTCTGCCAGAGACTTGGCTCATAATAGGCTGCTGACTCGGAGGGGCCCACTTGTGTAGAACTGAGGAAGTGTTGATGCTCTTGGGGCCTGCAAAGAGGTGGTGATTCCTGGCCATTACACTCGTTTGCCCTAGAGGGCATGCCAGTGGAAGGGAAGCCCAGTCCCTCTTGGAGCATGGAGGACACGGACACAGTGTTGCATCTCAGTGGAGTCTCCAAGCTCTGTTCTCTTCTCCAGCTTGCTAGTTTTGCTGCCAATATGCCCATTGTGTTACCAGGACACTGCTGAGAGTGCACTGCTCCAGCAGTTCGGTTTGATACCGTGTAGCAGAACTTACTTTGCTCTCCATTGACTGACTTTTCTCCTGCCACTTAAAAGTGTCTCCACTTTTCCCTAACCTGTTCCCAGCACTACTGTGACCCCAAGCATGGGAGATTTGCTTCTGAGAAGTGAAACTGTCGGTAAACTACAGCAGGGCAGCTCCTAAGCTGTCATCAGTTCCTGGCTGAGATGAATGCATGAATACAGCCAACCGCGTGAATGGCGGGAAGTCCAGCCACTTGTTCCACTAATCTCCATGGTGTTACAATAACACAGACAGGGAACTCTTCCCCTCTCTTAAAATATAGGATTGGCTTGATGGTGTTAAGAAAAACACCATTTCCAACATGCATTCCTGTGACAGGCTATAACAACCTCACACCGATGATGCAAGGGTTAAAGAGCTGTTCTGGGCTCAAGAGGCCATACCTCCTTGTTCCTGCTGAGCATGCTCCCTGTGCCAGGAATCCAGCTCAGTCTGGGACTGCACCAAGCCCTGGAGTCCAGTCTCCTAGCGGCAACACAGGAAGCCAATCAACTGCAGGAACCAAAGGGAATGACTTGCTGTTGCTGGCCAGGGAACTGCCAGAGCAGAGGGACCCCATGTCCAGCACCAGGGACAACGCTGGAGGGACTGGGATGATAGCAAGCAGTGACCCAGGGAACACACTTGGGATATTGGCACCCGGACTTTTGTCTGGGCCCTGTTATGATGGGCACTGGGTCAGAACCCAGTCCACTAGGGTGGCTCCGGGTTCCCCTTCCCTCTTCATGCTTTCCACTAAATGACACTGCCTCAATACTGCTGCTAGGCAAAGTACCTTGGTCTCTTGCCAGGAGCCAGCCTGCCCCTGGCCTGTAGCCACTAGGCAACATTGCCTTTGCACTCTTGCCAACAGGCATTCCACACTGGAGTATCGCTGTTAGGTGATACTGCCAGCCCATGGCACCCAGCCACCCCCAAAACCACTACACAGGTTCCAGCACTTCCTTGCTGAGTGCAGATCTGTGTGTTATAGTATCAGCACTCAGTAATCAGCTGTTACTTCCTTCCCAAGCCCGCTTCTCAGGTGGCAGGGTGGCCCTAAAAGTCAGCCTGCCGTTTCCTCAGAAGCTCAAGTTGCTTCCATAAGAGAGAAGCAGATGTGAAGCTTACCAGTGACCCCTCCATACACCCCTTCCATTGCACACTGCTCTTCCTCCAGCTTTGGGGGTTGGACTGGTGTAGCCAAACACTGATCCCATTGAGTCTGAAAGCACAGGATGCTGCTTTCCAGAGACCACCGCCCTTGGGCCAGGGGCTTGGTAACCCAGCCAGTAGTGAAGCAGGGGCCTTTGGTGCCTGGCCAGAACACGCATGGTGAGCACAACTGACTGACGGATGCCTCACTTCTGCTCTGAATGTGAGGCAGAGATGACTAAGGATGAGATCCTAATCTCAAATGCACCCACCTGCCTCATTCGTCTCTCAGATCTGCTCTTCGTCTGCTGTGTCACATCCCCACAGCTCACATCTCTTTCTAGAGAACAGAAGCCTCCAGGAGTAGTCCGTTGCTGCTGCGGCCTTGCTGACCACAAAACAAAGCCAAAAGGTGGGAGTGGCGCTTTGGCTGCTAGTGGGAAGACCCAGTGTGGAGCACTGACCATGCTGCTGGGCTGAGGAAGGAGCCACTGGAGAGAATGTGCCTTAGCTTGGCTCTTTCTCCACCACTCATCACCACCATGTGCGCCGCTTCCCCTCCTTCCTGACCCAGCTCTTGGTCCTTGATGTGGTCTCCTGGAGGCACTTGTAGGGCAGAATAGGAGGTTGTTGGTAGGGGCGTGCCTGTGAGTGGGTCTTACTTTCTCTGTGTTAGAAGCAGAAGCATAAGGGTAGAATATGAAAAGACAAGCTCCAAGCCTGGCCCACGAGCTGTTGCTCATTTCTGTTCCAGAACCAATTGTCCGGCTTCCTGCTAGGCATGTGGTGTGTGTGCCAGTGTGTGCACTGACAGAGCACAGCTCTCTACTCACAGCTCTCTGAAGGAGAAGAGCACATGCCCAGGATGGGCCAGATGGGGGTCAGCACCCCTCCCCGCCAGGTCCAGCTTTTCCACCAGAATCGACACTCAGCAGTTCTTTTATGCTGATAGTCAGATGTCCAGGCACTTGGCACACAACTTCTGTAGATCAGAGTGCACACACAGCCTGCACTGCTGGTGTTTAATCACTGTGCCTCCCAGAGCTCCCTTGGCTTCACAGCTAATAGTTGGACTGTTGCACAGTAGTCACGAACCCCCACGCCAGCAGCAAAACGGTTAAAACCCTACCATTACTGACAGCTCATGAATTTAAGCTTGGAGCCACCTCAGTGGACTCATTCTTGTACTGCATTGACCTCCCGGTGCTGAGCATGAAAAGGATTTTATGCAGTGCCCAGTGGGCACTGCATGCATAGTAAATCTCCAGTCCTCTCCTTTCACTGCTTAACTTTGCCCCAGCTGGGCTCTCTGTAGCCTCAGGGAGAGCTGGCCGAATCACTGCCAGAAAACCAGGCTGGAAATATTTCTAAGCTGTCTTTGCAAGGAGAACTGGAGCTCTTTAGCCAGCACTTAGCATCAAATAGCTGGTCTTAAAAATCATGCTGCAGTGCGGAGAAAAGCGAGAGCTCCTCTCCAGTGCCAAATTCTGGTTTCATCATTGCATTAGCTGCCTGAGCTGTTAATCAGACCCAAGGGGATTTCAAAATGGAGAGACTGAACTGTAAATGAAAGCTATGAACCAAATTCCATCTGGCTCATGTGACACATGCGCCTCTCCCACTAAGCCCCCAGGCTGCTGTGCATGGACTTCATGTGATACTACACATCTAATGAAGATAGTGACGTCTACTTCTCATAACATCCATACAAACATCTAACCCATAGTGGCAGCACTTTCCTAGTGGCTGTGGCCCTGAACTTGGGTTCATGAGGCCAGACTTGCTGTATGACCTTGAGCAAGTCACAGACTGTCTGTGCCTCAGTTTCTCTCTCCCCCATCATTCATGTATCTCGTCTGTGTGGATTGACAGTGATTCAGGACAAGGACTCTCCCATGCTCTGAGGGTGAGGCCTTGATTTCAGATGAAGCCTTCTTGGCATCACGGTAATACAAACAATATAGGGGGGAGGGAGGTTAGCATCATTCTCTCAGGGCAGCAGAGGCAACTGATTCACCCAAGGCCGGAGGGAAAGTGAGAACTGAAATGAACTTTTGGGAGTTATCACTGTTTCAAGCCTGTGCTCAGACCTGAACATGTCCCTTAGCAGACAGTTCTGCACTGACAAGAATCGGGCTCTATAACCCAATGGGTCTTGCCCAGTTCAGATTTCTGTGATTATGCATGAAAATCTATTTCATATGGGAAGAGGAGAGAGCATATGAGGCTTCATTTAATTCACTTTCATACTGTCTCCACCAGCCTCTTTCTACATCTGATTTTTAGGCCACCTCTCCCTGTACATACGAATAGCTCAGTAACTCTTATAAAATAGGAGCAGCCCTAGCGACCTTGGATTTGTGTGTATGGTTGATTTTCCTCTCCTCTTTGGACCTGTAATACAAGATGATTTGATCCATAATATCCTGACTGTTTCCTTGCCCCAGACCATCCTGGGACAGTGTTTGAAATGCAGTGGCAAATGTGTTAAAATTAAATTAAATTGTTTAGTGATTATGAGTTTTGGCAGGCAGGCAGAAAAATGGCAAGTTCTGTAGTGCTGTGAGGGTACTTAGAAATAAAAGGACTCTGATGAGACAAAATCCTATAGCATATGCAAGCTGAATTGTGCTAGATTAGTTATTCTCATTCTACATGTGATTGCTAATGGCTTCTGCAAGCAAGGGACATGTTTTCTGAGCAATTTTCTTTCTTGTTAATCTATTTCCTGCCTCCCTCCCACATGAAACAAAGAGTAGGGGGGGGGGGGCAGCGTTCCTTTTTGCAGAAGAGCTCTTTGGAACAGATGTTACTTGATAACAGGATACAGCAACATTACCCCCTTCGTGTGTCTCAAGATGCCTGGCTGTTTTCTAAACATCAGCCGCTGATTTTTCATGTCAAATGAGTCTGAAGCCAAGAGGGGAGACCAAGATTGATCTTTTCTTTCCCAGACTCTTTCCCTAAGATCTTTTGGGATTGATTGTATGGTAATTGCAGAAACTCATAGCGGGGGGTTGTGTTGTAATAATCCTATTTTATTCATTACTTGCTTTGTAAAAGAGAACTTTTGTTCCCAAACTCTATGTGACCAAACCAGTGTTTTAAACTTCTTCTGTGTTTTCTGTATGCAAACCTAGAGATGGTGTCCATGAGAGGAAAGGATTAGGATACTAGCATTCCTTGGCAGGATGGACTAGTCCAGGGATAACAGGCAATGAGCTTATCTTGCGTGAGCCAATTGTGGAGCTTGGAACTTGTTACATAAACCTTGGGCTTTCAGCTGTGTCATAAACCGCCTTGTAAATACCATGGAGTGGGCTGCATTATGGAGGAAATAATGTGGCTGCAGGATGGATTTGCTCATGCAAATCCAATGGTGAACCATAGATATATATTTTTCAGGCTATAGAACAGACTTCCAAAGGAAAAGGGGAGAGCCCCCTCTTGGAAATACTAGAAGACTTACTCAGCATTGCTGGAGTCCTTCAGGGATTGGGGGGGTGGGTGCAGGAGGCAGGGCAGGACCTTGGGATGTAGTGCTATCAGGACAGGAGGCTGAGGGTGGCTTGGGGCTTGAGAAGGGGCTGGAGTATGGGAGGTGCAGGAGTCAGGGTAGGGGGTGAGGAGGGACTCAGAGTGGAGTGATGCAGGAATCAGAACAGGGTTTGGGGGGGACTTCTCTCTTGCTTTAAGTTATGATAAGGAAAAGGAAGGGGGAAGCTGCATACCAAATTTGGTGGTCCTAGCTCTTACTTTTTAGGGAGGAGCTCTTGAACAAACAGATTCATGAATGGACAGATGCAAGAAGATAGGCTTAACAGCACAGTATTAGGTAGTACTGTATTGGCAGGGAGATGGATTTAATAGCCCAATAGGTCTTGCTCATCTTGAATTTCCATAATTCTGCATGACAATCTATTTTAAATTGGAAGTGGAGCAAGTATTTGAGGCGTCATTCAGTTCTGTAGCTTGATTCTGTGCTTTCTCCACCAGTCTCAGTTATGGTGCCTTGGATTTTTCATAGACTCCTCTACCTTTGAATAGTTTGTCCATCTTGGCTCTGATTAAAGTAACAAGAATGTTCTGTGTGGTAGTTTTGATGCTAAAGGTTTTTCTGCTTTACTTCTTCCCCTTTGACTGATTTTATCATCTAGGGAATGTCTCAAAGTGTATGTTAGAGAGACTGGATGAGATCAGAAACAATAGGGGTATTCAGGAAGCTGTGCCACAGGGCTAATTTCATTGGGAGTTTCAACTGCCTGCACCAGAGCAGAGTTTTCTCCATAACTTCTCACAGGCTGTTTGGCTAGGGGGAAAGACGGATGCTCTTGCCCAAACATGAGGCCATGGAATTTGAAGTCTGAGGCAGGCAAGGAGGAGAGGGCAGCTGAATTTCCTGGAACCGAGCAGCATACTGGAATGGTGACAAAGCCTGATGAGTGCAAACTGAATTGTGGGACCTCACTCCATGGGGACTGAGCCTTTAGCGGACGACGTGAAATGACAGCAAACAGCTTCGCTTGCTCACTGCCCCTTCTTCATGCTGCTCTTGTTTCTTCACCTTCTTTTCTTTCTTAGGTGGAGTTGGTGCTTCCCAGTGCCCCAAGGAGGACAACCGAAGTGCTGGTGCTTCTCACGAGACCACTGGTACCAAACGGACCTACGATATGATGGAGGGGAGAATCAGCCGAGGCTTATCAGCACGTGATTTGTCATCTACTAGCATAGAAGGTGGGTTTCAGGGGAATATTTCAGTGGTGTCAAGTCTGTAATCAAGCACAGGAGCAGAAACTATGCAGCACCTTTCCAGTCCTGAGCACTCCCCCAGTCTACTAACAGCAGCAGGAGTGATGGCAGCCTGTTCTGGAGGAGAGGCACATGCCTTCTGGCTCTTAGTTTAATTCATTTAAAATAAGGCATCCAAACCAAAACCATGTTTTGCTGCATGCTTGTGTATATGTGTATTTGCATGTACGTGTGAGAGTGACAACCACGTCTCTCTTCTGGGTCTAGCAATACTGCGAGAACTTGCAGACCTTACCAGGAAAATGGGTCTGAATTTACCTGTCCTTCTCAACACTGGTGTTTTGTGCTCTGCACAGAAATGGCCAAGTTGTTTTAAATGACAGACACAGGCTATGATTTTCAGCAGGGTTGACAGGCACACATCTCCCATGGAAAGTCCCAACTGTAACAGTTGAAGGGACATCAGCTGATAATTTTATCTATAAATAAATGGTTTTTCTTAAAATAAACCCTAAAAAGGGTTTTACAAACCCAAACCCCACTATTTAATAGACATTTTTTCTAGCCCTTTTGCCAAGAGAGCCTAGTTACTACTCATCTAGCATCCCAGCTGGCTAGCTCTGCACATATAAGATCATAAGCTTTTTGTGTGTGCGTGCATGCGCACACGTGCGTACACACAGTACCTAACACAATGGTCTCCTAGTCCATTGCTGAGACTTCTAGGCCCTACTGTAATAAATAATAATAATAATGAAGTAACTATGCATGTGAAATCTCTGATCATATTTCACTCGGGCTACTTACAAGTGTTACAGTGTTTGTAGGATTAGGATATGAGTATCTAGTTTATTTAAAGGGCTTATATATTTTAATAGTGGCATCTTCATTCTTTCTGTATCAGCAACGGGAAGCCTCGGCTAGGGAGTGGTTGACATGCGTGGCATCTTAAGTGGTCCACAAGATTGTCGTAACCAAGATGATCTCCTGGGATAGGGCAGTTTCACTAACTGCGCTCGCGCACCTAGAATTTGCAGAGTGTGTCGATGGAACCACAGCAGCACTTTGACTGGATGCAGTGGGAGCACACGGCTCTCACAGTCAATGTGCTATGCAGTGAGCATGCATTTTGCTTCCCATGCCCTGGCTTTACGTGCGTGTGACTTTAGTAATGCTGGTAGGAAAAACGACACAGATGGAAACTTTTGCAATCTGGCAACGGAAACCATTGCAATCTGGCAACATGCACATGGGCACTTGTGAATACAATATCTTGTGGGCCACACACAGATCCTCAGTGGGCCATAGGTAGCCCACCACTGCTCCAGAGCTGCATGGGAACTGAGAGCAGGGAAAAGATACATTTTGCTGTGGAAGGGGCAAAACGGGTTTCTGGTTTATAAAGCAGGGAGGGATGCAGTTTTAAAGTTACAATTCTGTAAAAGTTTGCCTGATTGTTTATCTATGTTTAGATTAATCATATTTTTGTTGACGATGTTAGCATCTAGCCATATGTTTTTTTTGGGGGCGGGGGGGGAATTAGTGTGTAACTGACATACATGCATCTGAGGAAAGATTTCCAGGAAAGATGATTAGTGTGGGCCCGCAAATGATTTTTTAAACTGAAACCTGCCCTAGCAGTGCTTTGAATCCAAACAGTGCAAAAGTAGGAAAACAAGAAAGGGAAACTGGCTAGAAACAAAGGGAAACAGACTAGTCTACCCTTTTGGTCCCCCGAGTACAAGATGTAAACAAGCAGTGCAAAAGGAAAAATAGTAAATTGTCTGTTGAATTAATCCCAGTGGGTGCTAGTAGCACTGGAGAAAAAAAAATGTAAACTAGATGTCAGTTGTCAGTGTCCCTTTAAAATATAATGAAAATGTCAGCAGATTCAAGTAAACTGTCTTCCTTGCTAATTTCTGACTGTTCCCTTTGGCCTCTTCTAGGACTAATGGGTCGAGCGATCCCACCTGACAGACACAGTCCCCATAACTTAAAGGAGCAACATCATATCCGGGGCTCAATTACTCAAGGCAAGTATCCACATCAGGAGGTATGTATATAGGGGGCAGGCTGTGATTTATGAAATTTCCTCATGTGCAAAAGGAATTGATTAACCCTTGTTGCAATTACAGCAGAAGGAACTAAGGACTGAGTTGTCCCACTGGTTCTGTAGACACATGGCAGATCTAGACAGAGTCTGGAGAAGCAGTTAGTCCTAGTGGGTAGAGCACTTGACTTAGAGTCAAGAGACTTGAGATCTACTTCTAGCTCTGCCACTGGACTGCTGGGTGACCTTGGACAAGTTACTCCCTACTCTGTGCCTCAGTTTTCCCATCTGTAAAATAGGGATAATGTAAAGTGTTTTGAGGTCTTCTGATGCATGGGGGTAGGTAAGAGGTAGGTATTCACAATAGTAATAATGCTATCTGCTGCCTGATGGGGGTGAGCTTTTCAGAAGTGAACCATTGACTCTGCTCTTGTTTAAGTCACTGGTAATACTCCCATTGGGAAACTCACTAAGAGCAGAGCTGAGCCAAAGCAGAACGTTTCTGAAAAACCCTGCTCTTGGTGTGTAAGACCCTGTATGGCAGCAGTGATACAGAATCAGTTGGGTCGCCCAGACTCTGTAGTGACTTTGCAAGTGAACAACCTGGCAGAGGCTGTAGGCTCAGCATTCTGTTTGCACGAACCTGCTTCTTTGGAGAATCACACTGATTCATTACCTTCCTATGGGGGGTTCAGGAATCCCACGCTCCTACGTGGAGGGCCATGAGGATTACCTCAGAAGAGAAGCCAAACAGCTCAAGAGAGAAAACACTCCGCCAAGGGACATGTCTGACACCTACAAGGTTAGGCCTCATGAGGGCCTCACTCTCTTGAAAATGAAAGCAGCTCACGAGGGCCTCGTTGCCACGGTGAAGGAAGCTGGACGATCAATTCATGAGATTCCCAGGGAAGAGTTAAGGCGCACGCCTGACATTCCAGTGGCAGCAAGGCCTCTGAAGGACGGATCTATCACACAGGTGTGTACTGGGAAGGGGCAGGTTTACTTTCTGTGCAGCAAAGGGGATCAGAAGGACACCAGGGATAAAGGAGGTCTGGGTTGAAGAGAGGCCTTCATGGGGTGCATCCCTTAGAACTTTGGCCCCTATTTTGAAATATGCCAAGTCTGGCACATAATTAGCCCTTTTCCCAGTTGGACCCAGTGTGCAGGCAGGGTGTCAGGAGACATCGTGGTTAAAAAACCTCTACAATGGGCTGTGTGTCCTATCCCTTCATGGGTGTCCTAAGGCTGGTGGGAGTGTGACCTTTCAGAGCAATTCTTTGTAGGGATTTTTGTCTGGAGGGTATTTTAAATCCTAGCAAACACCACAAGCAATTCTTTCACTAGTGCAGATCATAGATGCCATGAAGTTAGCACAAGCCTAGCTTGCACCCTTGCTAGCTTTGTGCAATGCCTGCACTGCTGTGTCTTGGCAGCTATTGTTAGCCATGCTAGCTAGACTTCAGCTGACCTGAGTAGAGATGGGAAGATGTTAAGATGGTTGTGGAGTTGTAAAAATGTCATTAGTCAAGTTTTTTTTTTCCTTGTAAAACCAGGGACCCTGAAGTGCAGGTTCTAGCTACAAGACACTCCCTTATTCTCCTTCCTCCCCACCCTCAGCAGATACTGGGGTGGTGGGATCAGATTAATTATACCAGTTTGGGCCCTTTTCTAATGATGAGTGCCCCTTTCTAATTGCACTGTTTGAGACACACAACCCCCAACATGGGAAAACTTCTTGGCTTCTGATGTGTTCTCAGTTACATGGGTGTAAATCCAAAGTGAATCCCCTGACATGAGTTGGAATTACTCTGGATTACGTAGGTGTTACTAAGAGCAGGATCTGTTACCTTCAGTCAAACTGGCTTTAGGAACTGAGGGTCGAGTGCTTGGGGCACGTTTTGTGGACTTGCACCATACGGGAAGCATTTCACTAGCAGAATACTTGTGCCTGTTGAGTGTATCATATATCTCTGGAGGGGTGGGGAGAATGCAGTGGATATAGATGCTCAGCAATGGTGATTCATCTTCTGGTGAGGCACAGCGGGGAATGCGAATTGACATGCCATGTTCTGTTAGCCTCTGGCACCTGGAGACGGTTGATTCTCATGGGAATGGGAGTCTCTGCTCAGCCTGACCTGTCACAGGCTGATGCATTACCTCCTAGCTCAGAGTTTTACCATTAGAGTTCTAGCTACAGGATTGCTGCTATTTCTATAGCACAGGGCCTGTTGATTTTCAGTGGGACTTTAGTTTCCAAGTCACTGGGGTGCTTTGGGGGCCCAAGCCAAGCACAGTGTGCTAGTGACGCCTTAACAGAGCAAACGATGATCTGCGCTGAGCCTGCCTAGGGGTGTTCCCTACCCCACTTTGATGACTCTCTTCTTCCTTGTTTCCCCAGGGTACCCCATTGAAATATGACAGCAACTCTTCCTCAGCAAGTGCCAAGAAGCATGACGTGCGGTCAATCATCGGGAGTCCGGGGGGCACTTTTCACTCGGTGCACTCGCTGGATGTCATGCAAGACCCAAGGACTCTGGAAAGAGCATGTTATGAAGAGAGCCTGAAAAGCAGGCCCAACCCAGTTTCAAACCCCGGAGGTTCAATTACCAGGGGAGCCCCTGTGATCGTCCCCGAGCCCGGAAAGCCACGCCGCAGCCCACTTTCCTACGAGGACCATGGGGCGGCGTTTAGTAGCCATCTGCATCGCGCCTCTCCGGTATCCACAAGGGAGTCGACTCCACGGCAGCATGAAGGTAATAGATCTTCTCCGTAAGACTCCAGTGCTCTCAGGACATGTGGGACTTTTAGGAAATCCTAGGATTGGAGCAGACAGAGGGCTGGCCAGGTTTCCACCCTCACCCCCAGTAGCTGCCTCCTCACAAATGTTAGCAGGAAAGGGGATGTTATTGCAGTGGACCAAATTTTGTGGTGTATCTCTGGGAAGCCAATGGAAATGGTTCCAGATTGCCCCCAATGTCATTGAGAATGGAATTTGACCTGCCGGATTCTGAAGGCAGCACACCCTGGGAGGCAATTATTCTGTATGCAGGCTTTGACATGTGTTTTAATGGTGCAGGAGAAAGCTCAGTGCGAAGTAACGTGGGAAACGGGTTGGACGAGGAGGATATTTTCTCCCCACTCTTCTGTGCAAGTCTAGGAGTTTGTCAGCCTTATCCCTCAGCTATCACTAGAGCATCTGAGGCAGGGATGGGCACTCCCAAGATTTTGGAAAGTGGTCGAGGGCTGCACTCTTCCAAGATATTAAAGGAGGAAGTGCGGGGTCTGGGATGGAGGTTGGGTGCAGAAGGAAGCTTGGGGCAAGGGACTGAGGTGTAGGAGGGAGACTGGAGTCTGGGAGGGAGTTAGGAAAAAGCAGGCGGTTGTGACCTAATGCAGGGGACTGGAATGCAGGGGTTTGGGATGTGACCTAGGGTAGGAGGGGATTGTGACCTGGGGCAGGAGACTGAGGTGCCAGATCTGGGAGGGGGCATGGGTGTAAGAGGGAGACAGAGGGTTTGGGTATATTGACTGGGGGGAGAGGGGTAGAGAGTTGGGGCGGGGAAGGGCTGGGATGCCAGAAGCAGGCTGCGGTCAAGAGACTTACTTGCCAGCTGCCAAACTAGCCTGCCTACCTGCAGACTTAAAATGTTTCCCAGCCCGCCAGGCCTTGTGCTTCATGAATCCAGGAGAGGGGGCGTGATTCTTCTTAGCTGCCGGTTATTCTAACAAGACTCTCCAATTGGCCGATTTCTTCCAGAAACTGGCCAATGGGAACGTGCTGGGGGTGGGGCAGCTCCTAAAACTTCCCCCCTTCCCTCCAGTTTTAAAACAGAAACAGATCCCTGCAGGCATGTTTCTGCACAGTGCGTGGGGCTGTGGGGCAAGCTGGGGAGTCTACCTGGGGCTCCCTGCTGCTTCCTTGGGCCAGATCCAGTGGCTTGGTGGGCCAAATCCTGCCCGCAGGCCACATTTTGCCTACGCCTGATCTGAGGTCTTTGGCTGTAATTGAGTGTCATCGCTGCTAGCCAGCAGATGGAGACAGGGCAGCTGCGTGGTTGTGCTCTGACCTCTCCTTTTTGCTGCCTCAGTAGGGTTGCCAGATGGTTTCAACAAAAATACTGGACATCCTTGACATGACATCACAATCGACATTCCATCTTATTTAAAAAATACCGGACAGTTCTATTTTCTCATTGATATTTTCTCAATTTGTTTCCTGAACAGAAAGCTCAAATGCTTGACTGTCCGGTTCAAAACAGCTGGCAACCCTATGCCTCAGAATGTTTGTGTATTTCCAGCAAGGGGCGCAATGCTGCCTTCTCATGTTGAGATGAGCAAGACCCTCCCAGCCTTGCAAAATACTGGAATTCTCCTGCCCTAGCTGCTCTCTGAGGCTGCCTTCAAAAGCTAGTGAGATTTCTTGGTCAGGCAGCATTTGGCATGGGGCAAATCTAGCAATCCAGAGCACAGACATAGCCAGAATGACTCGCTGCCTGGCTGATAGGATTGCTGTTCAATCCAACAAGTACCTCTTTCCTTTCATCCTGTTAACTCTTAGTTGCTTTCTGAACCCTAAGGACAAGAGCACATTTGTGTAGAGTGCATTTGCTGTAATAGGCAGCATCTGGTCCAGCAACACTTCCCCCTAGATCCAGCCGGAGCCTCAGGGATCATGAGTCATCAGGCGGAGTGAGATAAATCTCATCCTGTCTCCAACTGTGCTGGTGACCCCAGCTCCATTTGCAGTTTGGAAAACTGTAGTCTGTGTCCAAGAGCGTTTTGTGCCATCCCAGCCTCCTCAGAGGCTCTCTGGGAATAAGAAAGCGGCAGCCAAAGAGAGAAGTGCTGGCCTTGCCCGTCATCCTTGATAGAGAAGAATTTGGGAAAAGCCACCTCATCCAACAACCAATAGAACCATGGCAAAAGGTCCCCTGGATCCCACCATGCGCCCCCAGCCCTGTTACCAAAATCACATCCCTCACCCCAACCACACAGGGGGTGGGAACAGGAGACACAAGCCCTGGTGGGTCTGAGCAGAGAAGGTCGTATTCTCACCCATATGCTCTTGCTCTTAAGAACCACCTGTGTGGCCCCAAGGACAGCGTGTACTTACACAGTAGTCACCTTTCAAAAGGGGCTGGTGAGTTTTAAGTATTCCCCATGAGAAACTAGGGAGGTAAGAGGTTAACTGGTTACCCAATAAGTATGTGCCTTACTAGCATGCTGACCTGGTAACCAGTTAACTGTACCTGTTCAAGTCCTGCAGCGGGCCAGGCTGGAGCAGCCCCTCAGCAACCCCTTGGCCAGCAGGACCCTGCCTGTAGCAACCCCTACCCCATCAGCCCTCCAACAATTAACTGGTTAAATATCATTTATCATGCCATTATAGATGGGGGCTATGCTTTGTCTGCCATCCAGTGTGAACTGTCTAGTCATAAGGCCTTCACCCCCACAGGCTCAAGAGAAGGATCGTTTGCTAAAGTAGAGCAAGATGCCTCCTTTCAGAAAAAGGCCCTTTGGCTGGCTGGCCTCTCTGTGACTCGTACATGTGGCAGACGTGCAGCACTGGTGTTGGGGAGGCCGAACCCAGAAGGGAGGAAGATTTCTCCATGAAGAGTCGAATCGCTCTATTCAGTTCCAGCATAGATCCATAACTATATGTGTCTCTAGATCAGTGTTTCTTAAACTGTGTTCTGTGACACACCAGGCAGTTGGAGGTGTGCCGCGGAGAACAACAGAGTTCAAAATGGCTGCCTTTAAAGGGGCAGGCAATCTTTTTATTTATTTATTTAGCTCAATAACTCCCCCCCCCCCCCGACTTTTTTTTGGCTCATCAAAAAGTCCTTGGTGTTCCTCATAAAAAAACGTATTGTTTGACTTAAAAAGTTTAAGAAACATTGCTCTAGATGATGAGCGCTTGCATGCATAGGAAGAACACTATCTGGGGGCTAGAAAGGTGAATGATAGCATCATTGTGCTGTTATGGTGCGCTTAGTCCATCCCTCTGCCCCCCTGGCAAGTTTGATGAATAGGGCCCTGACGAGTAGCAAGATTTTGTTAAAACCAGGGTAGCGGTGATTCAAATCTGAAACGTTTCCATGGTTATTTTTGTGTCAATGAAAACAGTTTTGTGGGGGCGATTAACCAGTCCCCATGAGGCTGGAAACACAAATGTAACTGAATGGGCCATAGTGCGTAAGAACGAGACGGTGAAATTGAGCAGCTGAGCTTTGTTGTCTGACCTTGAGTCATCCCTAAAGAATCCCCGATTGGTGGAATTTCAGTTCTTAGCTTGTCTGCAAACGGATCACAGCTTTTCTTACACGTCTTTGTTGCTGGGAAATGACGTGCTGGCTCATGTCTCTGAACAGCTCAGGGCCTGTGGCTTGTTTGCAAGTGGTTTGTTGCAAGAATTTGACATTCAGGCTGTTGTGATTGGCCCCTGAGGTCACACGGTTCGTTTCCCTCCCCAGAGCAGATGAGCAGAGCGTATAGAACCAGGGCATGCAGTTACGAAGTGGCAAGCCTGGTGACATTCACCCTGTGCAGAGGGCAAGCACAGGACCCGTGTGTCGCCAGAGTGCCAGCTCTGAGTTAATAGGGATGCGAGAGGCACTTGACATTATTCCAGCCACTTCTCTGTGTATTGCAAAAGTGTTTACAGCTCCTGGTGCGCACAGATGGATGGCTGCTGTCAGAACCATGTGGGCCCTATTTCATCATGTTTCCAGGGTCACTTTTTTTCTTCTGCAATGTTAGCCTCTCTGCAGCCAGCAGAAGGTTGTGACAGGGCGATGGCAGCGGGGCCCCACTACCATACACTCAGATGGGGCTGATTCGTTGGGCAGCGCCAGGACAGTGCATTTGTCAGATGCCCCCCTGCACCTTCCTGGGGAGCCACATTAAGGCTAAGCACAGATCTTTGTGAGGGCAAACATGAGATCCGTTTGGAGCAAGACTGGCTTTCGTTGGTGGGGAAGAAAACCAGAGAATGGCAAGCCAATAATCTGGAGAGCTTTGTGGGGAAGTGGGAGGACATAAAACCCTGCTGGCTGGAGAGTCAGTTGGATTGCGAAGATTTGTAGTTGTCTCCAAAATACTTGTCGTGGGTAAATCCTTAGAGCGGCTGAGCCCAGGCCTGGGATCCCGGAGCTCTTCAGCTCAAATCTTGACTCTTGACACTGATTTATGGTCGTCATGCGCAAGCCTCTACCCTCCCAGCCTCTCTTCTCCTAGCTGTAATAACAAGGCTGCCTATTTACTGTCCTTGGGAATGCTGGGAATTAATCTTTGCTTGTAGAGTGTTTTGAAGATGAACAGCCAAATGCATCGCTGATGTAAGTGAGGGTAACTCCATGAACGTTAGTGGAAAGTAACTCCCATTTTCATGAAAGCCCTTGGAGTTGTGCCTCTTTATTCCAAGGGTGAATTTAGTCCCAAAAGCATTACGCTGGGGGAGTGTCTCACTCTTTGAAGAAGTAACAGCCTTTGTTCTGACTGTGTTGCCCAGGGGATCTGCTCTGATTTCTCACATCTTATGGTTATGCTGTGTTCAGATCCTGAGCACTGAGCCACGCCATTTGAAAGGCAGAACGAAAGGAAGGGGGTTTGACATAGGAACACAGAGACACATTTGGAAAATGTACCTCTTGCTACATGCAGGATGCTGGATTCTTACCCCCAAGTAAACTGAGGCAGCTCCCATTGAAGTGGGGATGCAGAAATCCCATTTAAAATGTTAATTGTTAAACTATATGTTTAGCCAGTTAACTAGCCTGCTGTCTCACACCATGGGTGCGTCTAGACTGGAAAGATTTTGCGCAAAACTTGCCAGCTGTCTACACTGGCCGCTTGAATTTGCGCAAGAGCACTGACTTTGTAATGTACAAAATGAATGCTTCTTGCGCAAATACTTTCACGCTCCCGCTCGGGAAAAAGCCCTCTTGCACAAGAATACTTGCTCAAGAGGGCCAGTATAGACAGGGAAGAGCTGTTTTGAGCAAAAAAGCCCTGATGGCTAAAATGACAATCGGGGCTTTCTTGCACAAAATCACTTCTAGACTGGCCACGGATGCTTTTGTGCAAAAACAAATCTTTTGTGCAAAGGCACTTGCCAATCTAGACGCACTTTTGCGGAAATACTTTAAACGGAAAAACTTTTCCGTTAAAAGTATTTCCGCAAAATCATGCCAGTCTAGACACAGCCCATGGGTGGGGGTCCTCTGGAACAGCAGCCAGTAAGGATGATGCTTACCAGTTAAGTGGTTTCCCATTTACACCCCTACATTGAAGACCATGACAGTCACCACTGGGGTCTTGAGGGCAGAATAGGTACATTAGGTTTCAACAGAGAAATTTAAACACCCTTTCATTTTCAATGTACATGCCAGAATGGGCCTGGTGGTAGGGAAGGGGGCAGCCCTTCATTTGTAGATGTTTATCTGGTCAGATCCAGGGTCACGTTCTCCCTTCAATGCACACCACAGTGTAAATTAAATAAGCAGCATAAGAAGAAGGAGGGTTCCCCATAGCGGAAGGTGGTCATGGCCCTTGAAGAGCAAAGCTTGGCAATGAGCGTGTTTTAACTCTGTTCTTTTGCTTCCTCAGGGAGCATCACAGCTGGGAAGCCGGTGTCTCAGGACAGAAAGGTCACCCCCACCACAAGAGACATCACCAGTTCCAAGTCTCCTCATGCTACTCTAGTGGACCATCACCATCCCATCTCTCCGTATGAACATTTACTCCGGGGAATGAGTGGTGTTGATTTGTACCGAGGACACATTCCATTGGCCTTCGACCCCGCTGCAATTCCCAGGGGAATTCAGTTGGAAGCAGGTACTCCTGGTTTTGGGATGCATGGCAGGAGCCTGGTCAGCTGGGCAATAGGGATGTAAGAGAGTACAGGCAGTCCCCGACTTACGTCGGATCCCTAGATACGAACGGGGTGAGGCAACTCCCGCACATGCGCAGCAGCGTTCCCGGGGCTCGCTCACCTGGGTCCTAGGATCCTCCTTCTCCTCGGGCCGGCTCCGACTGGGGTCCCGCAGAGCTGCCGGGCAGAGGAAAAGTGCCTCCCCACGCCCGCTGCCCCCCCGCGGCCTCGCCGCCTGCACGCCCCCCACCCCCCTGCCAGCAACAGGCTGCCCCCTCCCCTGAGCAACAGGCTGCCGAACAGCAGACAAAAGCAGCCTCTCTGCCCCTCCTCCCCTCTATACATGCCGGGCTCCCAGGGCTCCCGGAGCGCAGCAGCATCCCCGGGGCTCGCTCACCTGGGTCTTAGAATCCACCTCCTCCTCCTCTTCGGGCCGGCTCCTCCGGCCCGCCTGCTCCAACTGGCCTCTGCCTGCAGCAGCAGCTGGCCGCAGGGACAGGGATCCCGCAGAGCTGCCGGGCAGAGGAAAAGTGCCCCCCCCCGCCCGCTGCCCCCCCCCCGCGGCCTCGCAGCCTGCACGCCTCCCCCCCCCCCCCCAGCAACAGGCTGCCCCCTCCCCCGAGCAACAGTCTGCCGAACAGCAGACAAAAGCAGCCTCTCCGCCCCTCCTCCCCCTATACATGCTGGGCTCCCTGGGCAAACAAAGACTCCACCAAAACAAACAAAGTGCTGGCCTCATTGTGTTAGCAAAAAAAGGACCCTCCTCCTAGAACCCTGGGTGGTGTGTGGAAATAAAGCTATTAGCTCAAAGCATGGTGCAGAGCTGTTTGGTATTTGATGAGTTACTCCTTTAGTCCTGAGTTTGTCACAGGGACAGAAATAGATGTGAAATCTTCTGAACAGGGGAACAGACAGCAAAACAAACATTAGAGGGGAGTTAACCTTTCCCTATGCTATCCAAAACTAAAAAAAATGTTTGGCTAGAGTTTCCCCTACAATATGCACCAGTTCCGACTTACATACAAATTCAACTTAAGAACAAACCTACAGTCCCTATCTTGTATGTAACCCGGGGACTGCCTGTAGTTGATTAGTTGACTACTCACATTTCCCCACCCCTCTCCCCTGGAAGCAGGACACAGTGCTGTGAGGAGCCAGCTTAAAAACTGTTTCCCCTAACACTGTCTCCTTTCCCCTTTCGCCACCCTCCTCCGCTCCCTCTCCCCCATAGGACCCCTATATCGTTTTCAGCAGTACTCCTTCCTAGACAGTCACTTCCCATCCTGTATGTGTGAAATGGATTGTTACTTCCTAAGTGGAGTACAGGCAGTCCCCGGGTTACGTACAAGATAGGGACTGTAGGTTTGTTCTTAAGTTGAATTTGTATGTAAGTTGGAGATGGTACATATTGTAGGGGAAACTCTAGCCAAACATTTCTCCAGAGCTCAGTTTTATTCTCGCACACCTCACTTCCCTCAGTCCTTTATTCTCAAGCTGAGGTGTCTGCTGAGAAAAGCCGCTCCACGTCTCCCTGGTCTGCTGGGGGGGGGGGGGGGGGCAGCAGACCAGGAAGACGCGGAGCGCAGCTAGTGCGGGGTTGCCTCACCCCGTTTATAAGTAGGGATCCGATGTAAGTCGGATCCATGTAACCTGGGGACTGCCTGTACTTTGAATTTATCCTTATTAAACTTCATCCTATTTACCTCAGACATTTCTCCAGTTTGTCCAGACCATTTTGAATTATGACCCTATCCTCCAAAGCAGTTTGCAAACCTTCCCAGCTTGGTATAGTGTACTCTCTATGCCATCATCTAATTTGTTGATAAAGATATTGAACAGAACCAGTCCCAAAACATACCCCTGCAGAACCCCAATTGTTATGTCCTTCCAGCAGGATTGTGAACCATGAGTAACTACTCCCTGAGAACAGTTATCCAGCCAGTTCTGCACCCACCTTATAGTATCTAAGCTGAATTTTCCTAGTTTATTGCAAGACTGTATCAAATGCCTGCCCCCTAGCTCCTACTGCGTTTTAAATTGCCCAGTTTCAATGGAATTTGGTCCCAACGTGAACCGGGACTGAGCTGGCTGCCTTCCCCAGTTGAGTAGTCAATACAAATTATATTGACTGCTCAATTACGAAAATAACCTAATTTTAACATACCTACTAGGCAAAAAGTCTACCCTTGGTCCATTTGCTGTGAGTGTAGTGTAAGTTCAGAGAAACCACGGTAGTGTTGCTGAAAACAGAATTGGACCCTCTCTGTTCTAAGCTATGTAACAAGTCATTGGCTGGCTGGTGACATTCCAGTTCATATCTAGGGATATGAAAGATTAACTGGTTAAGGGAGATGCTTACTGATTCTGGTTAATTAGTAACTGATGGGGGCTGGAGGAGCTCCCCACTTGCCCTAAGCAGAGGGCTGCTACAGCCCCGCAGGAAGCCTACTGCGGACAGGGGTTGCTCTCTTCCAAAATGACCCCTGTTCCTGGCAGGCCTGAGTTCCCCACAGGCAGAAGTTCTGTGGGCACTCCATAAGCAGGGGCTACTCCAGCGTCCGCAGTAGCCTCTGATACAGGGAGCCCAACCTTCTGTGAGCAGGGGCTGCCTGGATCCCACTTAATCAGTTAACCAGTTAAACGTCAGGTTAACCTAACACTTAACTGGTTAATTGATTAACCAGGATTTTACAACCCTATTCACAGTGAGCAGTGGAAACAGGCTTTTACAGCAAGGCTGCCCAGACTGTTGAGTAACTCTGGCTTAAAGCTGCATCTGGGATGAGATCTTCTCTGACTCAGGTGAAATCAGGTTCCTGGGCACAGTAGTCTGATAAAGGCACTGAGACAGCAGAAAGCCTGCTTCCTTCACCCACATGTCCACTGTACTAATGCCTCTGGTTGCAGGTCCTGGGTCTCCCCTGTCTGAAAGTTCCTCGTACTCACTGATTCAGACCTTGGCTTGTTCCTACATTACCCCACGTCCCAGCTGATGCTCTCAGGCATTGCGGTTTTCATGAGTCAGACTCTGCTCTCCTCTCACACGACCATTCTGACTTGCCTGATTCTTGTCTTTTAGCTGCTGCTTACTACTTGCCCAGGCACCTTGCTCCAAGTCCAACATATCCCCACCTCTACCCTCCCTACCTCATTCGAGGGTATCCAGACACTGCCGCCATGGAGAACAGACAGACCATCATCAACGACTACATCACCTCCCAGCAGATGCACCAGAACGCTGCCGCCACTGCCATGGCTCAGAGGGCTGACATGCTGCGCGGACTCTCACCCCGAGACCCCTCACTGGCTCTCAACTATGCTGCAGGTCCTCGCACTATGATGCTGTCTGTGGGGCTTAGGTGGCATTTTTTTTCTTGAAAGGCAGCATCTGTTGTTCTGACCCCAGCAACAGTATCAGTGCGACAAGCATGTATGCCATGTTGGCCTGGTGTGCTGGAGGCCAACTGACCCGTTCCTGTACCATCTGTGCGAAGGCAGTTAGTTTTTGTGATTCTCGGTAGCACATTTGGTTTCTCATGGCAGCTTCAGGTGCAGCCATATGACCTGGGGCTGGTGTTTGATCAGCTCTCACAAGTTAAAGAAGGCCAGTGCTTGGAGAGGCCCTCAAGGTAGGGATGTGAGCCTGTAGCCAAGTACACAGTTAACCAGTGAGCCAAAGGCAGTGGGGAGAGGAGATGGGGCAGGAGCTGGTGTTTGCAGGGAGCTGTCTTTAAAAACTGGCTCCAGAGGCAGCAGTGCGGGGCACAGGCAGGTGGAAATGGGTACACACGGGAAGCCAGCTTTCAGCAGGTTCCCCGCGCATATCGGTTCCCTCCAAGCCGACTGCACCCCCCACCTGTTATACAGAGGCAGCAGGAGAAGGGATGGAAATGAGAGCTGGTGCTCCCACCTCCCCACACCCTCTGGGTAAATGTTTTTCTGCTGAAAATGTCAGCAGATACATATTGACACAAATAAAGGCTTTCAAAGTTCCCTGCCACTGTGTTCCTCTACACAGCTGTGGCAGTGAGTCTCCAAGCCTGGGTGGACACATTTGGACTTGCAGGGCCTGCAGTCATGGCTCAGACCGGAGCCCAAGCAATGGATGTGGGTGTCAGAGCCCAGCTCCCAAGCACTATCCACAGAGCTATTTTTAGAGAACCCCTGCGGAGCTCTGGGCAGTGAGGCCCAATGCTCTGCAGGGAGAGGGGATCCAACTCTGGATGCAGGGCCCCAGCACAGCACTAGGGGCCACCGGTCCCAGTCAGTGTGTGGCCAGTCAGGCTCCTTTGCTGGGCTGGGTTTGTTTTCAGGCCTGCCATGTCCTAGCTAGATTCAGCCTCCCTAAATCCCACTCCAAATGGAACACGCTGTTGATCTCTTCTTCCTGCCCCAACCTGTTGTGCAGCTGTGGCAGGCAGTTAAAAAACTGATATGGCGAGAAGAGACTGAAATTCCCTGGTTGGTGCAGCGATTCTATACACACAGAGTAAATCACATTGGGAACCGTTGGGCCGGAAGCAGCTCTAGAAGTTGCTCTTGTTCTTTGACACCTTTACTGCTAGCAGTTGTCAGGTTTTCTTTTGAGTAGCCATACGTGGCTATGCACCAGGGACACCCTGAGGGGACACAGGGCCCAGGACAACTCTCCTCCCCAGTGTCCCAGGCACGGGGCCCAGGGCAGTCCCCCCACAGTCCCCAACCCTGCTTCACTTCTTACCCAAGCCCTGCCAGTGCTCTGCAGCCCAGAGGATTACAGGGGCCTGGCAGCAGTAGGTTTCACCTCCCCACTCTCACAATGTGGATGGTGAGAGCTCTGCCCTGCTGCACGACCCTACCGGCCCACTGCACCTCACTTCTCTGCAGCAGCCAGAGCCAGAGTGCCCTGGGACAAGGCGCTCTGCTTCCGCTGCCACAAAGAAGCTGCATGCAGCAGGCTGTCTGGCCACTATGGCTCCCACTTCCAGCATGGTGCATGCCGGGATAAGAGGAGGCAGCCCCTGCTGCCGCCACATGTCAGGTCCCCATAATCCTCCAGGTCTCTTCCATCCTCTTGGGGCAGCCTCTGCAGGGCTCCCAAAAGTGGAGGCCTGGGGTAGCTGCCCCAATTCATCCTATGGATGGGGATGGCTCTGCTGTGCACTGTCTGCTGGTGCGCTCCCTTCATTATCACCCAGCAGTGGGGCCAGATTGAAGGTAGATGTCAGGAATTGTAGGGGCCAGGAAGACTTGCAGCCTGGAGGAGGCTGGAGGAGGAAAAGTGTAACAGTGAAAGAGAGAGGTGCAGTTGAGAGCCAGGGCACATACAACATGATCTAGGCGTGTATTCTGGAAACTAGCTCAGGAGAACTTAGGGTTAGGCAGAAGGATGAATTAGTGAGGGGCTGGATTACTCAAGTAGCCCCATTGACTTCAGTTTAGCTGGCCCATGGTGTTTGTAAAGCTCTTTCAAGATTAAAAAATGCTGCATGAGTGCATAGTGCGCTCATTAATAATACGAGAAGCCTACTCTGTCTGTCTGTCTGTCTGTCTGTGTACCATTGTTTGCATCTTCTAAAGCAGTCAAGCAGCTGATCTGTCATTTCCCAGCTCTTCCGAACATGCCCCCTCTGACAGTGGGGTCCATGGCCCTGTAAAGTAGCAGTTGGTTCTCCATTTAACAGTTGGTTCTTTGACTGTGCCATGGCTGTGGTTGTATTCCCATTCAGTGCAAATTTGATCTCTGCTTTCCCATCGCTGGGCAAAAGGCCCTTTGTAGAGCTCTTGACAGACACTACCTGTGTTTTTTTCCGTAAGATTTAAACACTGTGGCTACGTCTACACTGGCCCCTCTTCCGGAAGGGGCATGTAAATTTCACTAGTCGTCGTAGGGAAATCCGCGGGGGATTTAAATATCCCCCGCGGCATTTAAATAAAAATGTCCGCCGCTTTTTTCCGGCTTTTAAAAAAGCCGGAAAAGAGCGTCTAGACTGGCCCCGATCCTCCGGAAAAAGTGCCCTTTTCCGGAGGCTCTTATTCTTACTTCAAAGGGCACTTTTGAAGGGCACTTTTTCCGGAGGATCGGGGCCAGTCTAGACGCTCTTTTCCGGCTTTTTTAAAAGCCGGAAAAAAGCGGCGGACATTTTTATTTAAATGCCGCGGGGGATATTTAAATCCCCCGCGGATTTCCCTACGACGACTAGTGAAATTTACATGCCCCTTCCGGAAGAGGGGCCAGTGTAGACGTAGCCTGTGTGTGGCTTTGGGGATCAAACAATGAGATGTGGTGAGAAGCAGCTCTCAGAAAAGACATGGGGCCTTTCTCATCTGATGGTGCTGAGTGGTTGAATCTATTTATAATACTGTTTGTGCCCCGCCCCATGCTAAAATCCCATAGACGGGGAATCTGGGGGTCCCCTTCAAGGTTCTCTCTAATGGGTGTGGCAGCATGGCTCCACAGCTGTTTAATGAGACCTGGCTTGGGGCTCTGCACACAGAGCTGCCTAGCAGAGGGAGGGGCCCTTCTCCCTCAGTCATAGCAGCAGCTCCCTGCTGAGGGCAGAGCAGTGAGTCTCTTCCAGCCTATAGAGAGGGAACAACACAGAAATGTGTATGTAGCTTGTGCCGTCCTCACCAGCTGACCAAACCAATCTGAGCTAAGGCCACCACTCATGTGCGCCCCATGTGAGAGAATTCTCAGTTCAGGTTCTGTCCCTTCCCCCCACACCCTTTCTCTTACCCCAGCATGAAGAGGAGGGGGTGCACCTACAATCATAGAAATGCAAAAGACTCTTGAGTGGCCACCTAGTCCAGTTCCTTGCACTGCAGCCAGCCCTGACAGGGGTTTGTCCAACTTCTTAAAAACCTCAGTGCCAGGGATTCCACATCCTCCCAAGGAAACGAGCTCCAGAACTCTACAATCCTCCTTGTTTCCTTTTTGCCGACTGCTCTGTAGGGGGTGGGTGGAGTGTCCCATCCTGCAAAGTTAGAACCCCCAGTTCAGAACCAGCCGTTCACAAGAAAGCAACCCCAATTCATCCCCTTTCAGTGTCCACGCTGAGTAAACCATGGGTGGAATTCCCGCCGTGAGAGCCGGCACCGAACTGGAAGTTATGTGATGCTCGGGCTTTCAGCAGGGTCTCTGCACTTGGGTGGATTTCACCTTTTGATTGTAAACAGCCTGGAGCAGGGACAATCAATGTGGTCTGTGCTGTCCAGTACCTAGCACTGTGGGGCCCCTGCTGGGTGGGGAGTGGGGCTCCTAGGTAGAAATAATAAATGATGAGAGCCCCCAAAATTATCAGTGGTCAGAAATAGACTCTTAATTTTTCAATGATTCCTCCTTAATAATCCATCTCCAGTGAGGTTCACAGCCCGGAGCTGGCAATAGCTTTGAAACTGTGCCACTGGCGTTAAGCTATCCTTGTTCCCTTGCTAGCATCCCCATACCAATTGCCAGGGGAATGTTTCTGTATGACCGTCCTGATTCCCTGGGCTTTCCCACAAGCATCGCTCTCTACACCATCTTGGATTTTATTGTCCTCTTGACAGTCCTTTTGATTCTCTCTCCAGGGATCATCGACCTGTCCCAAGTGCCACACCTGCCTGTCCTTGTGCCTCCCACACCTGGCACCTCCGCTGCTTCCATGGACAGAATCACATACATCCCCAGCGCCCCCCAGACATTTAGCAGCCGACACAGTAGCTCCCCGCTCTCCCCAGGTAAAGCCTGAGGGGCTTGGTTTGCCACCAGATAATCTGCATGGACGGGCACATGGGCAAATCAAACCCCATCCTGTGTGTGTGCATGTGTGAGGGTTCCCAGGGAGTCCCCTTGCTTCAGGATTTCAAAGTGGTGAGCCCAGGGTGGTGGTTTATTCTACAACCTGACCTCCTCTTGCTTCACCCATCTGAAGGAGTGTGTTGTGCCCATGAAAGTTTGTGATACTATCTATTTAACATACTTTGGCTAGACTAAGATGTTATAGGAACACTTGTTTTTTAGCTTTTTTAAGTTATAGACTAACATGTCTACCCCCTGTGACTCTTAGTCCCCATGTCTCTTTCCACACTGACAGCACTGCCCATCCCAGGATCTCCAACTGCTTGAGATGCACAAATTAAACTAGCAGGGGAAGGGAGCAGGCATTATTCCTGTATTTTGGATGGGTAAACTGGGCACAGAGATACATAATGTGTCCAAGGTCAGTCCAGAACCAGGTATCTTGCTCCTACCCCTTGCATCTTGCTCCTACCACTCGTGTCTGATTCCTGCCTACCAGCCCCTCTTGCCTGGGCTTAACCCAAGTTGGGGTTGGGACTTGTGTTCCCTCTAAGCTGCAGAGCAGCACAGCTTCACAGGGGATTAATCATCCCCGGCCTGGCAGAGGCTCAGGGCTCCTTGCATGAAGCTCACTGACTAGGCGGGACTGATTAATCACCTGTGAAGTTGTGCTGCCCCGCAGTTTAGAGGGAACACTGGTTGGGGCCAGCTGGGGGCTGATCAATAGGGCTGTTTCTTTCACGGAGGGCTCTGAGGCTGGAAGGACTGTTCTTGTCAGCGGGTGCAGCCCATAATAATTGGCTTGAAACATTGCTAGAACTTGAACTGCTCTCGTAGTTTGGGGCTATCATCTCTCTGCGTTGTTTATTCAGCACCTGCTGCAAGCTTGCAGCCGAGCAAGACATTTCTCCCTCCCCCAGAGAGTGTTCAAACAAAGCACTAACAAAACTTCACTGTGAAGACGAGAAAGAGGAAGGACCGTGAGGACTAGAGTTTTTCAGTGGCAGAACTCCAGTGATTCCATGGGGCAGTGGTGGTTATGGGTTCTCAGGCTAGCTATATCTTTGTCCCCTCTGGGTGCTGTAAGAGAGACCTGCCTACAGTCTTGGCCCTCTTGGCTCCCCATCTCAAAGGGAATTGTGTGATCCTTCTGTGGAGCTGCGTGTACCAGTCGCTTAGTGCTGCAGGCTTGGCTGCCTGTTGGACGCCCACATTTCCTCCCCTGGCACTCCCGTGACCAGCAGTACTGTGACCAGGAGCGTTAAGTTGAAGTGTTTGCTTTAGCCAATGGGAGCAAATCCCTAGAGAAATAAGGATTTAAAAAACTTAAAAAACAACAAATAGTCTAGTAGCACCTTAAAGATCAACAAAACATGTAGATGGTATCATGAGCTTTTGTGGGCAAAACTCATGACACAATCTACATGTTTTGTTAGTCTTTAAGAGGACTATTGGTCTGCTATTAGACTATTCGTTGTTTTTTTTAAGTTTTTACTGTTACAGATTAACTCGGCCACCCTCTGAAGGATTTTAAAGCCACAAACAGCTGATGTGCCTATCTAACTCTATGCTGCCCTCCCAGCTAAGCCAGAGAGACTTTCCTCTTCAGTTACACACCCAGACCAGACCCTGCTTGCATCCTTCTAGCCAGCTTGGATCCTTCTGGTGTGTCTGTCTGTGTTCCCCTCTCTCCGGTTTAGGAGCACTCCCCCTTCCACCCGGGACTTGGTACTCTAATCAGCACATCGCTGATGAGGGTCTTTGTTCCCCAGCTCATGTGCAAAGTGGTGTTCTTGAATACACCCATGCATTGAGCTGCAGGGAATAATTCCCAGCCCCAGGAGACCATGTGCTAATTCAAGTTGCGCTGAGTAGAAAAGGGTCTCCATGGCTTTGTGAACACAGGAGTCTTGGTTGGGATTGTACTTAGGGTCACTAGTCCCTCCCATTGCTCAGTGGGGCTACAACTGGATTTCTGTTTTTAGCACATTAGGGCAATCAGAACTAAGGTGTGGATGGCTCCCAGCCCAATCTCCTTCCAGCCCCAGTGCAGACACATCGTGCAAGTATTTACCCCAGTTCCCATCCGGAAGGCCTACGTACTAGAATGCCCCTCCAATAGGCAGGTAGGCTCATTCAGTCACAGTGGGTTGCAATCGCTGACTGGGGGCTGTGTCTCCCTGTAGGCAAGGATGCAGAAACCACCTGATCTCTTTTGTCACTCAAATGCGCCATCTTGGAAGCCAAGCGCATCTCTCACACCTTTTGAGTACTGATGGAAACGTGCAGTTAATATAGATACTCATGCTCAGAATGTGGCACTGTGGTTACCCCTGCTGTACCCTGGTGGAGGTGGGATCAGGCCCCCATCTCTGCTTATCTACCAGGTTCTGGTTTAGGAAGCTTGTGCTGAGATCCTGTAACTACAGCGTTCAAGGATTCTTGCTTGTAGGGCCCTCTCTCACTGGCTGCCTTTGAATTCCAGGAGGCCCCACACACATGACCAAACAGACAGGAGCATCGGCTTCTGAACGGGAGCGGGAGAAATCTTTCCTAGCAGCCACAACCGTGGAGCACGCACCCATCTGGAGACCAGGTAGGCTTGGAGGAATCCAGTTTATACATCTAGTGCACAGTGGTGGCTCTGCTGCTGTCCCTTGCCTCTGGGTTTTTCATAGTGGCTTCCAGCTCAGATTCTTCACTGTGTTTTCTTGCAGGGACTGAGCAAAGCAGCAGCCGTTCAACCACCCATTCTCACAGCCACCAGCACTCTCCAGCCTCACCTCGCACCCATGAAACCATCCAGCAGCGCCCCAGCGTGCTGCACAACACAGGCATGAAGGTCATCTCATCGGAGAGCCTCACCCCGTCGGTTCTGCGGTGGGTGTGGGCTTTGCCACTCCCCCGGGTCCTGGCCTGTGGGGTGGAGGGCTCTGGACTATGAAGGATCTAACCCTGCACTGTTGACATGGATGGACGTTTTTTGGTCATTGATTTCAATGGGAGCGGCCCTTAACAGGAGCCATGAAGGGGCTGGCTGGTTTTGACTGGGTCTTTTCCTTTCCAAGTGGCTTTTGCTGGGAGCTGCTTCCCAGGGGGAAGGTCATGGACTATCGACTCTGGGCCAAAACCCGATGGTCTGACTCAGCCCATCCACCAAGCCTTGCCTCAGTGAGAAGTTTTCTTCTGCCTTTTGGAGTAAGGGTCCAGGATTTGCCCCATTATTTTGGTCACTCCAGCTGACCACCCCTTGTGCAGCAAAGAACCTGGAGTCCATTTCAGTGGAAAGGCACACAGAGCTGGTGGGACTCCAGGAAGCTAGAAGTTTCCTGATTCCTCTTGTTCTCCAGTATCGTGTTACACTACACTTGGGCTTTCTGACCCCAGTGCAGCCAATACCTAAGTTTTAAATGGGGAAGCAACCACTCTGGATAAATGCATCTTGGGCAGAGTCTTCCACACCCATACGCCAGTGCGGATGAGGAGTTACTGCTGATGTCCAAACTGGTGTAAATGGGACCAAAGTCAGGCTCTGTCTATTGTGTTTTCAAAGAAAGACGCACTGTGGCCTTTGCCTGTCTCTGGTTTGCATAGTTGCGTGGTTGGAGCCATTAACCTCCAAGTAGCCTACACCATAGCTAATAATACTGTAGAGCTACTGGGTTTGACAGGTGCAAAGGGCCTCACTCTAGTGGGGGTGGGAAAGCTGCAGTGTCTCTCTGCCGCATGATCCTACTCTCTCTGCTTTCTCTTTTGCTTTCAAGATCCACTACCACCACCACCACCACCTCGCCCATCCGCTCTGCAGGCTTCCCCACTGCATCCTCCCTGCGCTGTTCCATCACTGGGGCAGACAGCTATGCAGCCATGATGGACCCAGCTCTCCTACAGAAAGAGGCCTCCAGGGCCCGAGAAGCCAAGGTAGAACGCCCTCAGACTGACAACAACATATTCACCTCAAAGCTGCCCAGTGGGACCGGCCTAGAACAGTCATCAACACCTGTTAAAGTCATGGAGTCCCGGCCCTTACCAGCTACCGGGCCAGGTTCTACCCAGCAGTATAGCAGAGGACAGGGGAAACACCAGCCACTTCATCCACCCCTGGATCAGCAGCATGCCGCCCCGGCCAATGAGCAGCACAGTAGAGAAAAGAGTCAAAGTAAATCCTTTTCAATGCAGGAACAGGAGCTCCGAACACTCGGTAAGACCACCATGACAGCGGCCAGCTTCATAGATGTGATTATCATGCGTCAAATTTCTTGCGATAAGGGGAAGCGAGAAAGACGCTCGCTAAATAACGACTCTACTAGTGCTGGTAAGAAATTGGAGGGGTGGGTGTTAGTCCAAGTTTGTGGCCTCAAAACCAATTTTTTTTTAATTGCACATTTTGGTGGTTGGCTTCTTCCACTTCCTGAGTTTTTTGGAATCATTTTTTGTTATTGTAGTCTTTTTTATTGATATTATTTTGCTTTAAAAATCTAACCTCCCCTTGTAAAAAAAAAAAAAATTATTTGCCAGTTCTTGCTTTGCAGATCTTGTTCATTTCCTGGTATTTATTTTAAATTTTTGATGTCACTATACTGAGCAGTTCACATGTGGCATACATGGATAACTCAAACAATCTGGGGGGAGCGCTAGGGAATGTGTAGTTTTAACAGGACAGCTGTGTCAAGGAAGAAAGATGTCTTACATTTGCACAATGCCTTTGAATTTGATGAATCCCAAAGTTGTATATCAATTTTCCAGTCCAATGATATATCAATGCTTAGAGGTCATGGTGACAGACACTATATGAGATTTTAAGTATAGACAGTCTACTGTACATCAAAGTTCCCTCTAATCTTTTTCATCCATGTGAAGATTAATTTTTAAATGCACTGAGGCATGTATGAATGTGCACCACCAATAGAAACACAACCTAGCTGTGAGTGCTCTGCTAATCAGGTGGGCAGTATTTGAATCTCTCCTGAGCAGCCAGTGCTCAACTCAACAGGGAACACTGTTTACGCAGGGATCATGTAGCTGCCAATGGAATGTAATCACTTCCGGAATGAAACACAGCAGTGGCTTAACCCAGCACAACAACTTAAGACACAAAATGAAGTAGAATATGTTTATCAGGGTGAAACTGCTGATGAATGTGCCTGTGCCTGTGTCTGTGTGTTTTCATGCCTGTGCCTATCGGGATACTTATGAGTACAGCTGTGTTTTGGCCCACGGCAGATCCCTGGGTCCAATTTAAATATTCAGTTCATATATATAATAATTCAGTCCATGTAATATTTCACCTATAGTTCCCCTGTGCATGCAACAGTGTTATCTCTGTGAATCTCTCTTGAACATCTGCACTGGATCCTAGCACTGCACTCCCGTGCATGTAAATCTAAGTGCATGGTATGCACCAGACAGTCCACAGGGATGACTGGAAAGGATAATTTTTTTCTGGCTCCATTCTCTGAATCTTCCCCTTTTGGCTCCTCAAGATCTTACTGATAAGCAGATATATTTGTCACTGGACCTTTTCAGCCAGCTGCACTGAAGCTGAGGATGTTCCGCCAGCTATGAATACAGCCTCCCTTTTGGCTTTAGTGGGACATTTTTGCCTGATACAAGTAAAACACATTAAAGCCTTTCTTCAGATAAAACAAAATACAGGACTATGTAGCATTTTAAACACTAACAAGATGGTTTATTGGATGATGAGCTTTCGTGGGCCAGACCCACTTCCTCAGATCAAATAGTGGAAGAAAATAGTCACAACCATATATACCAAAGGATACAATTAAAAAAATGAACACATATGAAAAGGACAAATCACATTACAGAACAGAGGCGGGATGCGGGGGGGGGGGGGGAAAGGAAGGTAAATGCCTGTGAGTTAATGATATTAGAGGTGGGGAAGGGGAGATGTCTGTGAGTTAATGGTATTAGAGGTGATAATTGGGGAAGCTATCTTTGTAATGGGTAAGGTAGTTGGGGTCTTTGTTCAGACCCCTGCGGAGAGTGTCGAATTTTAGCATGAATGACAGTTCAGAGGATTGCTTTCAAGTGTAGATTTGAATGTCTTCTGAAGTAGGATGCATGTGATTAGGTCATGAGACAGTATCCTTTCTGGTTGAAATGGCAAGCAACTGTTTTTTCTTTGTGTTCCTGTCTAATGTCTGTTTTGTGGGCATTGATTCTTTGGCGAAGTGTCTGAGACGTTTGTCCAATGTACATAGCAGACGGACACTTTCGGCACATGATAGCATAGATTATATTTCTGGATGCGCAGGAATATGTGTTCTTGATCTTATAACTCACTTGGTTAGGCCCAGTAATGGTGTCAGCAGAGTGAATATGTGGACAAAGCTGGCAACGGGGTTTGTTGCAAGGGAAAGTACCAGGGTTGGTATTAGTGTGGTATGTCCTGTGGTTGTTGGTAAGAATCATCTTGAGATTAGGTGGTTGTCTATAGGAGACTATGGGTCTGTCTCCCAGAGCTTCTTGGAGTTTAGTGTCCTGTTCCAGTATAGGCTGTAATTTATTGATAATGTGTTGGACGGGTTTAAGTTGGGAGATGTAGGTGATGACAGGTGGTGTTCTGTTGTTGGTTTTCTTGGGTCTGTCTTGTAGTAGATGGTTTCTAGGTATTCGTTTGGCTCTTTCAATTTGCTTTTTTATTTATCCCCCCTCTGTTCTGTAATGTGATTTGTCCTTTTCATATGTGTTCATTTTTTTTAATTGTATCCTTTGGTATATATGGTTGTGACTATTTTCTTCCACTATTTGATCGGAGGAAGTGGGTCTGGCCCATGAAAGTTCATCATCTAATAAACCATCTTGTTAGTCTTTAAAGTGCTGCATAGTCCTGTATTTTGTTTCAGCTACACCAGACTTACACGGCTACATTTCTATCACTTTTCTTCAGATAAGTCTGAACAAGCCCTTCCATCAGGAATTTTTATGCAGCAGCAGGATTTCTTCTGAGCCCATGCATAGAGCTGGGAGTGGCAATGCTCCACCTTGCAGTGGCTAGAAATCCTGCTAGTTCAGTAGGAAGGATGAGGTGCTCCCGCCTAGAGACATGAGCAGGGATGCTACTGTCAATGCGTTTCCCCTTTTATTGGAGCCACAGCTGTACTGTGCTGCTCTGATTGGCCATCCCAGGTGAGAAGAGGGGCTGTGTTCCTGTGATACATAGGCCCGAGCTAAGGGCACAGGATCCCAAATGATCTTGAAACAAGCATTAGCTATTTATTACTTTGTTGTCCTTTCTAGTGATCCCCTCCAGCCCATGCTCTCTGATCTGTGCTTAGCCATTCACACATCTATGCCTCTTCCTCCTTCAGTGGCACCATGTACACACAAACAGCTTTCTCCAAGCCACTTTGATTTGTGGGTGTTGCAATTAGGGTTGCCAGGTGTCCGGTATTCAGTCTGGTAAAAAAATTCAGAAAATACCAGACATGTGCAATATACAACTGTGTATTTTCTGGTTTTCCGGCTGGGCGCCTGATGGAAACCTGGCAGGAGTGGGGGGAATGGCTGGGAGGCAGGGCGCGATCGGCGCTGAAAGCCTCTGGTTGCATCTGACGTAGGAGTGACGCCTTGGGGAGGAGGAGAAGCCCTGTCCGTGCTCCAGAGCGCTGTTCAAGCGTGTTGTGGAGCTGTAGCCAGTTTGCTCATGCTTCGCCAGAACCGTGCACAGGACAGGTAGCACCCTGAGATCTGCATGTGCCCAGGTCAGTCCCGCTACCCTGCGGCCGAATCTCTCCCCCCACTCCCACTCCAGCCAGCCCCGCTCCCCGTGACCCTGCCCGACCAGCCCTGCTTTCTGCCAGCCGGTTCTCCTTCTCCCGATCTCCCCTTGTCAGCCCCACCTCCCTCCTAGCCAGTCCCTCCCCCCCCATCAAGTGTGTCCAGTATTTTTTCTGAAGCTGCCTGGTAACCCTAGTTGCAGTATTGCATGCACACCAACCGCCCCTATCTGCTTCCCACCACTGGCTCCAGCCTTGATTGAGCTCAGAGGCTCAGGGATAATGTCCTGTCACTATGAACAAGCCTTTGACAGTGGGGTGGAGACCCAGTGCTACTAGGGGTTGGCTCTTCAGCAGAGGGGTAACTCACCCTAAGAAGTAACAGCACTGGAACCACTGAATCTGCATGAGAAGGGGTGTACCTAACAATCCAGTCAAGCAGGAGGTGAGCAGAATGGCCCCTTAATACAGGCCACATATGTGTGTAGGGAGGGCATGTCTCTCACTCATCCCACATCTCTGCCTATGGTTCACTTGAGTCCGTTGAGATCCTCTGGGTGCCGTGAGTGAGCCCAGCTTGTCATTAGTGCCCTGCCTGGACAGAGGAGAGCAGGCTCCCCAGAAATGAAGCCGAATTCTCCCACACTGGCCCCATCCCCACCACAGATCGTCCATGCACATAATGAATTCTATGTGTGATTCATCATCTCCGTATTGGTGCACATAACAAAATTCATTCTGCACACGGACATAAAAAAATAAAGGGAACACTGGTCTGGGCATGAGTTCAGTATAGATGCTGGAGGTGATATGGCTCCCAGAGAGAATGCTCTGGTGACAAGGAAGCCCTTGGTGAAAAACACACAGGTCTTGCCGAGCCAGGCAGAAACCATGTGATTGATAACTTCTGGGAACTCAGAGTTAGGAAGCTAAAGGTGTGTCAAGAGCAAAGTCATACTATGCTCATGAGATTTCTTCACCAGAGAGACAGTGTTTCCAGTGGGCAGGGCACAAAATTTGGGACTCAGGACACCTTTGTCCTCTTCCTGGCTCTGCCCTCGATCTCTCCAGTGGAAGTCACGTCACCTCTCCTCGGCTCAGTGGCCCTGTCTGTAAGGCAGAGATAATGATGATGCCATGTTGCTGGCTGTCAGGGTTGTTCACAGTTCTGGCAGTGTTTGATGTTTCCTTTTACACCCCAGCTCCTGGAGAATCTCAACTTTCATTTATAAAACCAAGTAAGTTTCTCGCCCTAGGGTGGCAGATAAAAGCTTGAACATGTGACCTGCATACACCCCTGAGGCACAGCAGAGAGTGACTCAGCGAAGCTCTCAGTGGAAGCACACAGTAGAGCCAGGAACTGAACCCAGATCTCAAAGAAAAACAATAAAAAGCTCAGGCATTGTTGTTAGTATTTTTATTTTATCTCATGGCTTTTAAGCCAATCCCACTGTTTTGTGGTGACCCGTCTCTTAATTTTTGACCAGTCAAGGTTGGCAGTAGTGTGATACTGGCTTTCTTTTGAGAGCCACCAGCAAAAATACCACCTACCTTGATAGTCATTTGCTTTTCACAGTGTGTTTGTGGCTTTTGTTTATTTATTGTGTTTCCCTGGCACGGGAAGTGTGAATCCTGGTTGGTCAGTTTCACTTCCTGACTCTTGTTCCTTGAGCTGTCATGTTGGGGTTTCCAACTCTGCAGGAAAAGGGAGAAGGGTTGTTGTTTTTTTCCATTGGAACTGCAAAGCAAATTTGTGAAAAGAGGGAAATGTAGTTGTCTGTGTTTCTCTCTATACTTGAATATGTCTCTGCTGATTGTCAGATGATTCTTCTAAAGATTTAAGTACAGGTCGATGCAACTGGGGCTTTATGTCCACTGCACATGAAGATGTCAGTCTGGCTGGCTTGGGTAACAACAGGATGGTAGCTGCAGTGTTACAGGCTTCAGCACCAGGTAGCCACCCAAGTATAAGCCTGCTCGGGACCGTGGAGATGTTCTTGGGCAGCAAGCTTGCCCTGGAGTCCATGCCAATTGCTTTTGTTACCTATGATAGCTAGATGAAGCCTATGCTTGGAGTGGAGATGTACCCTCAGTGCCCCCTGTGACACCGCCCAGTGGGTGCCACTAGATGCAAGGTCTCTGGCCTTAGCTGAGATGGAAGATCTCGCTGCAGCAGGAGACATCGGGTTAATTGGAATGGAGGAAACGAGTGATGTTAAAGGCCCTTGCTTGCATTTCCCCAGGGTTCCACGGACGCTACAGCCCTGATGGTGTTGGGGCGGTGAGCCCGGTGAGCTCGCCCAGCGTATCCCACGAGAAAGGGGCAAAGGGGCTGCCAGACGTGGAGAAAGGGCACGGGGAGCACAACGTGAGGCAGAAACCACAAGGTGAGGAGCTGCCAGGTGAGGCTGATCTGACAGGGCAGGAGGCCTCATGCATAATCCCCAGCACTGCTCACACCCCAGTTGAAGGCGGACAAGAAGAACACATGAGGCTCTTTCCTCTTCCCCTTTGTGGGCGAAGGAGCCCTCCTCCACCCACACACAGCAGGCTGTGTCTGCACCAGGCTGCGTTCCCTGAAATCACATTGTGGGCAGTTCAGGGAGCAGAGGCTCGTGGTGACAGCTGAACTGAACGGAGGAGCTTCTGCTTTGCAAGGATCTAGCCGGAGGGAGACTCAGGAGATCTGGGTTCAGTTCCTGGCTCTACTGTGTGCTTCCACTGAGAGCTTCGCTGAGTCACTCTCTCGTCCCACTCTTCAGCCGCCCTTTTCATTTATGCTGTGAGCTCTTCAGGGTCAGGACTTTTGCTCACGTGGTATGTGTACAGCACCAAAGCCCCAAGAGAGTGTCCAGGCACTACCCATGCGAGCATTGCTGGTGCCTGTCAGGGACCAGTGTATGGTGACTGATAAGCCAGCAGGAAGAGCTGAGAGCAGAGAGCCAGGGTACTGGCTGGCTGTACTACTGGACAGAGAGTTCATTCCATTCAGGGCACTGGGAAGACAGACAGACAGACAGGCTGAGCGGGAGGAGGAAATGGTAGGGAAAGTGTGAGAGGCTTAGGAGGAGGATGGAATATACCGGTGAGTAGCTGAGAGCCCACCTGCCTGCCTAGGTATGTTTTGCTGGAGCTGGCACTAGGAATGTGAAAGGTTAACTGGTTAATCAGTAAGCATCACCCTGAACAGGTGATTTCTAGTGGTTCTGATTAACTGGTGGGGGCTGGAGCAGCTCCCCACCCATCATGGGCAGGGGCTGCTCCAGCCCCGCTGGGCCCACAAAGGGCAAAGGGTGCTCCAGCCCAGTTGGAGCAGCATGTGGCAAGGGGGAATGCTCCACTTGGTTAACAAGTTAAATATTACATTTAACTGATTAATCTGTTAAACAGGATTTTACATACCTAGCTGGCACTGGCGTTTGAAGGATAACTGTAGCACCTTGTAGACTTGTCAGTGGTGTAATTCTACAATTAACATAAGCACTTTCGAAAGCATTCCATAAAATTCACTCATTAATTACGCATGAGCAAGCACCTCAGTGACTAGCAAATATTAGCCCCATTTTACAGGTGGGAAAACTGACGCACAGAGCACTCCAATGCCTTGTTCAGATTCGCAGAGTTAGTCACTGGCAGAGTGGGGGATGGAGACCTGGTTTCTTGGCTCCCTGTTCCTTGCTGTAACCCCAAATTCCCTGGAGCATGACTTTTGGCTTCCTTAACCCCTGTCCTGCTGAGTGAGTAGCATAGTTCAAAGGAACTCTTTACTTGAGAGAGGAAGGACAGAACAGAGGATCTGCGCTGGGTGGGTGGATTTGCTGAGTGATTGCTATGACTGTTTTTTTCTTTTCACAGCCTCTCTGAAGCTCTCTGTGGCAGAAGCGGCTCACACGCAGCACCTGCGCCAGCTGCCCGAAGGCCAGCAATCCCCGTGCCAGCTGCTGCCGTCAGCCCACAATGCCAAAGGCCACCAGCAGCGGGTGGTCACACTGGCGCAGCACATCAGTGTAATTAGCCTCTCTTTCCGTCCGCCCAGCCAGGAATTATTCTGGGGCATCTCTGATGGGGTCAGCAAACAGCGTGCCTGGAGTGGAGTCAGGAGCCCCTGTGAGGGGGCAGGGGGAGGGGACAGTTTGCTTTGCTTTGCAGCAGCTCCTCTGGCCTTTTACTTCCAGAGGCAGCAGAGTGCTGCAAAGTGCTTCACCATGTCCTGACCATCCAGCATCCATAGATGGGGAGAAATAATTCTGAGTCAGCTGTGGAGGTGCTCTTCTGCCCATCCCCCACATTGCCCTTCCATGCAAGCTGCTGCCTGGTGAAGGTTTGCAGATGGAAGTGCTGACTCCAAGGGTTTCTTATTCTAGGAGGTTATTACACAAGACTATACGCGCCATCATCCTCAGCAGCTGAATTCCCACCTCCAGACTCCAATGTACTCCTTCCCTGGGGCCCCGTGCCCCGTGCTGGACCTGCGAAGGACGCCCAGTGAAGCATACATCCCACCACAGGAGCATGTGCTGGCCTCTAGAATCTCCCCCCAGAGCGAGACAGACAGGAGGTGAGTTCAGTGTCTGATCGGGGGGGAGGGCGTTAGCTAGGAGGTGCATTTCCCACCTTGTTCCAGCCCTCACTAAGAGTTACGGCTCATGCTTGGCCTCTGTGGCCATATCTGCACAATGGGGAAAGGATGCGTTTGTAAGGCCGGGGACACAGGCAAACGTCCTAGTGAAGAAGAGGCAAGTTTGTAGTTCTAATGCAGCTTAGCTGGTCATTGGGAGAGTAAGGCTCCACCTATCGGGTTAATGTCCACCCACTAATGCAGCCTGCTCCAGCTGCATGAGAATTTTAACGTGTTAGTGATCATGCTTTGAAAACATGTCGTCTTTCCTAGTGCAGACAAACAACCTAATCCTGGGCTTTCTCCAGAACTTGGCTTCTCTTAGGGCTTTTTCCCTGCAGGACCCATCCCTCCTCCTGCTGCAGAGACATACTCTGCTCCCCTGAGAGCCCAGAGTAGGCTCAGCAAGCCCACCTGCCAGCATGAGCAACCAGAAACAGCAGGTCTCTTACCCCAGCTCTTGGAATGATGGTATCTCAGCAGCAGAGCCTTGCATTCCCACTGAGGGGGATAGGCTCTGTCTCCTGTTGGTTTCAAGTGGGAACAGTATGCTTAGTACTAAAAACATAAAACTAAAGACCAAGGAGAGAATAACAGGAACAAAAAAATTCCCCAAAGAAAGCTCCTGTTAGTCTCTGTCCCTGGCGACTGGTGGAGTTTTGAGCCTTTGTGCTTTCTGGGCCACCTGCCATTTTAGCACTTTCAGAGACACAAGAGTGTCCAAACTGGGGCTAGAGACTGCCCCGATGTGTTAACACTGCAGCAGTAGAACATGCTTTCTGCAGAACCATTCCCTCCCAGGGCTAATTCTTTGTAGCCCCACAGCTTTGGTGCATTCTAAAGAAGTTTAGATGAGGTCCCGCTTACTGCAATGCAGGACATTGCCTCAGAGAGAGGATGTACTGACAGGACATTTGATCTGAGCCACAAAGTCACAGGTCTAGTTCCCCTGTTTCTTCATTGTAAATGTATTAGAGCCAGTTGCAGGGATTGCCCATGAGCTGCCTACAGGGGGTCTGCCTAAATTTAGTCTTCAACTCTAGGCGAATGGTTCAGAAACACACAAAGTGGCACTCTCTTAAACTTAAAAAACAAGTGGCCCTGTAGCACCTTAGAGTATGTCTACACTACAAAGTTAATTCAGACTAACGGACGTTAGTTCGAATTAACTTTGATAGGCGCTACACTAACGCTCCGCTAGTTCGAACTTAATTCAAACTAACGGAGTGCTTAGTTCAAACTAGGTAAACCTCATTTTACGAGAACTAAGCCTAGTTCAAACTTACTAGTTCGAATTAAGGGGTGTGTAGCCCCTTAATTCGAACTAGTGGGAGGCTAGCCCTCCCCAGGTTTCCCTGGTGGCCACTCTGGCCAACACCAGGGAAACTCTATTGCCCCTCTCCCGGCCCTGGACCCCTTAAAGGGGCACGGGCTGGCTACGGTGCCCGTGCCAGGTGCAAGCCTGCCAGCATCCAGCCAGCAGACCCTGCACCTGGCACAGCTCGAGCCAGCCACCCGATGCCCCCCAGCCCTCCCCCTCTTCCCGGGACCAGGCTGGCGGCTCCCGGGAGCTTGCCCAGGACTGCAAGAGGCGGGCACCCGCCTGGTCCAGTGCAGACATTGTGGATCTCGTCCACGACCTCCGCACTAGGCACAGGAAAGTGGCCGTCTAGGGCAGGAGAGCTGCCAGCCTGGCCACCCAGGAGCAGGTTTGCATGAAAATCAAGGTGGTCCACTGAGACCCCCGACCCTGAGCCCTGAGCTTACAATGGCCGTACTGGGTCAGACCAAAGGTCCATCTAGCCCAGTAGCCTGTCTGCCGACAGCAGCCAACCCTAAGAACCCTGGAGGGGATGGACCAAAGACAGTGACCAAGCCATTTGTCTCGTGCCATCCCTCTCCAGCCTTCCACAAACTTCGGGCAGGGACAGCACTCCTACCCCCTGGCTAATACCACTCCATGGACCCAACCTCCATGACTATCTCACTTCTCTTTAAACTCTGTTCTAGTTGTAGCCTTCACAGCCTCCTGCTGCAAGGAGTTCCACAGGTTAACTATTTGCTTTGTGAAGAACAACTTTCTGTTATTAGTTTGAAGCCTGCTACCATTCCTTTCCTTTGGTGTCCTCTAGTCCTTCTATTATGGGAACTAATGAAGAACTTTTCTGTATGCACCCTCTCCACCCCACTCGTGCTTTTATAGACCTCTATCATATCCCCCCTCCATCTCCTCTTTTCTAAGCTGAAAAGTCCCAGTCTCTTTAGCCTCTCTTCATATGGGACCTGTTCCAAACCCCTCATCATTGTAGTTGCCCTCCCCTCTCCCACCCTCTCTCTTCCCCTCTCCCACCTCCTTTTCCCAGTCTCCCCCAGTTTTGTTCAATAAAGACAGATTCTGTTTTTGAACACAATTGTCCTTTATTTTGTACATCAGGAAGGGGGACTAAGGAGGGGTAAGTGGAAGGAGGTGAGGGAGGAATGGGGTACGAGCCCCCGATGGAGAGGACTGGGCTGGCTCTGCGGGCTTCTGGGGGTGGAACCTTTCCTGCAGCCCCCCAATTGCCCCCTCTCCCCAGATGGCAGCCTGCGGCAAGTGCAACTGGGCTGATGGCCGAGTGCTTTGATGTGCCCAGTGTGGGTACTCCGGGCAATCCAAGCCAGGACTGCTTTGCAAGCGGGGCACCCCTGAGAACTGTCTGTCTGGGGTGGGGGTCAGGTCCCTTTAAGCACAGCCCTCGGCTAGCCTGAACCAGCAGCTCCACGCTCTAAGTCCTCCTCTGATGCCCTGCTGGCACTGCTTCCGGCCAGCCTTAACCCCGGTTCAGGGTCCGCTCTGTGTGGACATGCTAGTTCGAATTAGCAAAACGCTAATTCGAACTAGTTTTTTAGTCTGGATGCGTTAGTTCGAATTAGCGCTGTAGTGTAGACATACCTTTAGAGACTAACAATACATATCTATATAGCATATAGTTTTTGCTGTCTTTAAGGTGCTACAGGATCACTCGTTTTTTACGGTTTTTTAAGTTACAGACTTATACAACTACTCCTCTGAGTCTCTTAATAAAGGTGCATCTTAAGGATAATGTTAAAGGCTTGGGTGGTTGCTTTCCGCCATTCCCGTGACACTCTGGTTTGCAGAACAGTTTTAATCCCTCTTCTTCCCTTCCCTTGGAGCTGCTGTGCAGAGGTTAAGAGCACTGTAATGAAATAACAGCCTCTCACTGTGCCGTCCTCAGATCTCCTGAGCAAAACAAAGCAGCTGCTGGGAGTGCACCAGATGACTGCATTGAGCCTGTCTCACCACCAGAGAGTGTGGGAGAGTCAGAGCACGCAAGGAGCACCACCTACCCGATCTTGTACCGAGAGGGAGAACAGTCAGAGCAAAGGTAATCACAGGAGGCGAGGAATGTGGATTGTTCCTACCTGGCCAGGGGTTACAGCACAAAAGCAATACTCTGGGCTCTTCCTTGCCCTGAGGTTCTGCTCTGAGTCAGAGCTGGGCTGTCCTGGAGCACGGAAGTTTATAGTGATCTGCTGCCGTTCTGTGCTGCTTGCCCTTGAGTGCTCTGGGCCTGGCCTGCAATGGCTTGCTGAGCTGACTGCTGGCTTTCTTTGTTTGTATTACTGCTGGGGTTGGATGAGCCACCAAATAACAGGGGTGAAGGAATAACTTGCTTTGCAACCTCAGCATGAAGTCTTACCCTCTGACATCTCCTGGCTGGGGACACCTCTTTGCCTTTTGTCTGTGGCTCTCCAAGCACAATTTGTTAATTCTTCCCACCCCTCTGTGCAGTGTTTGATCCCTGCTGCAGAGGAACAGATTGAGGCTGAGTGACTCGCCCCAAGATCACATGCAGAGACAGCCCTCCAAGAGGAGAACCCAGGTGTCTTGATTCCCCCGTAGCTCGGGGCCAGCCTGTCTTGGCAGCTCAGAGCTCCCCTGCCTTTGTCCTGCAGCTCTGCCAGGATGCCTTACCATGTAATCTTTCTGCTCCAGTGTTCAACTGAGCAGGAACAATTCACTTCTGGCTAGAGGATTTCAAGGTAGAGATTTAAAGGGGTAACCGGAGTAGTCCCCACCTGCACTGCACCCTGCCTGGCCCAATCAGAAAAGGCCCCGCCTGCGGCACTCCCTGCCCAGCCCAGCTGGGCCAGCTGTGCTGCAGGCCATTTAATCAATTAAACATCCCGATTAAACTTTTAAATGGGATGTTACATCCCTATTGAAGATCCGGTGGAGATTTGGTTGGGGCCATTCAGTCTAGAGTAAGAAGAACTAGGCCAGAAGTCAGCCAAGTGATGTTTTGTGATCGGGGACCTCCAGGAAGAATTAGCCACACTCTATTTAGGGGCATTTGATCAATCTCAAAGTGAAGACAACCTGACTCATAAGTCTAAGCTAGAAACTGCATATGTCAGGGAGGCCTGGGGGCTGGTTCAAAGGATTGTGTGACTAATAGGATAGTGACTCAGCAGACAGAAGGGTGCTATGCAGCCATTTCTGATAACCTTTTGCTTTACAGAATGGGTTCCAAATCCCCAGGAAACACCACCCAACCCCCAGCCTTCTTCAGCAAACTGACAGAGAGCAACTCTGCCATGGTGAAATCCAAGAAGCAAGAGATCATCAAAAAGCTCGGCACGACCAACAGGAGCGAGACGGAGTATAGTAAGGCTTTCAGGCTGGGGCTTTCACATAGCAGCAGCCAGATGGGGTGGAATGGGATGAAAACCAAAGAGAGACGGCATTCCAGAGAAACCCTATTTATCAGATGGCTGCTGTCATGCCTGAAAGGGATGTGGCCTCACCTCCCAGACTTGAGCAGTCTGAAGCCAGGTTCTTCTACACACACACACCCCGCCCCTCTCTCTCGCGCGCACACACACTCCATGCTTTTATCCCCTCCATGCAGTGGCTTGTCATTACATACAGCTGGGAAAGCACCTCCAGGGCCTCTCCTGCATACAAGTGCCCAGATCATGCACTATGGCAGAGGGTGCATGCAGTGGCCAGGCATGTTGAGAGCTATCTCAGTGCAGTGTCTTCCCACTGCACAGATCTGTCAAAGAGAGGAACAGGGTGGGGAGAGCTGCCAATGGGGAGAAGAGAGACATGGGCAGATGTCTTAGGAGAGTCATGGGCCTGTAGTGTAAGTCAAACAAACCTCTCCGCTATAGCAAACCACATTGATAATGCAGCAGCGAGGCTGGGGTTCTGAGAGACCCCAAAGATGTCTCCCAGGAGCTGTGCCTGTCACTCCCACCCCACTCACCAGCACTAATGACCTTGAATAGAGGAGTCTTAAAAGCTGTTGATGTTTTCATGGCAGCCCAGCCAGCCTGAATTCTGCCTCCTGAGGTTGCATCTCTCAGAGAGCCACATTCAACCCACCACCAGTATTGGCACAACTCTGAAAAAACACCCAGCCGGCCTTGTATTCAAAATTCATCCCCGTCTTTCATTACCTGCTAATAGATAGGAGTGAAATTTAATTGAGCCCAGCATTATACAGTCAATACTAATTCAATGTGAATCCATCTGACAGCAGCTGCCTTGGATAAGAAGGACCGAGCTGTCTCGTCCTGTCGGTGCTGTTACCATGATCCAACCCATACTTTATGTCCCTTGGGGATGTGTGGCTGAACCAAGTGACCCTCCTCTCATTTCCTTATCAGAGGAAAATAGACAGAGATAGGAAACGCCTTTTGTTTGATGAGAACTGCTGTTATTCTAGGGAAAGTGAGACCCAAGTCAAACAGCTCAGCTAAGAGGAAAAATATTGTCATAGGATTTCCCGCTCACTGAGTGCATGAACTAAAGTCCTCTCTGGAAATGAGGGACTGGGCCTTTGGAAACACCATGAGAAAGCTCTGGGATTTTGTACCCCAGCTTAGCCTGCTGGAGGCCAGGCTCTCTGGAGAGTGGTATATGGGATGTCACTGGTGGGCATCCACATGGTTTTCTGGAGCCCTGCTGCATTAATGTTGGTATAGAACACTAGAACCGGAAAGGATCTTGAGGGATCATCAAGTCCAGTCCCCTGCCCTCGTGGCAGGACCAAGCACCATCTAGATCATCCCTGATAGATGTCTGTCTAACCTACTCTTATAAATTTCTCATGACAGAGATTCCACAATTCCCGTACACAATTTATTCCAGTGTTTAATCACCCAGACAGTTAAGAACTTTTTCCTAATGTCCAATCTAAACCTCCCTTGCTGCAGTTTAAACCTGCACCTGTGAGTCTCTATTTCTGCCTATGGCCCAGTTGGTAAGAGCAGTGTTCTCCCGTGCACTGCCACTGCTTGTGTATCAAACCATCTGGAAGAGCTTCATACAACACGGATGGTCTGGGCCCTTCTTGGAAAGTCTCTGACGCTGATTGGAATGCCCAGGGACTACTCATTATTTTGGAATTGAATTGCTTTAAAATCAGAGAGGATACATTCTAGTTCCTCATCCCACCCACCCACAACTCGAACGTGGCCTGAGATTTTGTCGTTGTGGCTAATGTAAGGTGGGTGGGGATGCCTCAAACTGTGTATCCCATGATCCTCTGTTAGGAAGGAAATGCTCCCTTAGGAGCTACCTGTTGTGCCTTGCAGTTCATGCTGAGGGACTTCTTTGTCTTCCTCCAGATGTTGGACAGCCTGGGACAGAGATCTTCAACATGCCAGCCATTACTGGACCAGGTAACAGTCCTGATATGTCTTTATTGTATGCCATGCTCTGCCATAGGCCATACAGAATCCACCGCCCGAGAAGAGGAAATTTGGTGGGTTCTGGTGTTGTTTGCTGTAATGAGATATGATCTATCCCTGGTGGGAAAGGTGGGAGGCTAGGGGAATAGGTGAATCCTGTTCTCCCGTTTTGAAAGCTGCTTTGTTTGGCTGCAGGCTACAACAGCCTCCTCCTTTCAAAGCCTCTTGGTCAGTGGAGAGCAAGATGCAGCTCAAGGGCTACACATGGCCCATCAGTTATCTACCTGTAGCCCTCCAGACAGTTTGTTTGCCATTGCTCACATTCAGTGTCAGCCATTACCGCTGGTTTCTGTCCATGATACTTTTTTCCTACCAGTGACACTAAAGGGACACTCACATAAAGCAAGAGCACGTGAAGTGAAGTGCATTCTCATTGCACACAACATGAACTGTGAGAGCCGTGTGCTCCCTCTGTAGCCAAAGTGGTGCTACAGTTCAATGCCTGCAAATTCTAGGTATGCAAGCACTTTAGCAAAACTACCCTACCCCAAGACAGCATCTTGGGTAGGACAATCCTGCAGCCCACTGAGAGGAAGGAGGTCACTCATGCAGCCCTCTCAGTAGCCTATGTTGCCCATCACTGCTCCACGTTGTCAGAATTTGAGGATACATAAATACTTACAAGCAGGGAGGGTTTTGGCCTAAGGCCAGTTGTGTGGGTTGGGAGGAGATCAGGTAATGCCAACAGGGAGGTGAGTGAAAGGAAACCATATCTTTAAATGGACTCTTCCTGGCAGAGGGCCATTATATAGGGCAGATTGCTGCCGTGAAGAGATGTGAGGTGACAGAGCCAATGTTCATGTAAGAGTGTGAGCTGGCAAATGGGAAGGCTAGATCTAGAACACAAGGGAGCGAGAACAATAGGCTTTAACTCCGCCACACATGATGGGCTGGATGCTGGAATCAGGGATGAGGTTCTCAGGTATCTGGTAGGAAGGAGATGCAACTCAATGATCATGCAGCTCCCATCCAGACTTTGGCCACTTAATTCAGGCCTTTGACAGAGGTATAATCCCCCCCCAAAATGCAGCAGAGGCTGCCCTCAGTTCCCAGCCAACTCCTTGTTTCATTTCCCCAGACGTATGTCTTGCTGGAAGCAGAAAGGCCCCACATGTCTAAGGTTGGGCCACGTGGTGTCCCAGGCTTTCTCCAGTGGACACAGATCAGGCACACTGGGTTATTAATACCTGTTTAAGGGACACATGCCGGACAAAGCAATGACTGGCTGAGCTCAGAAGGTGGGAGAGAGAGAGAAGACGGGCTCAGATGTTGGTTCTTTACAGACAAAAAAATTACTTTGAAATGAAGATGCTTCAGGCTTTAAAGCCTCGTTCAGTAACAATCCAGCTGCAAATGTTGTGATAAGTTAATGCTTGGTTAGTCTGGGCATTGCGCAAGCTGCTGTGCACTCCAGATGTAGAGACCATCCCTGCCCTGAAGAGCTTCCTGTCAAAATGACTGAAGCCTGATGGGAAAAGGGGGCTGGCTGCGGAGAGTCTTAAATGACAGGGGTGAGGATGGCAACTTGACAGAGAGAGTCTGGAAGATCAGGCTGTGGGGGCATTGTGGTACTGCAGAGCCTAGCACATAGTTCAGCAGTTGAGAGTTGTCTCTGCAGGGGTAGTTGGGAGTGGGTGGGGCTGGTCAGATCCATAGGTAGACAACAGTGCATCCATATCCAGAGTTACCATTTCTGACGATGGGCCAACAGAAATTTCCTTGCTGCCATGGGAACAGAGGTCCCCCGCTCCCCACTCCGTTACTGACACAGTTTTAGCAACGACGGTAGTTGCATTTGGCCTCTAGGAGCTCTCTTGCAGCCTGAGGCTGCTCTCAGAGAAGAGTGTGGGAATCTTTTCAGGCCCAGTGCCTTACTACAGTTCTTCCTACCTGCCCATGGGCATTCACCACTGAGTAACAATGAGCTCGTGTGCGTAAGAGACTTCTGCTCCCTTTCTGCAGGACAGGGGCTCTGGAAGTGGAGAGACTGTACTTCTGTAAGTGAGGCCTATGACTGGAGCCCTGTGGGGCTCCAAAGAGCCAAGCCCATGACTCTTAGCTCTGCATGTCTCTTTCACTCTCCATACAAGCTGCCAGGCCCCTGCTGCTCCTGCCCACTCCAACTCCACACAAGAAGGAGTCCGGGACAGTATCAGTGACCCTATCGCACTCCATAGCAACAGGGAGCCAAGCAGCCCTGGGCAGCGAGGACCCTCCCTCCCACATGAGCCTATAGCCAGCTCCTGTGGGAAGTAGGAGGGGTCCCACAATCTTCTTCCCTTGGGTTGAGGGGAGTCTGCGAATCTCAAATGATGGCCTGTCTTTCAAGAGTTGTCAGGCCACCCTAGGGCATAGGCTCAGGTTTCGGTTGCTGCCCCTGGCTTCTTCAGTAGCAGGCTTGCCTGCCCCAGTTCAGACTTGCGCCTCCTCAGATGTCAGAGGTTGGGGAACTGGGTTGCTCTCCACCTTTCATCTCCAGTGGCTTCTTTTTTCACCCAGCTATAAAATAATCTGTGGAGAGACCTGAAAGGAGGCCTGGTGGAGGGATTAGACATGGGAAGGGTCAGGAACAAGGTTCTTGTCCCATCTCTGCCACTGGCTTGCTGGGTGACTTTGGCTTCACCTCACAGGGCCTCGTTCTATGCAGAGGATCCTGCAAAGCCTGCTTCCCAGGGGGATGGGAGCTTCCTACCGGGAGCGCACCCTGAGCCTCTCCACTGAAGCACTGTCTATACAGGCATCACAGCATGCTTCATGAGTTAGACCAACCTAGTGTCTTATGTGCATTGGTGCTGTGTCTCACACCGAAACCTACAACAATGTGGCCCTCCTCACAGAGTCCCCCAATCTGAGAACATGGACTTCAGTGGCATTGCTACAGGGCTGGTCATTTTGTAGAAGGTCTAGAAATGGTTAAACTTCCCAGGGATGAAAAATGAGCTCTAGGATTCTGGCTGCACTGTCCCCAAAACCCACCGTTTGGGAGACCCTGCACAGTGGTGAAGCTGACTCATCTGACAGCCGGGCCAGCCCCTTTAGCTGTGACCTAGCAGCACTGTGGGGTTGCCGGTCCTTGTCCATGTCAGTAGGAGCTAGGGTGCAAGATGTGCTGCAGGGAAAAGCCTGTGGCTAAGGGTGGTAGTGCTGGAGCTGAGCAAAACAGAAGGGACAAACGTTGGGAGTGTTGGTGAGTTTGGGACACTCACCCCAGAGCGTATGTGTTGGGAGCTGCCCTTTTGCAGGGGGAGGAATGAACATGTGTGTGCCCCCACTGCTAAGGAGACGTGCAAGCTATAAGGAGGGTCTGTGTGACTGCAATTTTCCCCTGATGCAGGAGAATTGCTAGGGGCTAGAAGAGGGGGCTGCAGGCACCAAAGTGTGGATTGAGGGAACATGGCCTTTTATTTTCATGCCTGTATTTTGACTCTTTAAGTTTTTGCCCTTGCTCATTTCCTGTAACCAATGCGCTGGGAATGACAGTCCCATGGCTGAGCGAGTGCCCTACCGTCCCCGTGCGGCGCTGCACTATAACTGCATGGCTTCTGATGACTCACAAGTACTCAGACACACCACTGTGTTTCTGCATCCTGTTTCCTCGTGACATTTGAGTTGTAGCGGTGCGTGTGTGCGCCCCAGGGGTGCAGGAGTTGGGACTGCAACAGATGTTGCAGGGGGCTGAGAAGGAATTAAACAGCACGGGGAAAGATTCTCTTCTCTTGGCCTCCCCTTGCTTCTCTCCCTCACAGCCAGTAGAGATTAGCCCCACAGGAGAGCTAAGACAATTCCTCAGCAAGTTATTGCTGGGCTGCGTGCCCACAAGGCACTGCCAGCTGCAGGATGTGTGCCCCGCAGCCTGCCACACCATTGTGGGGCCTCCATCCAATTTTTTTTTTTAAATCTCTCCCATGCCTCAGACCTTTCTTCACTCAGCAAGTAGTTTTATACTCCCCTTTGCTCCCCCAGCCCTGCCATGCCCTGGGGCGGGGCGGGGGGACGGAGTGCACTGCAGAGCTTTAAAACAATATGACCAATTTTGTTGCTTTGCAAGAATGTGCTGACTGTTTGTTTCTTCCCTTCTCCCTTGTCTCCTTTCTCCCTCCTCCCCCATCTTTCTTCTTATTTGGTTCCTCTCCCACCCCTCACCTCTCCTTCCCCTTCCTCATCTCCCAGGGCTAATCAATTGTAGAAGCCAGGCGGTTCAAGACAATTCCAGTACCAACATGGGGTTGGAGGCAATAATTAGGAAGGCCCTAATGGGTAAATATGACGAGCAGTGGGAAGAGCGCTCGCCTCTCAGTGCCAATGCTTTTAACTCTCTGAATGCCAGCACAGGTGTGCCCGCTGCTATGCCCATAACCGCTGCTGACGGACGGAATGACGACATGCGCGCCTTGCCAGGTCTGCAGCCCTTTCCGCCTTTGCTGTGTTGTTTGTCCTTCTTTGTATCCTCTTCAGTCTGTGTGTGTCCTCCGAGCTTTGTGAATTTGCTGATTAATCCCAGAATCTCTGACGTTAACGTCCAAAAGGCGCTGTTGCTTTTCCTCTAAAACACTGACTGGCTTCTTTTCATCTCCTTTTTCTCTTACGATGTAAAAAGTTTATTTAGAAAGGCATGGCCGAGAAGTGTGCATTTAAAACAAGCGCCAAACCTGAGCAAGGTGCCTGATTCAGCAAGGCCTGTACGCATCCCTGCAGATGCCGGGGGCATCAGGGAAAGCCCTTGATTGAAATCCCACTCAGAAGTGCTTTGCTGAATCAGGGCCTGAGGTCACATTGCCCCACAAGAGCTCCCCACCCAGTGAGAGATCCAAGCTCCTTAGTAGAAAAGTGCTCCCTGAACAAACACAGTCCTTTAAAATGTGCGCACCCCAGGGCAGGAATCAGGGAAGGGAATATTGTGGGCACTGGGGGCAGAGAAGCGCAAAGTTTTCCATTCCCCTACAGCCCAGGTGTCCCTAGCTCTGGGGCAGGGCTGTGTGTGGCCCCTAAGGCCTAGGGAAATGACCTTATTCAGTGGCAGCAGGGTGAGCAGGGAGAGCGCCCAACAAGTGAAGCCCTAGGGAGGATCAGCCTTCACCCACTCTTGGCCAGGTTGATGGTTGGCTCCAAGCATTTCTTTAGTTTTAGTTTTGCCTGCCCACCAGTCAGCCACTGCAAAGGCCTGGTGATGTCTATCACTGCTCTGGCAGACCGCCGGGCTCACTAGTGGAGCAGTGCAAATGGCAGCCCCACAGCGGCCAGGGCTGGTTCGCTTCCCATGGGATGGAGGGATGCAGCGTTGGAGGCATCGGGAAGGGGAGGGAAGCTTTAAGGTAGCTGAGAATTCCGAAACATGGGCAGGGGCAGAGTCAGCCATTCCCCCACATAGCAATTGCTTTGCCATCCACACGGGTTATTAACCACTGAGTTACATCTTGTCCCCAGCTAGCAGGGGATGTGGCAGGGTCGAAGAGCCCTGCTGCTTCTCCTTCACCAGCATTGTGCCCGCTGGGAGGAATTCACCAGAATGGACCTTTAATACAGGTTTTTTGGGGGGGCTAGGGCAAAATCTGAAAGCGAGCTCCCCACCCCACCCTTTCAAAAGCCATTGCCTTGGAGATGAAGGGGCTCAGAGTTGGGAGACTGGGAGAGCAAAGCCACCCATACTCACCCCACAGCAGCAACTCCTGTCCTGCAGGGCTGGGCCCGGCTCCTCGCTTCAGGCCTTGCAGCCTGGTGCACAGGTTCACAGCACCACTCAGCTTTGGCCCTTCTGTCCCTCCATCAGGATAGGGATGGCCAGGCGAGGGTTGAGTGAGTGGGGTTGCAAACCCCTGGCCCAGGTCATAATGTCACTCAGCATCTATGGGTGGAGGGCAGCCCTGCATTGTCTGTAGAGAGGAAGGAGGTACATGTGGGTGCCTGTTCCTTCTCACACCCAATAGGACAGGCACTGAGTCCCAGAAGACCCCAAGCACTGGGTTTTAGGTGTTCCATGAGGTTCTCCCAGACCCTTGCCGGAAGGCAGACAGATACCTTTCACCAGCCCACCCTCTCCTGGGGTCAGACCCTTCAGCTCATCCAAGAATGCCGCCCTTGTGCTGGACACAAGCTGCTGCAGCTTGCTTCATGGTGCTAGTTGAGTTCATCAAGGCCATGGAGTTGCAGGGAGGGTAAATCAGGGAAGTGTTTGGTCCTCTGAGCCGTTCCATTGCAGCAGCCTTGTTCCAGCAGAGGGCCGTGAAGTCACTGAGCTTGTTAGCAAAGGGCAGGTAGGAGTTTGCTGGTAGAGCACCCTGAATACAGACACACTCTTTGCTTCCTGTAGCTCTGGTGGCCCCCGTAGAATGTCCAAGAGGCGTAAATTAAGCTCCTTGTGATATCAGGGACTCAACCAGAGACACCTTAAAGGGGCGAGACATTGTCGAGGTCTGAGCACCCACCCTTTGAAAATCAGGCCACTTTAAGGCATCTCTAGTTGGGCCCCCAAAATCATGAGTCGCCTTTGCAGCCTTGGCCATGTGGCGCGTGTCCGTTGGAAAAGCAGGGTGCTTCTCTTGCAGGAGGAGGGGGGAAGCCAAAGATTGCTGCCAGACCCAATAGCCGCAAGGCTAAGTCTCCAGCGCCGGGCCTGTCCTCTGGAGAGAGGCCACCATCTGTTTCTTCTGTTCATTCAGAGGGGGACTGTAACAGGAGGACACCGCTAACCAATCGAGTTTGGGAGGACAGGCCTTCATCTGCAGGTATTACCACTCTGCCTCCTACGGGGCTTCAGATTCACAGTCTGCTGGGAGGGGCTGAGGGCAGATATTGCCTCCAGATACCCCAGTGTGCATCAGCTGTTTCAACTCAGCAGGGAAGTTACTGCTGCTTATACCCAGGGAGACCCCTGGGACTGAGACGCTAGAACAGAGAGTGGGATGACCACAAAAGCAAAGTGACCAATAGCACTAGCCATGCATCTAGAGCCTGTACCAGGGCCTAAAAACATCTAGGCTACAGAGGTAGCAGGCAAGCTTCCTCACACAGCTCTGCCAATGCATTTCACTCCTGATGTGGAGGCCCCATCTACCAGCCCACCCCTGGGCCACCCCCCACTGCCCTGTCCTGTCAACACCCTTTGCCATCCCTGATCTGCAGCACCCCCAGCTATTCCTGCCTTGAGCCCCACATGGCTGTGCCGGTTCATCATCCTCCTGACTCACAGGTGCTGTGGCCCTTCCAGTCCTGGGCCACTGTTCAACAGAGCCTGCCAGTAGTGCTGCATGGCCAGCGGGCACTCAGACAAGGCCATGATATTGATGTGGAGAAGGGGATGGGCTGGTGAGTGAATTTCCCATCCTGGGCTGCCCCTTGGACCCTGCTGAGTGTCTTCTTTCATTCCGCCCTGATACAGGTTCCACACCATTTCCATACAACCCACTGACAATGAGGCTTCCAACCGGCGTGGTGACGGCCCCGCCCCCAGCGTCCATTCCACAAGGGAACTCCGCCAGCCAGCACCACGCCTGGGAAGAGGAGCCCAAGCCCCTGCTCTGCTCCCAGTATGAAACGCTGTCAGACAGCGAATGAACGAACGAGAGAGCAGGAGCAGAGCAGACAAACCGGTCAGCTGGCCAGGGTGAACACCAACCACAACAGTCCACGGTGCTGTCAGCAAAGAAGCTAGAGCAGCACTTTTCCAATCGGTTGATTTCTCACATCAGGAAATTTCTGAATCCTCTTCAGTCCAAAGCCTTAAGACAGCCAGATGGAACCCAGCCTAATTCTCTTTCCAGCACTGGTGTCCTCACACTTGAGCTGCAGTCTGTGTACAGCTGATGGGGGGGAGGAGGGCACCACCTGATTAATCACCACTCACTGAATCTCAGGTGTTTACTCAGGGGAGGCCAGCTGGTGCTCTGGTTCCGGTTCTCCCCTTAGATTTGGTGAGGGTGAGGAAACCCACGTTGGGAGGAGTGTGAGCGTGCTTGGGTGCATGTGCGTATACTACATGTGTGTGTCCGTGCATATGCACACATAGAGCATGTATTCTCTGCCTGCACACCCATGTTGCCTGCTATCGAGTACTTGAAATAGGATTAGACTGCCCTTCCCCAGCTTCCAGGTTATTCCATGTGCTTATTAGCACATGGGCTGCACCACTGAATTATAAAGTCAAAAAGGCCCCATTTTGTTCATCTTTGGCAGCTCGGGATGTTTTTTCTTACAGGCATCCACACCCAGCAGCGCCATGAAAGATCAGACCCCAGAAACAAACAAAAATTGGGTTGGGGGGAATAAGAAGAAAACTAAGGATCTATTTTTTAAAAAGTCCTGCGACAGAAACCCTCGGTTTATATTGTAATCAAAAGAAATTTCCCATTTTGTGGTGCATTAATCTGCAGATGAAAGGGACTCTATTGCTTTAAGTGCATTGTTTCCTGAATGGTGAGAAAAAAGCAATTGTAAATGATGTATTGGTCTACAGGGTATATTTTTGATACCTTCAGTGAATTATGTCAAGATGTTTGACGTGAGGAAGGACTTAAAACAGTATTACGTGCTGCTTTCAGTCTCGGCTCCTGGAAAAGAGGTTCTGTTATTGTGTGCAAGATTTGACAAGTTTGTCCATTGTATGGAAATGTAAAAAAGGTCTCGTTGATCCATCGCAGTTGTCTGTACGTCGGTAGAATGTATTAACTTAGTTTAAAAAAAATGTTGCCACAACTGCAGGGCCTCTTCTTTATTACATATACTGCTTTTAAGCCAAGAGGGATTTTCTTTTCCTTACAGAGGTTTACTCTCCAGCATGGAGCTCTCAAGGGAGCCTTTCAGACGACCTTGTCAATGTTTTTTGTTTGCAGTGGGAGGGGATTCATGAGAAACTTAAAAACATTTGTATTGTGTTTTTTTCTGATGCACACAAAGGCTTTGCTTCGTATTATTTTTCATTCTGTGATGTTGGATCATATCTGCAGTTACATGGTTCAAGAACAAAATATTAGACCTTTGTTTTCCTTCACGTTGCTTTCTCGCTGTGGAGTTGGGGTTGGGGGGGGGGGGGAGGGAGAAAGGATACAGTAAATGCTTTGCATTCTTCAAGCTAAAGAAAGACCACGAGGACATACAGACTTTCTGCTTCTCCCACTGCCTGTTGGAATAGACAGCTGCTGTGTAACTGAATCTCTCTGATTGCCTAGGAATATATCACTATCAACGTTTTTGGGTTTTTTTACACTGTCCCGAGAGTGATTCTCATTTTAGAACATCAGAAACACTGTGTGTGGTGGCTGATTGTTTCAGAGAGTGGGGTTGGGCTTTTTTTTTTTTTAACTATGTCAGGTTTTTAATGTTGAGTGACATTTGCATCTTTCCTGCTGCACTTTTTTGTTTTTTCAACACACAAAATAAGCGTTTCTTCCCTAGATGTTGCTGCAGGTGTGGCACAGCTCAGAAACAACACCTGATGGTTTGGATATAATGCATTATGAAGAAGTTGTAGATTCTACTGAGTTAAAATTCAGATTCACCCCATCTTTCCTCCTTCTAGAGACCTCTTTTATTAAAAAAAACATTAGGCTGAATGGTCTAGCACTGGTAGTAATAGCATGGCCAACTGCAGTCTCTTGCCAAAAATGTTTGCATTTTTTCAATGAGAAATGGACATGCTTTTCACTCAAATGTGTGCCAGAAATCCATCCCATTTTTTATTTGCACAGGAAAAGAAAAAAGGTGATTTGTCACAAAAAATATTCCCCATTTTCAGCCAGCTCTGCTTTTGGACCTTTCACTGTAGCATTTTTCTGTTTGCATAAAGAATCTAAGCTTTGTCAGCCACCATTAGATTAAGCTGCAGCTCTACCTGGCCACAGGTGACAGCAGGAGGAAATAAACCCAGGTGCCTGTGCTAATGGACAGAGAAAGTGGATTTCAAACATCTGAGGCGCTGAATCGTCTGGTCTTTGCCTCACTTAGACAAAGGGGCTTAGACCCCAGCAGAGCGAGCTGGAGGTGTGTGCTGACATTTCCCGTATATCATGGTGAATCTGGCTGTACGATGCCAAAGAAAGGGGCATTCTGCTTGGAAAACAGAGACAAGCTGGGAGGAGGGGTTGGGGTTCTCGTTCTGCATGGGCTGGTCCCAGAAGGCAGCCATTGCAACCTGTCAGAGATCAGTGAAGCACTGAAGAATTTAGGCTGGAAGTTTCCAAGAGAGCATAATGGAGTTAGGCACCCAGCAGTCAATGGCCTTCAGTGGAAGCTTGGGATCCTTAACCCCTTTAAGCTTTGCAAATCCTGTGGCCTAAGTAGCTTGGTTTTGCTGACAGCCCCCAGGCCAGATGTGCTGAGATAGTTTACCCTGTGCCATGCAAATCGTAATCACAATCATCCGGCTACAGAGGTTCTGCTTCCTCCCTTTCCATCCCTCTGCCCCATTCATCCTCCGCAAGACCTCGTCCTAGATTCCCCAAGTCCAAGGGCCATCCACGTGCGTGGTTTTGGTTAGACACTTGGGCATCCTCCACCCACGGAGAAAAGGAAACCACTAGTTAACATACAAAGAGTCATACACGTGATCACGCTGCTGTCTGATGACACCTCAGTGATACATGGCAACCCCAGGCTGGGTGAATATCACTGTGCTGTAGAAAGTCCTGTTAGGTCAGAACCAGAAAAGGGGTGAGGGGTGGGGAATATCTAACAGGGAGGGAAGAGCCGTGGAAATCCTTTCGGTGTCATGGGCAGCCCCTCAGCTGCCCCCTGGCTTATTTTCTATCGAAGGGAGTGTGTCAGGCAAAGGATGGGGGTGGGGTTCTACTTGTGGCTGCTGTTTCCTTCCAGACTTTAGGACCTGATGTTGGGGACCTTGGGAGCAGAGTCAAAGCCTAAACTTTGTGGTAAGTCTTGATTCCTTGCTCTCTCTTCTTCCTGGCACTTGCTGTGTGCCAGATGAGTGGAGCCGCAGCTTTGCCACCCCATGTGTCCCTGTCGAAGAGGGCAGCTCACTCTGTTTAACAAGGACAGGCCTGGGATAACTGAACACAGAGAGCCTCCAAAACCACTCGGCAACAGTGTCCTAAAGCCAAGTGTCTTTCACATGCCTGAGACCGTTAGTCCATTTGGGTTCTGTAAAGCAGCACGCATCTTGGATGGATGGATGGATGGATGGGCAGACGTCATCCCAAGGCTTCTGTAGAGCCAGTTTTGCTAGGGGTGTGTGGAAATGGGGACCTGTTCACTAGGCACATGCACTTGCTGGAAGGAGTGATAACTGGTGCCCTGGGTGAGCTAACCCGCTCCCTAGAAATTGGGTTGGGTCTGTTGCTGTCAAGAGCTTCAAGCCTGTAGTTTTATTCTCTTCAGGCTCAAAGAATTTCCTCTGTGAAGTACTGGGAGCCATGAAATCCCCTAGCTGCAGTACCTCTGCTCTGCTCTGCCGTGATATGGGGGCACCAGCTTTAGGGAACGAGCATAGCCCATTGCTCTACTGAACCTGTCCACAGGTGCCGAGTGGGGCATGGTTCCTGCAGTCTGGCGTGAGGAGAGAACTCTGCCTTATTTGTTCCACGACGCAGGCAGCTGAAATCAGGGCTCTCCAGTAGCCTGACAGGCATTGCTACTTTCCTGTACCAAGCAATCTGACAGCTCTTTTATCAGCGACAAACAACTGTACTGGGAACTCACCCTGGCTTCCTCATAGGGTCAAATGCTGAAAGAAACCGTTGCTAGTAAGATACTATTCTGTCTACAGTACTAGAAATGCCTCCGTGTACCCACAGATCCTTACCCTCACCCCACTTTGGAATGCAGACAGGCAGTGCCCAGAGCTCACCAATAGCCCTTGCAGGATAGTGAGTAGGTGAAGGCAACAGGATCTATAAAAGCTCCTGATCTCAGATTTATAGCTTCCTGGTTGGGCTAGTCTGATTTATTCTGGCTCCTGGTTTGTCTAGACACCTGCATGGTAGATACTGAATGACTTTCATGGGGAAAAAATACCCCCTCAAACTCACACACCATCAGCCCCCATATGGATCCATGTCCCGTCTGTGTCCCCAGAAAACACCCCTGGGCAAACCCCAAACTGTGTTGCCAGAAATAACAAAGCCTCCAATAGCCCACTGTGCCTAGAACTCTCTGTGCCCTTGATGTGAGGGATCCGGCCTCACTGAGTCTGATGATAGCACCACACCAAGCTGGCAAGGGGGTGAGTTGGTAAAAGTTCATACACTTGGATTCCTGACATCCTAGCCCAAGATTCTCAGAGATACTTAGCCACTGGTTTCAATGAGGAAGTTAGGTGCCTACATCTTTTTGAGTATCTGGGTCATAGAGCCTAGCCCCTAAAGTGATGTTTTCCTTTAGTAGGCAAGAAGTAATTCCTGAAGTAAGTGGCAAAACTTGCCGTGAATTCCCTAGGGCAAGATCATGTCCTGTATTATTTCACAGATGCCATTAGGCATAGATACACTAGTTTAATAGTACTGCGTAGAGCCTCATACATCCTAAGGACTGCTGGGGCAGATTTACAACTAAACCTACCGTGCCCTGGCAAGCACGCCCGCGCCCGCCCCCCCCCCCCAACGACATGAGGCCCCCAGTGCTGACAGTCCAGCAATGGGTCCAGAACCCCCTCTCTCCCCACCAGGGGGTGTCTGCTCTGCAGAGGGCCAGTCCCCCTGCAGAGAGGGCTGTGGGGGGAGGGCAGGAGAGCAGGGAGGCTCATGTGAAAGATGCAGCCTCAGGAGAACCATCAGGAGGCAGCAAGCAACACGAACACGGGTTGGAAGGCTTCAGAGGAGCACGGGAAAGCTGCACAGCCGGCTGGAGAAAAGTGGTACTTTGAAGTGGCAAAGCGCCACTTCTCTCCGGCCACCGGCTGTGTGGCTGCCCAGTGCACCTCCGGCACCTTCCAGACCATGTTCATGCTGCTGGCTGCCTCCTGGTGAGTGGCAGTTGCCCACAGGATGGGGAGGGGTGGCTAGCTATGGCTGCCTATGGTGGTACGGCTGGGGAGGCGGCAGGGGGACAGAGAGTCTGCAAGCTGCACAACTGACTGGAAAAAGCTGCATTTTGAAGCAGAAAAGCGACACTTCTCTCTAGCAGCTGGCTATGAGGTGTACAGCTAGTTAGATAGGAAGCCTAATCCGAACTAGCTAGTTCGTGCCGCGTGTAGCCGCGGGCACGGAGTCCGAACTAGCCGGCATTTAAAAATGGCGCCGGCCGGCTTTATGCAAATGAAGCCCGGGAAATTCAAATCCCGGGCTTCATTTGCAACTCCGTATGACTACATTACCCCCTAGTTCGAACTAGGGGGGGTAGTGTAGACATACCCTCAGTCATTTTTAATCTGACTAAAAATTAGTCAGTTTTTTAGCAATCATGAAGCAATACTATGAGTCTGGGAGTCAAAAATGCAAAAACAAAACAAAAAACCAAAAAAACCACAATGAAGGCGAAGCAAAAAGAAAGTTTGTCTTCTGATTTTAAAAACCCTGAAGTATTGAATCAAGAATATTCATCAAAAAGTTGGATGAGGAAACATCTCAATTATCTGATCATTTGCTGAGTTGTGGGGATACCACAACATCTGCAAAAGTTGAACAAGTGAACTCTGAAGTGGCAATGCGACTACAAAACATTGGTAATTTTGTCACAATAAAAGAAGTAACCTACCCTTAAAGGCACTGCATTATGGCCAAAATCTATTTAATTGGATAGGCTAGAATATTTCTTCGTATATAAACCGAAAGACTAGGTAATATGGGAAATTTGGAAAAAGAGTATAAGGTTGGATGGCACAAGCAATTTAGAGGTCTTTGTGAGTCCCATTTTCTGAGGATGAAGAAAAATGGGACCATAGAAATGAGAAATTGGTTGATTTGTTTCAGAAATCACCAAGGCAGTCTACTGTTATGTTTGCAAATTATTCCCTGACCAGAGTAAAGGAAAACAAACATTTGTCAATGAGCATTCTAATTGGAGAAATGTTGCAAGAGATATTGCTGATCGTGAAAATTCCAAAACTCATATTAATGCTAAGTGCAAGTTTCTTTAAAGATGTAAATTATCCAGAAGAATTGATTCTGCATTATCAGCTCAGTGTGAGAAGGAATGGTCTTATTGGAGGCAAGTGCTGAGACATGTGGTTGCCATTGTGAAACTGCTGTCTTCTTTGGGACTACCTCTAAGAGGACATGATGAGTCATCAGTGTCAAATTGAAAAGGTCATTTTTACCCTGCCTTTTCATATGGTTTGTGAAAAAAGTTAGACAAAAAAAAAAGGTACCTCAATTTATTTTAATTTATGTCTTATTTCTTATAATATTGGATGAGGATGAATAAAAAATAATGAAACATGGAAGGGGCAGAAAGAGTGAATGCTCTTTTTCTTGGCTGGGTTCTCGGGGGGGGGGGGGCAGGCAAAAATGAAGCTGACCACAAGGCCCCACTAACTTTAAATCTGTAAGCATGCCAGCCTGCCTCTATCCATTGCTACATGTGACGGTGAAAGGCTCTGGTGCGGGAGACAATGGTGAAGAGTTCTGGCAGCAAGGAGCTGCTGGAGCCTTTCTGTGAGGCAAGGGAGGATTCCAGCAGTAGGATGTGGCGTGGCTAAAAATAGCAGTGTGAAGATGGCAGAGGTGCTGCTTGGGCCTGTGCAGAGCTGTGTCAGGGAGGTACTCATAAGATTCAGGCTTTGCCTAGACAGTTCCTCGCTGTCTACAGTGCCATAAGAAGTGTGCTGTATAGATCTGCCTTCTGAGACAGCTGAGTTGGAATCCTGCATACATATGTAACGGGGCTTTCATTATCCCACAAGGCATATTGCTGCCTCCTGCCAGGGAGCTATAACTCCAAGGAGCTCTGTGCATGAGTGATAAGCAGTGTTCTCTCTAAGCTGGGCACTCAGGTGGCTACCCAGCAGAGAGTCTGATGTTGCCCAGCTGATTAGCTGCCCACAACCAGCAGTATGTGTTCCTACCTGTGGTGCACATCTGCACATCATGGTGCACATAACAAAATTTTTCCTGCACATAGATGGAAAAAATTAGAGGGTACATTGGTAATAAATAGGAATGTTAAAATGCAGATAATTAAGGAACTGTGTAACCGCTGCAAATTTTGTAACCATGAACGTTGTTAATCAATGAGCCCAGGCTCATCGGTTAACCATGTGCATGGTTGCATTTTCACATCCTAGTGCAATTTACCAGACAGTTATGCAAGGCACCAGTAGAGACAGGAGGATTGGGCACTGTGGTGATTCATTCTGCCTGAAGGTGTCACTTTTGCAGAAGGCTCTGGGTCTTGCACTTGTTTGTGTAAAATAGCACTGTGAGGAGTCCAACTTGCACTCCTCTCTGGACCTCATGTCTGTTCTTGGGAACTCAGAGCTACATGCTGAGTGTGAAAATCCTCCCCCTAGAAACTCCTCATTGACCCTCAGAGCAAAACTTGGCACCTTAATCTGGGGCTGCCCAAGGTTTGAAAACTGGACTCCTTGCACGTGGCTATACCAGGTCAACAGCACAATGGCTCCTTTGTATTGGGGTCCATTGGATTGCCCAGTACTTGCTTTCTGCCTCTTGGAGTCTCCAGCCTTGGGGGTCTGTGTGTGTTGGCCAGATAGAGATGATGGACTAGTCGCTCTGAAATAGCTGTGGTTGCTCAAAGAAGCCAATAGGACACGTGTTCCAGATGGATCCTCTGGGTCGGGGAGGAAAAAGGTTTGGGAATCAGCACTCACCGCAACATCTAATAATTTTCTCTGTGGAACCTCCCTCCTCCCCCCAAGATCCTTGCCCAGAATTAAATCTGCTATTTTAAGCCCTTCATAGATCAGGTTGGCAGACAGGTGCCTGTTCCCAGGGTGGCCCACAAGGTGGCAGTATCTGCCTAACCAAACATCCTTCTGTCTGTAGACTGTGGCCACCTCCTGGCCCAGGCCTGGGCTGTTCATTTCTCCCTGGCAGCGGACATAGTGCCAAAAGAGTCGCTCTCCCATCCCCTGAGTGCTGGGGAGACCCTCGCATGCCTGGGCTTTTCCTTAGAAAGGATGAAAGCAAACAAGCACAACTGCCCCTTCATTTCTTGCCTCAAACCGAGTCAGGGTTGGAAAGGCACCTGTGTGTTCTCGTGGCCAGAGTGCAAACCTGGTGATATGGGTGGGGGGTGTCTAAAAGCCATAGCTGCTGGAGTCCTGTGACAAAGGGAGACACACTACTTCTTTTGAGGAATCCAAAGGTTTCCTGAGGTCTCTTCTAGCTCTATGATTCTGTGTTTCTATGAAAGGTTATCATGGAAAAGACCTGAAAATGAGACACCCAAAGGCTCAAAATCTGGGGGGCAAATAAAAAAGACCCTGACCCCAAGTCAGTTACTAGACACTTTGGGTTTTCACCACTAGAAGTTGGCAATACCAGGTTCTCTCCTGCACTTTGCAGCGAGGCGGAAGTATGGGCTGCTGGGCCTGTGACGGACTGGGCCGTGTCTGGGCACAGCTGAGGGCGTCTGTTATGGCGAATTGCTCAACTTTGGGGCTCCTTACAGTCCCCAGACTGGTGAACTCTCCAAACAGGCCACAAACCAGTCCCACAGAGCGCTTCAGCAGCATGCCTGAAGCCTCACGAGCAAAACCCTTCTGACACATCCCAGCAATATCCATGCCCAAGATGGCCCCGGGCCTCATACACCAGTGTGGGGTCTTAGAACCCAATCTGACCTACCCGAACAAGTTCTGTCCGGTTCCAAGAAACCAGCCACAGATCCCTGGTCAATTTACCCTCTGGATCTTACCCACAAATCATGCTGAGCCAATCCTTTAGACTCTATCCTCTAAAGGTTTATTACCACAAGAAAGAAAAGCAGGAGAGTAAGGTTGCTAAAGAATCATACATTACATGCATCGAATCGACTCTCCCAGTTCTCGATGCAGCCTCTAGCAGAGATGTTACAGCTGCTGGCTTAAGAGTCCTTGTTGCACATCCTAGAATCAGGATGGGTTCACAGTTCTTTCCGGCTCTTCAATCCCTGCCTTGCTGCCTCTGGGATGAAGTGCAGAGCTGAGAACCAAGATGGAGTCTACCACATGGCCTATTTATCCCTCCTTCCTGGTCTCTTCTTGGCTATAGCAGGTCCCATGGCCCATGGCCTATCCCTGTGTTCCCTGCTGTTAGCCCTTAGGTATGAGTCACCACTGTTGAGGTGTGTCCTTGGCCTATAGAGGGCTATTGTTCCAGAGCTTTGCTTGTTAGCATGTCCACAGGCTGAGCTGCTTTGCCCATAGTTCAACCACATATAGAGAAACATTTGGTATCCACACAAAATACATGCTTATAACTTCACATACCGACATGATACAATCACATGAATAGCATATATGGAATCAGAAGAAAGTAGACTTCTACTGGACACCTCACATGGCCCCCTTTGCGCCACTTTTGGGGCAAACACTCCCCCATGGGTACAGCAGTGATCTGGCTGCTCCCCTCAAAATCCAGTAACGTGACAGGGCCGTTAAATCAGGCAGCTGAATTAGACTTCCCATGGCCCAAGTTGAACAGCTATGGGATTTCTGCCTGTCTTCTGCCCACAACACATGACCAGATCCTGAGGAAAAGGGGCCGCTATCTTGGGGCAGGTTTGCAGCAGGTGCCTGTCATCAACCCCAGCCCCTTTAAACATCAGAATTTACCCCAAGTCCCAACCTTGCTGAATGAGACCCTTGCACTGCTGAGCCCTAGGAAACTTGCTGGGACATGGTGATAACATGGTAGACCCGTGCTCTAGAGAGCACAGGTGGGCAATAATTTTTGGTGGGAGGCCACTCCAAGCTTTTGGACAGTGGTCAAGGGTTGCATTTTTCTGTGGAGGAGGTTGCAAGGTCTAGGGTGGGGGTTCGGTGCAGAAGGGCTCGTGGAGTAAAGGACTGGGGTACAGGAGATGGGGGGAGGTGCGAGTGGGAATTTGCATGAAGGAGGGGGTTGTGATCTGGGTGAGTGGATTGGGGTATAGGGTCGGGGGGGTTGGGTGCAGGAGAGGATTCTGGCCTGGAGGAAGGGCTCTAGGAGGAGGTGCAGGGCCTGGGAGAAAGTTGTGACCTGGGGCAGGCAGATGCAGAGGGTTTGGATGGTGACCAAGGGGAGGGAGTTGGGATGCAGGAGGGGTTGGGGTGCCAGAGGCAGGCTCTAACTGGGAGATGCTTACCCAAGCCAGCAGCCCGGCAGCACCCCCAAGGCAGGCTGGGCTCCCTGCCTGCTGCAGTCCCATGTCATTTTAAACTGCAGGCTTGTTCCCTCCATGTGGCTCTCAGCTCCAGGAAGGGAAAGAGGCTTGTGCTGCTCCCCTGCCCCAGGCCAATCTTTCAGCTCCTATTGGCTGGTTGTTGCCATCCAATAGGAGCTGAGGTTTAGGCTGGGGGCAGGGAGATCACAGGAAGCCTCCCCCTCCCTGCAGAGCAGAGAGCTGCGCAGACTGCGCTTTAAACTGCGGTAGCTGCACGCCTGAAAGTCCGGGCAGGATGGTCCGCAGGCCAGATCCAGTGGCTTGGCAGGCTGGCTCTGTCCACTGGCTCATATTTTGCCCAGCCCTGCTCTACTGTTTACTATTGAAGCATCTGCCCAGGACTGAATGCATGCTAGGGATGAAGGAAGCCTGTATGGTCCATCTGGCTGCATCCTCCAACTCCCTGGTAACATATTAAAAATGAGACAAGAGGAAACCACAAGGCAACGGGAGATGACCGAGCTGAGCAGCCATCAGGGGAGCAATCAGGGTTAATCTGCCATCTCCTTCCAGTTAATTTGGACTGTCAGTTCTAAAACTCACCGCACATTCACTATCATAGGTTTTTTGGGTTTTTTTTTATTTGAACTCTCTACTTCCTGCAAGTCAATAAAACTCAAATGACCCCTCATTTTTATTGGCAAAGCTAGCAAATGGCAGGAAACAGCAGGCCGCAAAGTGCATAGGACCAGGAATTCTTCCCCCCACTCTCATCCCCTTACCTTCCTTGGGCAGTAGACTGTTTTTACTGGATCATTGGAAGGGAAAGCAAAACTCTTTGAACCCTCCTGAAATCTCCTTGTGAAGTTCTTTTACTACTTTATTTGGGCTGTGAAAGAGCTGAAAGATTTCCCTGACCCATCCAAATGCTGACAGTCTCTTAGCTTGAGACACACGTCAGCCCTTTCAGGGCCTGGATTTTGAATGGCTGCAAAGGCAGAATGGCGTTGTTGAGTGCCAGCTTCCAGAGCCCTAGAGATGGAAACCTTTGAAGGGCAGGTCACTACTACTCTAGCAGGTGGGGTTTATTAGGAGATCCATGCACTCTGTTTGTTCCCCCTCAACAGCCCATGAGGTTGGGGTTCAGACTTGCTTCCCGGTGTGCATTGGCTATCCTGGTTGTGTCACCTGACTAGGAGTTGGGCAGGAGCATTAGCAGTGAAATGGGTATCTCTCCCCGTTCCTGCACCTGCCTTTCAACCTTAGGGTTGCCAGGTGTCTGGTTTTTGCCGGGACTGTCCAGTGTTTGTGGCCCCTTTCTGGTAAAAAAAACAACAGAAAATACCGGTTCCCTGCTTTTTTGTTGTTGTTGTTCAACCAATTTTTTTCTTGGCATGTTCAGGATTTTTTGTGAAAGTATCTGGCAATCCTACTCAACCCTGCCATGAGGAGAGCAGGGTTGGCCCAGGCACCTTGAGTTGTTCCATCCCAAAGACAGTGAAGCTCTCAGAACAGTCTTGTGCGGGGATGGGTGAGCCCTGAGGCAGCCCCCTTGAACCTCTTTGTGATAGTGGGAAACTGGAGTGGTACAGAGCACCTTGGGACCCCCTTCAGCTGAGCTCTGGCCATGAGGATCACCCTGCATGTGTGCAGCCCATGGGTTCAGAGCTGGAGGTGACTGCAAATCCCTCACCAGATGCCACCGCACTTCATGGACCTGGTCTGACCCAGTGTAAGGGGGCATCTGATGACTGTGAGTGTGCTTCTCCTGTCTAGTTCTGGGAAAGTCATTCTTGCGGCACCAGCCCTTACCCCCGCTGCTTGCTCTCCATTTGCTCTGGTGTGGTCTCTCTTCTGGGAGTGTGTCCCTGTGGCCAGGCAGCCTTGGGTCCACCACTTCCACCAAGGGCCTTCTCTGGATGCCGCTCAGCCCTGACTCAGGGCCACGGAAGCCGTGGCTGGCAGGGAAGCCTGGGCCCACCCGCGACGCTGGGTTCTGGCCCAACGCCCCAGTAGTCAGCAATCCAGGTTGGTTCAGGCCCTGTCCCTGTAGCCATATCTCTGGGCTCCTTCCAACTCGGCGGCTTGCTCTCTCCTTGTATGTTTCTGGGTTTCCCACAGGATCCTGCTCTGTTCCTTGTGGCAGGATGGGATCCCAGGGCATACTCTACTCCTGGATGCTGCCCTTGTCCCTGAACCCCTGCCTCCTTCCCCTATAGCTCCCTTCTGCTTTCAGCCTCCCTGCTTTTTAGCTAGTTGGGCTTCATCTTCAGTTAACCCTCCTCCCTCCCCCACAACTGATCTCTCAGGCCCTTGTTAACACTCTCAGGGCTTCTGTGGTCTGGGCTCCCCGGCACTACCAGAAATATATGCATTGTAGCCCCATTGATAACCCCTCAGTAATGGGACTCCAACACCTGACATCTTCCAGCACTTTCCTCACTGTGACACTGACCACAGCTAACATCAGCAGAAGGGTGTAAACACCAGAGCTGGCATGTCTGGGGCACTCAGCACTGCAGCTCGGAGACCCAGCCCACCCCTGATGACTGACAGATGGGTGATCGCCCATCTGTGCGCCGATGCATGCTCGGTCATGGGCTCAGCACACGCTTTTGGAGTGAAGATGATGGAGGAGGGAGCGTGTGGGAAATGTTTGAATTAGCTCAGGGCTGCTCAACAATTAATCCTGCTCCTCATGCGGAAAGACCTGGGACAAACCAGAGCAAAGAGTCTAGAAGGCCATGGCAAAGGAGAACGCATGTAGGCAGAGTTCAAGGAGGGGTTCATTTACAAAGTCCCAGTGACAGATAGGGAGCCCATGTGTCCCTGTAGCATTGGAGCCAAATGGTTAAAATGTGTTTAAGTGAACACTCGGAACTTGACACATGAAAGGGACAATCCTTTGTTTTGTGCTGGGGAGCCCTCTGGTACCCTTCCTGACGGGATACGCAGGGGAGTTAACAGGAATCAGGTCTGTTTTCCCTCATGGCATTGTTCCTGGGTGGGATACCACTTTCTGACCTGGGCTGTGTAAGAAGAACAGTTGCATAGAATTAAACCTTAGGCCTGGGGTCACCATATGGCTCTAAGTATCAGGGGCCATTGGGTGCCCTCTGCTTCTGTCTCATCATCTGTCTTACCCCATCTGTGGCTTCCCATCATTGTGGTTTTCGGGTACCAGTGTTGGAGGTATCTAGGCAATACTGGCTGTAGAAATGTCCAATATCTCAACATCTTGTCTAGACAGCTACTGGTGCTTACCTATGGGGCTATTTATGGATTAATTTATGACATTTCTGCAACCCCTACTTCCATAGTATCTAAGCACTCTTCTGATTTGTACAAGTCCTAGGTGCATAAGACACAAGGGATACATCTGCAGTCAAGTTTGGTTTTAAGCTCTTAGAGCCCAATAAAATTGAGTCATGAAGACCTATTGGAATGCCCTTTCTGAAGGTGACTAGTGTAAGCCAGTAAATATTACTGACTGAAGCAGAGCTGTTTGGCTTGTCAGGGATCTGGATGGTAGCGGTCATGCCCAGTGTTTAGAGCAGGAGTCAATGGTCAGGAGTCGGACCCCAGGGCCAGAACTGATATCAGATATCAGAATCATAGCTAAAACCATAGCTAAAAAACAGGAATAGGAGCCAAGGGTGAGAACTGGGTTGTTACCTGTCCCTGGACCAGCCAAGGAAATAACTTAAACAAAGGGTGAGCTACAGCAGCACTGGAGCTCATGTTTTAATACAGATTCTTAAGGGTAAGGTGATACACACCTACACATTGCATTCATACTGGCAGCTGAAGGTAGGCTGCAGGTGCGGTATAGATGACTTTCCATTTCACAGTAGGCTGGAGCTGGCCAGGTGTCAACTTCCCTCAGATTGACACCAGGCTACGGTTATCCCTGATGTCCCTTGGATCCACGGGAGGGCTACTGCCTCTAACTAATCCCAGGTTTCACAAGCTGTTACATCCCTTCCAAGGGAAGATGATTTCCTAGCTGCTCGTCAGTTAATTTATCTACTTTGCAGGGTCTTTGTTTGCCTTGAAAGGTTCCAGATCCTAAACTGCCTTTGATTGGATATTTCCCATTCATACTTCACACTCATTCCGCAGATTACATACATATTCATAAGCATACATTAAGCAATATGGTTTCCAGGCACTGTCTGACCTCATGGCCTTAGGTAACAAGAAACCTAACTTAAACTGTATTGCTTGATATACTAAAGAAGACTTAATGAAAATAGGATGGTCTAACATAACAAAGGCATAATAAAGAACTTACCATGAATGGTAAGTAAGAGAGTCAGGGTCATGGAAAAGGTGAAAGCAGAGGGCTATGTTCAGCCAGCTAGATGCCAAAGGGGGTGGATCACAGCCGACTAATTACATGGAGTGAGGTGAGACTGGAGCAAGGCTGGTGCCACTTCCGGAGCAGGGCTGCACCAAGGTGGGAGCAAGAATGGAAACAAGCAGGTGCAGGAGCTTTGGATGCTGCAGGCCTGTGCTCTGAGCAGCCTCTGAACTGCTACTTCTGGGTGTAAAAGCCAGTCTGATGGTTCTTCCAACCAACCAGGTGGCACACCTAATCAGGCAGCCTGCTACATTCATTGCTGTGTCAGAAGACTGATTATTCCTAGCTTCCGGACACAGCTTTACCAGTGGCCAGAGTTAAATAGGGGCATGCCGACAATGACCCTAATCAGTAACTCCTGCTCTAGATGCAGAGGCAGACTTCAAGCTCTGAATCCAAATGGCACAATGTAATAACAGCAACTGTGAGGCTGCAGCCATGAGGAGTTGAAAATAAAAGGGGACAAAAGCAGCTGGGTTTGGAAACTCCTTGGTAACAAAGGAAAAGGCTAAAAATCTGGAACTGTTATGTTTTGCCTTGGCTGAAGAGTTCTTGGGGGGTAAAAGGTCATAAGGGATGGGAGATAGGGCCTACAGATCCCATGTTGGTCTGGCAATGCTGAACTGTTGCAGTTGGGAATGTTTCTCTGTTTGGAAAGCACTGAATTGAGAGGAAGACATGTGCAAGAGCTTGCCCAAAGGAAAGGGAATAAGGAAAGAGGAGCATGAAAGAGCACTCTGGTGCATATTCAGTCTTCATTGCTCTTTCTGCAAGGTGGAAAATTGGGGCCCTTAATACAGTGATGTAAATTCCCTTTTTTAAGCCAAAAGCTGCAGGCTGGGGATGTATAGCACAGCATAAAGGGGACTGTTTGTGGTATCCGGCAGTGAAGGAAAGAACAAGAGTGCCAAAGGGTGACTATTGCCTGAGAGGAGACCTAACCTGCCTTGCTGCTAGCAGATGCCATAGGAACACAGGAATTGCCATTCCAGATCCGAAGAAGGCTCCATCTGGCCCACTATCTGGCCTCCAACTGTGGCTACTGTGAACAAACATTCCCTGTATACTGTACTTAGAAATCCTCAGCAACGGGTGTTGGTGGCAGGCACTCAGGCCTAGAGTGACCCCTTGTGGAGCCATGGTTACATGTCTGCCTCAGTCTTCCCGACTGAGCTTTCAGCAAGGGCACTCAGGTTTATATGCAGTGAGCAAAACCCTTCAGGGCTCTGATTATTTAATCTGCCCCCAAATGTGTTATGTGAACAAGCCCTCTCCTGCTGTAAGGACCAAGGCTTCTCCGCCTGCAGCTCTGCCGTCTCTCCCTGAGTCAGCACAGACCTCCCGGATTCCTTGCCTGCAGAGCTTTGTCCTCTCTCCTCCCGGGCCTGCTCTCTCTGTGCTGCAGGGCCTGTTCCTCTCTCCCGGGGCTGGCTCTCCAGGGAGCCAGTGGAAGTAGCTTCCTGCCCTGCTCCCCTGAGGAGCATTCTCCCCAGGAGATTTCGCTCTGTCTGGGCTCCTACCAGAGCCACCCTCCCCTCTAGCCCTTTTCTCTAGCTACTTATCCCATTAAGAAGCCACAGGAGTACCTGTGTTGGCTCATTCACCTCACCTGGGAAGCAGTGATTATGAGATGGTAGATTTCAGGATCCTAACCAAGGGTATATCTACACTACAAAGTTAGTTCGAACTAACAGACGTTAGTTCGAACTAACTTTGATAGGCGCTACACTAGCGCTCCGTTAGTTCGAACTTAATTCCAACTAACGGAGCGCTTAGTTCGAACTAGGTAAACCTCATTTTACGAGGATTAAGCCTAGTTCGAACTAGCTAGTTCGAATTAAGGGCTGTGTAGCCCCTTAATTCGAACTAGTGGGAGGCTAAGGCTTCCCAGGTTTCCCTGGTGGCCACTCTGGCCAACACCAGGGAAACTCTATTGCCCCCCTCCCGGCCCTTAAAGGGCCACAGGCTGGCTACACAGTTTGTGCCAGTTGCAAGGCTGCCAGCACCCAGCCAGCAGACCCTGCACCTGCCACAGGATGAGCCAGCCACCCGAGGGCTCCCAGCCCTCCACTGCTCCCCAGGACCAGCCTGGCGGCTCCCAGGAGCCTGCCCGGGGGCGCAAAAGGCGGGCGCCCGCTTGGTCAAGTGTGGAGATCGTGGACCTCATCGAGGTTTGGGGGGAAGCCTCCAATGTCCATGATCTCCGCACTAGCCACAGGAACGCAGCCGTCTATGGACGCATGGCTGCCAGCCTGGCCGCCAGGGGCCACCAGCACAGCCGGGAGCAGGTCCGCTGCAAGGTCAAAGACCTGCGGCAGTCCTATTCTCGGGCCTGCCAGCCAAGGGCCGACCCAGAGGCCTGCCCCCACTTCCACGCCCTGGACCGCCTCCTGGGGGCTCATGCCGTCCCTGCCCCCCGGGACGTGATTGACCCCGGGGCAGAGGGACCGCTCCAGGAAACGGAGGAGGAGGAGGAGGGCTCTGAGAGCCAGGAGCCTGCCGCCAGCCTGCCCGGGACCCGGGTCCTCCGAGGCACCCCACAGAGCCGCTCGCCTGTGTCGTCTGAGGCCGGGGAGGCGTCCACCTGTGAGTACCATCGTATTCCCCTTATGTGTACGGGGGCCTGGGGCAAGAGGGAGCCCCGGGACCGTGCGCCTGGGCCTTGCCCACCACGGAGCAGCAGCTGGGGATCCTACAGGGGCCCTAGCCTTGCAGAGGGGAGCTGGGTTTCACACACCTGGGCCCCTGGGGTAATTGACCGCTGGTCTTGTTGCACCACAGCTGCAGCACCTGGGCCTGCAGGGTGCACCACCCCGCCTGCAGCAGCTGCCCGTGCCCAGGCAAGCAGGAGAGCCAGGAACAAGGAGGAGTATCAGCGGCGGCACCTCTGGTTCATGGACCACCAGCTCCGCACCCAGGACCACTGGGTCCAGGAGGACCTGAGGCTGCGCCGGAGGAGTCTGGAGGCCCTAGAGGAGCAGGGCCGTACCCTGCGAGGCCACCTCCAGAGCCTGCTCGACCGCTTCCCATTTCCTCCTCCCCCTGCTCCCCCTGCTCCTCCTGCTCCCCCTCCTGCTCCCCCTCCTGCTCCCGCTCCTGCTTCCGCTCCTGCTTCCTCCACACCCCCTGTCCCTCCTGCCCCCCCCCCACAACCATTTCCCACCGACGCCCCCGGACCCGCTGTGTGGCGAGACGGGAGAGGCAGCCGGACTCCCACCCCTGAGCTTTCCTTTCCCTTCCTCCCTTCCCTCCCCTCCCCTCCCCTTCCAGCTCCCTCGTCCCAGGTTTCCCCCTCCCCTCTCCCACCCTCATTCCTCCCTTCCACCACCCAGTTCTGTGAAATAAACAGACGTTTTTGTTTGAAAAACAGGTGTCTTTATTTGACAGTAGGTAGGGAGGGGAAAGGGGAAGGGGGGGGGTAGGGTGGAAGAAGGCCCCAGTGGGGCATGCAGGGAGAGGCCAGTCCTCCTCCTCCTCCACCTGGAAGCTCTCCCGCAGGGCTTCCCGGATCCGGACGGTCCCCCACTGGGCTTCCCGGACGGCGGCGGTGCGGGGCTGACCGTAGTGTCCAGCCATGCGGTCAGCCTCAGCCATCCAGGCTGGCAGGAAAGCCTCCCCCTTCCGCTCATACAAATTGTGGAGCACACAACATGCCGCTACCATGGGAGGGATGTTGTGCTCGGCCAGGTCCAGACGGGTGAGGAGGCATCGAAAGCGGGCTTTCAGTCGCCCGAAGGCCCCCTCCACCACGATGCGGGCCCTGCTCAGCCTGTTATTGAAGGCCTGGCGGGAGGGATTGAGGTGCCCCGTGTAGGGCTTCATGAGCCACGGCTGCAGTGGGTAGGCGGCATCCCCCACCAGGCAGACGGGCATGTCCACATCCCCGACCCTGATGTGGCGGTCGGGGAAGAAGGTCCCGTCCTGCAGCCGCTGGCACATGGAGGATTCCGGTACACCCGTGCGTCGTGTGCTTTGCCGGACCAGCCCACATTTATGTCCGTGAACTGTCCCCGGTGGTCACACACGGCCTGCAGGATGACGGAGAAGTACCCCTTGCAGTTCACGTACCGGGACGCCTGGTGTTCCGGGGCACGGATGGGGATGTGCGTCCCGTCGATGGCCCCCCCGCAGTTGGGGAAGCCGAGGGCGCCGAATCCCCGGATGACGGCGTCCAGGTCGGCGAGGCGGACCACCCTGCGGAGCAGCACCCGGTTGATGGCCTTGACCACCTGCGGAGAGAGACACAGCAAAGCGCCAATCAGTGGGGCGCCCGGGTGGCTGGGAGCGTGCGTGCCCTGGCAGTGCCCCACGCCCCACTCCCGGAAGCAACCCCCCTGGCGGCGTGTAGTACGGCCGGGACAGCCCGACCCCTCCGGTGCGGGGTGCCTTCGCCTCCTCCCGCCCCCCCCTTTGTCCCTGGGGCGGCCCATCCCCTCCTCGCAGCCCCCCTCCCGCCCGGCTCGGTGGCCGACGAGCACCGTACCTGCATGAGCACTGCTCCGACAGTGGATCTCCCCACGCCGAACTGGTTCCTGACGGATCGGTAGCTGTCCGGCGTGGAGAGCTTCCAGAGGGCGATGGCCACCCGCTTCTGGAGGGGGATGGCGGGCCTCATGCGAGTGTCCCTTCTTTGCAGGGCAGGGGCGAGCCACTCGCAGAGCTCCAGGAAGGTGTCCCTCCTCATCCTAAAGTTCTGGGTCCACTGTCGGTCGTCCCAGCACTCCAGGACGATGCGGTCCCACCAGTCGCTGCTGGTGTCCAGACGCCAGATGCGGCGGGGCACGCCGGTGCCGGGGCGCCGCCGCGGCTCCTCCACGGCCCCCAGGGCGGCCAGGCGGAGAGGCAGGGGGCTGACGTTCCCCAGGTGGTGCCAGGCAGCCTCGAGCCATTGCTGGCAGGCTTGCAGCAGCAAGTCCAGAAAGTGCACCAGAAGGTGCAGGGCGAGCCGTGGCTCCATGTTGCCACCTGCGGCGGTCCCCCCCGAAGGGAAGCACCGACACAGACGGGCACAGAGACCGACGCTTTGCTGTCCCTCGGCGAGGTTGGCAAGCAAGCAGGAAAAGCTGAGAACCGGCTGTCCAGGGGGGGTCCCTTTAAGCACGAGCCTCAGATAGCCTCAGACAGCAGCCACACAAAGCAACTGCTGACCTGATGCCCTGCCAGAACTGGTTTCAGCTGCCCTTAAATGCCCCCCTGCGTCCAATCAGTGTGGACGCGCTAGTTCGAACTAGCAAAACGCTAGTTCGAACTAGTTTTTAGTTCTAGATGCGCTAGTTCGAACTAGCTTAGTTCGAATTAACTAATTCGAACTAAGTTAGTTCGAACTAGCGCTGTAGTGTAGACGTACCCCTGGGGATTACAGTGGATGAGAAGCTGAATATGAGTCAACAGTGTGCCCTTGTAGCCAAGAAGGCTAATGGCATATTAGGGTGCATTAGGAGAAGCATTGCCAGCAGATCCAGTAAAGAGATTTGGCTGTGGTGAGGCCACATCTAGAATATTGTGGCCAGTTCTGGACAGGATCCAGCAGAGGGCAACCAAAATGATTAGGGGTCTGGACCACGTGACCTATAAGGAGAGACTGAGGGATTTGGGTTTGTTTAGACTGCAGAAGAGAAGAGTGAGGGGGGATTTGATAGCAGCCTTCAACTTCCCGAAGGGAGGTTCCAAATAGGATGGAGAGAGGCTGTTCACAGTAGTGATGGATGGCACAGTGAAGCACTGCAATGGGTTACCTAGGCAGATGGTGGAATCTCCATCCCAAGAGGTTTTTAAGTCACGGCTTGACAAAGCCCTGGCTGGGTTGATTTAGTTGGGATTGGTCCTCCTCTGGGCAGGGGGCTGGACTTGCTGACTTCCTGAGGTCTCTTCCAACCCTAGAATTCTATGATTCTAAAGCTTGTCCTAGGGACCCGTCAGGGCCGGATTTACAATGAAACATACTGTGCCCTGGCACGGGGTCCCCAAAGACATGGGGCCCCCAGGACGGGGCAGTCCAGCAATGGGTCCAGCACTCCCTCCCATACTGAGCAGGTAGTATCTGCTCTGCAGGGGGACAGTCGCCCTGCAGAGAGGGCTATGGGGGGAGGGCAGGAGAGCAGGGAGGCTCATGTGAAGGATGCAGTGTCAGGAGAGCCATCAGGAGGCAGCAAGCAGCATGAACACGGGTTGGAAGGCTTCAGAGGAGCACAGAAAAGCTGCAGAGCTGGCTGGAGAAAAGCAGCACTTTGAAGTGGTAAAGTGTCGCTTCTCTCCGGACACCGGCTGTGTGGCTGCCCAGTGCACCTCCAGCATCTTCCAGACCATGTTCATGCTGCTGGCTGCCTCCTGGTAAGTGGCTCCTGCCCATGGGGTACTCAGATACAGCAGCGGATTTAGGGCAGAGCGAGCAGGGCGGCTGCCCCAGGCCCCGCGCTTCCCGAGGCCCCACGCATGCGCCATGGTACCACGGCGCATGTGCCGTGTCAAAGGGGGGCCCCGCGGCACTGCCCGGGGCCCCGTGGCACTCTCATCTGCCCCTGCTCAGAGAGGTAGCCGACGGAACTGTGCCCCCCTCACCGTCAGGCGGAACATATGTGGGTCTCTGCCCACTTCTCCAGGCCAGCAAGCGCAGAACCCCTTGGGTGCCTGAAGCTGTCCCCCAAGGCCATGGAAATCTTCATATCTTCTCTGTCAGTCTTCTCCAGCCCCACCATGACAGTTCTCCTCTTGCACTGGGCCCCCAGCTCCTTCCCTTCCATCCAAGGCTCCACCCTTCTGGGGGCCCAGATCTGCCCCCCAATAACTTGCTGAGGGGCCCTTCCTGAACCCTAAGTTCCTGAACCTGTGGCCCACACCCAGATCTGGACCTATGCCTAGGAGACACAGGGGCTGGCTTTCAGCACCCCACTATTAAAAACATTCTGGTGCCACTGGCGTTAAACCTAATTGGGGAATAGGTGGTCCAGACCATGGCCAACCCAGGCCAACCCATAGCTATACCCTGCTCTTTCAGACATTTTTAATCTGCCTTAAAATCAAGGTCAGTTTTTTTTAGCAATAACAAAGTGATACTATGAGTCTGGCAGTCTAAAGTTGGAAGACAAAAGCAATTTAGAGGTCTTCATCTTGTGAGGAGGAAGAAAAATGAGAAATTGGTTGATTTTTTTCAGAAATCACCAAGGCAGTCTACTGTTATGTTTGCAAATTATTCCCTGACCAGAGTAAAGGAAAACAAACATTTGTCAATGAGCATTCTAATTGGAGAAATGTTGCAAGAGATATTGCTGATCGTGAAAATTCCAAAACTCATATTAATGCTAAGTGCAAGTTTCTTTAAAGATGTAAATTATCCAGAAGAATTGATTCTGCATTATCGGCTCAGTTTGAGAAGGAATGGTCTTATTGGAGGCAAGTGCTGAGACATGGGCTACATCTAGACTGCAGCGCTTTTCCAGGATACTGAAGATATCCCGGAAAAGCAATGCCACATCCAAGGAACACACCTGCTTTTCTGAAAAAAATGTTGGAAAAGTGTACGCGTTCTTTCGCCATTCCTGTAAACCTTGTTTTACGAGGATGAAGGGATGGCTCGAAAGAGCAGGTTTTTCTAAAATTTTGTGCTCTTTTTCTTGGCTGGACCCCCAAAATGAAGCTGAGCACAGGGCCCCACTAACTTTAAATCTACCACTGACCCCTGTGGCACATGTACCCTGGGATCAGATTCCCAGTGCTCAACACCCAGTGCAGGCCCCACGCCCACTGATGGAGTTGGGAGAGACAGGGAACAGTTGTCCCCGGACTCCCACCCACTGGGCCCTTTAAATCCCTGTTGGAGCACCATAGCAGGCGGCTCTATGGGCTGGAGGTGGGGAGTGGCATGGCATGCTCCAGTCCTACCCCTTCTGGGAGTATGCAGCTGCACCCCTCCACCTTGCCCAGGAGCCTGCGCAGGCTGTTGATACCCCTCGCAGGCACCCTGGGACTGACCCCTGAAGTCACCATGTGATGGCAGCCAGCTCTTGCTGTTCAGAGCACCACATGACACCTTTCCTAGAGCAGGTGAGGTAGTTTCTCTAGGTCTGTGGCCATCCACCTTTTCCCTTGCTGCTCCCACATCCCCACATCGCACTAGGGTTGCCAACCCTCCAGGAATGGCTGATCAATCTTCCAGTAACAAGTAAAAGTATATCCTGGAGATTTTAGTAGGGTTTTTAAAGAAAACGCCATTGTCATGCTGGGAAAAAATAATCTCCCAGAATCGCTTCAGTCAGAGTTGGCAACGCTGCATGGCGCTCTCCAAACTCGTGCTGTATGTGAGACACCAGAGGATTTCTCTGGGTGGAGCAATTTAATGGCATGTTTGGGGAGCTCCCCAGGGAGGCGGCTTTGGGTTTTGGTTGGCCCTTTGAGGCTATTTGTACTACAACTTTGGCCACTTCCCTTCATGCCAACGTGCCTCTCCCTACAGGAGCGTACAGCACTTAGATAAGCAATGTGCAGGCCTTGGGGATAGGGTTGCCAGGTGCCAGGTATTCACCCGGACAGTCCGGTATTTTCACCTCCTGTCCAGTAAAAAAATTCAGAGAATATCAGACACCTGAGATGTCTGGTATTTTCTGAATTTTTCCCCGGCCAGTATGCAAAAATGCCGGGCACCTGGCAACCCTACAAACACTCAGCACCCAGCCTCCCACCCTCCCCGAGCCCCCCTCAGGCCCCAGCCCCCATGCTTACCTGGTTCCCTGAGGCACCAAATGTATGCTGGCCAAAAGACCTAGGGGAAGCAATGCTTTCCTCTGGGTCTTAGTGCTCAACCTCTCCCCTGCACTCACTCTTAAAGGGCACATGGTGTTTTATATTTTTTATTTTTTTTTTTTTTGGCTTAATAAGTCCTTGGAGTCCTTTTCTTTTCTTTTCTTTTCTTTTCTTTTCTTTTCTTTTCTTTTCTTTTCTTTTCTTTTCTTTTCTTTTCTTTTCTTTTCTTTTCTTTTCTTTTCTTTTCTTTTCTTTTCTTTTCTTTTCTTTTCTTTTCTTTTCCAACTTTGGTCTCCCTCTCTCCCCTCCGTTTTTTCCCTTCAACAGAATTTTTCCCCAGTGTTTTCTTTTGGGGGGGGGGGCATTCGGTATTTTTGTTTCAACCATCTGGCAATCCTACTTGGGGAGGAGTACTACAGGTCGGCTTTGAATAAGGAAAAAAGTGCATCGTCTCAAGAGCTGATGTAAGTCAGCATCTTATACTTTATGGTCTCTGGCCCATACGGTTGTTTCTTTTCTGATCTGAAATTCCAGGATGGCAAGTTGAACTATAGCGAAGGCATTTGCAGTTTCTGAAAGGCAGGATTGTTTCTGGTTATGCAAAAGTCCCTCCACTATGCCAGGTGAGCAGGGGGCTGTTCAAATGAGAAATGGAGCTGGGCAGCCAGGTCTCTGGCCAGAAAAAGCAGGTAACTGTTCTTCAGCTCCTTAGACCAGGAAGTATTTTATACTCTCCTGACAATTACAATATAAATAGTCATTCATCAGATCCTGTGATTTACCATGAAATTATATACGCTCTCTGATAGTGATACATTGGGCTAAAGAGCTGATCTTGGCAACTGATTAGAGGCACCAGATTGGCATGCAACTTGGATGGAAAATATGGCAGCCTTTTGATGCTGTTCCTGGCTGTTATCAGTTTTAGCCCATTGAGGGCATTGTTTTAGCTGGCTAAGCTGTGTTTGTTTTGTGTGCGAAATAGGCCGGGGTCGGGGGTGGGAGAATTAGGTTAGTAAGGGAGCATAGGAAAGGGTGCCATTTTTAACATTCCTGAAATAATTGCCAGCTTTATTTTCCCTTTTGTTTTGGCTCCCTGTAATTATTGAAATGAATATTTGTCAGGACTGCAGCCCGGTAATAAATCACGCGCCATAGAGTGGGAGCTGGAACAGTCATGTCTGAAGCAACCTGAGATCGATGTCAATTGTAACACAATCAAAGAGTTGTCAGGCCTCTCAGAGGAGCTGGTGGGGGGGCTGCGGGTTAAGTGAAATGTTTTTAAATAGCATCCACTTTGCAGAGATCAACTCCTTAAAAATGCCCCTCATCTGCCAGTTAGTCCTCTTTGCTGTTCTTCAGGGACAGTGATGAGCAATTACGTAAGAGGACAGCGTAGAATGTAAAGAGCATTTATGGGATGGGAGGGGACTGTACAAAAGAGGCACCTTGTCACTTAAAATACTGTGGGCGCTAGTTGTGTCTCACTTATGTGAGTTTTACCCTGATGTAATGCCATTGACTTCAGTGGAGTTACTCCTACTGTGAGAGGGGAATTAGGCCTCAGATCCAGCTTCTGGGCATTTTTGGCTCTAGTAATTGACCCAAGCCAAGATTTTGGCACTTTGAAGATGTCTGGATCCAGACACTTTCTTTGTTGCTGGCGTTTTTTCTCTGTAATTAGTTGAACCAAAAAACTTCAGATCTGAAAAATCCCAAGACTGGGAAAAGCTCTAATCCACAGTTGAGGCAGAATTTTTTTGGCTCCAGGCATTTTCTATTGCTTACTTTACTGACAAAAGTCTTTTTTCTCCTGTTAGCCCTTCAAGAATCAATACACTTATGGGACAATTAGCTGGATCAATTTCTGCTTTGCGCATCATCAGCTGAATTCCAAATTGCACATAAAGATGCATGATGTAAGAAGAACCCAGCTTAACTCTCAGAGTGCAGGTTGATGTAGCAATTAGAAAATGCATCTTCACACTTAAAATTAAATCCCATCTGAAAATTACTAGGGGTGCAATTAACCCTTGTGCCAGCCTACATAAAAAGGGAATAAGTGTAAAGAGCTACACATGGTGCCAGATAGTAGAGTAGTAAGACCCTGATATGTGAAACTGTAGCCGATAGCATTATAAAAAGTACAGCATCGGTTATGGATATTAAGGGTTCTTTTAAAATATAACCCCAAAAGTATGGCTTCCGGTTTGAATTCCATCTTTGGGAACACTCAAAATTACTCTAGATGTAGATGTCTGTAACTTGAGAAATCCCACTGTGTTCATAACACTGGTAATCTCCATTGGGAGACCCCGTTCCTTTCAAGTTATATGCAGTTTTAAATTCTACAGGGTATTTTTGTTTAGAAAAACCCAACAGTTGCCAGTGAAGATTGATCTTTGTCCAGAATTCTTTTCTCTGTAGTATTTGTTAGCCACTTATTGTTTCTTTGAGGACTAGATACACAGCTGACTTAGCTTAACCCAGAAGATTGTGTTTCAGTATTTGATACGCAGGAGTGGGACACTCTGCACACTTGAACTTCAAGGGGAAGTTGTTTGACCAATGGTGTATTTCAGGTTATTGCTGGGATTTGCCAGAGCACCCCTAACGCTCTCAGCTGATGGCTTTGGCACAACAGAGAAAGTTTTTTGTACCAACATCCATGTGGAATCCCGGATGTGAAACATGGCTGACGTTCTGTGGGGTTTCCTGGCATCACTGCTAAAGTGTGGGTCTATTCCATTGAAGCTCATTGCTGAAGTCCCACTAAAGCCAAATGAAATTAATGGGAGTATGCAGACCAGAAGATCCAGCTCGGTGTGAGTAAGGGGATCAGAAGGGAGCCCGCCAGACATATTCATAAGCGGTGTTCATCTAAGGATCTTCATATGCATTTAGTGCCAGATGCTGCCACCCGTATTCATGGGGACTACGAATCTGGCCCTGGTTAATGAAGCCATTCAGCACCCTGTGAAGTACCGCAGATAAGTGTTCTAATACCCCACTTGCCCAACACAGAGAGGTGAATGTTGCTTTTTGCCCATTTTATCAGATGAGACAGCGAGTTACTGAGAAAGCAGGGTTTATTCTCTCCTAGAGCTATGCTGTAAACACTAGAAACTCCCTCCGTCAGTCCCTTCCCGGTGCATGAACTGGGCCACATTATGTACCAAGGAATGGCCCTGACCTAGGCTGAGACCACCACGCCATTTCATTTATGAGCTAACCCAGCTCTGAACTGGGGTCATTTTTCTTCAGCTTTTTCATTAGGCAGTCCTGGTGCTGTGTCTGTGCTCTCAGCTACCTGAAACAAAGAAACCAGGCTCTCGCCCTCATGCAAGGGTGTAATTCCATTGCAGAATTCTATTGAGGGTAAAAGCTGGCTATCAGCAGGTGTCTAGGCTAGAATAATCATGTTGATATTTAATCCAGCACCATGTGTTGTAATTTATGAGGCTTAGAGGTGTTCCAGAGAATTCAGGAGAAATATTCTATATGAGGCATGGGGAATTTTGTTGTAGTTTGGTTTTGGCTATTGCCAAAAGACATTGGGACTGTGAATGTGCAGAGCGGTAGATAGTGGTAAAGAGCGGTAGATAGTGGTAGAGGAGGTTCAGTGAAGGGCAAAAGCAGGCAGTACCATTTATCTTTACTCCAAAGCACCAAACAGTGGTTGGAAAGAAGTTAAATATCATAAAACATTTCTCCAGGGCTCCCTTCGCCATGTGAGCAATTGCTTTAGTTGCCACAAAGCTGTGCTGGATTGGCCAGTGGGCTGAGAGGTCCCTGTTGAGTTGCTGTTCACATTATGACAATGCATGAGACCCCATGGTTGAAAGCTATTGCTCAAAATGGGCTCAGAGTCCAGGGGTGGATCCATGTCTGGTTTTTGGCAGCTGCAATTTGGTTTCAAGAAGAGCTGGGGCAGTTTCAGAGTTCTGCACCTGAGGGACACAACACTTCATTGCTGGAGAATCCTAGAACTGGAAGGAACCTCAAGAGGTCATCGAGTCTAGTCCCCCACACTTGTGTCAGGACCAAGCACCATCAGGACCATTCCCAACAGATGTTTGTCTAACTGGCTCTTAAATTTTTCCAGTGATGGTGATTCCACTTTCTTCTTAACCAATTTATTCCAGTGCTTAACCATCCTGACAGTTACGACGTTTTTCCTAATGTCCAACCTAAACCTCCCTTGCTGCAATTTAAGTCCATTGCTTCTTGTCCTATCATCAGAGGTTAAGGAGAATAATTTATCTCCTTCTCTTTGTAACATCCTTTCAGCTATTTGAAACTGTCATATCCCCTCTTAGTCTAAACAAGCCAAGTTCTTTCAGTCTTCCCTCATAGGGCATGTTTTCTAGACCTTTAATCATTTTTGTTGCTCTTCTCTGGATCTTTTCCAATTTCTACGCATCTTTCCTGAAATGAGGTGCCCAGAACTGGACACAGTATTCCAGTTGAGGCCTAATCAGTGCAGAGAAGAGTGGGGAGAAGGGAGTGGAAGGACTAGACATGGATGCAAGTGGGTTTGGATTTGATCTTTCCCAAGTTTGGTGGTTGGCACAGCCAGATTCAGGGCCTTCAGCCAGACCCATCTCTTGCTGTTTTTGAAATATCAAAGAAATATAAATAATAGCAACAAAAATAAATGACAGAACCAGAGAAGTGAAGAAGATATTTCTGCCCAGAAATACAGATGTTACCCAGAAAGACTGATGTTACCACCATTGAAAATAACTCTGCAAAAGGTACAAACAGTCCTAGAAAATGCACAAGAGATGCCGCCAGCTGAGTATGTGAATGGAATGGAATCCAGCAGCTTGCTAATGCTGAGAAACCTTTCTCCTTTGGTATGGAAATCACATCTTTAGATCTTAAACTGGGCTGAATTTGGCCCCGTCTCCTGCCAAAGTATCTTATGGATTCTTATGAGTATTTAAAAGTAAGGGTCGATTAGGTGAAGTTGCAGTTGACTTTCAGTGCTGAAAGATCACCCAAATAGCAGCAGCCCACATTTCAGAGAACCATCATTACTGCACAAGGTGAATCACATGCTCCATTTGGGTGGGGCAGCTGAGCCAGGAAGGCTTGAAGTCTAGGGATGGTGCTCTGGACTGGGACTCTAGTGATCTGACCACTGTGACTGTACCCTTTGGAAAAGTCACTACTTCTCTCTGCCTCTGTTTCTCCTCCTGCCTTGTGTCTTCCTTGTCTAATGAGATTGTAAGTGCTTTGAAGCAGGGACTCTTGCTCACTGGTTGTACAATATCCAACATTCTGTTCCTGGCCAGACCTATTAGATGCTAATGTGATGCAAATGATAATAATGCAAACACTGCCAGTAACCCCTATGGAGAGCCAAGCAGAATATTGATTAACACCAAGTTCTCCTCCCCCACAACTCCCTTCGTCTGTGTAGTGGTTACACATAGTCTGGGTGACTCACACGTGGGTAAAGGCAGTCTGCACTGGTTATAAGTTCCTTCAGGGCAGATCTCTTGTAATGGTTTCATATAGAGATGTGGCACATCACCCACTGGAAATGGGGTAGCCTCGGTGGAGGGGCAAGCATGCTTTCCAGATGTTGCATTCTATCACAAAGGTGGATTTTTTATTTTTCACATGCACGTGCAGAAAGGCCTCTGGAGCATTTTAAACTACAATGAAAGTGACTGGGGAAAGGGGGCGTTACTCCTTATAACATGTGACATTTGCTGAAAGAAGTCTCTCTCATAAATCGCTGAGCTTTGTGTTTCAGATGGAGAGTCCATTGGGTGGCTGGCCAATAAAATGCAATGGACATACGCAGCTGGGATGGATGGTCGCAGCTGGGATGGATGGTGCCTAGTGGGGTTCTAGCTTGGAAGCTTCGAAATGTGTGGGTCTTTATATAGAGGCTCACCACACAACGGTGGCTTTCCGAAAGAGGGCTACGCTGCCAAGCGTTTTGAGATTTAAACCCTTTGACTGGAGATGGGCCCAAGCTGTAAAGTTCAATTATGAAGACTGAAGAGGAGAGGAGAGGAGGGCTGGGCCAGTGGTTTGGGTGCTAGTCTGTGGCTTGGCTGAACCAGGTTCAGTTCCCTTTCTGCCACTGACTTCTTGTGGAACCTGGGTCAATTCACTTAGGCCCAGCTCCCAACTTCCACTGAAGTAAAGAGAAACACCCTGAAATATCTGTGAGCATCTGGGCCTGTCTCTCTCTGCTATGGCAGTGAAAGGGGACAGTTGTGCTTCCCTACCTCTAGGGGGTGTTGGTGCTCAGCTGCTATGGGGGCAGGGCCAGATGGATAGATGGACTCTCAAGGACCTTTCAGCTGCTGTAGTGAGACCCTGCTGTGGGATGTGAGAGTGCTCACTTATCAGCTCTGATCACCTGCTGTGGGGGCTCAGCTCAGACCAGCCGATTTTAGACACAAAAATACACATGTCCTGCAATTCACTCCCATAGCTCTCCAGTGCATGCACTGCTCCAGGAGAGAGCGCTGGACGCCAGCCCAGCTTGGGCATCAGCAACAGAATTGTGGGGTAAGTTCCAGTGAGGGGCCAGGCAGTGACGCCTGCCGGCAATGGGAGAGCACAGGTGTCACCGAGCAGATAGTGTGGCTGCAGAACCATTTCTCTTGGGAGGGGTGATCTCCAAGCAGGAAAGCCCCAGGCTTGGCTCTCAGACCCCAGAGTGAATGGTCGGGCTGGCAGCTAGAACCACCAGCTTTCTGACAAGTACGAGAGTGCTCAGAGCAGACCGAGGAACCTTCCTGGGGTGCAGAACCCAAGGACAAGGCCACATATTGCTGAGAACTGTCTCCGGGCCCCTTCTCGATTCACTGCTTGCTCATATGGAGCCATCTCTAGCAGTTGGCACGTTTGCTCTGCAGTCACAAAGGCTCAATATACAGGGGATTCCTCGGTGCTGTTTTTATATTGTCCTCTCAGAAGTTGGAGGCTGTGATGTTCAGAGGCACTGAGGGGAGCTGCCAGCTTCTGTGGGCTCCTATGGAAACCCCAGTTGAAGGCTGTGAGCAGGATTCCCAAGCTTCCCTTGGAATTGGTGGGGTGGGAGGGAGGAGAAGAGGTCACTTTCTGCTTGATTGTATACCAGGCACATTGCTAATGCTGCTGAGCAGGCCTGACCATTGCTGGAGCCTTGCTGAGGAGCTGGCTGCTTTTGGATGGCAGAAGAAGTGATTGAGGTCTGGGTGCCATTCTGTTGGTGAGACACACACAGATCCGTAAGGAGGCAGGTAAAAGGAAGGGGCTAATATGTCCACACCATATCAGTGCTGGTGTGGGGAGGGCAGAGACCTGGGGTTTAGTCCTCCCTAAACCCAGGACTTTCATTTTGTTTGTTGGGTTTACATGCTGCTTCTGGGTAGAAAGCTTTTTAGAATGACTTTCCACAGACCATGAGATTGCTGGGCTACTTGGCTGGGGGAGTATTGCAAACAATTCTGCCTTATCCTTTGAGAGCTCTGTATTAGGGAATTCGTCAGAACTCCCAAAAAAACACACAACTGCATCATCTGCCAGCCCCTTAAACTGATGCAGGGAGCCAGGGATTTTTCATGTGGTTTCCAATGTGGTTATTCAGCTGGAAGGTAAAATCTGATCCATTAGTAAAGCTCTTTGCGGCCTATTTCTCATTTTGGACAATGTGGGGAGGGGGAGTGTTTGGACATGGGAGTTTGGCTGGAAGGGAGAACACTGCTGCGGGTAATACAATGCAGATAGTTGGCCAGAAAGAGCTGCTGCCTGCTTCCAAGCAGAGATGAGTGCCAGCCAAGCTGACTGTCGCTCAGCTTATTTCTGGGCCCCAGGGGAATCAAGGCAACATCTCCCATGAAAGAGGAGGCTCAGCGCTGAGCAGTGACACTTGAGTCTGCAGTCTGGGAGGCTACAAGAAGATGAGATGCACAGAGAGGAGAGTGTGCCAGACAGGGAAGAGAATTTCTTAAAAAGATGGAAATGGAACAGAGGCTGTGAACTACATTCTGGAACTGAGCCATGGGGCCTGTGGTTAACACCGAGTACGAATAAGGCCCTGCAGGTGTCGGCATGTTTCAATGTGCTGATTAAGGCCCCAAGTCAGCAAAGCACTTGGACACATGCTTGCCTTTACGCAAGTGCCTAAGTCCCTCCTTATTCACCAAAGCACTCTATGGAATGTTTGAAGCCTATGACATGTGCATAAAGCATGTACGGAAGTGCTGAATCAGGTTATAGTAATGCCCCTCTGCTTCCCATTCATAAAATCCACGGATTAAATGGATCGTCCGGGAAGTGCAGGTGCTAGGAAGCTGTCGGATGTGGAACAGAAAGGGTTGTAACCAGAGGAGGTCGGAGAGGAATACAAAGGCTGTTGTTTCCTGAGGAATTTGTCAGTATGACAAATAGGTTTTTTTTTTTTAATGCACTGCATTTTCCTAGCCGGCCTCCCACACAACAGCCGAAGCGACTTTCACATGCTTGTAGAAGGGGATTGGCTTGTGTTTCTTGAAATCCAATGCTTGTGGATTCAGACAAAGAATCAGTCGGATCACTGTTTATTATCTGAAAGTGGGACAGGTTTAAAGGAAATGGGCAGATGTCAACGCTGGAGCTATAACTAATTTACTGCTGGTGTGTTCCGCTCTTGCCCTCATTATTTATGTTGAAAATGATAAATGAGGGATTGATGTTTCTTACTGGTTTATGAATAATCAGGTTATTGCACTGCAAAGCCCTGGGGGAGGGTAATGTTTCTACAATCCTCCATCAAAGACAATGTAGCTTGCTCTTTGTGTGTGTGTGCACAGACTCCCACTTCTCTTTGCACACCCACCACTCTGTGCGTGCTTTTGCATGCTCACCATCTGGGCATATACTTTCTCGCACCCAAACCTACCTTTCTTCTCACACCTCTGCCTGTGTTCTCTTAATCCTCTATGTATATGTGCATGCAAGTGTGTGCATGTGCGCACAGACACAGACACAGACACACACACACCTCTTTCTGTCTACAACCAATGCCATGGCTGTAACCAGCATCACCCAGGTGCCTGCATGCACATGGGCCCACCCAGACTAATGTAGGGACTGATGCCTGCCTTGCTGTCAGTATTGTGCAGTGCCGTAACTAGCTAATTTTACTCCTGAGGCAAGAATATAAAATTGCGCCCCCTCAGGTCAGGTACTATTAGGTGTTGGTTTATAATTGTACTTTGCTCGCTTTTAATGAGGCAAACTCATCAATAATTGCATTGAAATTAATATTATTCGCTACCTTGTGTTCTGTTTTCAAAATGGACATATTTGATAATCTCTCCTGACCCGTGGATGCTCAAAGGTAGTTCTTAATTAATTTTAGTTCACTAAAACTTCTTTAGCAAGAAGCCACAGTCAGGGCTGGTTCTAGGTTTTTTGCCGCCCCAAGCAAAAAATTTTTTGCCCCCCCCCCCTTTTTTTTGTCCAGGGAAGGACTTGGGAACACGGGCGAACACCAGAGTTCCCTTTCTAAGACAAAGGGAGAGGGAGAATCCCCTGGGTCCCAGGCAGGAGTGAGGCTGTCAGGACACAGCACAAGGGGCCTGAGTTCCTGGGCAGGTATGTGGGGGCGGGGGAGGATACAGGGCCCAGAGAGTAGGGGGATGGGGGATTGTTTAGAGAGCCAGACAGGAGATGGGGATCCAGGTGGGGGGGGGGGGGAGGAGGGAGAAGAAGAGATGGGGTCCCAGCAGGGTTGCAGTGGGCCAGGAGGTGGGGTTGATGGGCAGAGGCTGAGCTGGGGAGGAGAAGAGAGGGGAGAGGTAGCAGGGAGGGGGATCACAGAATAGTGGGCAGGGGCACACAGGCTGGGGGGGGAACATCCGGTCAAGGGGGGTTCACAGGCAGGGGAGTTGCAGAGGAGAGAACACAGGTGGGGGGGAAAGGGGGAGTTGTGGGAAGGGCACACGGGAGGGGGGACTGCTGGCTGGGGGGGGGGGCACACTCACAAAGGTGAAGAAGAGGCCCCTGGGCTCAGCCTCATCAGCCGCAGCCGCCCCCCATGAAGTACCCAGGGCTGCCCACGCAAAACTCCCAGTGCTCTGGGGCCAGGCGCAGGCTCTGAGCAGCCAGGCACGGGGTTCCCAGCTCGGGGTGGCCTTCGCGGGGCTCCCCACCACCCTGCCACTCCTGCAGGCCGGAATGCCGCCCTTGGCAATGTGCTGCTCCAAGCACTTGCTTGGTTTGCTGGTGCCTGGAGCCAGCCCTGGCCACAGTCACTGCCTTGTCCCCTTGGCTTGTGTAGCACATTCAAAGCACTTGGCACAGGTGGCTCAACAGCATGGGCTACAGTTTTTGGAGGAAAAACCATGACTCCGACAGACTAAGGGCCTGGACACAAACCCATAGAACCTGGGATCATGACTCCCAGACTCCCAGCTCTAATCACAAACCCCTAAGACGTACAGCCGTGGTCACCAACGCATCGATCGCGATCGACTAGTCAATCATTAGGACTCGACCACTCGATTGCGAGGCGTTCGGGGCCCCCCCATTTCCCCTACCCCCAAGAAGCCCCTCTATCTACCTCCAGCGACAATGGAGGTAGCGCTGGCTTCCTGCAGGGTGGAAGGAAACCTGGCAGCTGCGCGCCACTTCCAGGGTTTCAGGAAGTGCGCTGGCTGCTCCCCCTCCCTCAAACAGCCAGTGCAGTGCCACAACCCAGGTCTGTGGTGTGCTGGGAACTTGCTATGCGGGGCAGGGTACAAGTCCCCAGAGGAGGGGCGCGCCGGGGCTTCCCTCCTCTGTGTGAGAGGAGGGAGTAGGAGTCGCAAGGGGGAGACGCATGCTGGGGACTCCCTGTCCCCTACCCTCACTGGCTCCCTGCCCCCTATCCCCACTGGCATCCTGTCCCTTGCCCCAGCACCCTGTCCCCTGCTGCAGAACCCTGTCCCCACTGGCACTCACAGGGCCCCTGTCTCTAGCACCCACTGGCACCCTCTCCCCTGCCCAAGCATCCTGTCCCCTGCTGCAGAACCCTGTTCCCTGCCCCCACTGGCACCCTGTCCCCTGCCCCAGCACCCACTAGCACCCTTCCCATGTCCCCTGCTCCCACCAGCACAGTTGGGGCCACATTAGTGAGGCTTGGGGGGGAGGGGGTTTGAAGAAGTTATATTTTTGCATTTCACTTGTGTGGCCCCAACTGCTTTTCTGTGGGTCAGTGACCCCTGACTCAAAACAGGTTCCCTGCCCTTCTCATAAATAAAGACAATGCTGAAACTTTTTGTGTTTGACATAATATTTTATTTAAAAATGAAGCCTGGCCAACAAACCCCCAATTGGGGCCGAGCCTCCATCTGGCCACAGCATCACAACACACCTGCACACACACCCCCAACCCTAGATCTGAGCTTATCATGAACTGAAACCCTATGTCCTGAGTCTCTCATATCCCCAAACTCCTGCACCCCCATATCCTCACTCTTCTGCCACAACACTCCTGCACCAGCCACACCGCAAATCTGTGTCCTGAGCCCATCACACTCCCAACCTCCCTGCCCTGAGCCACTCACACACCCCAACCCAAACTCCTGTGCCCTCTCATCCACAAGCCTGTGGCTTGCTCAGCACCTCAACCCTTCACCTGACCCCAAAACTTCCCAGCCTGGAGTTCCCTCCCCACGCCAGCATCCCCTTCTCCACCTCCTCCTGCATCCAAATTTCCTCCCAGAGCTTGCACCTCTCACGCCTTCCCACACTTCATTCCCACCCCAGAGCCCACACCTCCTGCCTCAACCCAGTGAGGGTACGACTAGACTGCAGGAGTTTTTTTGGGATTCCAGAGGTATCCCGGAAAAACTTTTCCACGTCCAGGGACATGTTTGTTCTTTTTTTAGCAGAAGAGCAAACATGCTCTTTCGGTAACCCCTGTGTTCCTCATTCCATGAGGAATAAGGGGGCTTCCGAAAGAAGGTTTTTTTCTGACATTTGGCCCCGTCTAGACAGGCCAAATGTTGGAAAACCTCTTCCTACAGAAGACTTGGAAAAAAAGTGGCAGTGTAGCCGTATCCTGAGAGTGTGTAAGGGCTGGGGATAGCAAGTGATGGAGAGGAGGAGAACAGAGAGGGCAGGGCTTCAAGGGAGGGGTGGGGTCTTGGGGAAGGGATGTGGTAGATCTTGGCATGTTCTGACATTTAAAAAGTGATCTTGGGCGTAAAAACTATGGAGACCACTGACCTAGAGCCATTTCCCTGGCAGAGGTGAGACAAGACCCAGGTGTCCTGGCTCCCAGCCTGACACCCCCACATCACCCTCTGCCCCTGTGCAGGGCAGTCTGAGCCCCTTCTCCTCTGGCCCTGCGCCTGGGAATTGCACTTGGGCACCTTAAGGTGGTGCTTGGCATGGCTGAGCCCGTGCCCGGCCTCCAGCACCACTCGGAAGCAGCTGACATGCTGGGCAGCTGCCAGGGCTGGTGACTGTTGGATTGCAGAGCGGCAACATGCAGCCTGACATGTAAACTGCGGGCCGGACGATGCTAATGGGTGGGGGAGGGAAGCGGCGCTGTCTTAAAATAATTAGTTTTCTATATTATTTTTCTGCGCCCCCTCAGCTATGCGCCCGAGGCAAGTGCCTCACCCACCTCGCCCTTGTTATGGTATTGTGAGTCACTCTAACTCTCCTCCAAGCCAACGAAGTCCCCTGATTCATGGCCACATGTGGTGAATGCGGAGTTAGTGATTCTTAAAGAAGCAAATGAATTAGCCTGGCATTGAAACCTGATAGTTGGCTTTCGGGTGATATTGTGGGAAATTCTTGGCACAGCAAAGGTCTGGGTGCTGGGGACAAAGTCCATCTATGATTCGCTGTTTGTACATCACCCTGCAGAGTGGGGATCTTAAGTCTGATTGGCCCTCAGGTGCTGCTGTATGAAACACCATTATTACTAATAATAACAGTCAGGGGAACTGACAGCCTTGCTGGGCCCCCAGGGAAAGTGGGAGGGGTGGCTCTGTGCTCCTGGAAAAGGCAGGGGCTTGGGTGGAAGGGGCGGAGCCAGGCAGCCAGCCATCACTGCCACCCAGACTATGGCAGGCACCCCCAGCCCTCAGCACTGCCTGGAACATGCAGTGGGATGCTCCGGCAGAGGTTTAAAGGGCCAGGGCTCCAGGAGCTGCTGCTGCCACAGTAGCTGTGGTGGCAGCTGGGAGTCCTGAGCCCTTTTGAATTGTTGGGCCCCTGTTAGCAGGCTTGATGGCAGTAGCAAAAGGCCCAGGCTAGTGATGCAATGGAGCAGTAGACGCTTGAGAGACTGATAACGTATTTCAAGGAGCTATTCTGAGGGATGAGTCTTCCTACTTTGCAGAGAGAATGGGAGCTAGTCAAGCCCATATACTGTTAGTCCCTTCTGCTATCCCACAATTCCAGCGGGGTTGTATTTGCTTCATTCTCTCCATGCTTTTTCTGCACAGTAAGTCATCCACACTGCCTCAGCACTCTAGCGTAGTGTTTGCCTGCTCCCTTTCTGCTGCCCTTCCACTGCATTTGACAGAGATGCCATCCAAGAGAAAATCTTCCTGGGCTGAAACTAGCCTTCCATTAGAGTTGTGATGTGCTAGCAGTAAGACTTACTAGTAGGGGAAATGTACGTCACATGACATTTTTATGTTTAGTTTCAGACAGGTAGCCATGTTAGCCTGTATCTGCAAAAACAACAAGGAGTCCTGAGGCACCATCGCCCTGGTCTACACTAGAGAGTTAGTTCAAAGTAACCCCCCTGAGGTCAAATTTATAAGCGGAACATCCACACTACCACGCTAGTTATTTCAAAATCTGAACTCCTGCTTTCCTTGGGGAATAATGCTAATTTCAGAATTGTTTTGAAATAGCGTTTGTATGGATACTCCGGTGCTGCTAATTCAAAATAACTGGCCTTTGGAGACATCTCACAGCTGCACTTCCTGTCGCTTTGGCCACACCTGGTATCTCCACTGCTCCCTTCCTCCTGAGGAGCTTAAAAGTCCCAGCAGCAGGAGAAGGGCTTTTTGCACATGACCAGCTTTGCAAGCCCCATGCAAGACAGCAGCCAGTGACGGAGCCATGACTGACCCCCAACACACCCTCAGAGCCTCCCGCAGCTGCCAACACTCTGGCTGCTCCCTTGGCTGCCACTGGCCTGAGACACAGGAGAGTTCCAGCCTGAACTGGTGCGAAGATCCTGGACCTCATCAAGGTCTGTGGGGAGGACACCAACCTCCAGGAGCTCCACACCAGGAAGAGGAATGTGAAAGTCTATGGCCAGATAGCCACCAGTCTGGCCAACAAAGGTACTTGACCAGGTTCACATGGTAGTCAAAGAGCTCTGGCAGTTCTATCACAAGGCCAGGGAGGAGAGAGGGTGCTCCTGGGCAGCACCACACAACTGCCTCTATTATGAACATTCACCTCCCCGCCTCAATCATTGTGGAGTCCAACCAACACACGCCTGGTGTCGGCCACCAGAAGGGTGGGCTGGCAGAGGAGGAGGAAGACAAGGAGGAGGAGCAGGTCAACCAAGTGACCATGCCCACCAGGCAGGACCAGCTCCTCACCCTGGAGCCAGTTCTCTCCTCCCAAGATGTCTTCCAGGCCTCAGACGAACCCAGGGAAGGCACTTCAGGTGAGTTCTCTAACTTTCCCTATATACACGTGGGGGCAGGCGGCAGGCTGCAAGCATTATGTGCTCCTCACTCAGCCTACTCGGCCTGGGGGTCGCACAGCCTGGGCAAGTGAGTGCACATGGAGTGCCCGACTGGAGCACTCAGTTCCATGATGCTGTCACATAGCAACTCCTCATTCCTTCTGATAAGGTTCCTGGAGAGGCCTGCCTTACTTTGGCCTCCATGGTGGGACACCTTCCCCGACAAGCCTCCACTAAGCCATCTGGGGTCATGGAACCACACAGCAGTGCTATATATGGCACAGGCTCATGCCTGCACTCAGGCAGCATTCATTCCTGGTCAAGCACGGCACTGCAGAGGAGACTGATCCCCTGCATGGGAACCTGCCAGGAGAAGGAAGAAGAGGGGAACTCAGTAGCACTCTCTCCAGCAAACTGCCTCTGTGGCTTACACACATCTCTCCCAACGTCCCCCGCATCCTCCAGTGGGCAGGGATAGAAGTTCTCTGTCTATGGGACCCTACCAGTGCTGGGCCTGGCATGTGCAGGACTCAGACGGAAGCTGAGCCACCCCATCTTCCCCTCCATCCTGCAAGATCCTGGCCTGTCTGACACATTCCCATGCCTACTTGTCCCCAGGCCATAGGTTTCGTGATGCTCCCCTGGGACAAGTGCTTTCTGTCTAGGCAACATATGGCCTTGCTTGAAGCACATCGCCATCATCTGAACTGAGACCTTCAGTGTCAGCTCAGAAATTAGGGCTCGGCTTCTTGCACAGTGTCCCTTATCACTTTTCTTCACAATTGGACCAACTGCAAGCTTGGCGCGTTCCCCCACTTCCTATTCCATTTCCATTAATCCGTGGGATCCACAGGAGGAAAAGACGAGGACCTGATGTGGGAGCAGATGGCTGCTTGCAGTCCCTCATCTAGGGGCTCAAGGAAGAGCACCAAGAGCAGGCCGCTGACCAGGAATAATGCCAGGCCACCCAGGAGGAGCATCTGGGATGAGCTGATGAACCAGCATGATGCCATGTGCTCCTCCCCCACCCTTCCCCCATGATTTCCGCTCCTTGTCCCCCCAGGGGCCACTGGAGCCCCAGAACATGGAGTGATGGGACCTCTTGGGCAACCGAAGCCTCCCAACCACCCTCTGTCCAGAGGATTGACGGGCATGTGCAGCAACAGAGCACCAGAACCTGGGTGGGCAGGGAGTGCAGTCCACACTTGGGATTGTCCTACAGGTCCTGGTCCTCATCCTGACTGAGCAACAGGTGGGCAGTCTGGACCTACTGAGCCACGAGGCGCAACACGAGGCCTGTGAGCCTGGCACTGCTTTGCAGCATCTCCGGCTCCATGGTGTCACTGCTGTAGCATCCACGAGGGCACCCACAGCACACTGTGTCCCTTTTGTGTCCCGCAATGGGGAGTAGTGGAGGGAAGGCTTGTGAGATGTAGTCATAGAGAGGAGCCCCTATAAGCACATGTTGCAGCTGCCTGACCAAGCAGCCACAGGAAGTGTGCACCCTCCTGGTGCCCTTCCCAGAGTGATTCTGGAGGCTCTAAATCCAAGGCAGGCTCCAATCAGTGTAGATACACTTTTCTGAAATAATTCTGAGCCATTTTGATGCTCCCCTGTAATGAAGACATGCTATTTCGATTTTGTTAATTCAGGAGTTATTCTGTCCAATTTAGCTCTTTCCAAATAATTTCCTAGTGTAAACATGCCCTATTAGAGACTAACAGATTTATTTGGGCAGAAGTTTTCATGGGTAAAACCCACTTCATCAGATAGAAGTGGAGTGGAATTTACAGAGGCAGGTGTATACATAAGAGCAACAAGAGAAGGAGGGTACTTATGTAAATTAGGCTAATAAAGTGAGGGTGGAAATGGCTCATTCATAGCAGCTGATGTGGAGATGTGGCTATCAAGAGAGGGGAAATTGCCTTTAAGCCAGCGGCTCCCAACCTTTTCAAGGCTATGAACCTCTTTTCAATCTATTAAAATGTTATGGATCTCCCCAAACAATATAGCGGTGCCTGCATCCTGCACATCCCTCAGCTCATGCTGCTTATCAAGCGGAGTCCCTCAGCCCACTGGGGAAGCAGTGCAGGCTGAAGGATGTGCGAGCTGCCAGCATGGAGATTCTCTGCTCAGCTAAGAGGGTCTGTACTGGCAGCCAGTATATCCTTCAACCCGCGCTACTTCCTAAGCCATGGGAAGCAACGTGTTGGCTGCGAGAGGCTCTCTGTGGACCCCCTACAATACCACTGCGGACCCCCAGAGTCCATGGATCATAAGTTGGGATATGCTGCTTTAAGCCACTTCCACCATGACGTGCTTAGCCTCATTTACCCAAGTACCTTCTTCCTTTTGTTGTCCTTATATATGTCTCTGCCTCTGTAAACTCCCCTCTAATTCATCTGATGAAGTGGGTTTCACCCACGAAAGCTGATGTCCTAATAAATTTGTTAGTCTTTGAGGTGCCATAGAACTCGTTGTTTTATGTTTAGTTGACAGGAAAGAAGCAGAGAGGCTGAGCAGTCTGCCAGCTGTTCTGTGCATTACTTTGTAGTTTGCAGGTTAACTTAATGAATGACATTCTCGTTAACCGTTCTTGCTGCCAGATGCTGTTTGCTCTCACCTTCAGAACTGTATGCATTAATCATGAACAACTCCACTTGCAAGTGAAATATTGTTTTCTTGTCACTGCCACAGATAGCAGCTTGGGGGTGAGGTGAGATCAAGCACCCTGCAAATTAATTCAAATGCAGTCCAGTATATGGGTGGATACAAGTAATACTTAGGTCTTAGTCTGGATTCTAGCGCTGCTCTTTCTGCAGACCAACTGTATAAAACTGCTCATTTTGATTTATGTAAAACTGTGTCACTCTCTGTCATAATCTGAAATGCTGATGATAATGCAGCATTCGTAGCAATGTTCTCACTGTAGGTCATGTTCTGAGGTGCTAACATCTTGCACTTGTCATCTGCACAGGGAAATATTTTACATTATATTACTTTTTAGGTCTCTGAGCAATTCTGGAGGAGGCAGGTCTGTCCTGCTATATATATATCTGTTATGCATAGTTCCTTATCTGGTTCATATTCTACATGGAAATCACATCTGGTGGGGCTTCAGGATCCTGGGCTAGATTATTTTTTGCACCTATCCATTCTCTACATGTATTTATCGATGGAACATACAGTAATCAAGTGCAGCTGTCAACTTTTCCTTTATCTGGGAGCATTTCTTTTTGCTTTGTTTAAGGATCTTGATGCAAATGCGACTGGCCTTTTCTGCAGTAAGACATGACCTAGTGATCTTCAGAAGACCCATCTGCTGACAGTAAATAACTAGGTTCTGTTATTATAATGGAAATATCATCCCATTGAGGAGACAGTGTGTGGAAGCGTGCATGGGGGGGCTCATCTCACGACATTGCACCATTGTGTTAGCCAGGCCTCAGTTCAGTCTACAGTCACTGTAGTTCAGCCATGATCGTTTCCAACTGGTAGAATGGTGATCAATGGTTTAAACTGCTTAAATGCTTTGCTTTTGGCTGGCTTCCCACAACCAGGCCAGTTCATTTTCCAGCAATTTCCTTAATGGCTTATTGACCATAGAGAGATGTGGAATAAAATTTAACAAATGGTTCTGTCATCCCCATACGTTCTCCATAGCTGTGTTTTACATGATGGAATGGAACTCTCTGCTGTTTCTTTTTATTTTAGCTGACTGTACAATTGAGCCAGATTTGCTCAATTGATGCCTGGTATCAGTAACTTCTATATGACGACATCAGGTTTTTTGGCTTTTTAAGGTCAAGGTTCTTGCTGTTTACAAAACTTGATTAAGTCTTTCTTTCTGTTCTTTAAGGTGCCTTCTCCAAATTAAAGCACCATTCATTATTAACTTCAGAACCTTGCAATCATTCTGAGATCTAGGCAATTAGCCTTTGAAATTTCCCTGGAGCAGAACTAATACCAAATGTCATTCACTTAAATTTATAAGATCCAGATGGCATAGTAAAAGTTGTTAGCTTAAGGCTTGATTGATATGATTTTGCTTACCAAAATACATGTCCTTCATCCAACACAAAGAAATGCTTTTGTATCTGAGATTTTTTTTTTTTTTTTTTTTTTTTTTGGGGTGAATGGCTCACCAAAGATTTGTGCATGGAAAAAGAAAATGATCACCTTTATATAGGCTTTTCAGCCAGCCTATCAAACTGAATAGACAAATAGCTCTCTTGCATCTGGTATCCTTCTCTCTTCAGTTCTATAGGTTTTAACAATATTATCTATAGACACTCATTGGTTTCATTCCTATTAAATCTTATATGCCTTGTCCATAAGGATTAAATCACTAGTCTCCTTGCAGATGTCCTAGGGATTGGAAGACAGCTGAGAATTCTCCCAGCATGCTCGCAGTGCTTTCTTCATGTGAGTCTGACATTTACAGCTTTCTCTTTTCAACTAATTTCAGCGTTAGGCAGGGTTTTGATTCCCTAATCCATCTGGTGCATCTGCCTTGAGGAAAGTCATTAAAACGTACGTGTAAAACCAGTTGTAAAACCTGCATGTTGTACTAGTGCATTAATTCCTGGATATGAAACATGTCAAATTGTGTGATCAGCACTATCTCACGGTTCACTTGAGCCTATTTTAATCCAGCAACCCTGGGAAACAGAGTATACCGGATTAAAGATTTTGCTGGGCCAAAGAGGGTGCTGCAGGGTCTGAGCATGAGGGGGGTGAAGGTGAAGCGGTTACCTGCTGCTCCACTTCCCGGGGGGACACATGGCTTTGCATACCCTGCCGCTCCCATGCACTGCCCCGGCACCTATGGAAGCAGCAAGGAAAAGCCTGAGGGGATGCTCCTCTGTGCGCTATTTCCCCCCAGATGTGCGGGAGCAGCAGCACACAGAGCTGCTTCTTCCTCTGTCCTGGATTAGGGACACACAGGCTGTGTCTAGACTGGCAAGTTTTTCTGGAAAATCAGCCGCTTTTCCGGAAAAACTTGCCAGCTGTCTACACTGGCCGCTTGAATTTCCACAAAAGCACTGACTTCCTACTGTAAAAAATCAGTGCTTCTTGCGGAAATACTATTCTGCTCCCATTCAGGCAAAAGTCCCTTTTGCGCAAAGCTTTTGTGCAAAAGGGCCAGTGTAGACAGCTCAGATTTGTTTTCTTCAAAAAAGCCCCGATTGCGAAAATGGCGATCGAGGCGTTTTTGCGGAAAAGCACGTCTAGATTGGCATGGACACTTTTCCGTAAAAAGTGCTTTTGCAGAAAAGCATCTGTGCCAATTTAGATACTGTTCTGAAAATGCTTGTAATGGAAAACTTTTCCGTTAAAAGCATTTCCAGAAAATCATGCCAATCTAGACGCAGCCACAGAATATACAGATTTAGGTGGGTGTATTTGAAAGGCATACAGAAAAATGGAGAGAGCAGCATTAGTAAGCTGGCCCAAGGGTTACCCACTTAGGTGTGATGGAGTGAGAGAGAGAAAGGGAAATTTAGACTGAATAACTGGGAAAACTTCAAACTTGAAACAGTCTCCTAAGGGAAGTGAGAGAAGCCTCTTCGTACGAATCATTTAAAATTAGCCTGGACAAAATATGCGTGAGAATAAATTAACAATCAAGACTGAGAATCTTGAATGAAGAGTGAGAATCTGGACTCTTTTATCTCTGGATCTTGGGGCCTTTCCAAATGTCAATTAAATGTCCCAGCAGGAAGTAGTATGGGGTAGGGATTATGGAACTGGGCCAAGAATTAGCAGACGCGGGCTCTATTTCCCAGATCTGTATCTAGCTTGCTATGTGAAGTTGAGAAAGGCATGTCAGAGCCTCAGTTTATCCTCCTTCCCTTTGCCTATCTTGCCTGTTTAGCATGCAAGCTCTTCGGAGCAAGGACTTTCTCTCACTGTGCGTTTGTACATCACCGCTAGCTCAAGAGAGCGCTACCCTCCATTGGAGCTGCTGGCTGATATAGCAGTGCAAACAATAATGATAAACAACATACTCCCCATGTTCCAGTGCAGTAAATAATATCATCTCCATATAAGAGAGTGAGAAACTGAAGCCATGGGTGGGTAGGTGATGAGAGTCTTATTTGGGATGATTTCTGTCGTGCCCCAAACCGCAACCAGACAAGCAGTTATGGGAGAACTTTCATTGTTGCTGGGGGGGATGGGCACAGGTCACCTAGCGAACCTGCACACAAGAATGGCAGAATTGGGAGGAGGCTGTTATTTCAGGGCTGGTGCTGTTTCATTGTGGTAGGCCTTTGACTAGCAATTTCAAAGCAAATCTCCCAGTGGTATCTAAGCAGGTTTATTTTCACACCAACAGGTCTCATTGAGCTAGACTGGCATCAGCCAATGGTCCAATATCTTCTATTCATTCATGGAATAAATGTTTATGTACACGGAGGCATGTGTGAATATGCATCACCAGTAGAAATTAAAAGTCTCGCTGTGGGCACTCTGCTAATGAGCTGGGTGGCATTTGAATTGCTCCTGTATGGCTGCACAAATGCACAGCTTACAGGGAGCACTGCCCCCAGCCTCCCACTTGCTGGTTTTCTGCTCTGTTGGCAGAGACTTGTCAGTATTGTTACTTGGGACATTCCTGCCCCTCCATAGAGCAGTTCAGTCACCTTTCTCTAGCACCAGCCAGCACAAAGGAAGCCCTCTCCATTCTCCATCAGTTCCAGGTGATTACACAACTGGCAGGCAAACTCCACACTTACACTGCTGAGAGAAAAGCAGCGAGGCTGCAGAGGCGTGGGAAACTTTTCTAAAGCAGGGGTGGGCAATAATTTTTGGTGGTAGGCCACTTTAAGCTTTTGGAAAGCAGTCAAGGGCCACACTTTTCTGTGGAGGAGATACAGAGTCTAGGGTGGAGGTTGGGTGCAGACGTGCGCATGGGGTAAGGGACTGAGTGCAGGAGACAGTTGTTTGAGCAAGAGTTTGGACGGAGGAGGGGGTTGTGACTTGGGGCCAGAGAATGGGGTGCAGGGCTTGGGAGGTTGTTTGGATGCAGGAGAGCATTCTGGCCTGTGGGGTGGGGCTCTTGGAGGAGGTGCAAAGTCTGGGAGGGAGTTGTGACCTGGGAGCAGAGGAAAAGGGGGTGAAGATTGCAGAGGGTTTGGGTGGTAACCTGGTACAGGGGAATGGGGTGCAGGGTCTGGGAGGGGGGATGGGTGCAGGAGAGGATTTTGGTCTGGAGGAGGTGTGTAGGGAAGGGCTACAGGATCTGGGAGGGAATTGTGACCTGGGGCAGGGAGGTGCAGAGGGTTTGGATGATGACCTGGGAAGAGGGAGTTGGGATGCGGGAGAAGCTAGGGTTGGGCTGGGAGGCACGTACCCAAGCCAGCATCCCTCCATCACCCCCAAGGCAGTCTGAGATCCCTGCCTGCTGCTGCCCCAGGTCACTTTAACCTGCAGGCTGGTTACCTCCCCGGAGTGGAGGGGTGAAGGGAAAGAGGCTTGTGCTGCCTCCCCATCTCCTCAGGCCAATCGCTTTGCTCCTATTGGCTGGTTGTTTCCAGCCAATAGGAGCTGAGGTTTAGGCTGGGGGCAGAGAGATCACAGGAAGCCTCCTCCTCCTCCCTGCAGAGCAGAGAGCTGCACAGACTGCGCTTTATCCTGTGGCAGCTGCATGCCTGAAGGTCCTGGCAGGGTGGTCCACAGGCCAGATCTGGTGGCTTGGTGTGGTTTAAAGCATAATCCCTGAACCCTATTCCCCTGCACCAGGTCACCACCTAAATCCTCTGCAGTCTGCACCCCTTTGTCCCAGGTCACAATTCCCTCCCAGTCTTTGCATCTCTTCCTACAGTCCCCCCCTCCCCAAGCCAGAATCCTCTTCTGCACCCATACTCCCACCCTCATCTTACATCCCAGGTCACAACCCCTCCCCCCTTCACCTAAGATCCTTCTTAGACCTCACATCATCTCCTGTACCCCACTATCTTAGCCCGGATGCCCTTCTGCACCCAACTTCCACCCTAGACCCTGCAATCTCCTCCATAGAAAAATGCAACTCTTGACCATGTCCAAAAGCTTGGAGTGGCCACCCACCAAAAATAATTGCCCACCCCTGCCATAGATGGTCTTGTCCTCTATGAACTTAGGCGTCTCTGTCTTGTTGATGTTGAAGATATCAGGTCCCTACATGCCTCCCTGTTTTGAAAATGGGACAAAGGTTCCTTAGACTTTGAGGTACTTCTGAAGATAGTCCCTAGTGATTCTCACAATTCATCCAAGGTCGCGCAAGACATCAGCAGTTGAGCCAGCTACAGATCCAGAACTCCTGATCCCAGGCTTGCACTTTAAGCTGCACGAGCCTCTCCCCCTTACAGTCTAATATGCAGTGACTTGACTTAACTAACTCCTCCAGATTGTCTTTCATCATGTCCATTCAGCTGAGTGTGGTAGCTTAAGGAAATGCTGAAATGTACTTTCTATTCCCTCCTTCCATGTTCCCATCCCAACTAGGGAAGTTAAAGTGAATGTAATTAAATAAGCATGGAACTGCTGAAAATTTCAGAGTTACATGAGGGTCAGCAGTTGGCTCCTCAGAAGCCAGTGCATGCTGGCCAGCCCAGCTCCCCAGGCATACCAGCTTACCACCTGCTGTCCCACACTACTGTCTCTGTATCAAGAGTGGCAAGGCAGCAGTTGGTTCCGTGGGAGCTAGTGCACATAGGGAGCCAGCTTTTAAGCCAGCTTCCCATGCGTACCAGGAGCCTGTGTGTAACTGTGAATGTTAACCAGTGAGCCCCAGTTCATCAGTTAACTGTGTACGCTATTACACTTTGACAGCCCTAATCCCAACACTTCCAAATGAAAAGAAAGTTTGGATATTTATTTTATTGACCACATAGTCCTAGGACTTCCTAACCCAACCCCAATAGAGAGAAGACAGCTAATAGAAGCCTCATAAAAACATCCCATCTGGTTCTCCAGTACTAATGCAAGGTTAGGTGCTGAGTCGCAAGCGGCTGTGTATGAAAGAGGAATCAAGAGCCAGATGTGTCTGCTTTCTGCATTTTATTAAGATATATATATATATATATATTTGTTTTCTTAAATTATTTTCTATAAATTGAACAGGAAGGGATTATTGTGGAGAGAAAAAAAAATACAAAAATAAAAGCGTATTGTGAAGTACCAGATCACCACATATACAACAGCAAAGTACTTTACAAGCACTTAGAGCCCTAGAATTATAAAAATAGAAATACAACACATCCATGAGCATGAGCCACTTCTCCAAACATCCCATATTTTTCACTTCCATCTGCAGTTTAGGATTCCCATGAGAGAATGCATTAGCTGGTTTGGACAACAGACATTCGCGGTGCTGGAGAGGAAAGGGCATCCTAACGCTTTTAACGTAAAATGGTTCATCTGTTAGCAAGAGTGGGCTTTTTAGACTTGATCAACATTGGCCCTAATGTTGCTACCAGGGACACCAATAGGGGTCTAACTCTCATTGAGTTCATTGGGAGCAAAGCTAGGTTGACACAGAGAGCATTTGAAAATCCCATCAACAGTTGCCTGTGGCTGATCCAACACCTACTGAAAACAACAAGAGTTTTTCAATGGTCTTCAATGGCCCTGAAAGCCACATAGTGTACCTGGCTCTGAAAGATCGGTGAGTTGAGCAATTCTGGCAAGGTCAAGTGAGTTGAGCAACTCTGTGATTTACTGTTTTCAATCAGACTGGATGGATGTAAATGAGGCGGGATTGTTTTTGTGTTTTTTCACCCCCAAGGAAAGAAAATATGTCTCTCTGTGACAACAGGTAAAATGTCCAGAAAAAATTTAAAATAGCAGAATATCCTAGTATATGATGTTCTCACACAGACGACGTAACATTTATATCCGATTCACCCATCCTTTAGTCTTCCATTTGCTTTACACAGATTTTTGCAGACTCTCCCTCTGGCTACCTTTTCTAATTTTTTTTTTTTTTTTTTGGGCAAGAGCCAACTTCTGTGATGAGCTGATGAAAGAGAGGGAAAATGCTTCTAGAAAAACGACTGCATTTAAAAAAAACATTTTGCAGAATATGCTTTGGAAAACATTGAAATCTTGAATTGAAAGATGCAGACATTTCATTATTTTGTCTGTGGCAGGTTTTCCTTTTTGCCACTGAATGCAATAAAATGAGTGATATTCAGAGTCGGTCTGCATCTCTTTCTCTGTCCTGCTCTTTTCCCAAATGTTACATAGTGGCAAAAGGATTTATGAAAATCAAAAACAACAAACCAACTCAAGGCATCATGCATCCTATTGCATTCTGTGACAAAATGGAAGAGACGAAAACAAGCCCCTCAAAATAAAAAAATATTGAAATTCCAAATTTCTGGTTGTAATGGCTGAACAGAACATTTTGAAAAACTGTCAGGTTTGTACAGAAGTCTCTGGTTTTCAAAAAAACAATTCTGCATTGGGGGAAATAAAGTTTTAAAAGAAAAATTTTGTTTTTGACCAACTCTACTCATTGCATGATTGAAAACAAACAGGTCAAACGTTTGGGTGACATTGGTAAGTAATTGATCAAGGAAATACACCTTTTAAAACCTACATTTACTCATTCCAGATTAACAGCCTGTAACTCTGGAAAAATAAATGTATAAAGATCTGTTGTTTAAAACTATTTATATCCCTCCTTAAAAAAGAGAAATCTGTAAAATAAGACAAACAGCCTCTTTAAATGCATGAAACAGCTTACAAATAAGTCATTTATTTGCTGCTGGCCTTTCTTGACTAACATAGCAAACCTAGAATCCAATTGATGGTGCTCAAAATAAGATGTAACCATTATTGCTTTTCAAACCAGGAAAGGAGCTTTGTTTGCAGCACTATTAGCAACATGTAAAGAGGCCTCAAGGACTGGCTAGTGAAGTAGGACAAAAGCACTGTGAAGGAAGGCCACATACGTCTGCTTCTATCACAAGCACATTGGAGACTCACACAAGACTTGGCAGTATCAAACCAAAAACCCGGCAAAGTGAGTGGGTCTCCTAGTATCTGGGATGTATTTATGCAGAAAAGCATAAAGGGACAGATTTAAAACAGAAAACTGACCCATCTTGTTGCATCTACATTACTGGGGGACTAACATGGGTACAAGACCACGCTGTGTAAGAGGCGACTTCAGGGACGTCTAGGCTGTAATTGATTAAGTTGCTTTGAAAGAGAATTAAACTAGCAAACAATAAACGTGGCTACAAAGGGGTTCGAGCAGACTCCCACTGAGATCAGCTGGAGACGTTGGGCTGATTTCACTGGAGGAGTCAGAAGGCCTTTAGACAAGTTTAAAAAGAAGCTTGGTGCTGTAAGGGCCTGGTCCTTACAGAGCCATGTCCCTGCCAGACCTATTGTGTATAATCCCTGTAGCAGAGTTAACAAGAACCCATGGGTCCTAACTGCAGAAGCATTTCCTTTTGCCAATGCATTGCACACCTTATTCCTCTGAACCTTTACCCCATTGCATGTCAGCTTAGTATAAATCTCCAGCAACCAACCAGCTACCTGCATAACTGTACACTTAATCTAGACAATGAGTGGGAACCTATTATTGATCTGCATGGACATAAGTGTCCAGTCCAACACCAGCTTCAGAAAAAGAGCATCCTTCAGAAGTTGTTACAAGATATTTAAAACACCCTACAACTACCAGGCATTTGATGTAGTCTAGTTCAAAGGTCCTGGTTGGCACCCAGTCATGTTACGCTGTGGGACTATTATCCAGGAGATCTCTGCTCTGGAAGGTCAGATGCTGCAGGTTTTCCCGTTCAGTCCTGCTGGCACCTAGTTATGCTGGTTTCATTGCTCCCAAGGATGTGCAATAAACTCCTTGGCTTTTTCAGTTGCCTTACAAGCCAAATACCTTGCAGTTCACCCGAGGACCCATCAATGCAAAATGCTCTGCAGCCACTGAAGTGGAGCCATGTTCATGATTTGAGTGGCTGCTGCTTTCCTGACAAAGTTTCACTATTAAGAAGCTGCCTTCGGGTCTATTGTTCCCTTTTGCTCCCAGGTCACTGGAAACGGTGCATTTGGTTGTGTCTCTCAAGTACATTTTCTAATCTGCAAGTGCACTGAAGTGCTGGCATGGCAAACAAAGCCCAGAACTGGGGGTGGATTAGATGGGATAACAGGGCACACACTTACCTATCCCATAAGACAGTAATGTGTGTATTCCCCTCTGTAGCTAGCCAGCTCCTGGGGACACAGGGACAGTCCACAATAGAAGGTGGGAAAGGTGCCTTGTACCTTTCTTTCCACCTCGGGAAGCCTCTCAAGAGCCAGTCACAGGCTGCTGAGGAAGGTCTGACAAAACAGACAGTGTCAGGAATATGGGGCCAAAGAACGGACAGTGAGGCAGGTCTTTGGATGTTGTTTGCCAACCAGCTCTTTTGCAGCAGCTGGCATTCATAAGGCAAAGGCAGTGCACAGCTCTCGGTATCATTGCACTTTATAGACACATACGTTCCTAATTCCCCTGGGTGTTAGGTACCTAAATGCCTTTGCAGATATAGGCCTTAAATCTCCTTTGAAAATGGATCTTAGTCTCCTAAATTACTTAGGTGCCATTCAGAAGTTTTCCAGAGGTGTCCAAATCCCATACAAATCCAATGAAAGTTAGGCACCTAATTCCTTTAGTCTCCATTGATAGTCCAAGCCCTGTTGGCCAGTATTCACAAAGCAGTTACAGCTTTGGGATTGCTTTCTTGCCCCTCTGCGCAGATATTGTTGTTTACCAACGCACTGTGGCTTAGCGCTGTACCTATTATGGTCTAATCAACAGAAAAGTCCTCTCCCCAGGTGTTGCCGGACAGGTTCATTTTTCATAACTATGGGCACGATTTCCTGAATTCCTTTCCCATCCAGGGCTGCACTTGCCTTGCTGTAGTTTGTTATCTACAGGGGGAAATGAACACAGTTGTTAATGGATCAGTGCAGTGATGCTACTTACAGAGCCTTTAGTAGTAAACCAAAGCCTGCCAGAGCACTGCTGTTCTCTTTTCTTGTTGCCTTTTAACACTGATGCCAGCCTAGCACAGATGGTTTTCTTGTGGCTTAGATACACATAACAGTGAGCATTTAAAACAGCAACCCACTTCCCTCCTGCAGCTTAGCATCCCGAAAAATAAACCACTAGGGGGCCACACTGATCACTTGTGAATAAGAGGTGGGGAAGGGGTGTCCAATCAGTCTCTGCAAGCAGGGGTCTGTTTCAGGGACATGGGGCCCCAATGACAAGTATCTATCAGTGCCAGCTGTCTGAGATCCTGTAGGTGGCAAGGATTAGTCAGGTCTGATGCTGGCAGCTGCTGCCCACCTCCCTGTTTCCTACAGCTGCATCTCACATCCATGGGAAATAGCCAACTTGGGAGGGGGGAGGGGTAACGAGGGGAGAGTTCCCTTCATTGTCCTTGGATAAATTATTAACATTAAGCACTATTCTCAGGCTCACCAAGCTGGTGGTGAGCTACGGCCCCATTCTGCTGAATTTTCGAAGTGTCTGTCCTATTGACAGTCTTCGACTCGGAATTTACAATTCTGCTCCTGCTATGATCTGTATCCTTTCCTACGACCTTTGGTCCTCAAGGAATTGCCCTTTAAAGCATATTCTCCTACACCTACATAAATCAATTGTCATAAGCCCTCCTAATATAAAATCAGGTTAATCCTGAATTACACCTTCCCTCTCTTGTGTTAGCCGAGAGTCCTGACATTTCCTGAAGGCAAGTCTCCCTTGAAGCATTGCTTTCTCAGCTCCTCTAAAAGCCCCTTGCACAGTCTCTTGCTATGGCATATAAGCATCTGGCTCCTAAAAAGGCTCTTAAATGGGAGCGTGGCTCTTGCCCACGCTGGAAAGTCTAATGCCTTTTTGGCATGACCATCTTTCCTGATTTGGGGGCACCTTTAAAAAAAAGCTAACTTGGAGGTCTTCCTGGCCCCGCAATCCTGGAGTTGTCCTTCAAGCTGGGATTTGGCATAGGACTGAGGTTTGATGCAATTAAAAATAACTGTCTTCTCTGTGTTTAAACACTAGGAGAAGCAGGTGGGTGGCATCTGTGTGGGGCTACCTTGTGAGTTTGCAGCTGGTCTTCTATTGGATAGGATCAGCTTCCAAGGCACTGCTGAGTTGCACCTAGATCCTAGAGAAGACCCACGGAACGGGGAAGCTGCACTATAACATATGGTAATGGCAAACCAAGCGCTTTGTGATCTGATTTCATAGAAATGCTATTCAAAATAGATATTATCAAAAATAAAATAAAAAAATCCAGAGCATGTACATCAAACACTTCCTACAATGAATGGCAGCCTTTTGCTGATCAGATCCATAAAGAGGATGTCTCTGCTTGGCCTCCTCTTGAAGGAATTCTGACTCGTCTAAGACCACATGCTATTAATCTGTCTGTCCACAGAGGCCAGAGAAGGATGTGGCCTTATGGTCATCAGAGCCCCTAGGGGGAATTAAAGGGTCTCATGGTAGACAATGCTGGGGCTGGTTTCCTCGCACAGCTCCAGCTGCACGCTGGAGGCGAACCAGCGCTTGGCACAGCCCAGGCCATAGGTGAGTGTGGTTCGGTAAATGTTCTTGGCATGTTTGGGGAAGATGATGGTCGTGCTCTGGAACCGCAGGGGCCTCTGGCGGGGCTCAAAGAGCAGCTGCGACTTGTAGTTGCGCCAGGTGCAGTTTGGCGTGGCCACGACCGTCTCGCTGTAAGCCGTTATGGTGGGGATGGGGCCATAGAAAATGTCATCCCTGTAATGCTTCTCTGAGTCATATTTCACCTCCGAGTTGCACCTGGAAAGGGCAGCGAGAAGTCAGGCAAAAAGGGAACTCTGCACTTACCCACTCCTATCTTCTGCCAGGCCTCCTGATAGCAACCCCAAACACCTCTATGGTCTCTGGCAAGCTCTGCAGCTGGTCTCTCTGAGCACTGCCATTGACCACAATGGCGGTCAGTTCCCCTGATGTTTAAAACATACTTCGTAAGGGAACAGATCATCATCACGCAGCACACAACCTTCCCCTGGCTTTGTGCCTGAAAGAGGCAGCCCTCCCTAGAAGGTAGTTCCCAGAGGCTGGCAGGTGAGCTGGAAATGGACATAAATGCTGGCTGAAAACTGCCTCTGTAGGTTGATACTCCTATATTTTGCAATAGGGACCCTCAGGTGGCCCTAAGGTGAGTGCCTTCCCAGTCTGTGCTGTGCACCAGTGTCAGCTCCTGCCCTCACGTGGCAAGAAAATAACATCACGATGTGAATGTTGAGGAAGCTAGAGGGGGCTTGACTGAGCTGTTTAACATCTTTTGCCCATCCCTCTAATGTGAGAGCAAAGGGTCACCTGCTTAGAGCAAGAGCAGCTGGGTTTACAAAGGGGCCTTGTGCACATCACCTACAGCACAAAACCATTTGCCCCAAACTATGCTGCAGCAGAGGAAAAAGGGGGTGAAGTGACTCGGCTCACCCTCAAAAAACGGTGCCAAGTGGGCAGATGGAATACTGACCTAGTGATAACTCAAAGGTCTGGGAAGAGAGTGGAGACTACTTGATGGGGGTTTGGGTTCTACAGAAAAGCCAGGAATGGGTGAAGTCTATTGTTCCCGCTAATCTTTTCCATCCATGTGTGGAATAATTTTATGTGCACTGAGGCATGTGAAAATGTGCAGCACCAATGGGGAAAAAATCCTAGCTGTGGGCACTCTGCTAATCAGAAGGGGGAAAGGGTATATGAATCTCTCCTGAGAGGCCACACAAATGCACATCTTACAGGGAACACAGGTCCAATCCCAACTCAAACAGAGAGAAGTTGAGAGGTCTGGTTCTTGCGGACAACACCAAATGAGCACTGGGTAGCTCACCCACCATTAAGATGAGGAAAAAAAATAAACATGAAAATAATTAATAGTGGCTCTTCCATCCTTTTCAGAGGGGCCAATAGGATAGCCAGGCCCTTGGGTGAAGGGGAGGAGACAGTGGCTCCACACTACCAGAAGGGGCTGGGGCAGGGCCTCAAGTGGATGGGGTGGGGCTATGGCAGCCAGTTCTCAGCGCCACCTGGACTATGTCCCCACCAACCCTTTGCCAGCAATCTGAGCAGCTTGGAACATGCAGGGCTCTGGAACATGCGGCACTCCCAGGGTGATTTAAATGGCCCTGGGTTCCCAGTGCCGCTGTTTCCAGGACCTTCTGGGCCTTTAAAATCACTTGTCCCAAGGGAAAATGCTCCCCTTCACATCCCCTGTTGGTGGGCCTGATCCTTGGTAGTTTCTCTGTCTATAGTCCACTGCGCACCAAGCCAGTAACCCTGCAAGGTAAAGATCCTTAAACTGAAAATTCTTTGGGACAGAGACTCTTTTTGTTGCACTGTGTCCACATAACACCTAGCAGCATGGGGTCCTGGTCCCAGATTGGGGCTCCTAGGTGCTACAGTTATACAAACTAAAAATTATAATAAAAAATACAGCTCTAGTAAAGCTCAGCTTGCAGGGAGCTGTGGAGTGTTCACATTTTACTGCTCCAAACCTTCCAACCACAGTCAGCAGGTAAGGAATTTGCAGCTCTGTTGAAAAAAGGATTAAAAGCTGGGTGTGTGCACACCGATTACCTCCACCCTGGAGGGAGGCTGGAGGATTATGTGGCACGCGTAACATGATCTGCCTTGATGTCTTTCGCACTGCAAAGTATATAAGCAAGCAAGTTGCTTGGTGCACATCAAACAAGAGGCTTGTGTAATCGTTATGAAAATGTGCCCACCATCTGTTCCTGGGTAACCAGAGATTGATTGGGGCACGTTCCCAGAATGCTCTTTGTGTGGGTTGGGAGGGGGAAAATTGTATTCATAACCTCTACTTCTCCCACCCCTCTCTCTCTAATTATTACCACAAGCCAGGTGAGTAACACACTGAAAATGTATCTTGGTGGTTTTAAAGTGAATTCTGTGCTGGCAAGAAGAAACTCAGACTGTGAGCCCTGCTACTGTGTGCAGGCAGCAAAGCACCAGCCTCCCAGCACTGAGTATCAGCGCGCCTCTGTCATGGGCTAGAAGAACCACCCTTAGAGAGCAGAGGAGAAACAGCCCCCTGAAGATAGCTCTAACCTGGGCCTCCCTGCTGAGAGCACCAGTAAAAATGGACAGCAGCAACAGCAGCTTCTTTTGATCTTCCTCCACTGGGAACTGGACTGAGACCACCAACTTTCTGCATTGGCCACCAAACAGCATTCCAGATGGGAATGGTTTTCTAACCCAGCTGGGGCTGTATTTGATACTGTCTGGGAAATGAAGACCTCCATCTCCCATTACCAACCCTGGAACCACCCTCGCTGCACCACCCCTGTCAGTTTCTTTTTAGTTCAGGAATTAATCCCCCATTGCCTCCTCTCCTCCGTCCCCAACAAAAGAACCGTGACCCCCATTGATAAACACTGTTAATCTTTTGCAGAAGCAAATGTATCAAGGGAAAGGGAGAAACCCCGTCCATGTGTACCTAATTTCCTGCACAGGTTCAGGGTTGACCTCAATGCTTTCACCAAAGAACACCGGGAACATTCGAGGCCTCATCTCTGACACAGAAGAGTTCAGAAGAAGGTAAGGGATCTACAGGAAAAACAGGGGTGGGGATAAAGAGAAAAGCACATCAAGCATTAGGACCCAGCAGAATGCAGCTGGTGTTATTTAAGACATACATTGTGTTCACTCATTGAGCATGTACTAGCACTATGGCTAAATTCAACTCTAATGGAAGTGGGTGCCTGTCCCCCGCATGCAGACTCCCTTGAATTCATGCTCTGCAGGAACTGCCCAAGAAGAGGTCCCCTGTGGCAGGTGCTTTTTGTGACATGCACACAGGCTGGAGAGACAAGCACCAGCTGATGTCAGACCATGGGTGGTAATGGTTTTCCATTACAAGTGGCCACACCCTGCTGCTAGCTTGATCGGGGTCAATTCCAGGTAATGCCATTCCCTTCCAGGGAGCAATGGCCATTTTACCTTAGAGTTAATAAGAGAATCACCAGGCCTGAATTTGCCCCCTGCCAAGGCACTTCAACTCCCATTAACAGTCCCTCTTCCTTCCTGGAGCAGAGGAAGGCACCCAAGGGTTAGCCAGGAGATCTGGTCTCCGCAATGCATGGGGAGGAGGGATACAAAGCTCAGAAGCTTATTTTTCAAAGGGTGGGGACAGAACTACAGCTAGTGCAAGCCTGGGTAGCTCCTTTGATGTCAACATCCATTTAAATCAACCCAGAACTGACCAGCACTTGTCAATTTCCCCCTCCACCTATGCAGGAAGGTGCAAGAACAGGCAGTGCCTGGACTCTGATCGTCTTTTTAAGTGGTTTGGCCCAATGGCGCATCTCCTCGAATGCTATCTGTACTTATCTGGTTGCTTTCATTTTCCCACCCCGGTTGTGACATCAGAATTAGCTTTACGCAGCTGAGTCTTCACCAGCAGCCTGACTGTGCCAGGAGCCGTCCCATTGCAATGCCTCCTTCGGAATGCCCAGCCCTAAGATAAGCTGATCTCCCATTGCAATCTAGGGTTGCCTCTACCCACTGCAGATTCTTTCATATGGAATTTTGGTCTCTCTTTTACACTTGAATAATTCTTCTTTTTCCTTACTGTTCCTGCTGTTGTGAGCCAGACACAACATCATTGTCATGTGGGATCTCCTGCTCAAAATGGGCCTGATCAGCAGTGTTCCCTCTAAATGTTTCCATCTGTGTGCTGAATAAATTTTGTAATGTGCACAGAGGCATGTGCAGATGTGCACCACCAGTAGAAACACATGTTGCTGGCTGCGAGCACTCTGCTAATCAGTTAGGTGGCATTTGAATCTCTCCTGGGTAGCTGTCCAAGTGCTAGGTTTACAGGGAACACTGCATCAACGAAGTTCCACATCCTGATGTGGCTCTAATGTTTGGAAGGGCGAGGGAGAGGTGGCTCAGAGTTGCTATGGATGCATCTCTGTTTCATGTATTCCTGCCTCTCCTGCTGCTGCTCAATGACAGAGATTGATGCTTGCCTGGATATGCACTGCTCAGCTTCTGTGGGGAAATGTCGCTGCCCAAGGACCATAAGGAAAATCCTTCCTGGAGTGCTGAGTTAAAGCGTCAAGTCTCAAAATATTTTTCAATGACTGCTGCACAGAAGAGTCTCAGGGGCTTGGCTTCCCCCAATGACTATCCTGTTCTGTGCAGTACATAGTGATGCACATACACCCACTTACTCCAGCAGGAAAGGAATTAAGCATCCTAGGCTGATTCCTCAGTCTCCTAAGACCACTTTGCACAGCATAGGTACCTCCTGCTACCCCACATCTGCTGGGGGAGCACTAGCTGGAGGAGCAGAGTTTGGTTGTCCCCAATGTCCCTTCAGAGTACGTCCCTGTGCGGCTGCTGCTCCAACTTTCACGGAGAGTATCAGGGAGCTGCAACTAGCTCCCACTCCTGTAACGGAGAATTCACCCTCATGTACCTCAATTGGAGTTATTTACCCTTGCAGCCCTCCCCAGTTGTTGCTCCGCTCTAGAACTACTGCAATCCCCAAATGTCCAGGGGGCCTGCAGGGAGGCAGAGCGCCCTACCACGGAGCTCAGCAATCAAGCCATTCATCTCCTCGCAGCTGTTTCTGCTTTTTCTGCACCAATGAAAACTTCCTGAAATGTTTGTTCCTCTAGCCTACGAGAGCAAATTTTGACATAGTGGAGATTAATTGGTGCCTTTCGTAGTATTTATCAGCTCTGTTCCTAGCAGCAGCCCTGGGAATCGAGGGCTTTAAAACAAAGTGCCATAGAGCACTGGAACAGACTCATAAGAGCATTAGAACGGCCATACTGGGTCAGACCAACAGTCCATCCAGCCCAGTATCCGGTCTGCTGACAGTGGCCAATACTAGATGCCCCAGAGGGAGGGAACACAACAGGTAATCCTCATGTGATCCCTCCCCTCTCACCCACATCCAGAGAAACAGAGGCTAGGGACACCATTCCTACCGATCCTGGCAAATAGCCTTTGATGGATCTCATCTCCATGAATCCATCTAGTTTTGTTTAACCCTGTTAAAGTCCCAGTCATTAATTTAATTTGGTGATCCCCTAGTTCTTATATTGTGGGAAAAAGTAAATAACTTTTCTTTATTCACTTTTTCCACACCAGTCATGATTTTAGAGACCTCTATCATATCCCCCCTTACTCTCTAAGCAACTTCTCCTGAAGCTGGAGAAAAAAGCAGCTTTGGAAGCTCTACGTGGGGCAGAGAGGTCAGAAAAACTTAGTTTGGCGGGGAGGGCACAATAAGTGCTAATTCACATTCAAAATCAATGGGATTTGATGCCTTTGAAAATCTGCCCCGACTCTTAAATGTTATAGGCGTTGGTAGAAATTGCATCCCACTCTACAATACAGATAATATCCTGAACATCTAGAGCAGGGATGGGGAACCTTTTTCGGGTCGGGGGCCACTGACCCACAGAAAAATCAGTCAGGGCACAAAAGTGAGAAACAAGAAAAACCCCACCCCTCACCAGCACAGGTTCCCCAATGCTGGGGGGAATCCCAAGCTTCAGGGGCCAGATCCAGACAAGCCAGGGGCTGCATCCAGCCCCTGAGCATAGGTTCTCCACCCCAATCTAGATCATCTCCCTGCTGACCATTTGAAACTCACTTTGCAAACATTTAAGCCTCAATGTCTTCTTAGTTGAGCAAACACCAATGATTCCCTTTTATCCAAAGCACCAACATGCAGGGGTCAGATAAATAGCTCTCTGTTTGGCCCATCGCTAAAGCAAACCAAATAAAAAGGATTCACACAGCTTGGAGAACAGCAAAGGATTCCACACCTCTAGTTAGTCATTTGTCCTCTATCAAGAAATAAATTCTCTCTCTCTATATTCCTCCCCTAAGTACAGGGTAAACTTGTATATGCCCTGCGTTTTAGATTTTGACCCAGTCATTTAATCAGAACCCTGAATATCTTTGTAGCTCTTCATACGTAAAGCCTAATGGAAAAATAATCTACTACTTGGTCTGATAGATGATCCACAGGGAGAAGTTTAGACGTTCTCATAAAGTTCTCTGACATAGAATTGAGATGCTGAGCTTCTTCTAGCAATATAATGTAGCGGTCTATTCTCACAAAGGCCAGTAGCTTCTCTAGCACACAATGAAAGCTGCTTAAGACTCATTCTCTTCAGATTTTTATGTAATAAAGATCTGGTGCCAGATTCTCTGCTGGCTTAAACTAAGGCTGTGTCTTCAATATGGGTTGGACCAACAGACAGCAATTGATCCAGCAGGGGTTGGTTTATCATGTCTAGTATAGACACAATAAATCGAGTGCTGAGTGCTCTCCCATTGAATCCTGTACTCCACCAAAATTAGAAGAGTAAGCGGAGTCGATGGGAGAGTGCCAGCTGTTGACTTACTGCAGTAAGCAGACCTAAGTACATCAACTTCAGTTAATTATTCACATAGCTGAAGTTGCATAACTTAGGTGTACGGCCCATGGCAGTATAGATAAGACCTGAGGTGGCTCCACTGAAGTTACTGGTGCAGAGTTTTTGCACTGAAGTTTACTGACCATTGGAGCAACCTACAGGGATGTGGTAGGTTCTCAATGACTTGAACTTTCTGGATATCTTTATAAGAAAGATCTTCTACTGCAACCACAAATTATTGGGCTTATTGTGAGAATTACTAGGAGAAATCTTATGGCCTGTGTTGTGCAGATTGGACTGGTTCTGGTCCCTTCTGGACTACAAATGTCTGACTCTATGGAACTGCTCCAAATTACCTCAGCAACAAATCCAACTTCTGAAGTTCTTGGCAGGAAGTGTAGGGGGCTTAGAAATAAGTCTTTTTCAGAAATGTTCCACAGAACAAGAAGAACACGCCCCCTGACCACCAGGAGAATGAATCATGAGCTTCTATTCAGCACAATGTCCTTAAACATAAGTTCCCAAATCAAGTAAGCCAGCACGTGCTGTCTGGAGGCAGTGCAGCTGCTTGGTTAGCTCTGTGGCACTCCGTCAGAAGACTACCACTTTGCAATTCAGTCCCTCTTTGCCGTTGGTTTTGCTTTATGAAATGCAGCATCTTCGTATCCTTCTCAGAAGATGTCTGGGCAGAATTTAAAGGTCTCCATGGCAGATGAAAGACCCTTGGAAACATCATTCTCTCCATCCTGCTCAATGCATGACAAAACCTGAGCCCAGTTCTCGGCAGCTGCCCATTAAATAACAGTGAAGCGGGTAAGAACGTGAAGGAGCCACTTGATGGGAGCTGAACAGATGGCCTACAGCTTCCCCCTCTCTGAACTGTCTTTCACCTTTGCATTCCTTCTAGCTGGGTGGATCTGCTGTGGTGCTGCTCTCTGCCAAAAAGGCAGAAAGAAGGACTGCCACTCTCCAGAGGCCCTACTCTAACAAGTTCTTGAGCTGTGTCTGCAGAACCCAAGAGGTTCTGAGACGTACCAGACTTTGGGGAGAGGGGCAGTTAGCAATGTTCCCTGCAAGCTGAGCACTTGGGCAATCGCCCAGGAGAGATTCAAATATAGCCCAGCTGAGTAGCAGACAGCCTACTGAGCCCATAGCCAGCAGCAAGTGTTTTTATTGGTGGTACATATCCACATGTCTCAGTGCAGAGAACAAAATGTATTCCACATATGGATGCAAAACATTTTGAAGGAACATTTTGGCTTAGCCTGAACCAAAAATTAAGCCTTTAGAGTTTCTACCCAATGCCTAGACCAACCTAGTTCTAAAAATAAAAAGCACCTAAATGCTTTTCTGGAGAAAGTCATGCCTGTGCAGAAGACCAGGTCCAGGGCCATGTATCACTCAAGTTCCTTAAGCCCTCTGGGCCATAACCATAGCTGGCATAAATTGACATAACTCCATTGACTTCAGTGGAACAATCCCAATCTATAAGAGCAGAGTATCTGTGTTTAAGATGTGCATAAGAGGACAGCTTTTGCTTTTGACTAGCAATGAAGTTTCAATGTTTCATCTGACTTCTTGGGAGACACAATCTCCAGTGCATCGCACTGTTCTACTACCAGCTAGTTCTTTTTCAAACCAGTGATGAAAAAAAAAAAAAAATCTACTGTTGCTGCTCCATTATCCACAAAAGCCCATTTTTGCACAGCACTCTATAAAAGGCTGGTCTGCATTGGCTTTTGTCTTCTGTCCAAATGGGAAAGGTCGTTGCTGCTTATTCCTGGCTTGCTTTCAACACTCTGGGGAGGGGTGAGCATTTCTATTTGTAAATAAAGCTCTTTGCCTTTAGCACATGATTCTTTTACAGGGCTATTTTCCGTGATGGTACTCATGTCTTGACTTGGATCAGTATGCGACTTTTTACGTCTTGTCTATGGCCAGTGCTCTGCTTGAAAGTGCCTAATCTTCAAGAGATTATTACTGCTGTTCTTTATGTGGAGGGATGGGGGAAATTGTACACAGATACATTTGTAGGATCTGCTAATTGCAAACACGCTGGGTGAGTCACCTGAAAACCACTACAGACTGCTCCTATTAGAATGGGAAGCAGAGCGAGGAATAATACATTCCTCAATATGCACCAACGGGGAACACGCAAACATGAAAAAAAAGGTGCTCTCAGTGTGACATGCACACAGGCAGAAGTAGTGAAATGGTAAATAATAAGATGATGACTCCCTTATGTTCAGACACAGCCACCTCTGATAAATGTGCTTTCTTGTTTTGTAACATCAGCATGCATTTTTAGTGCAAAAGAATTTGCTGGCTTTGTCTTGGTTTTTAATAATTCTATGATCAAATTTATCCTTGGCACAACTCCACAGATTTCAATTTGGTCCCTGATGTTTTTAATTTAACCCAGTCTATCTAGATCAGGGGTAGGCAAAAGCCTCTTACTCGGCCAGATCTGGCTGGCTTATGGCTTTTACCTGGCCTGCAAGGCAGTTCCAGGCCCCACCCTCTAGTGCAGTGGTCCCCATTGCAGTGCCCGTGGGCGCCATGGCGCCCACTGGGCCATTTCTGTGTGCCCGCCGTATGATCGGGGCCAGCCCCGCCCCCAGGCACATGGTACTTGGGCGGTGCTGGCCCCTGGGCACACAGCGTATGGGTGGCTGCGCCCATGGGTGCACGGCGCAAGGGCTGTGCCATCCCCGGGCGTGTGGTGTATGGGCGGCGCCAGCCCTGGGCGTGCAGCACAGGAACAGCGCCAGCCCCGGGAGAGCAGCACATGGTGGCACCGGCACTGGGCACACAGCATGTGGGCATCCCCACCCCTAGGCACGCAGCGCAGGAGCAGCGCCAGCCCCAGGCGCGCAGTGCGTGGGTGATGCTGGCTCCTGGGGGCATCTGCAAAAGTCGGGGACCACTGCTCTAGTGCGTTGCCTGGGAGCTGGAGATATGCCACCCCTTTTAACTGTTTTTATGTAAAGGTCTTGCACCTTCCCCGTGCCTGTCAGGCAACATATTGCCTGGCAACGTATTGCCTGGCAGATGCAGGAACAGGAGAGCCCTTTAAATAGAAGCCATTAAAAGGGCTGGCACCTCTCGGTGCCCCTAGCACGTTGCTAGGGAGATGGAGACGTGTGAGCCCTTTTAATGGCTTCTATTTAAAGGGCTCGCACCTGCTGGGTCTCTGCATAGCCTGGCAGGCACCCGGCAGGTGCAAGCCCTTTAAACAGAAGCAGCTGAAAGGGCTCACAGCTCTAGATCCCACTGGCTGGTTGCCTGGGAGCTGCCCAGGAGGTGTGAGCCCTTTCAACTGCTTCTATTCACTGCCAAGCAGCTACCAGGCAGCAGGTTAGCAGCAGGGCCAGGAGCTGTCAGCCATGTCATGTGAATTCTAAGCCTTCACCCCAGACAGCTCTGGGAGGAGGCTACCCCCAGCACCCTCCCCTCTGCTCCAGGTCCCTTCCATTGGCCAGAAGTCAGGGGGCAAGGACCCCAGACCAAGCAAAGCTCCTGGCAGGGTAGCTCTCAACCCCGCCCCTTCCATCCAGGGCCCCACCCCTTCCAGGTCAGCCCACGGCCACTTCTGAAATTTGTGAAGTAGCCCCCCCTTCAAACATTATTATCCACCCCAATCTAGACAGAATGAGGGAGTAGGAGGGGACGTAATGGAGAAGCAGGTTGTGTGGAGAGTGTGGGATGATCCCACATCTACCTGCTGCAAGGCTCTGACACTGTCCTCTGAAGAACCTAATGCTGGACATTATCAAGGACAGGCTACTGGATTAGATGGACACAGGGTCTGATTCAGTCAGGCAATTTCTATGTTTCTAATCACCCAGACCCTCAGCCGGAGTAAAGCACTATCATGCCATTGATTTTACACAGTAGAGAATGGCTGTGCTCACGGTCATGCTATCAGAGAAGGATTTTCCTAAAATTCTCTTTTAAAGAGCCCAGTTTCTCTTTGCCAGTAGTTAAACTGAAGAGATGTTTGGCACCGGGATAGTCCAACCCAGGGTGAGAGAGGATGTGAATGGGACTGGAGAGCGTGCAGAGCTGGCCCACCACATTTTGGCACCTGAGGCGGGGAGCTCAAATGACGCCCCTATGCCACCTTTTTTCCTGTCTGCCTGTTATGTCTCTTGTGCCCTCCTTCGTCCAGCACAGCACTCCACCATCTCTGTGCATCTAGAGCAGAGAGAATATAGACGCACCAGCAGCAGACACAATTTTCTACTTTCTGGGTCCTAGTGGTGCCCTCCCTGCCCCCAGTCTGGCACCTGAGGCGGCTGCCTCAGTTCTCTTCATGGTAAGGCCAGCCCTGAGAGTGTGCAGTGTACTTTCCCCCTTTGAGTCCATTCCAAACCACAGCCACAGCAGTGCCTGCTTAGTGAAATCAGCATTTTCCAAACATCCAGGGCAAAATTCTGTTTGCAGGGGAGAGAATGGAGGAATCTGGGCTGAAGGTATGAATGGCTTTTTACCACCTTGGAGGAGTTGCATGTTGTTGGTGCCAGCCCTACTGGAATTGATGAGTTAGTGGGAAAGAGGAAAAGAAATGTTGAAAACAATACTTCAGTGCTCTGGCTAACCGGAGGGACTGACTCTGGCAAGTCTAGTTGAAAAGAATAATGAGCAATGCAAGACATGTATTAGATGACCTATCCTCTGCCCCCCAGTGGGCTTTCCCAGCTGATACCCAAATGACATGCAGGAACTACCTTGCTTCTGTTCACCAGAACAGGATGCAGTGCAAAATGCATGGGCCTTACTGAAATGACAGAGAAAGTTCAGGTGGCAGAGACCAGCCTGAGGCTAACACTTCTATCCTTACAGAAAGTGCCCCTGGATCTTTGAAAAGCCCACAAGAAGCTGCGACCTCGCTTTTCAAACGGCACCTCTAACAGTACAGTGGCTCCCAGCCACATGTCGGGGCACTGGCTTGCAACAGACCCAGAGGGAAAAGAACCTGCCAATTGAATGACCAATGCTTCAGCACCATCTCAGGGTATGACTACACTACCACCCTAGTTCGAACTAGGGTGGTATTGTAGGCAACTGGAGTTGCAAATGAAGCCCGGGATTTAAATTTCCCGGGGTTCATTTGCATGTTGCCGGGTGCCGTCATTTTTAAATGTCTGCTAGTGCGGACTCCATGCCCACGGCTACACGCGGCGCGGACTAGGTAGTTCGGACTAGGCTTCCTAGTCCGAACGACCGTTACTCCTCGTGAAACGGAGTCCACACATCAGAGACTGAGGGGGCCCAGCCTAGTAGATTGTGTGCTCCAGCTCCATGGTGGGGTGGCTGGGGCGTGAGTAGACTGGAGAGCCAGCACATGCTCGATGCTGGGTGCAGGAGTCCTGAGCCTCAGGGCCCTGATCCAGGCAAGCTGGGGGCCACATCCGGCCTTGAGGCCGTAAGTTCCCCACCCCTGATATAAATTTTCCTTGGCAGGATTCCATCTACCTCCTCTCCCAGTCCAACTCTGCTTAGCGTATGTGAGCAGACCAGATGACAGCATGAGGAACTACAGGGCAGCCCTCAAGGAGACTGGAGCACTGCTTGGCCTATGGCTACACAGTTACCTTAATACAGTAATGTCATGTACATTTGCCCTCTCCTACAGTGGGCAGGGGAGGCTGCCCTCACAATCAAGGAAGCTGCTTTCATGCCAAGAACCAGATTTCCAGCTACTCTTGAATATGGTAGCTCCACTTTTCCCAGCACTGTTCCTGCAGAAGCAGCTATATTAAGGTATGCACTAAGGATGTTAAGGAGCAGGTATTTGGCTAATTGTATCGACTCCACGTTTAGTCAACAAGCGGAGGAGCTTGTCAGAGTTGCAGCGGGGGATAGTTCCCAGAATTGGCACAAGCCGGGACTGAAGTCCTGGCTTGTGCTGGCTCCAGCATTACCATGGCTCTACCTCACCTGCCCTCCCCACTTCTGTGCACGCTAGAGACAGTGCTGGGGGGAACCGACTTTTAAGTCAGCTCCCCCCAGCACCAACTCCTGCTTCCCTCCACTTTGCTGCCTCTGATACAGAGGCAACAAAGCGAGGGAGGGGGGGGAAGGGGGAGGAATGAGTAGTCACGTAATACCTCAACTACCCAGAAAGCCCAAGCATATTGGGTAGTCGTCGACTAGTCACTTACATCCCCGGAATGCACAGAAGATTGAAAAACTGTGTAGGGGCAATTTTCACCATAGTTCCGTTTGTTCGTGGCATGCTTTTAATTCCACTCTAGCTGATCGGATGATTGGATATAGTTAGGGATTTATATTACATTCATCACCACGACATCAGATATTTGCAGGCCCTGCCCCAGGAACTAGTTATTCAAAAGGATGCAGGGGTTCTGCCTGTCGCTACTGCGGCAGTGAAGACAGCTAGAGCCCCAGGCCCTTCAACACTGCTGCTGGGTAGCTCTGAGGGCTGGCTGGGGGAGGAGGCATGGCACAACATGCTCCACCTGGTGCTGAAGGCTGGCTGCCCCAGTTCCGCCCCTTCTGCCTGAGGCCCCATCCTGTCCAGCAGCGTGGAACTAACCCCCACCCCTCCACACACACCTTGCCCAAGGGTCCAGCAAGGATATTGTCCGACCTCCCTCCCCTGGATATTTGGATCCGACACATGAATCCTTGGAAGGAACCACACAAAATGCAGTTGAATTAAACATATTAAATAAGGGGACTATGCAAAAAGCACCTAAGGGGTTTAGAAGCTCAATTCCTGTTGGTTTTTGAAAATATCTCTAAATCAGAGACACAAGATGGGTGAGGTAACCTCTTTATTGGACTAACTTCTGTACAAACTTTTGAGCTACACAGAACTCTTCTTCAGGCCACAGTGGGAAAAAGCTTTGTCCCCAGCATGCCCACCAACATCCCCACTATATGTTATCAAACCATTTGATCAAATAGCTAGTCAAATACTTGGACTAATGATCAAGATGCTACAAGTGAGGAATGAATCATGTATACCGGGTCAGTCCATAGCTGTGTCTCTGTATTTTCCACAATGGGAGTATATGGGTTACTTACTTCCATTGCCAGGAGAGAAAGGAAAGAACTTTCTGCTGAAGTGGAACTATTGGAATTTAGCTGCCCTTCGTATCTAGCTGGGTTCTGTGAACTTTTCTGATAATCCCCCTTGAATTTAGCCAGCCAATGCTAGTTCATGACAGCGCTGAGTAACAAACTTGGTGACAAGGTAACTGGGAGCATACTTGAGGGCTTAGTACATTACAAGTCCAGACCTAGTAATAGTTCCTGAAAATTCATCTGCAGAGCACAGTTCTGTTCTCAGTTCGGCACAGCTGACCTCAGTGCTCCTTACTAACACGCACAGGTGACCTGTGGATTAAGGGGCATTGTGTGCATCCCAGGGCAATGGGACACTTAAGCCAAACTATTCCATGGGACTCAGAGAGCAAGACTGTGCCCACATGCATTCTGTGTAATCTGCACTTTTGTCTAGAGGTTTGTGAATGGAGAGTGGCTGATTGCATGGTATGTAGCCTGCTAAATCAGATCACTGACACAGCGGTACGAGGTGAGGGTACATCTACACTGCATCCCTAGTTCGGAGTAGGGATGCAAATGGAGATGACCGAAGTAGTTAATGAAGCGGGGATTTAAATATCCCACGCTACATTAACATGATCTCACCAGCGTGCTAGTTTGAATCACAGCTGATTCGAACCAGGAAGTGCGCACCGGGATGCGTTAGTCCGAACTAACGTTACTCCTCACTTTTTAAGGGCTTTAGTCTGAACTAACGTGTCACAGCGCGCACTTCCTGGCTCGAAATAGCTGTGATTCAAACTAGCACGCCGGTGAGATCATGTTAATGAAGCACGAGAAATATAAATCCCCGCTTCATTAACTACTTCGGTCGTCTCCATTTGCATCCCTGGTCCGAACTAGGATGCAGTGTAGACATACCCTGAGTAATGAACTCATTACTACAACAGAGCCGCTCTCCTGGAAACATGAGTCTGTGAGTGGCAGAGCCAGGGCCTGTCCTGCACAACTGAACTCAATGGGAGGTTTGCCATTCACTTCACTGGGAATAGAATCTGGTTCTCAAATGCATCTCGTTCTTAATGCTAGGGATCGGACCATTTTTATGCAGGCTTTGGAGTTTGCAAAGGTCCTTATCAGGGAGTGATTTAAAGTAGAGAAGGATACCAAATGTAAATCAACTTTAGCACTCCTCCAACAGGCGTCCTTTGATAGAAGTTACACATTACTGGGTAATCCAAATCAAACTGAACTACAGAAAGAATTGTTGAGATAGCAACTGCCACTCTACTACCATCATCGACAATCACAGAATCACACCTAACTACATAGGAACACAAGAACAACCATGCTGGGTCAGACCAGTGGGACTCTAGCCCAATGAAGCCACTGTCAGAAGACAGGGCAAAAAGCGTGAACATCAAACAATCATCATCAAATGATCTATTCCCTGTCATGCAGGCATGGCTGCTAGCAGACAGAGGTTTAGGGACACCCAGAGCTTGGGGTTGTGCCACTTACCATCTTGGACCCAGCCTCCATGAACAACTCTTTTTTGAACCCAGTTGGCCTTCACAACATCTCCTGGCAAAGAGTCCACACACCCGCTTGACCAACTGTTTTATGAGAACTCTCTTGAAGTCTGTTAGCATTCTGCATATGGGGAGCCCGAGTGGCTTATAAAGCTTAAGCATACTTTGGCCAATAATCCATAAAACACAGCAGTTTGCTCACACTGTACTAAAAAGCTTGCACGGAGTGACAAGGATACTAAACAGCAGTGCTGGTTTTATGGAGAAGCTCTTTGAAGGAATCCCAGCTAAGATTCTCTTTGTCCCGACTGGCATTCAGTGTTCCAAAGCATCTTCCCTTTTCATCAGCTCTGTAGTTACTGAGTGAAGAATGGGGACTATATGTGGGTTAAATAAAATGTGTCGATCTGTGTATATTCATCACAGCAAATTTAGCAGCAGAAGCTCCTGAAGTTAAGGTAGCAAAACAGTTCCCAACCTACCCTCTCTGGTTTCACACACATGCAGCCAAAACAATGGGAGGGAGGGAAAAAGGAGAGGGGAAATTTATTGTTTCATTTTAAATATCAGTCATTTTGAAATCTGAAATTCCAAAATGAAAGAGAGAAAAACAAGGGAATCGGGTTTCTATTTGTTTGAAAAAGGAGGCAGTTTCACCAAAATGTCACCAACATTTTTTCCCATTTCAGCAACATTTCAAGATTCCAATAAAGGTTGCTCAGCTCCATGTCTAGCTTTCCAAATGTTTGCCTCTACGCTGAAATATTACATGCTTTGTTTCTGCCTGTGACTGGATGTCGAGAGGAGATTTGAGCACAATCTTGACAACTAGGGAATGGAGACATGGCCAGGGGAAGTAAGCTGTCATAGAACACACAGCAGTTTAGTGATAACGCTGAGAACATAACCAAGTAGTCCTGGCCATTAGACAATGCTACCTCCCGAACAGCCTTTCATGACCCACAGGGCAAAGAGATGGCAAGCTTATGGATGTGAGGCTATCCTTTGAATAGAAATGAAAAATCTAACTCTTTGGATCATTGGTGTCCTCTGACACGCAACTGGGTGTTCCTAACCTGTTTGAATCGGCCATCAGCATCCCCATGGAAGTCATCACCCTTATGTCCAGGGATGGGATTTTTCACAGGAGTCCAAGACTACATCTGGGAGACAGCTCAAGAATAAACTAACCCCATGTAGAGAGTCATCATGAGGCCTGTACAACTTCTGCCCATAAACTAGCACTTCGTTGGTACAGCTGCTCTGCATGGGGGTGAATTTCCCTGCAACACATCTTTAACAAGGGACAGAAGAGACCATTTTCTTTCTACCAAAGAATTTGCCCCTAACACTGAAGGGTTAAAACATTACTAAAAAGCTGAAGTTGTTTCTTGTTTGGCAGCATTTTTCCCCCCTTTCTCAACTCCTGTGTTTTTCAGGCATGTAAGGGCCTGGGCAGCTAAGCTAAACTATCCTGAGAGAAACACGCACAAAAAAAGATTCCCCAGACAGGTGTTCAACCCACTGCCATGAGATGTGTTTTATCTAGTCGGACATAATTATTACTAAGGGTCACTATGCAGGATGACGGTTCATCAGTTGCCTTGCATATACTGGAGGACTATGGGAAATGCAATTGAATGTTTCATAGCTGATAAAGTGATTCCTATATATCTATCTAAAAATTACAAATAGTCTAGTTACAGGACCATGAAGACTAACAAAACATGTAGTTTCAGGGGGTAGCTGAGTTAGTCTGTACAGGATAAACTTAAACAAGTAGTTTGGTAGTAGTTTGGTAGCATTTTATAGACTAACAAAACATATAGATGGTATCATGAGCTTTTGCAGGTATAACCCATTTCTTCAGATGACTGGAGCATTAAAGTCCAGATCCAAGAATAAATAAGGGAAGGGGGAAGGGACGAAAAAGAGGAAAAAAAGACTGTGAATAGATTATTCAAGTAGTTATAAGAGGCTGATGAGAACAATTAGCATCTTGTTTGGTTGGTCTACATGTTGTTAGTCTGTAACTGGAAAAACTTAAAAAACAACTAATAGACTAGTAGCACCTTAAAGACTAACTCAGTTATCCCTCTGAAGCTACCTGAAAATTGTGTGTCAAACACTTACAAAACTCCCCTGGCTTTATTTAAATTCTATGGACATTTTGCCTGAGTACAGGTGACGGGATTTGGTTGGAACACACCTGTCTCTGTGAGTATGTCTGCACAAATTGCTGGGAATCTTCATCCTAGCTCGGGTGAGCAGACATTCACTAGCTTTGCACAAACAAATATGCTATAAAGAACTACCTGGTGACCATCTGGACTAGCCATGTGAGTACAATCCTGCCCGACCCCCTGCTGCCCATTCTGCTGGGCCCACATGATTATTTTTCAAGCTAGTACATGCACATCTACCTGAGTAGGGAATTATATCTCCCAGCTGCAAGATATACCCTGTGTTTTATCACAAATACCCTGTGTTCTTCCACAAATGCAGGTTATATGCAGGATTTTGGAAGCAGCCTGTGAAAATCAGTGAATTCAGTGAAGCTTTGCAGCCGGATGGCAGTTGAGGAAGTATCCCTATATTTAAATTTCAAAGCATTTGGAGATCTATAGGGAAAGAGGCCTGCACTCAATGAAGGATATTAGCATAGGGAGAAAACACATGGCTATGAAATTAACTGAGAACTGCTTGCCCAAACGAGGCAGACGTGGATTCTTTCCTGAAATTTGTGCTCTGGCATCCAGAGGTACCGATACTAGAAAAGAACATTACATCCTCCCCCGGAGACCCTGTATTTGACAGGCAGGGAGGGTTGGACCCTGTTTTACAGGCAGGCCTGACATTTTGGGATTCCCGTTCATGTGACTACTAGTAGTGAGAGATTAATTAACACCCAGGCACAGAGCTCAGTCAGAACTGTCTGTAAACAAGATCATGTTAGCCTGGCAAGTAATTGGAATGCTGAGCTGGCATATGGTTTATAGATTAGGCAATGCCCGTGGCCTGCCAGCTCTCTCCCTGTCAGGGATGTTTCAAAGCAGTGAAGAAATGAGCCCAGGTTCGTATAAGGAGGAATGATGTGGAGCAAGAACTAGTTTCTAGCAGAAACAGGTGCAAGGGAGAGAATGAGGTATGAGTGGAAATGAATGCCAACCCGATCAGCATAAATTCCAAGGGGTGTTTGGGCAGGGATGCCAGGGTCTCGGGGATTCCGGGGTGGGGAGGGGGGAGGCTGCTGCTGTTTAGAATAGGGGACGTAACAAGGAATCTTACACCTCTCTAGACTTTCCTCGGGATTTCAAGACGTGTGTGGGTTTGAAGGGCCATACCACATGTCTGATTTGTGGGCCACCAAGTTCCACCCTCTGGAACGGATGATGGCCTTTCCACTTATAGAATCATAGGACTGGAAGGGACCTCGAGAGGTCATCGAGTCCAGCACCCCACCCTCAAGGCAGGACCAAGCTCCATCTACACCATCCCTGACAGATGTCTATCTAACCTGTTCTTAAATATCTCCAGAGAGGGAGATTCCACCACCTCCCTTGGCAATTTATTCCAATATTTGACCACCCTGACAGTTAGGAATTTTTTCCTAATGTCCAATCTAAACCTCCCTTGCTGCACTTTAAGCCCATTACTCCTTGTCCTGTCCTCAGAAACCAAGAGGAACAAATTTTCTCCTTCCTCCTTGTGACACCCTTTTAGATATTTGAAAACCGCTATCATGTCCGCCCTTAATCTTCTTTTTTCCAAACTAAACAAGCCCAATTCATGAAGCCTGGCTTCATAGGTCATGTTCTCTAGACCTTTAATCATTCTTGTCGCTCTTCTCTGTACCCTTTCCAATTTCTCCACATCTTTCTTGAAATGTGGCGCCCAGAACTGGACACAGTACTCCAGCTGAGGCCTAACTAGTGCAGAGTAGAGCGGCAGAATGACTTCACGAGTTTTGCTTACAACACACCTGTTGATACAACCTAGAATCATATTTGCTTTTTTTACAGCAGCATCACACTGTTGACTCATATTCAACTTGTGGTCCACTATGACCCCTAGATCCCTTTCCGCCATGCTCCTTCCTAGACAGTCGCTTCCCATCTTGTATGTATGAAACTGATTGTTCCTTCCTAAGTGGAGCACTTTGCATTTCTCTTTATTAAACTTCATCCTGTTTACCTCTGACCATTTCTCTAACTTGCTAAGGTCATTTTGAATTATGTCCCTATCCTCCAGATTAGTTGCAACCCCACCCAGTTTGGTATCATCTGCAAACTTAATAAGCGTACTCTCTATCCCAATATCTACATCATTGATGAAGATATTGAACAGTACAGGTCCCAAAACAGACCCTTGCGGAACTCCACTTGTTATCCCTTTCCAGCAGGATTTAGCACCGTTAACAACAATTCTCTGACTACGCTTATCCAGCCAATTATGCACCCACCTTATCGTGGCCCTATCTAAGTTATATTTGCCTAGTTTATCAATAAGAATATCATGTGAGACCGTATCAAACGCCTTACTAAAGTCTAGGTATATGACATCCACCGCTTCTCCCTTATCCACAAGGCTCGTTATCCTATCAAAGAAAGCTATCAGATTAGTTTGGCATGACTTGTTCTTCACAAACCCATGCTGGCTATTCCCTATCACTTTATTACCTTCCAAGTGTCTGCATATGATTTCCTTAATTACCTGCTCCATTATCTTCCCTGGGACAGACGTTAAACTGACCGGTTTGTAGTTTTCTGGGTTGTTCTTATTCCCCTTTTTATAGATGGGCACAATATTTGCCCTTTTCCAGTCTTCTGGAATCTCCCGTCTTCCATGATTTTTCAAAGATCATAGCTAAAGGCTCAGATACCTCCTCTATCAGCTCCTTGAGTATCCTGGGATGCATTTCATCAGGACCTGGTGACTTGCTGACATCTAACTTTCCTAAGTGATTTAACTTAGGCCTTTCTGCAGCTTTTGATCTGTCGAAGGGGGGGGAGGAGGTGACTGGCCCTTAAAGTCCCATATGTGATGGGCCATTTGGCCTGGGCAAGACCTGACAGATGCGTTATCCCACACACACCCCACACAGAAGGTACCTTCTACACATGGATCCCCCCACTTCCCTGTGGCACTGTCCAGAGCAGGGGCAGATGACTGTTTTGCGGGGCCCCGAGCAGCATAATTCCGCGGGACCCCTCCCTTTGCCACAGCACATGCGCAGTGACGCCATGCGCATACGCAGCGGCGCCACAGCGCATGTGTGGGGCTTTCTAAAGCACGGGGCCCGGGGCGGCCGCCCCATTCGCCCTGTTCTATATCTGCCCCTGGTCCAGAGGACCCTTTGTAGGCAGGGGGAGTGAGGTAGTATCCCAAAGGGACTGGTGTGCCGTGCACATCGCCCACCCACCAACCCTGCAAGGAATTTGATTTAATGGAACGCCCATTAACTCCATACCAGCTTGGCTATGCTATGGAGGCCCATGTTAACAGGCAGGCTAGTGGTGCCAAAGAGTTGGGGATGGGAGGCATAGGAAGTCATGGATTCAGGACGGGGGAGCAAACATCCTGATCATGCCATGGGTGTGAGGTGGTGGTGGGGACCCTATATATACTACCGGGAACACTGTAATTTCCTCTTCTCTCTCCCCTCTGCCATGGATTGTCCCATGGGCCAAACCTGCCCTAAATAAGGATTTGATCCAAAGGGCTGGATCTGGATCTCAATTATTTAGGTAGACTGTCCTGAAGTGGGACACTCCCCATGTGGATTGATGGGGGTGTTTCTCTGCTTAAATTAGCAGACAGTCATGTATCAGCCTTTCAGATAACAAGGAACCTGCTGCCAATGGGACAGTGCTGGGAACAGCCAGCCCCATGCTGCATGGCTCCCAGATGACAAGCTTGCTGCCAAGGAAGACAGGGGAACTATGTCAAAGTAATCTGCAGACAAAGGGCTAAGTACATCCAAACAATTTTGACAGACTTTTTTCCCCACATGCATAATGGGGCAAAAGCAAAACAGAGCCATTTGGCTCAATGGTGCAGCACATTCATACATCCAGACATGGATGCAATGCTTACCACTCCTGGCCCAGGCATAGCCCCTGTTCTTTATATGCTGAAGTACCAATAACCATCAGTAGCCAAGCTACGCACAGAACGTACGTGTTTCCAAAGGGCTGCGGTTTGGAGCGACAGTGCTATTTTCATAGCACCTTCTAGATTCCAGACACGAGCAAGGTCCCTGTCCTGCCAGGATCTCCATGTGGGCAAATCTGCCACTGAGGCCTATGGGGCTTCATGCAGGTACAAAAGTCTGACTGTGCAGAACTATTTAATCGATTGGGGACTTTGTGAAGCTTCACACAAGGGGTCATCCCCATCTCTCATGTGGGGAAACTGAGGTACAAAGAGTCTGGGACTGGGCCAGCATGACACAGCTTCTGACACCAAGTCTTTTGGTTTAACTACCCATATCCTCCCCTTTTTTCATCCTCTATCTCTCACCACCCTCCTGACCTCCACATCACACATGGGGCTGGGAGTGGTGGAAGACAGACAGCCCCTAAGTGCAAAGCACATATTTTTCCAACAAGTCTCCTTCCTCCCCGCAACAAAATCCTGGCATCATATTGCTGTTACCTTCTGGGACCCTAAAAACCACCTGAGTCCCTATGCTCAGCGCTGAAGGCATGTACAATTGAGGAACATTTTAAAAAGTTTCAGTCAACCCACCAGTAAATACTGAACAGGCAACCTTTGGAACTGATTCTAATCTCATTTCCACTGGTGTAAATCCACTGAAAACACTGGAGTTAAACCAGTGAGCTGAGAATCAGACTTGCTGCACCAGAACTGTGTTCCTGGGCAATCTTAGAAATAAATTCTCTGCGGGGGTAAAGTCTGTGAACCTGTCTGTCTACTTCTTCTTAGCAGCTGTTTTCTTGTGAAAACAGTTAAAGTATGCATGTTCTTGCAGCTGATGTTGGGCGTCTTCCCTTCTGTCTACCCTTACAGGACTATGTATATCTTATCTTTGTAATGCAGTATATGGGAAGGTGCTTCAGAACAACAGTTAAAAATTCAAGGCAACTTTTAAATTAAAAAAGATAGCTAAAAGTCATCTTGTATTTCTTGGCTATATACATCTCACGGATATATTTGTCCTTAAGCACAACGCCGTTGAAGAAACCCCAATGTATAGCTTACTTGGAAGAATTAAAAGTAATTTCCCCTGTATTCCAAGCAAAGTCCAATATAATGGTGTTGAGCTTGCGGTATTTATTACTCTGGCTCTAAATTGCCTTTCATATTTTCTTGGATCCCAAAGCTGTAGCCAAATTGGCTGGTTAAATGTGAATAAGTGGTGCATTGTCTTCAAAACAAAGTCTGGCTTATTAAAAAGAAGAATTTTATTTTTTATAGTTAAAGTTAAATCACACCAAACACAGTGTGGACTGTAAACAGAAGAATGTCCTTGGGAACTACGTGCAATATCACTTCAGAATGTATGTCAAGAATTATCCCAGAGCTAGATAAATTCTTAAATGTACCTTTAAAATTAGAGCAAAATAGTGGCTTGCAAAAGAACTTCAGCAAGATTAAAAATGGAGTTTTTGATAATATTGTAATAAGAAATGTCATGCAATATTTCCCAACTATTTTTCCAGGTACAACTTGACTTATTGTAACTGTACCTGACAGCGCTAAGAATACGGTCTGGGCTATAATACAGTGAGAGAGCTTTTTGGATATTAGATATATAGCTTATGCATATTTTACTGTATTATAGCCCAGACCGTATTCTTAGCGCTGTCAGGTACAGTTACAATAAGTCAAGTTGTACCTGGAAATAAGCTATATATCTAATATCCAAAAAGCTCTCTCATTATAAATATCATATATAATAACTGGTACTAAACAAACAAGTTTTAGTCTGCAAGTGCCATTAATTATTGATTCACTAATTGATCATGCTCTCTGATCAACTGTAAAAACCAGGGTAATTAAACCAAGAACACAAATTCACAGATTGCATTATTGCTCACAGATCTATGAGTTTTCCTTAAATGGTGAGACTAAAGCACATTAGAAGCTGACATTTAATAGTATGAAGCAAGCATTCTGCATAGTTTTATTTTCTTAACAAAAACAGTTCAAAGCACAGTATTTGCAGAATGAAAATTAGTTGGAGAGAAATTCTGTTTTTAGAAAAACAGAATCACAGTGGCATATAAATAATACATTATATTTCATTATTTTGCAGCCTGCCAGCTGCAAGTCTCATTGGAATGAATTTCCATTTATGATACAATCCCATGTCTCAAGCATTTGCATTGCTTACTCCTCCAAATTAGCACATAACAGTGCTTTTTATAAAGTGGATCTGCATTTCTTTCTTCTAGAGGGTAAAACACCCACCATATAACCAGCCTACATCCTAACAGCAAGGGAGCTAGCAGCTAACACGGTTGTAATGTTATAATTGTTTCCAACTGGGAAACAATTATAACGTTAACCTCTTGAAATGCTGCATAATGTCCATGTAGGTTCAAAATCAAAGAAATAGCTAGACAATAGAGTTTTGCTTTTCCATAAACCTTGGAAAATATTTATTCTACAGGAGTCAAGAAGTAAGACCCCAGCGTATGTTCAGCCATAGTATTCTATTATTTGCACCTATTAATAACAAGGTTGAATTTGGTCTCTGATAAGAAAGGTGCCATTCTGTACAATCTCCTTTTTAGAGGGGATGACTTGAGAGTGCACAGGGTCTTTGATAACTATCTGTATGGCATCTGATCTCTCCACTGTAGAGTTTTATACATGTTTCTGGCAGTTTTTTGGTCCAACACACTTCCTTAATTTACCCTCACACATTTCATTTCATAAATGCATAACAAGGGCTTATCCTGCAAAATCTGCATGCGGATATGCAGGTAGATACCCGCCTGACATTAATGAAAAGTGTTCCTATATGTAAAACCCAGAGGCAGGATGAGACTCCAAGTTTGAAGGTATTAATTCTTTTAAAATTAGAAACCGCCCTGTTACTTTGGAGAGCAACTGTTAGTGTTCATGTGAGATTTTGGGCATATTAAGGTACAGTTTTCAATAAAATGTTTAACATATCCTGAGAATCTGAAAACTGAACTTTCAGTGATAATCTGCACAGGGGAAGAAGATACTAAAGAGGACAGAAATTCATTGTGTTATTCTTTCCTATGAACAGCTAACATCTTTGTGCAGCACATAGTTTTTACAGTACTCTGTACTTAAACCAATAAAAATGTGTCATTGAATACATCTAAAAACCTGTTTTTTTTTCAAGAAAAATATCTGAAAAAACCTTGAGCAAAATCCTTCCCCCAGCAACTCAGCCTTTAAAAGCAACTTATCATTCAAAACCAGTTGAAATTGACAAAATGGAGCAGAATAAGAAGCCTAATAAATTGCTTAAATCCTCCTCCACTCTCAAATGCTTCACAGACTCTTTGACAAGATGATCCAAATCAGCTTCTGTCTATATAACTGCTGCCCAGAGTTGACCCCTAGAGCTGTACCATTCTGCCATACTGTAAAGTACAAAACTTTTCAAACTGTGTTGTTCTCTGAAGCACGAGTCTCGCAAATAGCAGCAGCACGCATTCACCTCTCAAGCAAAACCAACTTTAAAAGAGAATGTGAATGTTTCCAAATCTCATCTCTGGTACCAATAGCCTTGCACATGTACACACACTGTTCTGAATAGCTTCCTGTTCCAGGTTCAGAGCAGAAATTACTGTTCAACGGTGGCTTCTTGCTCATAACAAATCAGACTGATTTGGAATGAAACCTAGCTGAGAAGACAGCTCTGGTATGTCCAGTCACAACTTCAGACCTAGCCAAATGTAGCATTGAAGTAATCAGGCTGGTATGCTCTTACTATACAGAACCTTAGAGTCACTCTTAGAGGCCAGTAGCTCTCAACCAGGGATGCATGTATCTCTGGGAATAAGCAGAAATTTTCCAGGGGTACATCAACTCATCTAGACATTTGCCTAGTTTTACAATGAGCTAAAAAAAGCACTAGCAAAGCTAGTACAATTAAAGTGTCATAGAAAGACTTTATACTGCTTTATATAGGATCTGCTAAATGGCAAGTACCATACTTATATTCCTACTGATTTATTTCGTATGGTAAAAATGAGAAAGTCAACAATTTTTCAGTAGCGATGTGCTGTGACACTTTTTACATCTGATTTTGCAAGCAAGCAGTTTTCAAGTGAGGTGAAACTTTGGGGTAGGCAAGACAAATCAGACTCTTGAAAGAAGTATAGTAATCTGGAAACACCGAGAACCACGGTTCTTCCTTTACACTGGAAATTGGAGCATGTGTCTGACATGTTTTAATTAGCAACCTCCTTCCCCATACTATGATTTATCCTCCAGCTCCCAGTTCAAACTGCAAATAATTCACCACAGGGAAGCAAGGGGGATTCTGAATGCCCCCACACCTCTCTGAACTCTGTCTCTGGTTTTCTACTAGTGGCCAAGCCATTGCCAACTAATTCTAAAATACAGTAAGGAACTAGGCTGCCGGCTGCTTTCCCAGTATGCACCTGGAGTAGCAGTTCCAGATTTGAACCACTGCTGTCTTCAGGAAGGATTAACTCATGAGGTGCTCTTAAAGAGCCTTGTAATGTTTGGGCTCCGGGGTCCACCACTCTGGCCCATCGCACCTCATGAAGCCTGGATCATGACGGAGTCTCACCCCTTACTAGAGACCACATCCAGGTCACCCTGCAGTGCAGGGAGTTGGGTTTGGAACTTAAACACCTGCCACCCAATGCTGGAGGCAATGAGTCAATCTTCTCATTCCCTGCCTGCCTCCGACACTGGAACCAGGTAGTACAAAATCCCCTTTTTTCCTCCCGCCCTTGGTCTCTCTCCTCTATGTGGATTGTAAACTCCCTGGGGCAGGGACTGTGTGGCTGAGTAGGTCTAAGAACCTCAGCACCCTGATGTGGAATAGGGGCTCCCCCCTCCCAGTGAAAGATGGAGATAGTCTCATTCCCCACCTAAATCCCTGTGGAGCCAGGAACAGGACCCACTCCAGCCCCTCACCCCTGGGAAGAAGGGTAGGGCCCCAAAGGGAGGGAAAGGCTCTTACCATTTTGCCTTCCTTGGCTTCCTTTCTGGGTCCATGTCCTGTGTGATCCGTCCCCATGCTGCTACCCCCGGCTCTGCCCTCAATGATCCCGGGAGCCAGGGTGCAGAAAGGGGGGCTAGGACTGGGAGGCAGCCCGGAATCCGGACTGTCCAGCAGGCCCTCCCGGCTCTTCTCTTTCAAACTCTCTTCCATTCCTTGCAGGTGCAGGTGGCCCACCATCTCTGGGGGGCCAAGAGGGGAGCGGAGCCAAGCTGAAGAAAATCCGCCTCCTCCCTGTGCTTGAAGTTAAGAGATGAAGGGCTTCAGGCACGTCCAGGAGCCCCCCAGAACAGCCAAGGAAGCGCCCCTGCTCAGGCACAGCCCGAGCTGACCCTGTGGGGAAGGGAAGGCAGAGAGGGTGCATCAGAAAAACCACCAGCCCTGATCAGCTCCAGACCTCGCTCACGCTAGGGACGCTGTGGAAGGAAGGGGAGCCAGGGCAAGAAGCTAAAGCTGCCAGAGAAGGTCCCCTTCCCTCTGCCATTCCCCCTGTTACCCCTGGCCCCAGGGGGCGCGCACGGGACCCCCTCCCCAGCCCTGTCCCTACAGCAGAGCACGCAGACCCTATGCCCCACTTAGGGATACAGCGCACGCTCCCCTCCCTTGTCCCCAATCGCTGGCCCGGGTCTGGAGCGCTTGGCTCACTCCGAGCCCATCTCCTGGGAGCAGAGCGCACCGGTCTCCACGCGATCCCCCAGCCAGCCCTGCACCTGGGCCACTGACAGCGCCACTCGGGCAGGGCACCGACCCACCCGCCTCTGGAGCAGCGTCCTTGTCTCCGCCCCGCCCGGATCCGCCCCCAGCGTGCTCAGAGCTCGGAGACGGGGCAAACCCACCCAGCCCCCCGGCCTTCGGAGGAAGCCAGGCTGGGCTCGCCTGCACCCCCGTGCTGTGCCACGGTTCCCGCAGCGCCCCTAACACGCCCAGCAGCGGAGCCTGGGCGAGGGGGACGCAGGGCAGGGAGCTGCCCTCCGCCTTCCCCTTGGCGAGCGTAACGGGAGCCGGGGAGTCCCCGGTGCATTTACAGTCCCTCCCCCGCCTGCGCTCCCGGAGCCCCGGCCCGCTGGGCAAGGTGCGCCCCGAGAGCCGGCGGCAGCGCGGAGCCCAGCGCAAGCAGCGGCCGTGTACGTGCGGAGCAGCCAGCGGTTCTTGCTTGGGCGCGCCCCAGCGCCAGCAGCCAGGGAGAGCTCGCCCGGCCCCGCCAGTCCGCGCTTTGCAGAGCCTGCCGGAGAAATCCTGCCGCTCGCGCCGGTTCTCCCCGCCTCCCGTCGCTCGCTGGTTTACTCTTCTGGGATGGGTGGAGAACCAAGGGGCCCTGCCTCCCCCGCCCTACACCCTAGCCCTCCCCCAGCTGTGCATTATCAGCCACTTCCCGGGCAGGCAACGGGCTTCTTTCAGCCCGCCCGCTCGCCTTCTCTGTGCTGGGCATTGTTACTAGCTCAGGCAATGCCAGCGCACCCTGCCGCTGCATGCGCCGGGCCTTATGGAGGGCTCCGACTCGCCCCATCCAGCGACCTGTTACTCTTGCCTGGTTTCTTGTTTGTAGGGCCAGGCACCGCTCACTGGCTGGAGAGAGACTCTGAAACCAGCATCTCCCAAAAGGGGCCTTGGAGGAGGGTTTTTTAGCACCATACGGCAGGCTGGTTTTCTCAGGGTAGGAGCCACTACACTAGGGTGTCCCTGGGGAAAGCTCCCTCCCCTTCCACACCAGTCCTTTGACTTTAGTATATGACTCTGATGGTCATCAGAGGACTCTGGATGTTACTGGCACATGTCAGGGATGCACCAGCAGCACCTCAACCCTTTAAACATCCAGGCTGGGGTGACATTTAAAAGTCAGGTCACCAGAGCAAAGTAGGTCAAAGTAGTGCAAAAGCCACATGCTGAGCCTGAGTGCTGGGTGGCTCTAACCACCAGCATAGCAGCAGCTATCTATGGGCAAATGCTCCAGCAGCATGACTGCCATGGTTAGGGGCTGCAATGCTTGCACACCCTCAGAACAAATTCCTTCCATTGGCTGCAACTACACTGTGGGTTCTGGCCTCTATGTGACCTTTCCGAAACCTGCACAGCAGGAAAAGGGGCTTTTGTTTTCACCTGCTTCCTGCAAAGAGGAACTACACAACAGTTTTCCTTACACTACTTACAATTTAGAGAGAATGTGAGTCAACGTACATGGGGGTCTGGCCTGGGCTAGGCAGGTGGTGACTGCTTACACCAGGGGTAGGCAAAAATTTTTGATTGGGGGGGCACTCCAAGAATTTGGAAAAAGTGATTGATGACTGCACTCTTCCATGATATTAATGGAGGACGTGCAGGGTCTGGGATGGAGGTTGGGAGCAAAAGGGAGCTTGGGCTATGGGAGGGAGTTGTGGCCTGGAGTACAGGGGGTTGAATTGTGATGTGGGTATGCAGGGATTAGGGTTGGGATCTAGGGCAAGGGATGGGGGTTCCAGATCTGGGAGGAGATTATGGCTACATCTAGACTGGCATGATTTTCCGGAAATGCTTTTAATGGAAAAGTTTTCCGTTAAAAACATTTTCGGAAAAGAGCATCTAGATTGGCACGGACGATTTTCTGCAAAAGCACTTTTTGCGGAAAAGCGTCTGTGGCCAATCTAGACGTGCTTTTGTGCAAAAAAGCCCCAATCGCCATTTTCGCAAAACAAATCTCAGCTGTCTACACTAGCCCTTTTGCACAAAAGGGACTTTTGTCCTAGCAGGAGCAGCATAGTATTTCCACAAAAAGCACTAATTTCTTACAGTAGGAAGTCAGTGCTTTTGCAGAAATTCAAGTGGCCAGTGTAGACAGCTGGCAAGTTTTTCCAGAAAAGGCGGCTGATTTTCTGGAAAAACTGGCCAGTCTAGACACAGCCTATGGATACAGGAAGGGGCAGAGGATTTGGGTATGTGAAGTTGGGGAAGGATTAGGGTGCTAGAAGCAGGCTCTGAACAGAATTTACCGGTTCCTGACTCTGCCTGCCAGTGGGCCCTCTAAACAGCACAGCTTCACAGGGGATTAATCAGCCCCACCCATGCAGTCAGCACCCTGCACAGAGCCCTGAGCCTGACTGTGTGGGACAGATTAATCACCTGTGAAGCTGTGCTGCACATCTTAGAGGGATCACTGCTGCATGCCCCACCTGTATAGGGAGCAGCCATGTGCTCTGGAGCCCTTTGTGTTTAGAGGCTGCCCATTATTGAAACAGGCAGTTCCCATTGGCCGGTTTCTGGCTGGAAATCAGTCAATGGGATTGTGCTGGGGGCGGGAGCAGCTCCTAAAGCTTTCCTCCCTCCATTCCAGGCTCACAGTTTTTAAAGGAAAACTACCCCACGGCTGTGTTTTTGAGCGACGTGCAGGTGGGGTGAGGCAGGTAGGGTTGCCAGGTGTCCAGTTTTTGCCCAGACAGTCTGGTAATTGTGTCTTCTGTCTGGTAAAAAAAAAAATTCCCTGCCATGTTCGGGATTTTTTGTGAAGGTATCTGACAATCCTAGAGGCAACTGAGGAACCTGCCTGGGGCTTCCCGCAGCGTCTGTATTTTGTCTGGGCCAGACCTAACTATGAGAAACTTGGGGCAGGGCCTGCTGATAGTATAGACCAGCTTGCAGGCCCTTTGCCTCTCAGACAGGCCTGTGGATTTCAACAGGACTGCTCACTGCAAGTGAGGATATTACACTTTGGGCCTAATGATGCACTGCACTGTGGGGCCCTGAGCTGCTGCTTCCAGGGGGCCTTTTTTAATGTATAGCATTACTTTGGTTTTTTACTCTTTAAGGGCCATGTAGCAAGATGCTTGTGTAAGAGCACCTAAGTATCCCCAAGAGGAACAGATGGGGCTGACGAAAAGGCCTGATGCCAGCCTGACAAGCCCAGGGGAACATAGGCTGGGAAGGAGCCAGAAGTGAAGACAGGCAGGCTATGTCTACAGTGGCGGGTTCTTGTGGCAGAAATATGCAAATGAGGCTAAGCGTGGAATATCACCGAGCCTTATTGGCATACCTAATGAGACGCCATTTTTGCGGAAGAGGCTCTTGCGCCAGAAGGAATGTCTACACTGCCCCTTCTTGCGCAAAAAAACCCCTCTTGTGCAATGCCGTTATTCTTGAAAATAATCAGCGTAGCAGCATTGCGCAAGAGGGTTTTTCTTGCGCAAGAAGGGGCAGTGTAGACACTCCTTCTGGTGCAAGAGCCTCTTCCACAAAAATGGCTATTCATTAGATATGCCAATGAGGCTCAGCAATATTCCACACTTAGTCTCATTTGCATATTTCTGGCGCAAGAACCTGCCAGTGTAGACATAGCCACAATGAGGGAGAGGATCAGTCAGGGAAGGAGCTGGAGGCCTGTATGAGGAGAGGGGGGACACCCTCGAAAGACTGTATATAGTTTGGCACTGGTGGTGGGACAAGGTTGGGTGAATAAAGAGACAGGTGTTGCACAATCCTGAGGTCTCTCTGAGCCTGATTTGAGAGGGCAACCATTGCTCAAGAAAGAGGGGCTAGTTGTGTCCCCCATTACAGGCTGGTTCTGGCTCCCTTAGCCACACTGAGTAGTGCCTTAGGGACACATTTTTAAAGCTATTTAGGCACCTGAAATGTCAGGCAGGGCCTACTGGGTTTTCTGAATGCGACTAGGGGCCTACCTCCCATTGAAATCTGGTTTTTAGGCAGCTAAATATCTTTACAACCCTGGCTTTTATGCCTTAGCTGTTTTATAATCAAATAGCTCCAGCAACATTACTGGAGCTGTTCCTGATTTACTCAGGTGTCACTAGTTCAGAAATCAGGCCCACTAGCTTCTGTTTCTTTGAGTTGTTGGTGAGACTTAAGTGCAGAAAGTGGTTCAGTGTGAGTGAAGGATGGCAGTGTCTCACCCCAAACACACCATACTCGTGCACACACACTCCTCCAATCGTCGCCAGTCAGTCCAGGTGGCAGGAGAGGAATTTGGCTGTCAGTAAAACTAGATTTGATTAGGTTTATTCAAGTTCAGCTCGAAGGAAAGGCCATGGCTGCTCAAAGCCACCCTTGGCTGAAATGAAATGCCTTTCTCAGATGGACTATCGTGACTTGCAGGCATTGAGCAGCTCAGAAAAAAGTAGCTGATTTATAAATGTCAAATAGCTATCAAGCAGCCCACACAATAACCTCAGTGAATTATTACCTCTGACCCATTCATCTAACCCAGCCAATCATCTGGCAGTGCAGACTGATTTAAAGCCTATTACTGTAAGGGCTTTAATATCCCACACAGAATACAGTTGATCTGCAAATGTCAAAGGGGGGCTGATGGTCACAATGTCCATAAATTAGGCCCTGGCTTAGCGCCTTCGTTGTTAGAGGATCCCCCAGCATGCTAATGTAAGGTTGTGGCCCTTAAACATTCAACAGGTTAGCCCAATATCTTCCAACCACTCTCTTGAACTAGTACAAGAGCAAGCATGGTTGTGTGCAAGGCTGTGTGAGAGGCAAAGGAAAAAAGACAAAGAATTTGGGTTATTGAGAAAGGGTGAGGGAGGCAGCAGCTTCCCCCATTATGGATTGCCTGGGTTTCCAGGGAGATGCAGGCCTGCTGAAGGTGGGGAAGGAGCAAAGGGGGCAGTTTCCCTTGGGCCTGGTGATTCAAAGGGGCCCAGGGCTCCCAGTGGCTACTGCTGCTATTGGGGTGGAGATCGGAGCCTTAGGCTCTGTAAATGGCCACTGGAATGCTACATTGCACACTCTGGGAAGTGCTAAGGACTGAGAGGGGCAGACTGCTCTCCAGGCAACACTGAGGGCTGGCTGCCTTGGCCCCATCCCTTCCTCCCATGGCCCCAACCCTTCTGGGAGCAGGAGCCACTGCCCCCACCTTGCCCGGGGCCTGGCGAGGCTGTCGGTGCTCCTGTGGAGATGCCACCTGAAGCTGTGTCTCTTGTCTCAGCTGAGTGGGACTTGGTGTGAAAGAAGCCACGTTCATCTCAATGGCAAGGCAAGGCACAATGGTGCACAGCAAAAGAGGGTAGGATCAGTGTGGATCAATGGTGCTTGACGGCATTATCCAGCCATTTCCTGTGCCTGGTAACAATAAGACACTTGACAAGGTTCCTTACTCCCGTTTTTCTCCTGTGTCTGTTAGACTGGCTGCCTCAACTGGGAGCTTTGCTAGGTTAGCGTGGATGTTCTCTTGGGCTGCTTGGCCTGCTGTTTTTTTTCCAGCTGAGCCTGACAGGAAGTGAAACCATACTGGGTGACACTTGGGTAGTGCACATGCTGCCTTAAAGGAGAGAGGAGCCCACGGAAGGACTGAGAATGGGCTGCAGGCTTTGACGATTATCTTTGCTAGGAGATGAGAAAGATCTGTGCCTATGCATGATGACACAGTATGTCATTGCTTGATTACATTCCACTGTGTACAGCTAGATACTGTACAGCATTCGCTAAAATACAAAGAACAGCTAGGAGCTGGTAGAGCAAGAGTGGAAATTGTCCTAGCTCCAGTTTTAAGAACATCAAGTTTTAAGAACATCTTTTCAGCATGGCGATGGCAGAAGTAGGGCAACCTAGGAAACCCATGGGCACCTGCGACAATGCTCCCTCAATCTAGGCTTGCTAATTGAGAGAGCTGTAATGCAGGGAGTGATGCATTTCCAAGTTATGGCTTGCAAGGCTGGAAGGAGCAGGCGCCCTGGGTCCTGACTAGTATGAATTAAGAAGAGGGAAGAGAATGGAGGGAAGTTTTCCAAAATGGCTGAGAGCAGCCGAGTAGGTACATGCAGCTGGCACAACAGGCAGCAGTGTCCCAAGGAGACATGATGTGGCAGAGCAGCCTGCCCCACTGCTGGTAGTTCCGAATAGCAGGGAATGGGAGTACAAAATAACAACAACAAAACAAAATAAAAGAGCCCCACCCAAAACATCAGCAAACCTCCAAGAAAAGCCTCATTTATCAACAGCCACATTTGTTATTTCCATCTCAGTTGGCGATGTATTTTTAGCAGTGGTTATTAAGTTAATCTTTGTAAAATACACAGTTCTTGCAGACCCTTTGGTTGGTTTTGTTCATCAGCTTGTTTCACCAAGTGACACAACACAAGGCTGATACTGAGAAGTTCTGAGCACCCTCATGTTGTTGGGAGCTGTGGGTACTCAGGATCCCCCAGGATCAGACCCTTACTACAGCAGTCAGATGAGTCTGATGCTGGAAGAGCCTTACAAATGCATAACAATTACAGCAGAATGGAACCGAAACCCCACTTGGTCAACAGGAAGTAATTTGTGTGAGATCCACCTCTGGTGTAAGCTGTCGTTGTTCCAGTTAAGTCAGGGGAGCTACAAGTGATCACATGAGCTGAGGGTCAGTCCACTGAGTTCCATGCTGTTGTGTTTAGGACTTTTAGACACAACCATACTAACCCTGAGACACTCTGTTCTTCATGGACACTAAATTGTATTTTCTGTATTATATATATATATATAGTGTTTATAAAAATTTGTAAGCTTCCTCAAATATTTTAAGAGAGAGACGGGGTAAAAATATTTGAAATAAATTAATAAACAAATAAATAAATAAATAGACATCCGATAGACATCTGTGTAAATGACAGCTTTGCCCCATGTCATTGGCCAAATGGTCTGCCTTTCTGTTGGCTGTTTTGCTGTGTTGGCTGTTCTCTTTCCATTTGGTGCTTGTCCTCAGCAGGACTGTAAGTATAAAAGTGCTGATTCTCTGGCATATACCACTTTCACACCAGATCAGTGGCATGACTCTTGCTTTACGCTGGTGGCAGATGAAATAGGCTTATGATCTCTCCTTTGCCCACCATATTCTTCTCCCTCTATTCTCTTCACTACTTTCTTTTGTTTCATATTCTCGTGCTTCTCTTAATTTACCTCCCACCCATCCTGGCCCTACAATAGTGATAAGAAAACCTGTGATGCCACCCGCCACCTTGCCCATTCTCTGTGTTGTATCCCTTTCCTGCACCCTTAGTCTGTCTAGCTTACTTATATGTAAAGTCTTTAGAGTAGGGGCTGTACTCTTTTACAAGGCCCAGCACAATAGGATTCCAATCCCTGCCGAGGCCTTTGGTTGCTCCCAATGTCAAACAATCTTACAGTTTGTAAATTGCATTTTGAATTCCTTCAAGCTAAGCGGCACCACATCAATATAAAGCATGAAGATGATTTTCCAAGCGTGATTGAAATTTTGCTGTTTAATTAATGAAGGGAAGCACCTGAATCAAGCAGCCAGCCCTGGCATAAAGGGCAGCCTGTGACCACTACAGAGTAGCAACACCAGGCATTTGGTTTGGTGGTGTAATGCTTTGGTGCTGGAGTCTAGCCTCCAGCAGGTGGTGTTCATGGCAAGAACCTAGGAAGTTTGCCTAATTGCAGCCTGGGAACTAAGCCACATTTTGGAGTCTTTTTCATGTTTTTGTACGCCCATCCCCTCTGTGTCAGAGGAAGGGAATTCCTGCGCTTCGGGGGATTCTCTTATAAAGACTATGGCCAGATTCTGAGCCTACTCCTGTCTAAAGCAACGTTAAGCCACATTCAGAGCTCAAGGACCCTGGCATATAGCCAAAGGAACTCCATTGATATTAGTGTGGTTAGCAGTATGTCTCAATGCAGAGATTGGTCCACTGGCTTCATTATTGTTACTCTGTATTTTCATCAGACTCAGAATCTGGATCCACTTCGTGGAGTGAAGCTCTGAGCTCTGAGATGAGCCTTTGCCGACTGCACTACCCATTTGATTATCTATCTGTCTGTCTGTCTGTCTGACTATCTGAGTCTGTTTATCTATCTGCAAGTTAGTTTGTTCAATAACTCCTCTTAAACAGTAAGTATGTCTAGACTGCCGCCTCTTGCGCAAGAAAATATTGCTGTGCCTCATTTGCATACTTAATGAGCTGCCATTTTGTGCAAGGGGCTTTTGTGCAAAAAAGAGCCGTCTGCCGTCTACATGGCTCCTTTTTGCGCAAAACTCCCCTCTTACGCAAGAGTTGTTCTGCTGCTTTTTTCTGGCAGAACGGCTCTTGCACAAGAGGGGTTTTTTGCACAAAACTGTGGCTTATTAAGTATGCAAATGAAGCGTGGCTATATTCACCGCTTCGCCTCCTTTGCATATAGAGAGTGCAGTATAGACGTAGCCTAAGAGCTAAGACCACCAAATTTGGTATTCAGCTTCATCTTCTTCTAACTTAAAGCAAGGTCAGGGACTGGTTGTGCTAAGTTTAAGATAACCAGAAGCCCCAGGAAAAGGACAGTTTTCCATAACATGCAAAGGGAAGGGCTGCTGTTCTGAGGGACATGATACTGAAAGTGGCCTCTGAAGGCTGCAAACCCACAGAGGAAAGCTATCCTGCAGAGTGTCCACTGGGGGCAGCTGCACCACCAAAGGACTGGCCACCTGCCTGGAGCTATGCCACCTTTCCGGCCAGCACACTAGTAAGTAACTCCCCCTGCCCTAAATCCTTCCTACCCTCCTGGCCCTTGGCTGCAAAGCTGGGGGGAGAGAGAGCAGGCCCTGGGCAGGCTGAGTAAGAAGGACAGGCCCTGGGTGGGCTGGCAGGTGGCCTGTGAGTATGGGAAGAATAGGGTTACCAGGTGTCCAGTTTTGAACCGGACAGTCCAATATTTGAGCTTTCTGTCCGGGAAACAAATAGAGAAAATATCAATGAGAAAATAGAACTGTCTGGTATTATCTAAATAAGATGGAATGTCGATTATGATGTCATATCAAGTGTGTCCGGTATTTTTGTTGAAACTATCTGGCAACCCAAGGAAGGAACAGGCATTGGGTGGGCTGAAGGGGGGAAAGAACGGGCCCTGGGTGGTCTGGGAGGAGGGAAGAGCAGGCCTTGGCTGGTTGGCTGGGGCCTTCTGCACCCCCTTCACAAGTGATTAATCAGCCCCGCCCTGTCAGAGGCTCAGGACTCCCAACAGCAGGTAAATCTGCTAGTACTTCAATAATACACTACGGCTATGTCTACACTGGTGGCTTCTTGCACAAGAACATCTTGCGCAAGGGTTCTTGTGCAAGAAGTCTTTCGCAAGAACACGTCCACACTGCCATGTGGGAGCTGTGCTTTTGCGCAAGAGCACCCATGACAGAGTGGATGCTCTCTTGCGCAAAAAAACTCTGATGGCCATTTTAGCCATAGGGCTTTCTTGCGCAAGAAATCCCTGTCCACACTGACCTCTTGCGCAAGAACTCCTGCGCAAGACAGCTTACACCTGTTAAAAAAGAGCTTAACTCTTGCGTAAGACGCCCTCTCTTACACGCCATACTGTAAATTTCCTTGCTCAAGAGCAGGCGGGCAGTGTGGATGCTCTGTAGATTCTTGCGCAAGAATGGCTGTACTTGCGGAAGAAGCCGTGAGTGTAAACATAGTCTAGTTGTTTTTTTGTTTAAGTGTGTGGGGGGGAGAGAGATTGTGTGCCTTAAACATCTCTTCCCCTGTCTCCTCCTCTTAACTTTGCTTTCTTTTAAACTTGACTCTCTACATTGCTCCAAGAGGTTTAAAAAAAATCCAACGTGGAAAGAAACTTAGCAGACTAATTGGGGGGGGGGCATTTGTCGACCACCCAGGTAAACCTCATCCCAGGAGGCATATCTGGGTGGTCGACAAATGCCTTTGATGTCGGCACCCGCACGTCCAGACTACTGCGCTGCACCGACAAACAGCTGATCGGCTCAGCGCGGCAGCCATGTAAATTTAAATGAAGCGGTGATTATTTAAATCGCCACTTCATTTTCCTATGCCTGGTAGCCTAATCTACATGCCTCTGGCGACAGAGGCATGTAGTCTAGACGGACCCCAAGTCACACACAGGAGGCCCATTCAGTTTATTGTGTGTCTGTCTCTTTGATGAGATATTAAGGCTGAGAATTTCCAGCACTACCCTAAAGGAGCTGAACATTCAATTATTGCCAAAGGCAATGGGAAATGAGCACTCAAATGTCAAAGGCAGCTTGGCATATCAGGCCCTAGGCTTAGTTTTTGCAAGGCCAGGTGTGCAGTTGCATGTATGCAAAGGCACACATGTGCACTTACATGTTGAATGTATGCATGCACAATTACCATCATTGCATCCACAGTTTGAGTGCTTGCACACTTCTCCCTCTGAACCACTCAGGAGAGAGCTGGACATTGCAAAGAATGTGGTCCAGAGTATGAACAGACATATGAACAAAACCTGATTTGCTGTGATTATTTGCACAGATTTGTGTGTATGTTGGCATGCCTCACCTTTCTGAAAACCCAAATCTTAAACACTGTCTCTTTTATTTTGCTAGCTGCTCTCTCCACTCAGTTTAAGTGTGTTAAGATTGCAGGCCTGCTTAGATGGCAGAATGTCAGTATCACGTGCTAAATTTCCTACTCTTGCTGCCAGCCTTGAAAGACAAATACGGTTAGAAAAAAAAAAAAAGAAATACAAACACTAACATCAGTACTTTTCCAAGCAGGTTGGGTGGCAAAATGTTAAGAATGTTAGGAATTTCCATTACGGTTCACCATTAAACTCGATCCTTTGGAAACACCCACAACATAACTAGTCCCAATAAAAACGACTTAAGCAACTCTTGGATGTAGTGTTCTTTGGTTTCCTCTGAAAAGGTGGAGCATGTCTCTTGGGCACCATTTGATGTGCCCCTGTGAAAAATATTTCAAGGTGCTGTAGGTCTGAAACATCAGCACGTCTGGAGCCAGAAGGGTGTAGCTCTATGTGCACACAACAGGATTGGACAGGACTAAGCATACAGTATGTGAGGGCTTATTCTTCCTGGTGGGGCACCTTGTAGAGCTGTGCGCACCAGTGCAAAGTGAGTGTAAACCATCACTGAATTAGTATGGTGGCTTGTCTTCATTTGCTGGACACTGGAGCTGTGACTGCACAAGATGCACGGCCATGGAGGTTTGGGCATGTATAGTGTTTTACCTGGAAAAAGCACAGAACTAGAGAGGTCCTGGGCAGAGCCATAGGGCAGAGCTCAGGGGAAAGGAGCCTTTCTCCCAAACTAGCAGACACAACAGGAGAGAAAAGCAACAGGAGAGAAAAGCCATTCTTTCATATACAGGCCTGTTGCTTTCTTCTCAAGCAGCCCCCATAATAGAAATGCCAGCAAGACAAGGGCTACCACTTTTGGCTGCTCAGCTAAGCAAAGTCCACAAGTCAGAAAGAAACAAAATAAATATTTAAGACTCATGGAGCCCTCTCAGTGAGCAAAGTGTATCTCTCCAGCACAGCCGTCACTGCTCTATTACCTTCTTACTCACTGTATACATGCTCTTCTTCCCTTTGAGCCCCTGAGATAATTCTTTTGGGTCCAAGCTTCCCCCTTCATCAGGTAAATGTCATCTAAGATTAAGCAAAAACTGGATCCCAAAAGGTCTGCTTAGCACCCCATCATAGAAAACCAAGTCAAAAGGAAACAAACTCTTTCCCATTGCTCTGAACTTAATGGCTGCGTCTAGACTAGCAAGATTTTGTGCAAAAGTGGCTGCTTTTGTGCAAAAACTTGCTGCCTGTCTACACTGGCCGCGAGAATTTGCGCAAGAGCACTGATGTTCTAATGTAAGAAATCAGTGCTTCTTATGCAAATACTTAGACGCTCCCGCTCAGGGATAAGCCCTCTTGCACAAGAATACTTGCACAAGAGGGCCAGTGTAGACAGGCACCTTAATTTCTTGCGCAAAAGCGCGTCTATGCTGGGCACGGATGCTTTTGCGCAAAAGCAAATCTTTTGTGCAAAGGCACTTGCCAATATAGACGCTCTCTTGCGCAAATACTTTTAACGGAAAAACTTTTCCGTTAAAAGTATTTGCGCAAAATCATACCAGTCTAGACGCAGCCAATGTGACTACAGTAAAAATGTTGCCATCATGTATGGTCAAAGTCAAGAAAGGGTTATCTTTAAATCATTTCCGTAAAGTTAGCTGGGCAGCGTGCCTTGTGCTCAGTTTTGATTGCAGCAGTCTATACAATTCATGCTGCATCTAAGACATGAAATAAGGGAAAGATACATTCCAGAGTACATGCCTGATCCAAAGCTTTTTGACATCAGTGGAAAGGCTTCCATTCATTTCATTGGACTTTGGAGCAGGCCCTCAGTGGAGAATACACCATTGCCAATTGACTGCAGACAGTGTTTACGGAAGACCCACATGGTATTTCATGCTCAAGTCAAAGTACGCCATTCAAAGGTACCAGCAAAGGCTGCTGCCTGTTAGCTAGTAAAATTTCTTCCACTTGTCTGTCAGAATTGTTGTGCGGTTCTCTTGGAGAAAAATCAACAGCAAAACCAGTCATAAATCTGGAGCTACTAAAGCTGATAAGGTGGTAAATTTCAGGCTCACAAGGCCATCATTTTAACAATGACAGTCAAAAGGACAACCATGAAGTCTTTTACACAGAAACATTTTACTTAGAATATCATCCCCCTTTCGTTTGCCTGTGAATACAGGCATGTGTTTTAGATTTCTGCACTGCTCTCCTGCCCATTAGATGGGAGCACAATGCAACCTGAACGTATTTATTCTCATGCGAAACCAGGAGATTCAAGCACCATAGCTGGGCTTGAGGGGTGGCATCAAACCATTGAAAAAGACACAGAACTAAAGAACTGCCTGGTGTACAGACAGCCCCCATAAAAGGAGCATATTCATTCAAGAGGAGGGGTGACCTACTAGTTATGGTACTAACCTAGGACTTGGAAGCTCTAGGTTCAAGTCCCTGCTCTGTCACATACCTCCTGTGTGACCTTGGCAAATTACTTAGTCTCTCTGTGCCTCATTTTACCATCTGTGCACTGGGGGGCTAATACCACTGTGCTATCTTTAAAGGGTGCTGTGATGATAACTACATTAAAAGAGTGTGAAGTGCTTAAATACTATGGTGATAGGAGGGTATATAAGTATGTCAGAGTCTGCTGGCTTACTGTGAACTCAGTGCCATGCTTGAGAAATGTGCTGTTTTGACACACCTGCAGTGTGAAGTACTCCATCTAACTACACCAGGTACAGCGTCATCCCTTTCCTCATGTGACTCTGCCTTTGTGGGATCCTGGGCTTGAACCAGAAGCCTGGGGAGTCAGTGCACAAACTGTGGGTGTCAGTGGGTTTAGGCTCAGGGCAATGGGTTAGTTTAGTCTCCATTCAGTTTTTAGCCTTTCTGGAGCAGTCAGGCAGTGCTTATGGTTTTGTGATGCAGGCAGTTGACTCCCAACTTATCTCATGTAGCCAGCAAACAAGGATTTTTGGTCACTCATGACCACTGTTCCCTCTAATCTTTTCATCCACGTGCAGATTTTTCCCATTCATGTGTGGAATACATTTTATATTCCCTGGGGCATGTGCAAATGTGCACCACAAGTAGAAATAATAAACCTATCAGTGAATGCTCTGCTAATCAACTGGGCGGCATTTGAATTTCTCCTGAGCTGGGAGTGCTGTACCCTCGTTCACCCTGGTATTTTATAGTGCTACAACTTGCTACTCTTCGGTGGGTGGGTGTGTTTTCACACCCCTTGAACCAGCAATTTACAGTGCTGTAAAGTGTCAGTGTAGATTGAGCCTTAGCATGTTGCTGAAGATTATAAAATCCTATCTTTAAAAATAGTCTGTCCCCACCTATGCTGCGGTTCAGCATAGGGGCACTGATTTAATAGTATTGGGTAGGGCCCCATAAAGCCTAAGGACAGGATCATCCTTTGGTGACTTTGTTGGCGGGTCTGTGATGGACTCTGCAACACTCTTTATCTGTTTAACCTGAATAATGTTCTATTATCACAAAGGAAGGTCCGACTCAGAGAAGATAATAGCTGAGCAATTGCTCCAAGAGGTAGATCACTTTCTTGGCTCTAATGGGGTAGCACACAGCTTTTGGGGAACACTGCTATTACCAGCAGAGGCAGGATTCAAACTGGAACACAAGAGGTGAGCATCTCTATAGCCCATTATTAATTTCTGAGCACTCTAACTTGCTGTTTTAAGTTTGGGCTTCTTGGAATGGCCATTCATCCTTCCTTTATCACTCCTTTGTCAGGGCTGTTGTTACCCATATGCTGAATATGCATCTGAATAGGGCATCCGAACAATTTTGATGAGGCCTGCAGCAATTTTGGTTAAACAACAAAAAAAAACCCCACACAAAAGTTTCAACGGGGGGGGGGGGGGGGGGTGAATCAGGACTTATTTTAATTGAGCAGAGCAAAAAAAAAAAAACCAAACGAACAAAAACAGCACACACACACACACACACCTCCTTCCCCCCTCCCCCCCCAGCACAGGAAAACCCTGCACTAAACTCATACCTCCTGTGGTGCAGGCAGCTGATGAACTCCTCCTCCAGGGTTGGAAGGGGCAGCAAATTTGAATAATTTTTGGTGGTGCCCCATTAGCCATACCCCCTAACCCCATTAGCCATACCCCTTGACCCACATTAACCACGCCCTGACCCCCATTAGCCACATCTCCTGACCCCCAATAACCAGGCCTCTGGAGGCAACATACTCGGGGCAAGATGGACACATGACCAGAAGTAAAAGGTGACATGTCACCCCTCTCAAAGGGCTTTTCCCACCATCCTCCTACCAACAGGGATTAGTTTGGCCCCCACCAACCCCACCTCATGCGGCTATTCTGCAATTGCATTAACTCAATGGCTGTGTCTACACTGGGCCACTTATTTCGGAAAAGCAGCTGGTTTTCCGGAATAACTGGCCAGCTGTCTACACTGGCCGCTTGCTTTTCCGGAAAAGCAATGACGATCTACTGTAAAATTGTCAGTGTTTTTCCGGAAAAACGATGCTGCTCCCGTTCGGGCAAAAGTCCTTTTCCAGAAAAACTGTTCTGGAAAAGGGCCAGTGTAGACAGCACAGTAGTCTTTTCCGCAAAAAAGCCCCAATCGCAAAAATGACGATGGGGGCTTTTTTCCGGAAAAGCACGTCTACATTGGCCACGGATGCTTTTCCGGAAAAAATGCTTTTCCGGAAAAGCATCCTGCCAATGTAGACATGCTTTTTCCGGAAATACTTATAACGGAAAACTGTTCCGTTTTAAGCATTTCCGGAAAAGGGTGCCAGTGTAGACGTAGCCCACGTGTGTGACATTAACTCGGGGGCAGAAAGCTGAGGGAAGTGTTCCTCTTAAGGCTATGTCTACACACGCGGCTTCTTGCGCAAGTACAGCCGTTCTTGAGCAAGAACCCACAGAGCAGCCACACTGCCCATCTGCTCTTGCCAAGGAACTTACAGTATGGCGTGGAGAGATGGCATCTAGTGCAAAAGCTACTCTCTTTTCTAACAGGTGTAAGCTCTCTTGTGCAAGAGGGCAGTGTGGATGGGCAGGGATTTCTTGTGTAAGAAACCCCTATGGCTAAAATGGCCATTGGAGCTTTCTTGCACAAGAGAGCGTCCACACTGCCAGAGATGCTCTTGTGCAAAAGCACAGCTCACACATGGCAGTGTGGACGTGTTCTTTTCTTGTGCAAGAAGCCGCCAGTGTAGACATAGCCTAAGAGTTTCCTCCCATGAGCAGAATGGATTTTGTGTTGTGCACCTGTACTGAGTTCATGTGGCTTGTTTGGATGTGCCACTGTGGCACCCAAGTTATTAATAAATATTTTATAAACCTTTACCTTTTCTCTCTGCTGCCATGTCTCCTCCCCTTGCTCCATCAGCTCCCCTGCTGCCTGCTGCCCCCCAACCCCTCTCTCTCCTTTGCTGTCCCGACTCCTGCCCTTCTCACTGCCCTCAGCCCTGCTGCAACCTGCCCCCCTCCACCAGCCCTTCTCTCCCCCCTGTGCCCACTTTTCCAGTAGCCTCACTCTGATCATGTGAGGTACTCATCCCCTCTTCTAACGTCCTCATCCCCTCTTCTAACGTCTACACACCTGCCCTGCCTCTCTCCTCTGGTGCTGGTCCCTCCCCTGCAGGTGTCTGCCCTTCTGCTTCACCTTAGAATCCCCTGGCACCTGCACCTTCCCTTAGCCCTGCACCCTCCTGGTGCCTCCCCCTTCCCTTACTACCCTTACCCCCTTTGCCCTCTTTTTCCCTGATGCCCACCCCCTCACCACTCTCTGCCCCCATTCCCCTCCTGCCCCTCTGTGCCCTCACACATGACTTGCTCCATCTCCACCTTTTTCATACCCACCCCTTCTTTCAAGCCTTCTCCCATCACCTCCCTCTTTCCCCTCTAACCTCCAATGCCCTTACCCTGTCCTCTGCCAGCATCATCCTGTCCACCCTCCCACTGACACCTTCCCTCTTGTCCTTTTCCTCATTGTCTGCACTTGGCCCCCTGGCATTTGTCTCTCCCCCTTCCCACAAGTCCCCCTTCCTCTGCCCCCCCACAAGCCGCCCTTCCCTTTCCCCTCCCCACAAGCCCCTTCCTCTCCCCCTCACCTCCTCTGCACAAACCCCTTCCTCTCCCGCCCCTCCCCCCTCCGCACAAGCCCCTTCCAGACCAGGGGCACCGGAGCAGCTTACGAACGGGGCTTTCTCGCCCCGGAGCTCGCAGGTAGCAATCCGCTACCTCGACCTCCGGGGCGAGAAAGCCCCGTTCGTAAGTGCGGATCCGCGTAAGTCGGGGACTGCCTGTACCTGTGTTAATTTCCAGGACCTTAGTTTAAAATGTGCTTTAAAAATATTTAGTGTTGTCTACACTTAACAGTTTACAGCACACCTGTGATGGCACTTTAAACTGAAAGTGCAGCCACAGCACAATCCCTCGACAGATCACTCCCAGTGCTCTATGAAAACCTCCTCCATGAAGGGAGTAGCTAACAGTGCTGAGAGCCTGCTTCTCGCTGGTGCTTTACTCCGCTGTAATTTGCTGCTCTTGGTGAGGGGGGTGGTTTTTCACACCCCCAAGCCAGAAAATGATAGTGTGATAAATGTCAGTGTAGACTTAGCTTTTGCATGTTCCTGAAAATTATAAAATCATATATTTAAAAATTGTCCCTCTCCACCTGTGCTGGGAATAGGGGAACAGTTTAGTAGCACTGCGTTGAGCCCATAAAGCCTAAGGACAGCCTTGTCCTTCAGTGATAGAAATGTAGCCGTGTTAGTCTGTTTGTTTGCTGGTCTGTGATGAACCTTGCAACACTATTTACCTATTTAACCTGAGTAATGTGTCTATTATCACAAAGCAAGGTCTGACTAAAGAAAATAGCTTAGCAATTGCTCCATTCCTGTTGCCAGAGCAGATAAGGTACGGCTTCTTCGATTTAGTGGGGTAGCTGGTAGATTGTGAGAGCTTAGGTTCCGTTTAAAGTTTATCAGTCCTTTTTCCAGGGGTACTGAGCCATTGACTGTGTTGAAGTCAATGGGTGCGTCAGGCTTCTGCCACCTGTGAAAAAGTCAAAAACTAGATGCGTACAGAATCAGAGTTGAATTTTGATCTGAAATGGATTTAGTGCCAACCTACCCCCAGGTCATCCATTCCTTTTCATTACCAACCCCTCCCACAAGGACATGAAAGGCGTGTTGTTGTTAGTTGGATAACTGGACATATTTGGCTCCACTTTATAATTAAAAAGAAATAAATAAAGGCCTGCTCAATTAAGTTATCTAACCCCGGGTGTGGCATCTTCAAAGTGTCATATTTTTAAATAGCATACTTCAAGTTTCTACAGCTTTTCCAGTTGATGTTCTCTTTTTGTTCACAGATAAAACATTGACTCTGCTATGAAGAAATGTTGTAAAAGGGAAAACCTGTGTCCTAAACCAGTGATTTTCAATCTTTTTTTCTCATGACCCAGTTGAAGAAAATTGTTGATGAACATAAGATTGGCCATACTAGATCAGACCAAAATTCCATCCAGCCCAGTATTCTGTGTGCTGACAGTGGCCAATGGCAGGTGCTCCAGAGGGCATGAACCGAATGGGTAATGATCAAGCCATCTCTCTCTCTCCTGCCATCCATCTCCACCCTCTGACAAATAGAGGCAAGGGACACCATTCCTTATCCATCCTGGCTAATAGTCATGAATGGACTTTACCTCCATGAATTTATCTAGTTCTCTTTTAATCCCTGTTATAGTTCTAGCCTTCACAAACTCCTTAGGCAAGGAGTTCCACAAGTTGACTGTGTGCTGTGTGTAGAAGAACTTTCTTTTATTTGTTTAAAACCTGCTGCCCATTAATTTCATTTGGTGGCCCTTAGTTCTTATATTATGGGAACAAGTAAATAACTTTTCCCTGTTCACTTTCTCCACACAATGTTATAGACCTCTATCATATCCCCCCTTAGTCTCCTCTTTTCCAAGCTAAAAGTCCTTGTCTCAGATGCCCATGGCCCAACATAATTTGACCTAGAGTGTGGGCTCCAGGGTGGGGTTGAGGATGAGAATTAGGAGAGGGCCCTGGCTTTGGCTGGGGTGAGGGGGGAGGCGGGGAAAGAGCTGGGGAAGAAGGGGCTTACCTTGAACAGCTCCTGGTTAGCAGTGCAGCGTGGGTGCTAAGGCAGCTTCCTGCTTCTTCTGGCACTGCAGACCATGTTGCACCCCAGAAGGAGACACTGACAGGTTCCCAGCCAAGGGGAGTGCAGAGCTAATGCTTAGAGCAGGGGCAGTGCATGGATCCCTGTGTGCTGTCCCCCACACATACCTAGAAGATGGGCTGTTGCAGGTAGTCATTCCTTAGCATGCTGTCACCTGATCACCGTGCAGCAACAAGACCCAGTGCCTGACATTCCACTACCCAGTACTGGGTTACTACCAGTAGTTTGAAAATCACTGCCCTAATCTTTTATGATTAAATAGAGCAAAGTGGTAAAACCACAAAGGAGAAGCCAGGAGACCATGAGGGTAACATGGAGCTGGCTAAAAGGTATGAATTAATGACTGCCTTCCCTCCGATGTCTTGATTCAGAACGAACGCTTCCCTAGATGGGTTCATGCAGTACTGCAGGGGTGGCCGAGCTCTGGCTCATGAGCCGCATGTGGCTCTCAAAGAAAAAAATTGCGGTTTCTGATGGGACCCAGAACTGCTCAGGTCTGCCGTTTTCACAGCCGGGCCGCTCTGAGCTGCGTGCACGCTCATGGCCCCAGTGCACTACATCATATCCTGCACATGCAGGCCAGGTCGCACACAACATCCCAGCCTGCACGTGCTAGCAGCCGGCTGCTGAGCGCAGGCAGTGACAGCAGCTCTGGGGACGGCGGTGGCACCAGCAGTGGCTCCGGGACCTGGGCAAAAGGTTAGTGGGGGCGTGAGATTGGATTAGAGCGAGGAAGGGAGGTATCTGGATCTGGGGAGGGGAGCAGGGTTGGGGGGTGTGCATGGCGCACGTGCCCCAGCGCCTGGAGGGAGACGTGTGGCCATAGTGGTGGCGGCTCCAGGACCCGAGAATTAGGTTAGAGCTGGGAGGAGGGGATTGGTGTAGGGGGGGGCGGTGTCTGGTTCTGAGGGGGGATTGGGTTAGAGGGTGTGTGTGTGTGTGTGCCTGGATCTGGGGAAGGGGAGGGAGATTGGGTTGGGGGAGGTGTGTGCCTAACTCTGGGTGGAAGGGGAGGAGGATTGGGTTGGTGTGTGTGTGTGTGTGTGTGCGTGGCTCTGGGTGGAAGGGGAGGAGGATTGGGTTGGGGTGTGTGTGTGTGTGTGTGTGTGGCTCTGGGGGGAAGGGGAGGAGGATTGGGTTGGTGTGTGTGTGTGTGTGTGTGGCTCTGGGGGGAAGGGGAGGAGGATTAGGTTGGTGTGTGTGTGTGTGTGTGTGCGTGGCTCTGGGGGGAAAGGGAGGAGGATTGGGTTGTGTGTGTGTGTGTGTGTGTGTGTGTGTGTGTGTGTGTGTGTGGCTCTGGGGGGAAGGGGAGGAGGATTAGGTTGGTGTGTGTGTGTGTGTGTGTGTGCGTGGCTCTGGGGGAAAGGGAGGAGGATTGGGTTGTGTGTGTGTGTGTGTGTGTGTGTGGCTCTGGGGGGAAGGGGAGGAGGATTGGGTTGGTGTGTGTGTGTGTGTGTGTGTGTGTGTGGCTCTGGGGGGAAGGGGAGGAGGATTGGGTTGGTGTGTGTGTGTGTGTGTGTGGCGCTCTGGGGGGAAGGGGAGGAGGATTGGGTTGGTGTGTGTGTGTGTGTGTGCGTGGCTCTGGGTGGAAGGGGAGGAGGATTGGGTTGGGGTGTGTGTGTGTGTGTGTGTGGCTCTGGGGGAAGGGGAGGAGGATTGGGTTGGTTGTGTGTGTGTGTGTGTGTGGCTCTGGGGGGAAGGGGAGGAGGATTAGGTTGGTGTGTGTGTGTGTGTGTGTGCGTGGCTCTGGGGGGAAAGGGAGGAGGATTGGGTTGTGTGTGTGTGTGTGTGTGTGTGTGGCTCTGGGGGGAAGGGGAGGAGGATTGGGTTGGTGTGTGTGTGTGTGTGTGTGTGTGTGTGTGTGTGTGTGTGTGGCTCTGGGGGGAAGGGGAGGAGGATTAGGTTGGTGTGTGTGTGTGTGTGTGTGTGCGTGGCTCTGGGGGGAAAGGGAGGAGGATTGGGTTGTGTGTGTGTGTGTGTGTGTGTGTGGCTCTGGGGGGAAGGGGAGGAGGATTGGGTTGGTGTGTGTGTGTGTGTGTGTGTGTGTGTGGCTCTGGGGGGAAGGGGAGGAGGATTGGGTTGGTGTGTGTGTGTGTGTGTGTGGCGCTCTGGGGGGAAGGGGAGGAGGATTGGGTTGGTGTGTGTGTGTGCGTGTGTGGCTCTGGGGGGAAGGGGAGGAGGATTGGGTTGGTGTGTGTGTATGTGGCTCTGGGGGGAAGGGGAGGAGGATTGGGTTGGTGTGTGTGTGTGTGTGTGTGTGTGTGTGTGTGTGTGTGTGTGTGTGTGTGGCTCTGGGGGGAAGGGGAGGAGGATTGGGTTGGTGTGTGTGTGTGTGTATGTGGCTCTGGGGGGAAGGGGAGGAGGATTGGGTTGGTGTGTGTGTGTGTATGTGGCTCTGGGGGGAAGGGGAGGAGGATTGGGTTGGTGTGTGTGTGTGTGTGTGTGTGTGTGTGTGTGTGTGTGTGTGTGTGTGTGTGGCTCTGGGGGGAAGGGGAGGAGGATTGGGTTGGTGTGTGTGTGTGTATGTGGCTCTGGGGGGAAGGGGAGGAGGATTGGGTTGGTGTGTGTGTGTGTGTGTGTATGTGTGTGTGTGTGTGTGTGTGGCTCTGGGGGGAAGGGGAGGAGGATTGGGTTGGTGTGTGTGTGTGTGTGTGTGTGTGTGTGTGTGTGTGTGTGTGGCTCTGGGGGGAAGGGGAGGAGGATTGGGTTGGTGTGTGTGTGTGTATGTGGCTCTGGGGGGAAGGGGAGGAGGATTGGGTTGGTGTGTGTGTGTGTGTGTGTGTGTGTGTGTGTGTGTGTGTGTGGCTCTGGGGGGAAGGGGAGGAGGATTGGGTTGGTGTGTGTGTGTGTATGTGGCTCTGGGGGGAAGGGGAGGAGGATTGGGTTGGTGTGTGTGTGTGTATGTGGCTCTGGGGGGAAGGGGAGGAGGATTGGGTTGGTGTGTGTGTGTGTGTGTGGCTCTGGGGGGAAGGGGAGGAGGATTGGGTTGGTGTGTGTGTGTGTATGTGGCTCTGGGGGGAAGGGGAGGAGGATTGGGTTGGTGTGTGTGTGTGTATGTGGCTCTGGGGGGAAGGGGAGGAGGATTGGGTTGGTGTGTGTGTGTGTATGTGGCTCTGGGGGGAAGGGGAGGAGGATTGGGTTGGTGTGTGTGTGTGTGTGTGTGTGTGTGTGTGTGTGTGTGTGTGTGTGTGTGTGGCTCTGGGGGGAAGGGGAGGAGGATTGGGTTGGTGTGTGTGTGTGTATGTGGCTCTGGGGGGAAGGGGAGGAGGATTGGGTTGGTGTGTGTGTGTGTATGTGGCTCTGGGGGGAAGGGGAGGAGGATTGGGTTGGTGTGTGTGTGTGTGTGTGGGTGCGTGTGTGGCTCTGGGGGGAAGGGGAGGAGGATTGGGTTGGTGTGTGTGTGTGTATGTGGCTCTGGGGGGAAGGGGAGGAGGATTGGGTTGGGGTGTGTGTGTGTGTGTGTGTGTGTGTGTGTGTGTGTGGCTCTGGGGGGAAGGGGAGGAGGATTGGGTTAGAACAGGGGGGTTGCCTGGGGGAGGGGAGGGGAGGGTAAGAGCAGCCAACGCACTTCCTGAGACCTGGGATCCCCAGGTACTGGCCTCAGCTGTCTCTATCCCCTCCCCCTGGCCAGACTCCTCTCCCCCGCCCCGCCATGAGTACCCTGCCCCAGCACCCACCAGCACAGTTTGGGGCCACATTAGTGAGGCTTGGGGGGGTTTGAACAGGTTGTTTTTGTGCATCTCACTTTAGTGGCCCCAACTGACTTTCCTGTGGGTCAGTGACCCCTGACTCAAAACAGGTTCCCCGCCCCTCTCATAAATAAAGACAATGCTGAAACTTTTTGTGCTTGACATAATATTTTATTTAAAAATGAAGCCTGGCCAACAAACCCCCAATTGGGGCCGAGCCTCCATCTGGCCGCAGCATCATAAACATCCTGCACCCCCCCCAGACCTCAAACCTGAACCTATAATACACTGGAATCCCCTGTCCTGAGACTCTCACATCTCCAAACTCCTGCACCCCCACATCCGCAGTATCCTGCCACAACACTCCTGCACCATCCACACATTGCAAATGTGTCCTGAGCCCATCATACTCCTAGCCAGCTGCCCTGAGCCCCTCACACACTCCAGCCCAAACTCCAGCATCCTCACAGCCACAAACCTGTGGCTTGCTCAGCACCCCAACCCTCCACCTGACCCCAACACTCTCCAGCCTGAAGCCCCCTCCCTGAGCCAGCATCTACTTCTCTACTTCCGCCTGCACCCAAATTCCTTCCCAATGCTTTTTTTGTGAGCTACAATAGCAGAGGAGACAGTGTGAAGAGCTGGGGTAAAGTTGTTAAGCCTCCCCTCCCCCCCCCCCCAAAAAAAGGGTAGGGCTGTGAAGTTGTTAACCCTCCCAAAAAAAAGCCATACCATCACCTATTTTCCCCCAGTGCAGCACTTTTTTTTTTTCTCAACAACTTTGCCCTGGCTCTTCTTTACACTGTCTCCGCTGCTATTGTGGCTTTTTGTCTGGGAAAGGGTTGGCCACCCCTGCGGTACTGCTTGGACCTCCTGATTCATAGCCATAGACTATGTTTCCCACTTCTGTTTTTCTAGCCTGCTTAGTTTTGTGCCAAGCAAGGAAAAATTTCTCAGTGGGAAGGAAGCTTCTGTTCTAGGACGGCTCAAAGGAAAACAAGCAATATAAGGAATATGCCAAAAACTACCCTGACATATTCAGATCCCCATTGGAAAGTAAATAGCTTCCCCAAGGACGATTTTCTCCAAAGTCACAACTTTTAAAATACAATAAAAATGTGTTTTTGGGAAGAGCAAAGCTAGTCAAGAAAATTAAATCCATTTCAGATTTTGTTTTTATGTTTCTTTTTAAATGGAAGATGCAAGGTACACATGGGGAAACATTTAAAATATCAGTGTCTTCAAGACTGGAAATCTGAAGTTCAACAGTTAGTTGCTGGCATAGATAGAGCCACAGATATCCACTTTATACCCCTGAATATCTGCATCCATGGATGTGGACGCAGATATACATGGCTCCTTTTTGCATATTTAGATGTGGATACAAATTTTGTATCCATGCAGAGCTCAAGTCATAAAGCCTATGGAAGTGACGTTACATTTGTCTTTTATTTACAACACATTCTTTCCTCCAATGGTGCTTTGAGGTCACTGACATTGAGCTATTGAATGAAATCTGGGACAGGGAAGCAGTGCATCTTGGAATAACTGAGACAGGCCCAAGCTCTGCACAGGGAAGAGGCACCCTCTGCACAGGGAAGAGGGCAAATTATGGGTTAACACCAGGTATGACAAGGAAAGGATCTGTGCACATAATCAGTGAGCTGGCAGTTGATAAATTATCTTCTTCCAAGAGGCTTACTACAAACTAAACATGGCTTTTGGTCCTCTCTCTTAAATCAAAGGTTGTCTTTTGATGACCTCATCATCATTCTTGGCGAGAGAGAGCCTAGAGCTTAGCATCCTGCCTTTAAGATACTGAAAGAGTTAGCTGAATGAGTTAGCAAGGACAAATTTCACGTTCCAGACAGTTTGCCTTTTTTTCTTAGCAGCTGTTCAATCATACATGCGCATTTCATGCCTGTTTTCAGATGCTGTTACTATTTAAGTAATTATCTTTGTTATAAAGAGAGAAAGGGAGAAATTTTGATGTTAGTGTCGAAATGATGCTAGAGGAGGCTTAAGTCCTCTGCCTATAGGGTGGGACCAGCACAGTCACCAACCTGCCAAGCTTTGCCCAGCAAATGTGCCTCAACCCACATTGGAAGGTCCCTCTAGGGGTGCAATTCTTAACTGGATTGCCTATTCACTTAAACACATCCAGTCTTTGCTGAGGCTGCCAACCAAGTTTTAGTGGTTGTGGGTTTTGAGACATGGGCTTCTATGCACTGGGAACTGAAACATCATCTGTAGAATGGGCTTGAGTTGATGACTTGAAGATGGAAAGCACCATTTCTCATTCCCAGCCTTCTGGGAAATCCAATCCCCAACACCCAAACCACCCCAAAGTCCCTACTACTGTAGTTCTTGAACAGAAAATAACAGAAACCCAAATACTCGCCACACAAAATTGAAGCTTAATCCATCTTTCCTATAAGAGTTACAGCAACCATTTGTTAAAGTAGATAGGTTAATCTATCCTTTCGTGCAGAGCACAGGAGGTTTTCAACTTTAAATCACCTTTGTAGAATAACTAATGGCCCTTACAATGGAACTGACTGTGGAAAAACAAGGAACCTGAGCAATTATCAGATGTATATTCCCAGTGAAAACAACCCATATAAAGACATTGTCAGTAAAATGCATGATTGATCATCTGGATCTAGCTCACTTTTTTCTTTGCAAGTTGCTCTACTGTAGGATGTTAACAGTAGTGCAATTATTTTAATGAACTACACTAAGGGAATTTACAGTGTGAATAACTCAAGCTGGGAACTCTGGCAAGCATTTCTTGCTAAGGAGTCAGATATTGCTCACAGACAGGAGCACTGGCCTGGGTCCCTACAGAGATCCAACTTTGGGAATGACAGACACATGAATTTACAAGGCTGTACTTTGAATATCTGGTACAATGCTACCCATTCAAGGTCTGACCCAGTGCCCATTAAAGTCAATGGAAAGATTCTCATTGACTTTAACAAGCAATGGATTAGACCTTAAAACTGCATTCATTACGCACCCAAAACTCCCATTACATATACAATTAATGGGAGTTTTGGGCGCATAAAGAATGCAGTACTGGACCACAAGACAGAGACATGTTCAGTTTAATGTTTAGTGGGGCAACTAAAATGATTAGGGGTTTGGAACGGGTCCCATATGAGGAGAGATTAAAGAGACTAGGACTTTTCAGCTTGGAAAAGAGGAGACTAATGGGGGATATGATAGAGGTCTATAAAATCATGAGTGGTGTGGAGAAAGTGAATAAGGAAAAGTTATTTACTTGTTCCCATAATCTAAGAACTAGGGGCCACCAAATGAAATTAATGGGCAGCAGGTTTAAAACAAATAAAAGGAAGTTCTTCTTCACACAGCCAACCTGTGGAACTCTTTGCCTGAGGAGTTTGTGAAAGCTAGAACCATAACAGAGTTTAAAAGAGAGATAAATTCATGGAGGGTAAGTCCATTAATGGCTGTTAGCCAGTATGGGTAAGGAATGGTGTCCCTAGCCTCTGTTTGTCAGAGGGTGGACATGGATGGCAGGAGAGAGAGAGATCACTTGATCATTACCTGTTCAGTTCACTCCATCTGGGGCACCTGACATTGGCCACTGTTGGCAGACAGGATACTGGGCTAGATGGACCTTTGGTCTTACCCAGTATGGCTGTTCTTATGTTCTTATACAGCCACGCAGAGCCATCCCGTTCATAGGACAAATCAGGGCAGCTGCCCCAGACCTTCCCTTTTGGGGAGCCCGCAGCAGCTGTCCCAGCTGTCATGGATGGGAGGGACCCAAGGGATTACAGGGGGCCTGGCGAGGAAGCAGGGGTTGCCCCAACATGCTCACCATGTGGGCAGCAGGAGCCAGAGTGGCCCAGCAGCCTGTTCTGTCCTACCCTGCCTGACCATCCTCTCCCGGATCACTGTGCTTGTCTTCTTGGTGGCCGCAGAAAGAAGAGAGCTCTGGCCCCAGGGTGCTCCACTTCCCAATGCCATGGAGAAGTGGGCACAGCAGGCAGGGAGAGCAGCATGGCGAGTAGGATGGGGCAGAGTGGGGGCCACTCGGGCTCCTGCCACCCATATGGTAAGAAGGGGCACCCCTAGCAGCCACTGCACCAGGTCCCCTGTAATCTGGGCCATGTTGCTTGTGGGAGGAAAGAAGGATGTGGGGAGTGTCTTGGGAAAGAGGCAGAGTGATGGCAGGGCAGGACCTGCAATGGGCAGGAAGAGGGTTGCTCCAAGCCCTGTATCTGGACAGCCCTGAAGCCGCATCTCCTGTCAATAACATTAATAGAAGGAACGTTGTCCCACTCTGGCTTGATGAGTTAAATAAATTGGTTGAATCACTCTCAGTGAAAAAACAGGTTCATCTCAGGTCCCTTGAAGCCAATGGGTTTATGTTAAAGTGAGGGGTAATCAGGCCAAGTGGTTCCCTGTCTGAGGACAGGAGTGATCCAGGGCAGGTCTAATAACTCTCCACCGCTACTTCAAACACATTTTTTCTTGTGGGAAGGGAGATGGAAGGAGAGGTCAGGAAAAGCTGATCTACCTTAACATATATTTCTGCTTCTGGTGCAAATGGCTTCTGGTCGAGAGAGGCCCACAGCAAAGTTCCTGTCCCGGTCTGAGGCGCCGCACCGCTTGTGGGTGTTTGCCTCCTGGGGGCTGATTTGGGCAGGGGTCTGCTCAGCAATAAAACTGAACAAGACCTACTGACCCCTGCCCCGCCCTCGCTGGGGAGGACTGCAATCCAATGCACTGTGTGTGTGGGATGATCTATAAACACACTGCCCTACCCATGGGGGGAAGCCTTCAGCCCAGCACACAGCTCAAGGGTCTGGTACAGATGCTAAGGTGATGCACAGGGGATTAAGTACCTTCCTCATAGCCCATAGAACAACTCCACAGCTGCTTTACTGAGGTTTTGCTCCCCTGCTACTCCTCCAGCTGGAGAACAAGTCTGAAGAAGGTATGTTTGGCATATGCTTTGGTCCTGCCCTAGCCTGATGATGCCCCACCTCCAACTCACCTCCTGTTTGGCTCTGTGGCTGACCAGATGTGTGCACCCCCTCTGCTTCCTTTCTCAAGTCCAGCTCCTGGCTTTGAGCCCCACTGGCTCCAGAGCTGAGGGACTTTGTGTGGCTATGGAGAGGGGTATAGCTGCATTTGCCCTTGGGGACATACCCTGATGGTCTTACTCAATGTTTAGTAGTATCCGAGTGAGACAGACTCTCAAGGTGGATTTGGCCCTTGCCTTGTAGCCCAGCAAGTGATTTCCTAACTTAATCCCTAGAGTCCATTAGGATTAAGAAACACTGAGCAAAGAAGGACATTCCTATTCATCCTGTGTTGGTTGCTTGTAGTTGGCTGCTGCTGTGGCAGCTAAGAAGTTGAAATGGAAATGCAGAAATGACAGGCCCATAAAAATTGATGCAAAATTGAAAAAAAAACCAATACCACTCAGGGTGATACTTTATTTCAGACAATCTTAGGAAAGCCAGAAACCAAATCAAAGCTTGGGGCTCAGAGCTTCCCCACAACATTGATGAGCTGCAATGTTCTGGATAGACCTGTTAGGTTCTTTGGAAAACTGTGCCACTTGTTTTCTGCACCCCAGCTACACCCTGAGATTCTGTAAAAATAGCTGACAATGTCTGATCAACAGCCTACAGATGTGTGAATCTAAACTCTGATGTTTTCCTTTTCCTGGTGAAATCAATGGTGCTTCAGACAGAGGCTGAACAACATCTGTTTGCAGTGGGAGGACCATGTTAGGCCTGTTTCTTTTGAAATTGGGGTTGGAATTGCCAGGGATCAGTAGTGCTCTGGGCTTACAAAGAGGCACTGTCTTTGAGGAATCTTTACATAGGCCCCGCAGAACCCAGGCAGCAGGAGTTTGCACAGCTGCTGCTGGAAGCAAACATGTACTTTTAGCTGACCTGTGCTGATGGCTTTGGGCATTAAATTTGACGCTTTCCAGATGTACAGCCCTCACTTGCCACAACCCAAAAAACATTTGGTCCCAGGTTTAAAAAAAATGGTGCTGTAAATACCACATTGTACTGTATATTCCAGAGCCTACATTCACAATTTCACTCTGAGACCTGAAGGTGTAGACAGAGCAGGAAATTTACAAGGAGGCTATCAAAATAGTTTTGGTTCAAAGTTAGTTACTCCGTAAGTCTTTGGTATAGATTGAGGGTTTTTCTCACCAGCATGAGGCTCATTAGTCAGAGCTTCTTTTAATGTAAAAATAAATTAATTAAATTTGGATGCAGACAGGCTAACCTAGTGAGGAGGCTTTAAACTAGGTTCGACAGGGGCAGGTGACCAAAGCCCACAGGTAAGTGAAGAACATGGAGACCTGGGAGTTGGGTCAGAAATGGGAGGGAGCATGGGCTATAATAGCAGAGAAAAAGGAGGGACAAGGTAGAACTGGGAGGCAAAATCAAATCAGCATCTTAGATGCCTATATACAAATGCAAGAAGTATGGGTAATAAGCAGGAAGAGCTGGAAGTGCTGATAAATAAACACAACTATGATATAGTTGGTATTACAGAGACTTGGTGGGATAATACAAATGATTGGAATATTGGTATAGAGGGTATAGCTTACTCAAGAAGAATAGGTGGAGTAAACAGGGAGGAGGTATTGCCTTATATATTAAAAATGTACACACTTGGACTGAGGTAGAGATGGACGTAGGAGACAGATGTGTTGAGAATCTCTGGGTTAGGTGAAAAGGGGGGAAAAATAGACCACCTACCCAAGAGGAAGAGGTGGAGTACGCTTTTTTTAAACAACTAACAAAATCATCCAAAGTGCAGGATTTGGTGGTGATGGGGGACTTCAATTTTCCAGACATGTGTTGGGAAACTAACACAGCAGGGCACAGACTATCCAATAAGTTCTTTCACTGCATTAAAAACAATTTTTTATTTCAGAAAGTTGAAAAAGCTACTGGGGGGAAGCTGTTCTAGATTTGATTTTAACGAATAGGGAGGAACTGGTTGAGAATTTGAAAGTGGAAGGCAGCTTGGGTGAAAGTGAATCACTGAGTTCATGATTCTAAGGAATGGTAAAAGGGAGAACAGCAAAACAGAGACAGTGGATTTCAGGAAAGCAGATTTTAGTAAACTCAGATTGCTGGTAGATAAGGTCCCATGGGAAGCAAGACTAAGAGGAAAAACAACTGAAGAGAGTTGGCAGTTTTTCAAAGGGGCATTATTAAGGTCCCAAAAGCAAGCTATTCTGCTGTGTAGGAAAGATAGAAAGTATGGCAAAAGACTACCTTGGCTTAACCAGGACATCTTGCATGATCTAAAAATCAAAAAGGAGTCCTATAAAAAATGGAAATTAGGACAAATTGCAAAGGATGAATATAAGCAAACAATACAGGTATGCAGGGGCAAGATTAGAAAGGCAAAGGCACAAAACAAGCTCAAACTAGCTACAGACATATAGGGCGACATGAAGACTTTCTATAAATATATTAGAAGGAAGAGGAAGACCAAGGACAGGGTAGGCCCATTGCTCAGTGAGAAGGGAGAAACAATAACACAAAACTTGGAAATGGCAGAGGTGCTTAATGATGTCTTTGTTTCAGTCTTCACCAAGAAGTCTGATGATGAAGGAATGCCTAACTGAATATTAGTGTGATGGGGTAGGTTTAGAAGATAAAATTTAAAAAAAGAACAAATTAAAAATTGCTTAGAAAAGTTAGATGTCTGCAAGTCACTTGGGCCTAATTAAATACATCCTGGAATACACAAGGAGCTGATAGAGGAGGTATCTGAGCCTTTAGCTATCATCTTTGAAAAATGATGTAAGTCGGGAGAGATTCCAGAAGACTGGAAAAGTGCAAATATAGTGCCCATCTATATAAAGGGAAATAAGAACAACCTAGGAAACTACAGACCAGCTAGTTTAACTTCTGTGCCAGGAAAGATAATAGAGCAAGTAATAAAGGAAATCATCTGCAAATATCTGGAAGAAAATAAGGTGATAGGTAATAGCCAGCATGGATTTGTAAAGAACAAATCATGTCAAACCAGTCTGATAACTTTCATTGGTAGGATATCAAGTCTTGCGGACAAAGGAGAAGTGGTGCATGTGGTATACTAGACTTTAGTAAGGCATTTGATATGGTTTCACATGTTCTTATTATCAGTAAACTAGGCAAATACAACTTAGATGGGGCTACTATAAGGTGGGTGCACAACTGGGTGGATAACCATTCTCAGGGTATGTCTACACTGCATCCCTAGTTCGAACTAGGGATGCAAATGGAGACAATAGAAGTAGTTAATGAAGCGGGGATTTAAATATCCCGCGCTCCATTAACATGATCTCGCCGGCGCGCTAGTTCGAATCACAGCTGATTCGAACCAGGAAGTGCGCGCCGGGACGCTTTAGTTCGGACTAAAGCCATTAGTCCGAACTAATGTTATTCCTCAAAAAATGAGGAGTAACATTAGTTCGGACTAAGGGCTTTAGTCCGAACTAAAGCGTCCCGGCGCGCACTTCCTGATTCGAATCAGCTGTGATTCGAACTAGCGCGCCGGCGAGATCATGTTAATGGAGCGCGGGATATTTAAATCCCCGCTTCATTAACTACTTTGATTGTCTCCATTTGCATCCCTAGTTCGAACTAGGGATGCAGTGTAGACATACCCTCAGAGAGTAGTTATTAACGGTTCACAGTAATGCCGGAAGGGCATAAGTGGGATTCCGCGGGGGTCTGTTTTGGGATTGGTTTTGTTCAATATCATCATCAACAATTTAAATGTTGGCATAGAGAGAGTACGCTTATTAAGTTTGCAGATGATACCAAGCTGGGAGGGATCATCATTCAAAATGATCTGGACAAACTGGAGAAATTGTCTGAAGTAAATAGGATGAAGTTTAATAAGGACAAATACAAAGTACTCCACTTAGGAAGGAATAATCAGTTTCACACATACAGAATGGGAAGTGACTCTTTAGGACGGAGTACTGCTGAAAGAAATCTTGGGGTCACAGTGAACCACAAGCTAAATATGAGTTAACAGTGTGATGCTGTTGCAAAAAAAGCAAACATGATTCTGGGATGCATTAACAGGAGTGTTGTGAGCAAGACATAAGAAATCATTCTTTCGCTCTAATCTGAACTTATTAGGCCTCATTTGGAGTATTGTGTTCAGTTCTGGGCACCACATTTCAAGAAAGATGTGGAGAAATTGGAGAAAGTCCAGCAAGGGAGATTTAGGTTGGACATTAGGAAAAACTTCCTAACTGTCAGTATGGTTAAACACTGGAATAAATTACCTAGGGAGATTGTGGAATCTCCATCAGTGGAGATATTTAAGAGCAGGTTAAACAGACATCTATCGGGGATGACAGAAACCATGTTTGGTGCCATGAGGGCAGAGGACTGGACTCAATGACCTCTTGAAGTCCCTTCCAGTTCTAGTGTTCTGTGATTCTATTATTCTAATTCTCAGTTAGCCATAAACTCCAGTGAACTTAACAAAGACATAAGACTTCTACTGATTTTGCTGGGCTTTCCAATGATCATTGAAGGCAAATGGAATCTTCCAAAATAATTTGCAGAGATGCCAGTTGCAAAAAACAAATAGTATTTGAATAACACAGGAGCTTCGGTACTGAAGCTAGATCAGAAATTTCTGAGGCATCTTTGATCAAGGCTGAGATGTGGGCTGGGGACAGCCACATTGTCATGGGCAGGATGTTGTGCTTTAAAATAATGACTGACATATGATATGGCACTGGTGGTTCAATGCCTTGTGCAGTCATTGGTGTGACCAAGACCTTCCTGCCCTCCTTCTCTAGCTCCAGGCAGACCTAAATACAGGTTGAACCTCTCCAATCTGATACCCTCGGGATCTGACTGGTGCCAAACCTGAGAATTTGCTGAACCATGGGAGGTCAATATTATCTAGCATCATCCAGCAGTAAGTTTTAATAAAACGTACCTACCTTTCCAGAGGTTCCAGCAGTGTGAATTACCACTTATCCAGCACTTGGACCCCGCAGAGTGTTAAGTTAGCACTCCCTAGTCTTACATGTGGTGAGGAGACTGGAGAAGACTGTTGTTTTGTATTTAGAACGGATACCAGCAATAGAAGGTAAAATCTCCTGGTGAACTGACCAGGGCCTGTCTGGTGCAGGCAGCTGCAGCATGAGCTCTCTTCAGAATACCCCACCAATTCACTCAAGCAGGGTCTGGACTGAGGAACCTTGAAAGGAAAGGGGATTGACTTTTGCTCTTGCTCCTTTGTTTTCCTCCTATTTGCCACCTGAGATTGAGTGGGAAGGATCTTGTTCACCAGTGCTGTAAAAAGCTCCATTTTGATGCATGCATGTGTAACCCACACACCTGCTGAGTATGTGGGGGCTCTTCTGGGATTTCAACGGGGAATTCTCTGAAGCTTGGGATGCCCTTCTTCAGCTAGGGGAAGTATGTAACCCACATCCCTATGGGCTACGTCTACACTGGCATGATTTTCCGAAAATGCTTTTAACGGAAAAGTTTTCCGTTAAAAGCATTTTCGGAAAAGCACATCTAGATTGGCAGGATGCTTTTCCTCAAAAGCACTTTTTGCGGAAAAGTGTCCGTGGCCAATCTAGACACGGTTTTCTGCAAAAAAGCCCTGATTGCCATTTTCGCGATCGGGGCTTTTTTGCAGACAACAGTACTGTGCTGTCTACACTGGCTCTTTTGCGCAAAAGTCTTTTGGAAAAAGACTTTTGCCCGAACGGGAGCAGCATAGTATTTCCGGAAAAGCACTGATGATTTTACATGAGATCATCAGTGCTTTTCTGGAAATTCAAGTGGCCAGTGTAGACAGCTGGCAAGTTTTTCCGCAAAAGCAGAAGATTTTGCGGAAAAACTTGCCAGTCTAGACACAGCCATGGTGTAATGTACTGTCCCATTTAGTGGCACTGAGGCCACTTACAGAGAGAATAAGGAGTTTGCTCTACAGTTTTAGCTAACAGACAGCTGGCTTTTACCCCATGTGGAAGAGGCTCATGCCCTAAGCTGCAGAGGTTCCAGATTCATTTCTGCCTCCAGATGACTGGAATCTGTCCATGTTACACATGGCATTGTGAATCAGAAGTAAATCCAGTGAAGTCAATGGTGTGATTGAGGTCAGAATCGGTCCCAGAGAATCCATGGTGACTTAGGGACTCAGCTGAGGTTAACGATTTGGATTCTGTCTGTGAGTGTCAGCTGCATTCAGATGTCTGGCTCAGGAGATGAAAGAGAGAGAAAAATAAAACTCAGGTGAAAGAATTAACTGACACCTAAAAGGGGCCTGAACTAAGACTATGTCATACAGAGTCATAGCCAAACCAGAGAAATGTAACTAGCTCAGGTACATATAACAGGCCCCCACTCTGGAGTCAGGCTGATCTCAGGCATTCAGAAAAGTGCACTATCCAACTCATGTTCCCTTCATTCTGACTGCCTGGCATTCATTGAACTCCCCAGCTTGGATTGACAGGTGTTTGTTGTCTTGGTAGATAGCCCTTTAAATCTGGGAAAGACAGGCAGCTGAAGCCCTGGTATGATTTTACCTCTTAGCCCTGGAGAGCTGCAAGTCTCTTTTGTGAGGATTTAATTTCTTTGGTCCCTTTCTCTGCCCCTCTCTCCTCTGACTCCAGAGGTGTGGCTGTATTCTGGCACATCAACAGGGCCGGGGGAAGGAGGAAGGGCGAAGAGGGAAAGTTGCTCTAGAGCCCAGCGATTCAAAGAGGCCCAGGTCTCCTGGCTGGTACCACTGATGCTACTGCATCAGCAGTGGTGCCCAGAAACGTGGGCCTTTTAAATTGTTGTTGGAGTGCTGGGCAGAGTGCTCTGGGCTGCTCTGAGAGCTGGGAGGACCGGGGGGAGAAGGGAAGGGGGATGGTGGTGATGTGATCTAGTGGGCACTGAGGGTAGGCTTTCCTGTCCCTGTACCTTCCACCCACTGTCCCTCCACCCACTGCCATGCTGCTCCTGCCCCTGCCTTGGAACAGACCCTTAGGTACCTTCTGCTTGTTGTGCAGGGTGTGGGAGGGAAAAGAGGGGATGCTGATGTCTGGGTATCTTTTTCCCTCCTCTCCTGTACCCCATCTCCACACTGAGAGAAGGGGATGGAGGGAGCCTGGCAATGTAAATCTCTGTCACTCTCACGCTGTGTGTGTCTGTCAGTCTCACAAACACACTGTCCTTCCCCCTCATCTCCCGACCCAACACATATGTGGGCTGTTGTTATTATTCCGTTTACTGATTGCAAAGTGGGTTAGTTTTGGTTTTTGACTGGTCTGTGTATTTCATAATTTTCATTTTTCTCTTACACTTAAATTGAATTCTTTGAGTAGTGAGTTCTCAAATGACAAATCTTTTGTGGCTGGAGTCATTGTCCCTGTGGTAATTGCTGCTCCTGGACATGGCTGGCAAGTCCCTGCAGCCCCTGGAAAAGTTGGAACAGGGGGTCCCCACATGCTGTCCTTGCCAGCAGACACCACTCCTGCAGCTCCCATTGATCAGTAATGGGAGGGCCAATAGAAGCTGTGGGCTCAGTGCCTGTAGATGGGGACAGCACATGGTGCCATGGAGCCATTGCTATACATGCCAGTTGCTTTCAGGAGTGGGGCAGAGCCAAGGCAGGGCTAAGCCTGCTGAAACCCCACTGCTCCACCACCCAGAAGCCGTCTCAATAAAACAGTGCCCTCTCAGAGCCTACTTCCTGAACCCCTGTCCCAGCCCTGAACCTCCTTCTACACCCAACCTCCTGCTCCAGACATGAGTCCCCCTGCACCCAAACTCCTTCCCAGAACTTGCTCCCTGAAGCCCTCTGTGGACCCCAGTGCCCCACCCTGGGCTAAGCCCAGAGCCCCTCCCACACTCCAAACACCTTGGCCCAAGAACTGAGCCTGCACCCCAACTTCCTACTCCAGCCTGGTGAACGTGAATGAGGAAGGGGGATGGAGTGAGCAGTGGGAGGCCTCGGAGAAGGAGTGGGAAGGAAGTGGGACAAGGGTATTTGGGTTTGAGGTAGATCTTACATTGCACTTAAATTGAAAAAGTGACCTTGTGGTTAAAAAGGTTGGAGACCACTGTTCTAGGGAGCTTGGCCCACAAGTGAGAATGGGATCTAAACTACTAGGCGCATAAGGCAATGTGCTGGTAGGGAAATGCAGTTTAATGTTTTATTGAACTGATTCAAAACAAACAGTTTTGAGTCAGTTCAACAAAATGAAATATTCTGATTCGGGTCAAACTGATGCAAAATGAAATGTTGCATTTAAATTTTCCTAATGGCAAACTGAATTTCTTAGGGCCAAACCCCAAATTTTTCCCATGCAAATTTTCAATTTTGTAGAAACTGCATTTTTACATCAGAAAACCAGCCCAAGGGAAAATTCTCAACCAATTCTACTTTTAGTCTGAGTGCATACTTTTAGGGCCTGATCCAAAGCCCACTGAAGGAGTCTAATCATTACCTTCAGTAGACTTTGGATAAGATCACAAGTCTGCCAAAGTACACTCTAGAAACCTAAAAATAAATGGCAAATCAGAACCCCCAAAGGATTTTTTCCAGTCACTAGCAAGATCAGCCATATCCCAAAACAAAAGAGCTGGCTGGAGAGAGTGACCTATTTATCAGTAAAGTGCAGTGTGCTTTGGCTGCTGCAGTCACTGGCATGTTCTGCGTTATTACTGAACCCAACAAGGAGGGAGGTAGCATTATGCAAGCTGCATTAATCTGCAGCAAACTGCTAACAGATCATTACAAATAATTTCTCCATTAAGTGTCAACCCCAGAGGGGACAGATGGGATGTGTTGATGCATGAGAGAATTCCTAAATTGGTTTCTCTTCTCAAAATACTGCAGAGAGCTGCACAGCCCTGTTTAAAAAAAAAACAAACATTAGTGTTAAAAGCCGAGTCCCAATGAGGAATCTTGACCCAGTTGTAACATGTCACAACTTCCTTCTCTGCCCTGGGAAGTGCTAGAGGGTTCTGAGGCTAGCTCGAATACAGTAGCCTTCCAATAGCTGCAGATGAGCTGAGTAAGAGTCCAGCATCTCTGTAGCAGCATACATTGTACCAGGCATCCTGACCACTTTGGCGTGTCCCCCTACCTTGCCACTGGTCCCAGCCTGGCAAGGTGAAGCTATGTAGAGCTGATTATATTAGCAGATGAGCCTGCACTAGAGCACATCTCTTCCCGTCCTTTGCAGCCTTCTGACAGCCTGTCTAGGCAGGGGCCATGCCTGTTAAAGCAGGGAAGTCCTCTGTTGCAATTAACACATGATTTAGCATAGCGTGTAGATGGGGTGGCATGTGAGGGCTGTAATACTGTCAGGGGATAGAGCTAAAACATGGCTAGGTCCTTGGTGCCCTGCAAAGGCCAACCACATTGAAGGATTGGGATAGCTCATTTTGTTGCACAATATCGGAGGCAGTTACTGGTGGGTTTGGTAAGGACTGGGCTCAGTTGGAGCCGTGGGAGAAGGTTCTGATCATCCTAATTTAATTCACACTTGTTCCCCCATGTTTACCTTTAATGAGAAATAACATCAGTGCACAACTCTGACACCACGAGGTCCTACAGCAATGCCATAGGAGTCCAGACATGATCGTCCTGCTACAGATTGAACCTCTCTAGTCTGGCACACGCAGGACCTGATTGGTGCTGATCCAGAGAATGTTGCAAAGTACAGGAGGTCAGTATTGTCTAGCAGCATTACCAACACTTCCACTGCTTACTGGGTTCTCAGAAGGCATTTATGGGTAAATTAGAGCTAAATAACAGCACAGAACTCTGAGAGCCAGGACTGAAGGCTGTAAACAAACTTTATGGGCCCATGGGAAACTTGGCCACACCCATGATTAGTGGACATCTGGCTAACTAAATTCATGCCAGACCATAGAGTGCCAGTCTAGATAGGTTCAACCTGTAGTTCTAAGGTAACGAACAAGTAAAACCTCTGCTTCCCACCCCGATAAAACCCTGCCTACCCTCTCAATCTAGCATCCATAGGGCATAAGCCCAACTTTTACACATTCTTTTCCATGTTATCTTTAAATCCCCACCATTTCTAGTTATTCTGGCCTCCCTTTGTTGTATGAAGTATATTCTTCCCCTTCGTTTGGTTGGTTGGCTGGTTGGTGCTGGAGATTGAAGCCCTGTGTTGTGCATCAAAAAGGTAGAGCGCAGGTTCGTACCCTGTTGACTTCCATGACCAATGCACCTATATTGACTATTTCAGTCTCCAGGGGCCAATTTAACGTTGGCCTCTCTATGGAGGTTGCCAACTATGGTTGGGAGGTGCATGGTGATGACAGCTGTGCTCTGTGATAAGGGCTCCCACTAATTTTGCGTAGTGCCATCAAACTATCATCAGCTGCTCATAACTGACTGGTGTCAAACCAGTGCTCCAGAGGGGAAAAGACTGCAATAGCGGGTCCATTGGTAATCAGCTGAGCCAGCCAGTCCTTGCTAAAAATCCCAGACAGAGCAATATCTCTTCTGGAATCTCTCAATGACTCCCTTCCAATCCATGATTAGCCCATATATTGCCCACGGGGTATACGTGTGGGAGCAGAAGTGAGTAGTAAATCCTTGTGATATAATTTTTCCTATCCCCAGCTACGTTCATTCCTATCACTAAATCTGAAGCAGCCTTTTCTTGATTGCATTGCAAGCCCTGAGGGTAGGTCTACACTGCACTCTTATTTTGGAATAAGCTATTTTGGAAGATATATTCTGAAATAGCTTATTTTGAAATAGTGCGTCCACACTACAGAGAAGGCTGGAAATTAATCCGAGGCAGGCTCCCCTAATGTGGATGTGCTTTCTAGATTTAGAGCCCCAGGAGGCACTAGGGAGGAATAACTTTAGAATGGCCCTGGGTGAGGGGCTATTTCAAAATAGCTGTTTTGGAAGAGGAGTTATCCTCGTGGAATGAGGCTTACAGAAGTCGGAATAAGCAGCCCGTTATTTTGATATTATTTCGAAATAATGGAATTACTGGGTAGACGCTTGCATTGTTATTTTTGGATTAATGCTAGTTATTCTGAAATAACGGTGTGGTGTGGACACACCCTAACAGTGAGGTCTTCATTATAATTAGTGATTCAACCCTCTATGGTCTTTACCTGTTACTTCGTCGTGTTATCTCAACTGGCCTGAATCACCTCACTGGGAAGAATAAAACATCATCACCAGGTCTCACTTGTAAAGCACCAATAATTATTTATATCATGTTAACAATCCATTAGCCAGGGATATTTAAAACAAAGCCCATTACTTGCAGGGTATCGGTGTTACACTCAGCTTTATTCAGAGTTGAAACAAACTGTAATTGCAGATTGTGTGACGCCTAGTTTAGACTGAACATCAGTGCATACCAGACTCAGATGCCTCTGAATATATGAATGTACTTTGGTCCAGCTAGACAGCAGAGTGTTTTGAAATGTGAACCCTGGGAGATCAGTTCCACGGAGTCAAAACATACCCAGCTGGGTTTTCTCAGGGAAGAGCTGACAGGGAATGGAATCATTCTTCTTTTGGAATAGCAAGATGATTGTCAAGGAACTAAAGCATATTTGAATTCTCTCCCAGGATCAGGTTAATTACCCCTGCCAGACATTCACCTGATTTTCCTTCCTTGGAGCCTTCTCACAGGCTATGTTGAAACGCTGGCTCCTGGCCCTTGCCCTGTTTTGATAAGGATTACCCATTAAACAATGCTGCCAAAACTGCCCCCTGCCACCATGCGGGCTGAAAAGGGAGATTAACCAAATGTGCTGGTAAACCTCACTTCCCCTGGGAGTGTTGCCAGTCCCTATCACTTGCCAGTCCAGACACACTGATTCCAGGTAATTGGACCTGTCCATTTCAGCTCATCCTTCTGTGAGGTAAGGTGGCCCAGTCAGCCAAGTGCTGAGACTCAGACAGACCTGGTTTCCAGTCCTTTCTCTGCCATTGGCCTGCAGGAGCAAACAATTTCTTCTCCAAGTTCCTGCTCTCACCTCCTTTGTGAAGTGCTCTGAGATGGAAAATGCTGCATATGAACAAGGCCTTATCCGGACCTACTGCTCACCACTGTGGGATGTTTGCTCATGGCAGCAGAATCCTGGCATGAGGGATGGGTGGCAGCTGCCTGTGTGGTGGGCTATTAGAGTACTTCTACACTGCACACTTACCTTGGAATAAGCTATTCTGGAAGAAATACTCCAAAATAACTTATTTCAAAATAGCACATCTACACTACAGGGACTTCCTGGTAACCCGAGCTCTTAAAGCGTAGCAGGGACACTCCGGCTGCAACTGCGAGCAGGTGCGGTCCAAAGTAAAAGAGCTGCGGCTGGGGTATGTGCGGGCCACCGACGGAAGGGGGGGCAGGACCCGATGCCTGCCCCTATTATGACCGGCTCCATGCTTTTCTGGGCCAGCCAGCCCCGGAAGCCCCAGCTGTCCCTGTGGACACCTGCCAGCACCTCCCCATCAACCATCCCTCCGAGCCAAGGGAGGGAGAAGACAGTGCCAGCACGTCTGGCGGTGAGGAGGCGAGCATTGCCACTGCCCAGCAGGCCCCCTCCAGCAGCTCCTCCGAGGCCGAGGCCGAGGCCGAGGCCGAGGCCGGGGAGGAACCCACAGGTGAGTTTGTGCAGTTTGCACTCCCAACAGGCGGGGGGCAGAGGGCGGGGGGGAGCCAGGTGCCTGAAGGGAGGAGGGGGAGAGCATGTCACTCAGGCCACGTGAGCTGCACGTTGCGTAGCATGAGGCAGCAAGCAGCACGTGCAACCACGTGCAGCCTGGTGACTGAGCGGCACGTGGCCGCGGCACGCAGCTGCAGGGCACGCCTGGGACAGTGCTGCTCACACACATTTGGCGGGACCAGGGGAAAGGGTGGATGCTGGCTGGAACTGGCCAGGGCCCCAGGGACTCAGCCCAGAGCCCGCAGCTCCGCCAAGGGTGCAGCACGGAGAATGGCACACTGTCCCATGCCTCGCTGTGAGGCACAGCCAGCTGCTATTGGGTACACCGCAGCAGGTTTCGGGCCCGGTTGAGGCGGTCGTTGAACTGGGCCCGGTTCTGGTCCGGCTGCCCCGTGTACGGCCGCATTAGCCAGGGCATCAGGGGGTAGGCCGCGTCCCTGACGATGCAGATGGGCATAGGCACATCCCCGACAGTCAAGTCCCGCCGGGGGAAGTAGGTGCCCACCTCCAACCTGCGATACAGTCCAGAGTTCCGGAGGATGCAGGCGTCGTGTGCCCGGCCGGACCAGCCCCCGTAAATGTCCACGAAGTGGCCCCGGTGGTCCACGAGGGCCCGCAGAACGATGGAGCAGTACCTCTTGCGGTTCACGAAATGGCCCGCTCGATGCTCCGGGGCCCGGATGGGGATGTGGGTGGCGTCCAGGGCTCCCCCGCAGTTGGGGAACCCGAGGGCAGCGAAGCCGGCCATGGAATCATCCACGTCACGCAGGCGGATGATTTGCGGGAGCAGGATGTCGTTGATGGCGTGGACGACCTGCAGAAGGGTGCAGAGAAACACAAGGGAACGCATCACATATGGCAGGGGTGAGTGTGCGCTCCCTTGGGCCCCCCCCTTGATTCCCTCTGTCCTCTCTCACACACACACACACACACACACCCTAGGGCCCCCCTCGCCGCACGCCCCTCCCCCCCACCGGGCCTGTGCAAGGGAGGGGCGGCCCAAACCCCTGGGCGACCCAGCCGGGAGTCTTGGCTGTCCCTGGGCCTGGAGTGCAGCACCCTCTCCCCATCCCACTCCCCCTGGGACTTACCTCCACGACGATCACTCCGACGGTGGATCTTCCCACCCCAAACTGCTGGGCCACCGAGCGGTAGCTGTCCGGTGTGGCCAGCTTCCAGAGTGCAATGGCGACCCTCTTCTTCACGGGGATGGGTGCCCGCAGCCGGGTGGTGGCTCTCTGCAGCGCGGGGGTGAGCCAAGTGCACAGCTGCGGGAAGGTCCACTTTCTCATTCGGAAATTCCGGATCCACTGGTGGTCGTCCCATAGTCTGAGGACCACCCGGTCCCACCAGTCGGTGCTGCTCTCCAAACTCCAGACGGGCCGGTTTACAGTCAGGTGCTGATGCCACACGGTTGCCAGGGCCTCCCTGGTGAGGGAGTCCAAGGCGATCTCTGCCTCCTGGTCCATGAACAGCATGTCACCGGCCTGCAGCAGGAGCCGCAGCCACCTGTACAGCCCCAACAGGGGCCCGACCAGGCACATGGCCACCCATGGCTCCATAGCAGACAGAGCAGGGCAGAAAAAAAAACCCGCAGGCAAAAGTTGGGGGCCAAAGGGTGGTGTCCCCAAAAGTCAAAGGGCACCCACAGACCTGCGAAGGGTGTCAGTCCCTGGCAGAGGCCCCAAGGCACGGGAGCAGGAGACCAACGGCTGCCGGCGAGACCCCTTTAACCACGTGTCTGAACGGCGCTCTGATCCTGCCCCCGGGAAGGTCTGGTGGCCTTTGCCCTCTTCAAAATGGCTCCGGGCTTCTGCTTTTCTGGAAAAGCGCGCCGCCAATGTAGACGCGCTTTTCCAGAAAAGCGCTTTGTTACGACAATAACTCCGGGGCCAATGTAGACGCTCCTTTTCTGGAAAAACTGAAAACGGAATAGTATTCCGTTTTAAGCATTTCCGGAAAAAGGTGCCAGTGTAGACGTAGCCTCTTTGTTTAATCCTGAGCTGATTGTGTCAAACTTGAAGATGAACTGTAGCTCAGCATTTTCTCTTTGAAGTCTGAAGTTTTTTTGCTGCAGGATGGCTACCGTTAGATCTGCAATTGTGTATCCAGGGAGACTGATTATTTTGGAATAATGGCTGTCATTCCAGATGCAGCTGTGTAGCTGCACCCTAATGTGCTGAAGGGTTACAAAAGGAGCAGACAAGGCAGTCACTTGAGAGAGCTCCATTCACTGATGCTTTGTGGGTTAGGCAGGTGTCATTCACTGTGAAGTTTTACCTCAGAGCATGCTGCTCTGTGTATTATACACTGGAATATAAGTAAGTACAGAAGTTATGTCCCAGTTGATTTATTTTATAGTTATATGGTTAAAATGAGAAAGCCAGCATCTTTTCCATAACAGTGTGCTGTGACATTTTTATTTTTATTTCTGATTTTGTAAGCAAGTCCTTTTGTGTGAGGTATAACTTGGGGGAACACAAGACAAATCAGACCTCCGAAAGCGATACAAGCAGGGCCATCTTTGGGGGATGAAGGGCCTGGGGAAACCTCCATGACCCATCCTTGCCCCCATTCCACCCCTTCCCCCAAGCCCTCCCTGCTCCCCTCTCCACTCCATCTCTCCTCCGCCTCCTGATGTTCCCATTGCACCCTTTCCCTCAAGCACTGTGACCTGTGACCCTAGGGATTAACAGGGGACTTTCACAGAGGGAGGGAGGCAGAGCGTTCCGGCAGCCTGCTCTGTTCTGGCGTTCCTCAGCTCCCCCGAACCCTGCATTGCTCAGGGGAGGAGAGTGGAGCAGGCAGGATCTGAAGCCAGTACACTCTGCTTCCCACCACCATGGTGAAATGGAGTAAGCTGAGAGATAACAGCAGGATGGAGCAGGCTGCTGAGTCACTCTACTTCCCGCCATGTTGGGGGGCGGGGTAGTCCCCTGCTGCTGCCCCACGCCAAGCTCTCCGGTAATCCCCCAGGCCTCCCTCCACTTTGCAGAGCTCACCCTTTTGAACTGGGAAATGGATTGCTGCCACAGCTAAGATGGGGACCAGGGCCTGGGGCAGCTGCCCTGAACTGTCCTATGGATGGGATAGCTCTGGGTACAGTAGTCTGGCAAGGTTGAGAGCCACTGTACTATGGTCCTGCTGTTGCTCATGACGCCAGAGAACAGAGCATCATTGCCCCCCCGTGACCTGTCAGGCTGCCCCTCCCACTACACTGCACTGACGGTAGTGTGGGCATCCCAGCACCTGCCTCCACAGCCAAATACTGACTTTCAGTAGCAGGAAAGTACGACAGATCAGGAAAGAGATCTGGGCGTTATCGTGCATAGTTCTCTGAAAACTTCCACACAGTGTGCAGCGGCGGTCAAAAAGGCAAATAGGATGTTAGGAATTATTAAGAAAGGGATAGAAAATAAGACTCAGAATATCTTACTGCCCCTGTATAAAACTATGGTACGCCCACATCTTGAATACTGTGTACAGATGTGGTCTCCTCACGTCAAAAACGATATTTTGGCCTTGGAAAGGGTTCAGAAAAGGGCAACTAAAATGATTAGGGGTTTGGAACGGGTCCCATATGAAGAGAGGTTAAAGTGACTGGGACTTTTCAGTTTAGAAAAGAGGAGACTGAGGGGGGATATGATAGAGGTCTATAAAAGCATGAGTGGTGTGGAGAGGGTGAATAAAGAAAAGTTATTTATTAGTTCCCATAATAGAAGAACTAGAGGACACCAAAAGAAATTAATGGGTAGCAGGTTTAAAATTAATAAAAGAAAGTTCTTCTTCATAGCGTAGTCAACCTGTGGAACTCCTTGCCAGAGGAGGCTGTGAAGGCTAGGACTATAACAGAGTTTAAAGAGAAGCTAGATAATTTCATGGAGGTTTGGTCCATAAAAGGCTATTAGCCAGGGGATAAAATGGTGTCCCTGGCCTCTGTTTGTCAGAGGCTGGAGAGGGATGGCATGAGACAAATGGCTTGATCAGTGTCTTCGGTCCACCCCCTCTGGGGCACCTGGTGCTGGCCACTGTCAGCAGACAGGATACTGGGCTAGATGGACCTTTGGTCTGACCCAGTACGGCCGTTCTTATGTTCTTATGTAGGAATTGCTTCTGATGTGGCAGCCACTTAATTCTGCCAGATCCAGAACCAGAAGTCAGACATGTTGGGGAAGTTGAGTTCTTTCCTTCCCAAGCCCCTTAAAATACCCATCTGGATACAAATTCCTTTCCACGTGTAATGAAACAGTTTGCCTCTGTTAAAACAGTCTTATGATTGACCTGCTGTACATGTTTTTGTCCGTCCTTCATCATTCACCGCCCTCACTGTCTCATTTCTCAGGTCAGCTTTCTCTGCTCGGCCATTTTCTGCACTTGTGGGTGTTAAGTTGTGACAATAATAATCCTGGCCCGGCTGAGAATACTGAATGTGTAGTTTGTTGACCCTGGATGGCTGAGTTGTACTACTGGCTGGCTGGCTGAGTTGCTAGAACTGGCAGATTGAGCTATTTCCAGTGTGTTCCTCTGACAGGGGAAAGAGTGTTTTCCAATTTCTTCTTTCCTCTCCCCCCTTGGAGCCAGCAGCTGCCAGGAAGATTTGGAGAGGAAACTCCAGAGTTCTTCTGTAATTCTTGCATGTGGACTGCGGGCGGGCAGAGCTGGCAGGCTCAGGCTGCAGGCTGCAGGCTGGAGAATATGCTGCAAAGCCATTTGTCAAGTTCATGCAGCTTTAATCGTCACCATTTTCCTGCTGCTGGGGTTGGTGACGCCATGGGAAGCACTCTTCCCTAGGATGCAATAATGAAGCTGTGCCCAATGTATGATATCCATCAGCACTGGGCTGCTGGAGTTGCCATCTTCACGAGATATGAAGAAACAAGGTCCTGACTATGTATGGCTGCCTTTTAGCCCACTTTCTAAAAATAGGGGTGTAGCACCGGTGGCATGGATAAACTCTGCTTGCATTCTGCCAAGGCAAATTCTCCTCTCCCCCCTCAGTGTCAGCTGGCTGCAACATCCTTCTCTTCCTCTTCCTTGCTTAGCCTTCCTATGGGCCATTAACCGTCTCACTCACTTTCAAGATCCCTTTCCAGTACACCTCTTCTATGGGGAGATGACAGTTCTGTCAGCCTCCTTCCAGTGACATGGAAAAGAGATGGGAGGCAACAAGCCATTTCCCAGCTCACCAGGCTGAGCCCTGTGAAGTGGAGGGCTGCCCCTGGGCACATCTTAGCTCTCCTTTTCTCCAGAGGATGTGAAACACCTGCACTCTGAATGCAATTATCAGGCATCATCCACACCTCAGGGACACGCAGCATCTTCTGCTTGGAGTCCCACTGTCTCCTCCTCTCCAGTTATTGCTTGACCCACCAACTCTGTCTCCCCCTGCAGAATGTGGCTGCCAGAGCTATTATTCCCCTACTAATTTGTTATCTTCCCCTCTAGAGTACAAGCTATTTGGGGTGAAGGCCTTTCCTTGTTAGCTGTTCTGTGAAGCTCCTGCTGCTGTGAAGCTAGCTAAAAGCATCCCACTTTGCACCTGAAGCCCCCAGAGGTGTCACAGCAGCAAGCAGCTTCTTGAGGCAAGATGAGACAGTGGTTAATGTGCTAACCTGCCCCATGGGAAGCTTCAGTTCTGCTCCCTGTTTTACCACAGACTTCCTCGGTGACCATGGGCACAGCACTTGGCTCTTAACTCCTAGAGGTACGTCTAGACGACAGGCTTTTGTTGACAGAGGCTTTGTCTAGACTGCATCCAGTTCTGTCGACAAAGCAAGCTGCTTTGTTGACACGAGAATGTAGATGCAATATCGCCTTCTGTCGACAGAACTCTGTCGACAAAACGCGTTATTCCTCGTAGAATGAGGTTTACTGCCATCGACAAAACTGCAGAGTTCTGTTGACATTATGTCGACAGAACTCGGCGGTAGTGTAGACACAGGTATAGTTTTGTCGACAAAAGTCCACTTTTGTTGACAAAACCCTGTAGTCTAGACACAGCCCTATTGATTCCCTGGTGGCTCTGGGACTCCATCTCTCTAAGCCCGGCTTTTTAAAAGTATTTAGACAGTGCTGTACTCAACATTACAATACATAGGTGATTTAGGAACCTAACTCTCATTTTCCTCCAAGGTATTTAAGTACTTAGCAGCTAAAATCCCATCCACTGTTAATGGGATTTTGGCTCCTAAGTTCCTAAATCCCTATTGAAAAAGACATTTTGGCTCCTAACTCAGTTAGGTTCTGCAATGCTTGGCCTGTGAGCCTCAGTTTCCCCCTTCTGCAATGGGGACAATAGCCTTGCTCCAGAATGGTGTTTTGAGGGTAACTGTCTTAAAGATCATGAAGTGCTCAGATATTATTCTGGGCATATGTAAATATCTTCCACAAAGCTTAGCCCGTGATCCAGACTCTACTGCAGTCAATGGAAAGACTCTTGCTGTCTTCAGGAGACTTTGCATCAGGACATCTGTGCTGTAACATTGCCAGGCCAGGTGCATAATCTTGAGGGTGGGTTTAGTCAGGGCTCAAACAGCATGGTATGTACACCGAACTGGGTCCTGGCAGAGGAACATCAGAGTTGAGACAGAAGCCATAACTATCAAATGAACATGCAGGAAAATGGCTGAAGTTTGCAGACGGGACTGGTTGCCATGGTTAGCAGAGAACGGCAGACATTGGCTCAGCTCAGGTTTCCCAGCCTCTTGAAAATGGGGCCGAAGGTGTAGAAATGAACTTCCTGACAGCTGGCATGAAAAAATGTTTAAGCAAACACAAACCATAATAGCGGATTGGCACAGCTTGTTTGTACTCTCTATTGATTTATTTCTAATCATTCATTAGAGAAATGGCCCTACTCAGTTAATTCCAGAGTGAACAATAAGAAGAACATACTCACAGGCAAAGCTTTGGAACAATCGGGCTCTGTTGAGCTTTTGTTGAATTTGATAAAAGGGTTTGTTCGAGATGAGAGGCACAGGCCTGGAATACTTGAATTACACCACAGACCGATAGACACAGAATGGGACAGCCCTAGTTCAGCCACAGCCTTAAACAGGGTGACATGCATTGCTGAATCAAGGCCTCTAGGGGTGGCTCTAAGGAACTCAATTGTCCTGCAGCTTGCTGTTCTATACAATGTGGGTGCAAAACACCATGCTGGTAGAAGTGAGGTAAGTGTTCAGAATGGGGAAGAGAGGTGTCCGCAGCTGTTTCATACTCGCGTATTAGTATGGCCTGACTCTTGAGTGTTTAACCACGTGTAATGCTAACACAGTGAACTGAACCTGGGATCTCTGGAGCTTAGAGCATGAGCCTGTACCACTTAAAAGCCAGCTGGCTCTCAGCTAAGGCTGTCGGGCACACTCATTCTTTCTCTCTATAAGTGGTCTCTGTGCCACTGCATGGGACAGTGAGCCACACCCAGTAAGTATGTGGGTTACATATGCAACCAAAATGGTCTCTAAACTTGGGGGTGGCAGGTTATGGAATAATATTGAGGATATTGTTGCACCATCCTGTGTCACAACTGACCCTTGTTAGTCTCACTAGAGAGCCCATCTGTCTGGTTTCAACGGCGAGGAGGTTCTGTCGGGATGGGCTGCTGCTGAGGGCAGTGTGGGAGATACCTTCAATGTCTGTGCTGCACCTGCGGGTAAATGGAAAACTGTTCCTCATCCACCGTTGGGGCTGTCAGTCCGGCCCCTTAGGAGGCAACTTACATTCCTTTTTAAAAATCAACATGTTGCCTTAAGTACAATCATGTGTGTAATGAATGTACAGAATGAATATTGAGTCACATGTGAAGGGCCAGCTTTTAATCAAAGCCGGGCCAAGGCCTGGCCTCGTTTCAGTCTCTCCCCTCAACTCTTTTAAAAACTCTGTGCAGAGCCCTGAAATGAATCTGAATGAAAATGTGCCGCGGGGCTTCAGGAGGGTTATTCAATGGCAGAGTACATATTCCAGCCATTTGGGGAGTAAACAGTCACTGGGTGTCCTGCTTTTGCTCAAGGGCAACAGTAATTTATGCATCCTGTTTGCTCTTTATAAGATGGATACATACATGTTCCCCTGTCCAATCAGCTCCCAAATGCCTTCATTTTGTTAGCCCTTTCTCTGGCCTCTTTGTTTCTACTAGTGTGCAACTGGAATGTTTATACACATAGGGCCTGGTGTCAATCAGGGGAGATCCATTGGCTGCAGTGAAGCTTTGTTGATTTGCACCGAGGATCAGGCCCGGGGGACTGGAAAGCTAAGAGTTGCTGTTGTGCAGATGTTCAGAGCTTTGGAATTCCGTAACCATTTTCCAGCCATGTTTGGAAGCAAGGGGAAGAATTTTAAATATGCCTTGCTTGTGACTGTCCTTTGTGTGATCAGAACTCCTGACAGCTGGCTCCTGGTCTTACCCACTTGTCTCCATGCAGCCTTATAAGACAACATAACCTTTTCTTGTGGCTGAATACCCACCAATTTTTGTCTGACCATACTGAGTCCAGATCCACAAAAATATCTTTCCTCCCCCCAAATACTGGATAGATGATACCCGAGTCAATCATGCAACCAACTGTTGCCACTTTCTTTCTTTTCTTGTCTCAAATTCTGAGCGAGGAAGAGATTGGTACCTCTCTAGATATTGAGCCTCCAGCAATCAGCTGTGCAGTGTATCCCCAGCTGCTCCCAGATGGCCCCCCCACCCTTCGTCTGATCATGGGGCTTAGAGCAAAACCTCCTACAACATCGATGTTGCTAACACAGCATGATAATCCCTTTCTGTCCAGTCTCAAAGCAGTGGCTGTGTTAGTGTGTATCTAAAAAACCAATGAGTCCTGTGACACCTTTGACACTAAGCTTATGCCCTAATAAACCGGTTAGTCTCTCAGAGTATGTCTACACTACCACCCTAGCCTACGCAACCAGAGTTGAAAATGAAGCCCGGGATTTGAATTTCCCGGATTTCATTTGCATAAAGCCGGGCGCCGCCATTTTTAAATGTCTGCTAGTGCGGACTCTGTGCCGCGCGGCTACACGCGGCACGGACAAGGTAGTTCGGACTAGGCTTCCTAGTCCGAACTACCGTTACTCCTCGTGAAAGCCTAGCATTACTCCTCTACCGTTACTCCTTGGAAGCCTAGTCCGAACTACCTAGTCCGTGCCGCGTGTAGCCGTGTGGCATGGAGTCCGCACTAGCGGACATTTAAAAATGGCAGCGCCTGGCTTTATGCAAATGAAGCCCAGGAAATTCAAATCCCGGGCTTCATTTGCAACTCCGGTTGCCTACATTACCACCCTAGTTCGAACTAGGGTGGTAGTGTAGACATACCCTAAGGCAGTGTGACTGGAGAACAGACTGTGGGCTGGGCCCAGCTGGCTGAAAGCGCCCCTACTGGTCATGCTCACAGGTGAACCTGAGTATAAAAGGCCCTGAGGTGGCTCACTTGGGCAGACTGCAGAAGGCGAAGGACCTGCTGACAGAGCTCCAGAGCCAGAGGACCAGACGCAGCCCGACCCGACGCAGCAGCTGCCACAGCCCCAGCAGCAACCACTGCCACAGCGACAACCACAGCCAAGGGGGCAGCCTGGAGGTATGGTGATGGGGAGATGTGTGGAGCGGTAGGAAGTAGCCCAGGGTGGGGAATTAACACTTCCCCCAAGTGCTCAGCATGATGTGGTGGGATTCCCCACTGAGAGAGCAGTGGACCACGCCACTGCCCATAAGGCCCTGGGCTAGGACCTGGTGGAGTGGGAGGGCCAAGGCCCCCTTAACTCCTCTTTGCAGTGCTCCTGGGCAGAGGTAGTTTCCCTTGGGCCTGTGGACTACGCCTCAGGGCCATATTTATCCCAATACAGGGGGATTGCTATTAAGCACCAGACCTCTGAGCCATATTAACCCCTATAGAAGGGACTGTTACTTGGACTCAGGCTGCTGGGCCATATTAAACCCCATAGAGGGGACTGCAGTTGGGGACTCTGGTGGTCAGGCTGTACATATCCCGCTGAGGGGGTACTGAGACTTGGACTCCAGCCATTGGGCTGTATGGACACTGATAAGTGGACCCGTGCGGGCTTTGACCACAGGATCCTGCCTGAGGGGAGCATACTCCTTGACGGGGTGCATATAAACGTCACCGTTATTTCAAGATAACTAGCGTTATTTTGAAATAACAATGCGAGCATCTACATAGCCATTCCATTATTTCAAAATAATTTCAAAATAATGGATGGCTTATTCCAAAATTTGTAAACCTAATTCTACGAGGAATGACGCATATTCCAAAATAGTTATTTTGAAATAGGCATATGTAGATGCTCCATTGCTGTTATTTTGAAATAACCCCTCACCAGGGCCATTCTAAGTTATTCTTCCCTAGTGCATCCTGGAGCACTAAATCGAGATAGTGTGTCTACATTAGGGAAGCCTACCAGACTAATTTTGAGGCTTCCCAGAAGAGTAGACATGCTATTTTGAAATAACCTATTTTGGAATAACTATTCCAGAATAGCTTATTTCAAAATAACAGTGCCGTGTAGACATACCCTAAAGTGCCACAGGACTCCTCGTTGTTCCTGTCTGGCCAGAATCTGTAGCTGAAACTAAGGCTACATCTAGACCAGGCATGTCCAAAGTCCGGCCCGCGGGCCAATTGCGGCTAGTGTTCCGGTTTAATACGGCCCCACAGGTAATTTGGCAATATCTATCTTTTATGGCCCCCAACAAATCCATATGTATTGAGATGAATACATTGTAAAATCTCAGTTAATGTCAGTTGGTCTAAATCAGTTATAAATATATTTGGACACAACATGTATACTTGGTGTTATGTTCCTGTTCATATTTTTTGAACTTAAAAGTTGACAGACAACCTTTATTACCAATAATATGTAATGTAATTTACAATGTTCCTGACATATATTTCAGCTTCCTGGATTTTTTTTTCATCTGGCCTTCAGATATGAAAGGCAGAGTGATTTAACACCTGTTTAGATTTGTCATCCATGTGACGAAATGAAAAGTATGCTGTTTGCAATAAACTTTGCATAAAATAGTTAATTTGCATTTAATTTTAATGGTTCAAAGAATGTCAGGCAAAATGGTCGGCCCTCACGCATGTTCACTTCATCAAATCTGGCCCTCTTTGAAAAAAGTTTGGACACCCCTGGTCTAGACTGTCGACAGAGGGATGCAAATCAAGCATGTTGAAATTGTTAATGAAGCAGGGATTTAAATATCCCGCGCTTCATTAGCATCAACATGGCTGCCGGTTTTTTTTTTCAAAACTGACCTTTTTTGAAAAAAAACGACAGTCTAGATGCGGATCTGTCGAAAATAAACCCTTTTTCGGCAGATCCTGTATTCCTCAAAAAATGAGGTTTACAGGATCTATTGAAAAAGGGTTTATTTTCAACAGATCTGCATCTAGACTGCCGGGTTTTTTTCAAAAAAGCTTCGTTTCGAAAAAAGCGGCAGCCATGTTGATGCTAATGAAGCTCGGGATATTTAAATCCCTGCTTCATTAGCAATTTCGACGTGCGTGATCTACATCTCTTTGTTGACAGAGAGGTGTGGATTAGACAGCCTAAGACAGCAAAATCAGCTGAAAGTTGGTTAACTTTGTGTTACCCTTTACTGGAGCTTATTTAGAAACTTTTTACAAAGAGCAGCCTAGAGGTGTCTTTGTTTTGTAGGCAGTTTCTTCTTTAGCTCCTCCTGAAGGATACTCCAGGGGCAATAACACCACCTTTTGTTTACACGGTGCCTTTCCTTCTTTCCATACCAGTATCACCTTCTGCTCACAAGCCCAAGTCAGGAATGGTGTCCGTAGACTCTGTTTGCCAGAAGCTGGGAATGGGCAACAGGGAGTAGATCATTGAATGATTACTTGTTCTGCACATTCCCTTTAGGATACCTGGGCTGAATAGACCTTTGGTCTGATCCAGTAAGATCATTCTTATGTTTACTCTAAGAATCAGTTCTAGGACTTAGGTCCTAAGTCCCAAGTTGGAGACCCAAATTCTGAACTTGAGTGCTCATGTGGCTTCCGCTGAAGTAAAAGAAAGCCCCATTAACTCCTCTGAGGACAGAAGGTGACTTTTAGTTTAATGGCCTGCAGTTGTTTTGCTCTATGCTGTCATTCCATTAGAATGGGGTCAGCCCAGCACAGTACTTAGATGGGAGAGGTATAAGTGATGTTCAGGTGCTGCAGAAAGTGTCACTGGAGAGTCTGTCAGGGACAAACTGATGCTCCATCTTGCAGCTAGTGGGACTCTGTGTGGATCAGGGAAGCAGGCCTGATTCTCCATAGTGCTGTACCTGGCAGTGCTTCCGCATAGGTGAAAAGAAAGAGTACCCTTCTATCACATCAGGCTGTAGATGGCACAGCACACCTCACACGGCAGTGAGGGGTGAGCCGCATGAGATGTTCACATGCCACGCTCAGAGGTGCATTTTCCTGGCTCTGCAAGGTGATGAGATGACTATTTGGGCAGGTGGCTAGGCTGCGCTGCATGGCCTGGAGAGAGGAGAACTAACTCAGCAGAATAAGAGCCCAGTCTGCACCACTGCCCAGAGATCCTTTCGTGTAAACAGGGCCAGAGGATAAGGAACAACAATGGACAGGGCCAGTGGGCCCATGGAGCCCTTTTGCTCATATCAAAGGCTGTAGAATGTCATCCAAAAGCATTGTCGCCTCCTTCTCCAGAGAAACCCATTTGTGCCTCGTGCAGCCCAAGCCTTTCTCCAGCACAGTTCTCCTTGTATAGGAGCCGCTGGCCTAATGCTGCCCGAGCAATTCAGTGCTAGCTTGTCTCTGCTAGGTAGGAGGTCAGGAGAGGACCACAGAGGTCCCATCTGGCCTTGGAAGCAATGACTCGGGTCCCGAACGCTAACCTATGTCCCGAGCTTGTCAGACACGCCACAAATAATATTCTGCAATGTGCACTGCATGCTTATAAAAGTGCATGACTAATAGGTCTGGGCTGGCATGACTCATGGCGCTAGGAGGTGAGGCAGGAGTGTCTGCTGCTCCTGTCCTTGAGCCCCCTGCATTGCTCCATCTGTGCACCTCAGTGGGAGGCCCAGTAAGGGAGCCTATAGCCACACTAGGAACCTAGACAAAGTGTGAAGGTGCCCTGCTCCTTGCTTCCAGAAGGGGTGGGTCCTCAGGTGGAAGGGTTGTGGCCGGAGTAGTGAGCACACTACATCGCCCCTCCCAAAGCCCTCTGCAGTGCCTAAGGCATGGTCCTCCCCCCCCCCGCCCAAGCCCTTAGAGCCACCCAGAGTATCCATGCAGCGCTCCAGTGGCGATTTAAAGGACCTAGGGCTCCAGGTACTGCTACAGTAGCAGTAGCTGGAGTCCCAGTCCCTTTAGAAATGCCAGGCCCCAGCCATCCCTGCTGGTGAGCCTGAGGCCCAGCCTCACCGAGAGTTCAATCTGGTCCCTCCTGGTGCTAGCTCATGTACAGAAAGGCTCTGACTCAAAAAGGGAACATACGTTGGAAGCAAAGTGTCTTGTCCTACCGGGATAGTGGCAGCGATGGACTAGTCTCCTGTGTCTGAGGCGACTGTCCTGTCCGCTGGACTACAATGTCTCTCTCATTATCAAGTGCTCCTTTTCACTTCAACCCTTTCATGGCTGCAGTTTTCCTTGCTACACCTTCCCCAGCCCCCAAAGACCTTGTGTTTCTAGGCAGAGGAGTGGATAGCCATGCCAGGCCTTGGACAGTGGTGGTAGCAGCGGCTGGATCTGTGGGCCCTTCAGAATCATCAGGCCACAGGGCAACTGTCCTCTCTCACCTCCTCCCCTTCGTTGGCAGGCCTGTTTTCAGATGTCAGGCTTGACAGAGCACATGCTCTGACTCAGTCCCCCTCTACTATTGGGCCAGTCTCTACTGGTTGATTTCCTGAAGTGTGTTGAAATATACCTTTAGGTATCTGCTTTTTTTAAAAAAATTATCTTTGGTTTTGTTTCCAGCTTCAGGTACCCAGTGTTCCCAGTGCTCTAGAGTTGAATCATTTTAATTTGCCCTTTCCATACCCACCCCGTGCCTCTGGGGTTTGCGGGTTTTTTATACACATAAGCACAACTCCAAGACGAAGGCAGACTTTTCCTTTGAAGGACGTATACCAAAAAGAGGCTCCCTTTTGAAGGCTGAGATCTGTGGTCTCATTAATTTTCATTCTCTTTCCTCAGGGCCTTGTGTAGAAGAGTGGTATATTCTAACCTGTTTTCAAAGGTCATTTCTAACGCCTCATGGGGCTTCCTGGGAAGTGGACTAAGCTGCAAAGCATATGTGAGAAGCAGAAAGAAAAGGAGATGCAGACAGGATAAATGAGCAACCTGCTTTAATGGGATCAAGCCACAGACACTGGATCCAGTGTTAGGCCCTACCAAATGCTTGGGGGTGATAGGATCCAGGGTTTCAGTCTGAATCTGTTTCTGTTGTGGTAGGTGGCAACAGGTAAACAGCTTTTATGAGACAATGTGCTACTGCAGGTAGAAGGCGCTGGGATTCAGACAACATGAATTCTGTTTGTAGCTCTGCTGCTGCCTCTCCCTCTGAACTGTGGTAAGTCAATTGTTTTCTCTGTTCCTCAGATTCCCCTTCTGTAAAACCAGTCTAGTGGGCATCACCTTTGTAAAGTGTGTTAAGAGTAGTACAATGCAGTTCCCTTTCTGTATTTAGTAGAAGGAACTTGGGTGCTCATTGCAGATTTGGGGCTTTAGAACTAGGATTTGGAAAGCCGGTGGTTATCCACTTCCAAGGGAATGTCAACATGTTGGTGTCAGATTGGGAAAGGGCACTCCCAGCCCCTCCAACTTTTGGCCAGAAGGGGGAGCTAGAAGAGTAACAGGAAGCAGTCTGCCCTGTGCTCCCATGGTTAGAGAAAGCACTGCTTCATCTGTTCTTGCAGATTACAGGAATATTTTAATTTGATCTTTTTAAAGTCTTGCCATTTAATAAAGACTCAACCATGCAGAGTGAGAATAAACCCATGGTCAATACAGATCATATAACTATTATATGGTCAGGATGGCACAAACCATCTTTTATTTGGGTCCATAATTCAGATAACACCCAGGTTTAAACAATGCAGGCATGCATGGGTTTTAGTGGGATTTTTGAACTGTGCAGTGACATAGACAATTAATAGTATTTGTTCTCTACTGTCCAGAATCTGTTCTTCTTTCTCCATAGTAACTTTTTTCAGCATGAGGGAAAGTCATGTGATATTTATTTTTGAATCTGTTATATGTAATTACTCTGTAATTTGCAGGGACAAGTAAGAAAGTTATATGTAGTTACATGTCATTATAGAAGAACAACTTGTATACCAAAACGATGTACCATAATTATAGTTGCCATGAGATTTATAGCAAAATTCAGTGATAAACCAACAAAAGGAAGTTTTATTTCACACAATGCACAGTGAACTTGTAGAGCATATCAGAGAATGTTGTCGACGATAAAACTATAACAGGGTTCAAAAAATAGATAAATTCATGGAGGAGAGGTCTATTACTCGCTATTAGCCAAGATGGTCAGGGATGCATCCTTATGTAGAAGGTACCCAGTGTTCCCAGTGCTCTAGAGTTGAATCTATGGTGTTCCTATGCCTGATTGTATGACACTGGGACTGAACAATAGGGTATAGACAGGAAAAGGACCTCTGTATCTGAGTACAGTAAAACTCCAATAGTCCAGCATCCAATAGTCCGGCACTCCTGATAGTCCGGGATCAAAATGGCAAGAGCCTAGTGCAGGGGAGTCCAAACTTTTTTCAAAGAGGGCCAGATTTGATTAAGTGAACATGCGTGAGGGCCGACCATTTTGCCTGACATTCTTTGAACCATTAAAATTAAATGCAAATTAACTATTTTATGCAAAGTTTATTGCAAACGGCATACTTTTCATTTCGTCACATGGATGACAAATCTAAACAGGTGTTAAATCACTCTGCCTTTCATATCTGAAGGCCAGATGAAAAAAAAATCCAGGAAGCTGAAATATATGTCAGGAACATTGTAAAGTACATTACATATTATTGGTAATAAAGGTTGTCTGTCAACTTTTAAGTTCAAAAAATATGAACAGGAACATAACACCAAGTATACATGTTGTGTCCAAATATATTTATAACTGATTTAGACCAACTGACATTAACTGAGATTTTACAATGTATTCATCTCAATACATATGGATTCGTTGGGGGCCTTAAAAGATAGATATTGCAAAATTACCTGTGGGGCCGTATTAAACCGGAACACGGGCCGCAATTGGCCCGCGGGCTGGACTTTGGACATGCCTGGCCTAGTGAGTGAGCTTCGGCAAAAAATGAGTCACAAGGTAACAGCAGCAGCAGCTGAACTGAGCAAAAAGGGTAAAAAAGCCTTAAAAAAACTAAAACATTACAGTATACTGTATACAGTATGTACAATAAAAAGGGCTAAGAACACTTTATATACAGTATATAATGTATACACTATATATATATATATATATATATATATATATATATATATATATATATATAACCATCTTATAGTACCTCCTGATAGTCCGGCATATTTGATAATCCGGCACCATCTAGGTCCCATAGGTTTCAGATTATCAGAAGTCTACTGTACATGGAGTAAAAACCCACATGTTTGTGTATATGCAAAATAGAACACTGTCTAAATTGCATTGCAAAAGACAGATTCTTACACAGTAGAAAGATCTGTCAAGTCTGACTCATCTGAACAGAAACTCACACATTTTGCATTAATTTTAAGGCAAATTTTAAAACATCTCTTTAATGGATTCATAGATTTTTAAGAACGGAAATTTATGTCTGTTGTCTCTATGCATAGATTGATTTCTTTTACATTTAAAGATGTCCTATATGGTAAACAAAGTCACCATAGTTTCATTATATGCAACATAATATGTATTTTAAACATGATAGTGATGCCTCTTTTTAAGGTTTCCTGACATTTTCCATGATCAGACTCTGTTTTGAGTTGCTTACAATTGTGCCAAACTTTTAACTGTTCGGGCTAAAATTTTCCATACCAGGTATTCAGCAGTTTCCAAGAGCAAGACTGGAATGTTAAAAATCTGGCAAACTTTTCTGTGAACAAGTCTGGCATCACCATATTGTGGATTAGGGACTTGAACTGTTGGAGGAAGAGTGCTGGAAGCTAACTGGGTGCAGCGAGGGATACTGAGATTGGAAGAGGAGCTGGGAGAAAGGAAAGAGAGTGGGTATGGATAAATAAGGCAACTAGACTAGAACCAGTGAAGGGAGCAACATTGGATCTGAAAGAGATGAGGCTCTGGGGGTGGCAAGTGGAGACATGGGACTGGCTGGGCAAAGAGAATGAGAGGAGGGGGAGACAAAGATACTGAGATCAGATGCAGAGCCCAGTGGAGACGGGGAGTAAGATTGAAAGCTGGTGCAGTGAGAGGAGAAATCAAATGAGCAACCAGGCAGGGGGATGGTGGCTGATTAGGCAAGGAAACTGGGACTAGGAGAGCAGACCTGGGGAAGGGGGACTAGGACTGGCTAGGCAAAGGGAATGGGGCTGAGAGAGGGCAACTGAGGAAGGTTGTTCAGGGAGCCTTAATTCTGGCATTTCCTAATTGTGAGTTCTCAATTTTTCAGCCTAAACTCTGTGTGGGGTGGGGGTCACGGGGAAAGTCCTCCTGATGTGTAACCTAAGCAGAATAGAACTAAGCATCCATAGCACTTCCCAAAGAATACTGTGGTGTGGGTTTATTTTTTAAAGCCCATTGCTTAATTCTGAAGTGTCCAAATATGAAATTGGCAAGATGTACAAATCTATTGTGAGGCAAGCACCAGACAGAGACTAAGGAAACTGAGGTCTGCCCCAGACCTCCTAGGCAAATCCTGTAAATCTAGATTTTCAAATGCACTCAGCACCTGACCCCCCCAATTCAGAAAAATGGGAGCTTCTGAAAATATAGCCCTTAATTTCTCTCTGAGTAGGTCTACATTGTAATAGCCTTGCTGTTCAGCCTTGATTTATCCATAATTCACCTGCCCTCATAGCCAAACAAGAAGCCACATCACATACAGAAAGAGGTCTCTTTGCAGAGAGGCTGGCTTAGCACATTGGTATCCAAGGACTGTCAAGAGAAGCAATCAGCTGCCTATGCAAATGGAACCCAGGAAACCTGTGTTTTGTTCCTGGCTCTGCCACTGACCTGCTGTGTGATGCTGAGCAAGTCTCTGTGCCTTAATGTTTCTCAGGATATGGAGGGAGGCTGGCCTGTGCGTGAGTGGGGGTATAAGCAGGCTGCCTATGGGGGGAAGGAAGTGACAAAGGAGGCAATTGCTCCGGGGCCTGGTGATTCAAAGGGGAGGGCGATGTGGTGCGCTCCGGGTGGTGTGGAGGACTGGCTGCCCCAACCCTACCTCTTCTGCCCATGGCCCCCACCCCTCCTGGAAACATGGGGTTGGTCCCCGCCACCTTGCCCAGGGGTCCACAGAGGCTGTCAATGCCTCCTGGGGCTGTTTGGGCTAGGATCCTTGCACTTTCTCCTTTCTTGAGATCAAGACAAAGGCCAGGAATAATATGGCTGATGAATTGTAAATCCAACTAGGCAGGGACCTTCCTTCTGTCTCTGTCTGCCAGGTGCCATGCACATCAGTGGTTCTGGACAATCAGTGGCTCTAAATAATGATGATACTAAGCAGCAGTATGAATGTTTTGTAACCACAAAGGAAAGCGGCCATTTTGACTCATTCATGCTAACAAATTCTTAATGTTGTTAACAAATGTTGTGTCACAAAAGTGTAGATGAGCACAACTTGGGTGTGTAGACTAGGTATATTATATATAGTGTAATTGAATAGTTGTTTAACTGCATGAAATCTTAGTGGTAACATGAGTATTTGATAGTTCCCGAGGGTGGGGCTGGCAGCCAGTGCGCTCCTGGCCCCCCTCCAGGGAGCTCCCTGCCACCCGTGCTTCCGCCTGATGGAGGCAGCAGTGCGGGGGGCGGGCGGGGAGATAGGCAGGTGGAACCAGGGAGCTGGTGCTTGTGGGAACTGGCTTTTAAGTTGGCTCACCCCAGCACTGGATCCTGCCTGCCCCTCTTCACTGTTTATATAGGAGGCAGCGAGGGGGGGAGGTTGGTCTGCGGAGCCAGCATGTGGGGAGCCTGCTTGAAAGCTGGTTCCCCGCACATATGGGATCCAGCTTGGTCCCCCCCCTCTACCCCGCTCTTCTTCTCTATGGGTATGTCTACACTACCCCGCTAGTTCGAACTAGCGGGGTAATGTATGCATACCGCACTTGCTAATGAAGCCCGGGATTTGAATTTCCCGGGCTTCATTAGCATAAGCGGGGAGCCGCCATTTTTAAATCCCCGCTGCTTCGAACCCCGTGTAGCGCGGCTACACGGGGCTCGAACTAGGTAGTTCGGACTAGGGTCCTATTCCGAACTACCGGTACTCCTCGTGAAACGAGGTGTACCGGTAGTTCGGAATAGGCACCCTAGTCCGAACTACCTAGTTCGAGCCCCGTGTAGCCGCGCTACACGGGGTTCGAAGCAGCGGGGATTTAAAAATGGCGGCTCCCCGCTTATGCTAATGAAGCCCGGGAAATTCAAATCCCGGGCTTCATTAGCAAGTGCGGTATGCATACATTACCCCGCTAGTTCGAACTAGCGGGGTAGTGTAGACATACCCTATCAGAGGCAGCAGCGCGGGGGTTGAGGGGAGTGTGTGATCGATACGATTAACCAGTAATCCAGGGCTTATCAGTTAATTATGTAGTGGGCTACATGTTGACATCCCTAGTGTAGACAGCATGTAGAATACTTAGTCACATACATAGCTACCCCCTTCAGGCCTGTCTTCGCTCACCTAAGCCATGCCTGACAATCTGCAGTGCTCTTTATACCCATGCGAGTGGGCCACACTTGTGTGTACATTATATACCACCAAATTTAGGATTCGGAGTGGATACATCTATAGTGAAACTCCTGAGGAAGTCATTGGCAGATCAAAGAATGATTCACACACATGTTGTGATACTAGCTGTGGTATTAAAGTCACTTGATTCTGTTTCTCCTTAATGTACTAATTTTTCTTTATACAGAAGCTTTTAGAAGGCAAACAATGCATTCTAGAGGTCCATCCAAAGGAGATGGTTTGGAATTCTTCCCCCCCCCTCCCAGGGGGGAAGGAGGGAGAAGGGCTACATTAGTGTTTTGTTGGTGTTGGGCAGGTGACTCAAGGTGTTACACCGATGATATTTCAAAGCTCTGCTGACCTATCTCCATTAAGAACAATGGAGTTAAGCCAGCAAAAATTTGCTCTTTATCTCGAGATGTAGGAGGCATTCTGGGAACAATCCCTTGCATCTGGAGCAGCTTTCACTTTCAAACAACAAAGTGTCATCTGGAGATAAGGTGTAGGAAAGAATTCAGCCCAACAATCCAACGTGGACAGGTTCACCAGCCACCATAGAGATGGCCCCAAATCAAACTACAACTCCAAACATGCCTGGGCTTCTGCATGTGCAGGCAGTGCAAGTCCTGAGCAAACATGTCCTCCCATAGCCCTCTGTTTTGCACTGGCTTGAGCAGGTGGGGAAGCAAAAAAGACCCAATTCTTGGCTGGGGTCCTTTGTTGCTGCTTCTTGAATGGAGCAGCAGGTGGCTAGAAGAACCTACCTGGGATTGTGCTTTTCAGGGCTACTTGTGATGGGTTGCTCTGGCCATTAGCATGCTGCCTTTGGGTTGGTTTTATCCCCCCCCCCAGGCTTGCAGGTTGGGGTGCAGTCAGTGCTCCCCAGAACCAGAACTCTGTACCTTACAAAAACTTGCTGGCTGTAGAGCAGTGTCTGTGCCACTCATGGGGCTTCCTTTACATGTTACTGTGTGTATGTCCAAATCCGCACTGCAGCTCCATGCATGGTTTTAGGCCCTGTACCTCTTCCCCTCCTTATTTTACATTTCATCTCCCATCTCAGCATACAAGTACTTTGTGCTGATGGCATCGTGTACTTCCCTTGTGTTGCACACTTTCCTTTATAATTGCTTTTCATCAGCACCCTCAGCTATGCAGCCCAGGCCTTACCCCAGCCTGGCTAACCCCTAGACAGCTCTGACTAATGAGAAACTCCAGGGTCTAGTGCTGGAGCACTAGTCCTGCAAAACAAGGACAAAGAAAACAGCCCTTTGGAGGTGGAGTTGCCTGCACAAATGTTTTTCCAGTCACTGAATGTTTTTCCAAACACGAAACACCTGCCATCTGGCTGAATGCACCTTGAGAAGAAAGAGGCAGTGTCTGGGGCTGGGAGCCTGCCTCAGAATCTTCTTAGACCATGTTTGCAAAAACACAGCGCACCTAGATCTTCCTAAATATAGGAGCCCCGGTGCTGCTGCTATAAGAAGGGCTTTGTCTCCTCTGCTTCTCCGGGATCTTTTCTCACCTGTATAGATGTAGTGGGCTATGGATGGCTGACATGGACAGTACCGTGCTTTGCAACTGCTCTCCAATGCATTTGTATTTTTCATAAGTCAAGCAGCAAGCAGAGGTGGTTCCAGAGGGAGCACTCCGGGCCATCAGGTACAACATACGCAGCCCTTTAAGACAGCTGGGTGTAGCTCCACTTGTGATTAACTAACTGCCTCTCAGGGGGTAAGAGAAGACCAGCAAGCAGCTTGGTTGGGGAGTGGCTGCAGCGAGGAAGAGAGGCTCCTGAAGAAGACCCTCAGCCACAGAAAGGAATTGCAGGGAGATTGCCACACCCACATCCTTGGAAAAGAGAAGGATGTACTGATATGGGTGGGAACTTCCAGTCATAGACACCAAGGCCAGAAAGGATTATTGTCATCTAGTTTGACTTCCTGAGTAGCACAGGCCAGAGGACTTCCCAACAATAATTCCTAAAGCAGATCTTTTAGGAAAACATCCTGCCTTGATTTAAAAATTGCCAGTGATGGAGAATCCTTGGTACATTTTACCAGTGCTAGATTACCTTCACTTTTAATAATGTACACCTTGTTTCTGGTCTGAATTTGTCTGTTTCAACTAGCTTCAACCTCTAACCATTGGATCATGTTAGATCAGAGATGGGCAACCTAGGCTAGTGAGTGGGCTGCATCAGTGCCCCTCCTTCCTGTCAATGGGCCGCAAGACTGTCATTACCAAGATGGTCTCCCTGGACAGGGTAGTTATGCTAACGGTGCTTGAATACCTAGAATTTGCAGGGTGTGTTGATAGAACTGCAGCAGCACTTTGATTGAATGATTGAATGTTGTCCATGTTGTGTACAATCAGCACACACTTCACTTCACATGCCCTTGCTCTACGTTTGTGTCTCTTTAGTAATGCTGGCAGGAAAAAACATATGTGGATGGAAACCAGGAGAATCTGGCAACCCAAACAAAATGTCTCACAGGCAGATGCAGAACCCTGTATATGGCCCTTGAGCCACAGATTGTCAACCACTATGTTAAACTTTTCCCTGATAGACTGAAAAGCCTACTATTAAATATTTGTTCTCCTTCTAGGCACTTACAGACTGTAATCAAGTCACCCCCTTAATTTTTTCTTGTTTAAGCTAAATAGATTGAGCTCCCTGAGTCCATCACTAGAAAGCTTCTTTTCTGATCCTTTAATCATTCTTGTGGCTCTTTCTGAAACCATCTGATGAGGTGAGATTTGTCCACGAAAGCTCTTGATACTTATATATATTTTTGTTAGTCTCTAAGGCTACGTTTGACTACATGGCTCCATCGACGGAGCCATGTAAAATAGTTTATTCGGCATAGTCAAAGAAGCAGGAATTTAAATAATCCCCGCTTCATTAAAATAAAAATGGCCGCTGCGCTGTGCCGACAATCAGCCGATCCAGCACAGCGCGGCAGTCTAGACGCGGCGTGGTCGACAAAGGAAGCCTTGTGAAATGAGGTTTACCGGAGCGGTCGACAAAGGCTTCCTTTGTTGACCGCGCCGTGTCTAGACTACCATGCTGTGCTGGATCAGCTGATCGTCAGCACAGTGCGGTGGCCATTTTTATTTTAATGAAGCGGGGATTATTTAAATTTTCAAAAGTAACTGACTTTGGGCATCCCCATTCTTGAGGCCACCTCCTGAGACACCATAAGGGGGCTGATTTTCACCAAAATGCAAAGCACTTGCCCCTTCTAAAAATTGGGTCTCTTTATGGCATTCCAGTTTTGCAGTCAACATGGAGGTGCCCCAATGCACTAGTCTCTTGAAAATCTTGAAGCAAAACTGAAGCAGGGTTGGCTTGTAACCCTGGATCTTATGACCCCTAGTCCTGACTTTTAGTCACAAACTTTAGATCCTCCCAAGATGCTACCCTTCGATGCTATAAAGAACACTCTGGCATGTGCTAATATGAATCTCCTTTAACCAAGAAACCAGGACTGGTTCAAAGCAGCTTATTTGGTCCCTTGAACTTGAAGCCTTTTAATGGAACGAACACACACACACACACACACACACACACACACACACACACACACACACAATCTCTCTCTCTCTCCCTCCCCCCCCCCCCCCCTTGGATAATGTTAAGGAAAATTCAAGGAAGTTTAGCAAGAAACCTGTCCTGCTTTTTCCTTACCCTGTGTTAATATATTTTTGTTTCTTTCCAAAACAGTGATATTTCCGGACAGAGAGCCAGGCCTTTGCTTTGAATTTCTTGGCTCTTTTCAGTTCATGTCATCCTAACCATTCCCTTATTTAAACAGAGTTCTTTGTGCTGATGATGTGAAGTCCAAATAATGGCAAATATTATTATGGTATCAGATTCTGTATTTACACCAGCCAAATCTAACCCTTTGCCCCACCCTCATAGCAGCTCTGATTCCAATTGCTCCATTATCTAAAAAGGTTATTCTGATCTCAGTCACACCCATGCAAGCCCATTAACTGCAGTGGGAATAACTGAGGACTGAACTGGACACACAGTTCTACTTTTGCTTCTCTGCCTATTAGCTGCAGTTGGGGCTAAGCTGCAGAATTCATAACTAGAATCAAAATTTGGAGTATGAAGATGCAGAAATATTGATTTATTACAACCACAAAGTTCAAATTCATATAATTCCCAAAGATGTGGTTCTGACTAGGGATGTAAGAGTGTAGTTGTTTAACCGATTAACTGATAAGCAAAGGCTTATAGGTTAATGCTATAGACTATATGAATTCTTCCTCCCCCCGCCAATTAATTTTTAAGTGGGCTGGCCAGCAGCCTATCTCAGTCCTGGCTCACAATAGGTCTGGGGCCTACTCCCTCTGTGGCTCTGCATTTAAAGTGTATTTGAAGCCAGGTGGGAAGGCAGCATAACGCAGTTCCTGCTCGTGCTGGGTCCAGGAACTCAGCTCCCCAACAGACAGGGGCTGCTGCCACCCCATGCTGCTGCCTCTGTATCAGAGGCAGCCGAGTAGGACGACAGCCAAGGGGAGCTGGTTTTTAAACTGTCTCCTCTTGCAGACCAGCTCTCACCTGGCACCCCACGCTGCTGCCTCTGTAACAGAGACAGCAGCGCAGAGTGGCAGGGGGCTCCTCAGGAGTGGGGCTGAAGCACTCTGGCTGCTGGCCCTGCCCCCGGGGACTATAGAATAGTCGACTAACCAATAAGAATTCATGAAATTAATTATAAGAATTCATGAAATTAATGACTATTAAATTAACCGATATTTAACATTCCTAGTTCTGCCCATTGTCAGAAGACAACATACTGGGATAGATGGATCACTGGTCTAACCCATAGGGCCCATGAGCATTGGGTGAAAGCCGAGCTGGAGAAGGTAAGACCCAACCCTGCCCCTTCTGCCTCAGGATCCAAGTCCCCTCCCACCCTCAGCCTGATCCTGCCTGACCACATGGAGAGCTGGTGCTATCGTGATGCAGCAGGGGAAAGCCAAGCTGCCCTACTGTGGCCCCATCCCTGCCCCTGATGAGCTGAGCTGCCTTCCCTGAGAGCTGGGGGGAACTGGGCTACCGCACCATAGTTCCAGCCTTCCCTGGTGGCCAGGGAGAACTAGACTACCTTCCCCGGCAGCCCCAGCCTTAGGCGGTCAGTCATGTAGGCAGTTTTAGAAAGGCTATGCCTTCCCTTGCCTATATTACTGACCGCCCATAGTAGGACCAGTCTTATGTTCTTATTGCTAGCACAGGACAGATTCACTTCCTGGGATTTGGTTCTGTTATAAAAGGCAATGTTTGCCACTCCTCAGGGATTGCCTCACTCAGAAATGGAAAGTAAGAATCAATCAGAGGACAACTGGTCAGCTATTTGAGGCTTCCTTGTTCATCTTTCTTTAAATTATACATTAAATATAAATTAATGGAGATTGCCTATCTCCTACAACTGGAAGGGACCTTGAAAGGTCATTGAGTCCAGTCCCCTGCCTTCACAGCAGGACCAAGTACCATACCTGACAATTTTTTGCCCCAAATCCCTAAATGGCCTCCTCAAGGATTGAACTCACAATCCTGGGTTTAGCAAGCCAATGCTCAAACCACTGAGCTATCCCTCCCCTTTCTTTTGTTGAAAAATAATTTTCAGGAAAATTAAATAAAAAATACACACCAAAAAATGAAACTCCCAACTTTTGAAGTAAACCCTGTTAAACATAAATATGGAATGTTAGTGAATAGACAATTATCTTTTATTCTTTCTATTTATTTTAGTATTAACTACAAATGGTGTTTCTTTCCTACTTTCTTCAGCTCTTATGCGAATGTCCTGCTGACATTCACCTCAGAGCTTCCCAGTCCAGATTTTCCCCTTGCCTTCCTGGGCTCCACCCTGTTACATGCCCAAAGCAGAACCCTGAATGCCAACCCTCATGTGCCCCGTGGAGAACTTTTGGCTCAGAATTACTTGGGTAGCTCTGGTCAGGAGCTCTCCTCGCTGATCCATCTTCAGGTTTGGCTCTCTCCTGCTTTGGGCTGATCAGCAGGCTGGGGTTCGCCTAACCTTGTGCACTTTGGAAGCATTCCAAGCCTCATTTTAGCTCTACCCCTTGCAGACTCAGGGACTGCTATGCACGTTGCTTTAATTTGCTCTCAAATGAGGCCCAATTACATCTTTAGGTGCCTGGCTGTTAAGTCAGTAATTTATTTCACAGTAGCCTAGCGTGTTTCTTAAATGGCTGCTTTGCTACGGGGTCTCTATAAGTTACTGTACTGTGCAAACCTGTAAAAAAAAAAAAAAAGGACTGGAAAGAATTTGTTGGAAAAAAATGAGGCCCGTAGTAAACTGCTATTTTTTTTCCTGTTCACCCATTGGGTCATAAAAGATATAAAAGAACGAATGAGTTCAAGTTGCTTAACAAGCTTTTCTTAGTGAGGGACTCTGACCTAGTGCACGTGTATATTACCTATAAATCCACCCAGAAATGAATGCACCCCAAAAGAGCTGACACCAGCTCAGCATGATACACTGAGTGGTTGCTGTCTATATGACTATTTCTGGTGCAGACACCTAGTGGAGTTCTAGGCTGATTCTCTCTAGAAGGGAAAGTGACTAGAAGCCCTGTGGAGGAGAGATGTCTTGCAGGGTCTTTGCATGATAACTGAGCTGCTCTCTGAGGTGCTGCTGTCCTCTGCCTTTGCAGCAAGCCGCAACCTGTCTCCCCTGCCGGGAGCCATGCTATCTTTGTCTTAACCCTCTGCCTATGTGCAACTTGACCCTCTCTCTGCAGGAAGTGTGGGAACAGAGCACCTGGTGATGCTGTGAGGTTCAGTAGTGAATGTCCAGTGTCTCGCATAGATGGCCTGCTTTTTGCTTCTATCTCCTCCCATTTCATGTGCCCACTCCCAAATGGACATAGAGGATGAGCATGTGGGACTGGTTTTGCTCCCTCCCCTTAACAGGAGGACCAGCATTTTTCTGTTCCTTCTCACACCATTAGCTCATGACTCCCCACCCAGGGCTGGGACTCACCTGATTCCTCTGGCCAATAAAACCACATTAGCTCCAGGCCAGCAACAAACTTTTTGGTTAATTATTGACTGAAGAGCACTGGAGCCATCCCAAAGTATCCAAACTGGACTATTTACCCTAGGTCAGGGTACAATAGAAGTGACAAAACATAGGGCCTGTGGTTTTTTTAAATATTTTATTTCAAGCTCCCTTGACATCCCATAAGATACTGTGTGTGGCAAAATACTGCACTAAAGAAAGCCGTAGTACTCATGACAGTTTTTCATCTTGATTTCCACTCACCTACCAAAAATAATAAGAGAAAGAATAAAAAAACTGTAAAAAACCAAGATAAGGAGGGAAAAGAAAAAGGTATTTTGCTTTCGATCTGCTAGGAATGAATCTGTTTTTTAATTACCACCTCTGTGAGTTGGGGTTAGGCCCCATGGGTGTCAAACCCACGGCTGTGTGGACCCAGAGTCAGAGCCTGCCCCTCTAGGAGGTTAGATGAGGAATAAGCTAATGCCCTGCCATCAAAGGCCACACCTGCTGACTCACTAAGGTCAGGTGACTAGCAGCAGACTGCTGATTGGCACCATCAGATCTAAATCATCCTGCTCCTGGCCCATCTTTTGGGCAACTAATTGCTGAGTTGGCCACTGACCTAACCCATGAGACCAAGCTTCTGCTTCCTCACCTGGTTCTTGGTCCTTGCTCCTGCTTCCTCACTCTGCCATCAGTTTCTGACTCCAGTTTGACGTGAGACTTCTGACTCCAGCTCTGGCTTAGTCCTTGTGCAGCCCCTGGCTTTGAGCCTTGGCAAGGCTTTAGCTTTGACTTTTGTCCATACCTGTGATTCTGCTCTTGGCTGTGACCGCTAGGTCAGACTATGCTGTTATGGGCCCTGACTGTTGGAGTATTTCTAATATGAATGGATTATTTCTCAAAACACACAGCTGGGGAGTAATTTTTAAGGGAATATTTATTATCCTATTAATCCTCTAACCTATTTCCAGCCAAAAGTATTGTGTCTTGGGATAATCCTAAAATGTGGGAGCTAGGGTGGCTTCAAGGATGTTGGATCATCACCTCCGCCTGTATAAAGTAGTGATGTTAAATATTGCTTAATTGAATAGTTGATTAACTTCATGAATTCTTATTAGTTAATTGACTATTCTGTCCCCAGAGGTATCAAAAGTGCCAGGCGGGAGCTGGAACGGAACGGAGCTGGGCTGCCTGCCCACCCGGCTCCTAATACACTTTAAATGCAGAGTTACAGCAGGGGTAGGTCCCAGACCCAGCGTAAGCCAGGACTGAGCTGGGCTGCTGGCCAGCCTGCTAAAAAATCTACTAGCGGGGGGGAATGCATGTAGTCTATGGCATTAACCGATAAGCTTTTGCTTATCAGTTAATTGACTATACTATTACATCCCTAGTACGAAGTCTGTGATTTGGTAGTGTGCCATAGTGAGGCAAATGCTGACACCGAAGCTGGTTGCAATGCAGAATTCCCATTCTATTTCATAATGTCCTGAAAAGCAACATTTACCACACACTTTGTTTCCCATCAACTGCAATGTTCTGTTCTGATCAAGTCAAAATGTTTCATTCCAATTTTGACTTTTTAAGACAGAGCATAAAATACATTTTGAAAGGCCACGTCAGTTTGAAACAACAAATCAAAATGTTCAGTTAGGGCAAAGGTTTCCCTCTTAGCCAAGTGCTTCATTTCAACTCTTTTTTAAAATGAAATTGAATCTAAAATAACATGTTCCTGCAGAAAGCTCTGATTTTACCAAATGGCATTTTAAAATGGAAAAATGTTCAGTCAGAAAATTTTCTCCCAAGCTTTGGCTGACACAAGGTAATGGAGAATTGAGACCAGGCTAGGTACTTATCTGGTCCTTGTTACCATAGTAGCTAAGTATCTTGCAAATACTAATATATCTCCTCCTCACAAAAGTCCTGTGAGGTAAGGAAGTAGCACTATCTCCATTTTACAGAAGGAGATCTAAGCACAGAGAGATTAAGCAACTTTCCCAAAGTCACACAGGCTGTCTTTGATTGGGTCAAGAACTGAATTCACATGTCTTGTCCACTAATCCAATGGTTCTCAAACTCTTGTACTAGTAACCCTTTTCACATAGCAAGCCTCTGAGCAGGACTCCCCCTTATACATTAAAAACATGTTTTAATATATTTAACTCCATTAAGAATTCTGGAGGCAAAGCAAGAATTGGGTGGAGGCTGATAGCTCACTACCTCCCATGTAATAGCCTCCTGTTACTGTTAGGGCTTCCAACTCTCTAGTTTTGAGAACTCCTGCCCTAGACCATCTTTCCTATTTCACCTGAGTAATTACTAAGTATAAATTTGCATGCTGAGTGTGCCTGGGTCTAACCCCATTCATTTTACTGGCGTTACTCCTGATTAAGGCCAGGTCTGCTACTACAGAGGAAGGTTGGTTTAGGGTATGCAACTTTACCTACGTAAATAACATAACTGGTGTTGATGTACCTTAAAGTGAGCTTGGTGCCCTCTCCACAGTAGGAAGTGAATGGGAGAAACTCTCCCATCAACTTTCCTTACTCCTTGCCACAGTGCTGTTGCTGGGGGTGTCCTCAGCATTCAATTTAACAGAACTTTGCTAGACTCTCTAAACTGAACCCTGGAAGATCAATCATCAGAACATTGCTTCTCCAGTAAGTGGAGACTTTGCTTCATAGAAGGGTAAGTAAGAGGAGAGGGAGGCATCAGTGAAGGCCTGGGGCCAATCTGTGCTACGGCCCATATAAGCTATTGGCACCTACCCAGTTCCCGCTTCCACACACTGTAATGCAGAAACCAAGAGGGTTCCCAAGAAAGTGCACTAAATGTAATAGCGGTATAGCACATCAAAGTGATACGGTCAGGATTCTGACAAAGTGAGCCTGACAGTCCTCTTAAACTGGTGTAAATCAGGAGCAGCATCACTGAAGTCAGTGGGGATGCCCAGGTGTAAGGTGGATAGGACCAACAGGGGAATCAGGCCCCTCACTGTCAAAACAGAGCCAGAAAAACTAGACAAGCATTCAGGGGAGAGCAAAAGAGATGAGCACACTATGGACCCTTAGGCCACTGAGGAAAAGTTTGAGACCTGGGTCATGCTCAGTTTGGAGGTGACCGATGGCTAAGTGGAGGCACAACGGGTCTGATTCTGTGCTGCTGCCTCAAGCCAGTTTAGTACTAAAGGAGCTCCCCTGACATCAGTAGAGCAGCACTGGTGCAAAGTTGGAGGATCAGGCCTGGTAATTGGCTGCAGCTGTTGTGATGGGTGTCACAAAGAGGCCAGGCACTAATTATTTTGCACAGTCAAAGAGGACAGCACAAACAGTAATGGCTCATGCTGCAGTGGCCAAAACATTTGTTTAAACAAATGAAAAGCTGTCTGAACTAATTGCTGCAGGCATTCATCAGTCCTTACCCAGCACAGCTCTCAGTCAAGGCAACTGGGAATATTGACTGAGTTTTATCCCTCACTAAAAACTGAGGTTTTATCCCTGTAGGAACAATTAGGCCTTGACCTGCAAAGGGTTCCAGGCAAGTAACTCCTGCACTATATGAATGTCTCTCTGTGGGGTTTTACCTTGCAGGATGGAGGCATTTACACAATGGCATAAGCTACCATGAGCTACTGGGAAATGAGTTGGGCTGGTGATATTCGAGACTGACTTCTGTTAGGGATTGTTAAGGCATAATGGCACCCATCCTGCATGGCGACCAAACTGGGGTCCTTTCTAGTCCAAATGGTTTGAATAATCTTGAAACTTAGTTCCAAAATGTAACATACTTGTCTTTTCTTTGTGTCTGTTTGCCAGCTTGCCTTTTTGGGGCATGGGCCTAAACAAAGGGGGAGGGAGAGCTCAGTTGTTTGGGCATTGGTCTGCTAAACCCAGGATTGTGAGTTCAGCCCTTGAGGGGGCCATTTAAGGATCTGGGGCAAATCTATCAGGGATGGTACTTGTTCCTGCTGTGAGGGCAGGGGACTGGTATGACCTCTCAGGGTCCCTTCCAGCTCTACTAGATGGTATAAACCAGACCCTAAGTTTCTTGTGCATTAATGCCTATATTTGCTCAGTGGCTAATGCTGTGTCTGTATTCCACATTACTCTGTTCAGTAATAAATGATTGCTTTATTGGCATTATTCCTCTCTTCGCTGGCTCTCCACTCACAAAACAATCTAGCTTCAAAATGCCATTCAAATAGTGAGATGGTGACTGATTTTTGTCAGTTAGTGCTTTAGTGGCCACTCAAGAGTGCCTGCTACTTTGCTGGGAACAGGACGGGATGGAATCGCTCTGGAACACTTTGCTATTTAGAACCTTCTCAGAAACAAACAAGTCTGCACTTTCAGCTCTGAAATCTTAGTTGCCTCAGGCTTTGGGAAAGCTCCATTTCATTTATATTCTGGCATTTACATTTGTTTGCTCTAACTATAAAGCCCTTTTCATGCTGCTCCTCCAGAGCTGTTTACCATTTAGCACATGTGGCCTGCATCTCCAACACTAAAAAAATCACATGAGGATTTGGCAGAACTAGGTTTAGTGCTCCAGGCCACTAGGGCAAAGCAACAATGACAAAAACCTGTGGCAGGCTAGTGTGCAGTAATATGCTGCCCCAAAGGCTGAGTAAAGGGATACTGGCAAGACAAAGATTGTTGTCATTATGATCTTGGCATTTGCTCTGTAAATCTGGAGTAATTCCACTGAAGTCTAACTAGATGGGCTGCTTAAAACAAGAAGATGCCTTAAATGGCCTCTCCAGGTTGCTGTGCACCTTTAACCACTGGCTTGTTCTACACGAGAGGCAGCTGCTTTTCAACAGCCCATAAAATAAGGGCTCAAGCATGTGGTAACACATTTGGCCAAATCTCCTGGTGATTTTCACAGGAATGAAGAATATGAGTCTGGTTCATAGGCCCAATCCTGCAACAACATCAGTGTGAATGGACCCCTTGACCACGTGCCACGTAGAAGTCAGTGGGACCATGTTCAGGCTAAGAAAGTTGATGCACTATTGGATGCAGGATCCAGGTATTAATCATGGGAAAAGAATCAATTTATAAAGATAAATTAATTGTATGGAAACTTGCCAGCATAAGAATTGATTCAGTGCTGATAACCTGAGGCTCTGTCAAGCTGGTGCCAGCAACTCAAGAAGTAATAAGAAGGTGAAGAAATAACTAACCACAACCATTTGCAAAGAGAGAGGAAGGACTGTGCAGATTTCTAGTGGATGGCTTGGAGCATAATGGTAACGAAGCCCCAATAAATTGTTTTTTCCTTGTGCCTTTGATAGTTCTGAGCTCCCAGGTAGCAATAGTTGACAAAGGCTATGTGATGTATTCTCCACCCTGATATACTACCGTGAGAAAGATTCTGGAGTCTGCTCCCAGAGTGCCTCAAAAATAGCTGTACAGTGGAGCTAAACCCCTCAGTTCAAGTAGAGGTCAAATTCTTGTATTATTTTAATAATCAAATCTCAATAGCTAACCTATAGCAAAGCTACGCAGTTCATTTGATTCTGGAGGGTTTTTTAAATATATTTATTTCCCACTCTTCCATAACTGTTTTTGGATAATATACACTCAACACTGAGGTGAGCCTGAAACAAGACTTATATTTAAGCACATCCTCCTCCAGGCGCTTTCACCATCTTGGAACTATCCTTGTAGTTTGGTCATTTGAATCCAGTTCAGAATCTGCAGCCCAATCTGGTTTTCATGCCTTGAGCCACCTGGGAGAAGGAGAAGCAAATGAAGGTTGTTGACCTATAATCAGTGAGTACGGAGCTGATGTTAGTAGACAGCACTCTTTTCTACAATCAGGATAGTCCCTCAGTTAGGTCAAGGCACTTGTGTGCTGGTCTGACAATGCAAAGGGGCTTTAAAGTGGGTAGTGCCCCTTCTAAACTCTTCCCTCCAGCACCTGTGCTTCCCCTTCCCAGTTACAGGCAGGTTGCTATCGTGGACATCCTCAGGATAGGGGACCTCCTGGACTGGTGTAACGAGGCCTTAAAGTGGTGGTGGGCACCTGCAGCCTGCTAGGGCTCTACCTGTGTATCACAGGCCTCCTGGCTCCTCCCCACTATGTGCCTCTTACATACTGGGACACTGGAGCCCTGCACTTCCTGCTTCTCCTCTCCTTCCCATAGGATTGCCTGGTGTCCAGTACTGGCCCAGACAGTCCATTTTTTTTGCCTTCTGTCTGGTAAAAAAATTCTGAAAATACCAGACACCTAAAATGTCGGTATTTTCTGATTTTTTTTTCCTGCCAGGAGGTGAAAATATCGGACTTTTCAGGTCAATACCGGACACCTGGTAACCCTACGACACACTCAGCAACCAGGCCCAGACTCCTCCCCTGCACTTATCTGGTTCTGCAGGGGAGCTGTCTGATCCAGAGCAGGGAGACAAGATGGCAGCCTTTAAGGTCCAAAAAGCCTCTTAAAGGGTCCATGCTGGGTTTTTAATTTTTTTTATTTTATGTATTTATTTATTTATTGCTTAATAACTCTCGCAGTCCTTTTTTTCTTTCTTTCTTTTCTTTTTTTATGATCAACAGCTTTGGTCTCCCTGGGTTATTTTTTTTTTTTCTCAACTGATTTTTTTCCCTGGTGGGTTTTTTTTTGGGGGGGGGGGGGGGCATTTGGTATTTTTGGTTAAACCATCTGGCAACCCTACCCTCCCAGCACTTTTGGAAGAGCTGCTCTGTTTTTGCTCCCCCTCTTCCGTCCCAGAGCTGGAATGCCACAAACAGCTGATTCACAGTGTTCCAGCTCTGGGGGAGAGAGAAAGGAGTGGGAACAGAGCACAAATCTGGTGATTTGTGGGCTTCAAAAGACTAGGAGGAAGGAGGAGGTAAGTGTGGGGTTCCGGTGTCCTGGTGTGCAAGAGATATGTGGGGGCAAGGGAGCTAGATGGGGACAGGATAGACAGGGAACCCCAGTGTGCTGCAGGCTCCTGTGGCCCACTGAGGAGAAAGAGGGTCACTTGCATGGCTTAGCCACCATTTCTGGTTGTCTGTTCCTGCTGTAAAGGCTCTGTCCTGGCTTCCAGTTGCCAGCACAGTGATCTGCTAGTAGTGCAGCCACCATAACCTGGACTCTGACTAGTCTCTGCTTCCCAGCAGTCAAACAGGGCATAAATCAGAGCACCCTTAACTCATCCTGGGGGCAAAGCAAGCCCTGCATGGCCCCAGGATAGAGAGAGTGCAGTGGTGGCTTAAAGTCACTTTAACTCAGCCCATCACTGCCCCGGGGGCAGGTATGGTGTAACTAAGAAGCAGGCCCATGCTGTCATCTAGTAATGAAAAACAGGACCTTCACCTCCAGATTGCAGCATCAGTGTGAGGTTGGGGGAAGAGTAACCAAGTCACCAGCCTGCTATGACCTCTGTGCAGGGAGAGCCCACAGCCCCCATGACTTCAGTAGCTTACCATGCAGATTCTGGAGTCTGCTCACAGAGTGCCTCAACAATGGTTGCATGGCAATAGGCCCTCAGCTCCAAATCTAAGCATGGCAGCATGGTCTGACTTACAGGAGCTGCTCCAGAAGCTGGATTGTAAGATCACATAAATGCTGCATTCTGCCTACAACTGTATTAAAGCAGCTTAAATGCAACAAATCAACAGCTAATTGCTCTGAAGCCTTCTTTGTTACAAGTCAATTCAGCCCTGTCTTCCTAGGAGTGCTTCTGTAGCTAGATCAATTATTTGCAAAAACCTTGAGCCAACAAAGCACTTAAGCACATTCTTAATTTTAAGCAGTCATTTACTACCATTCTTTACTCACTTAAGTGCTTTGCTGACTCTGAATCAAAATGTCCAGCTCCTTCATCATAGAATCATAGACTATTAGGACTGGAAGGGAGCTTCAGAGGTCATCGAGTCCAGTCCCCTGCCCTCATGGCAGGACCAAATACTGTCTAGACCATCCCTGATAGACATTTATCTAACCTACTCTTCAGTATCTCCACAGATGGAGATTCCACAACCTCCCTAGGCAATTTATTCCAGTGTTTAACCACCCTGACAGTTAGGAACTTTTTCCTAATGTCCAACCTAAACCTCCCTTACTATAGTTTAAGCCCATTGCTGCTTCTTCTATCCTCAGAGGTCAAGATGAACAAGTTTTCTCCCTCTTCTTTATGACACCCTTTTAAATACCTGAAAACTGCTACCATGTCCCCCCTCAATCTTCTCTTTTCTAAACTAAACAAACCCAGTTCTTTCAGCCTTCTCTCATAGGTCATGTTCTCTAGACCTTTAATCATTCTTGTTGCTCTTCTCTGGACCCTCTCCAATTTCTCCACATCTTTCTTGAAATGCGGTGCCCAGAACTGGACACAATACTCCAACTGAGGCCTAACCAGCGCAGAGTAGGGCGGAAGAATGACTTCTCGTGTCTTGCTCACAACACATCTGTTAATGCATCCCAGAATCATGTTTGCTTTTTTTGCAACAGCATCATACTGTTAATTCATATTTAGCTTATGGTCCACTATAACCCCTAGATTCCTTTGTGCCGTACACTTTCCTAAACAGTCGCTTCCCATTCTGTATGTATGAAACTGATTGTTCCTTCCTAAGTGGAGCACTTTGCATTTATCTTTATTAAACTTCATCCTGGTTACCTCAGACCATCATCCATCAGTTTAAATGCAACAGCAGAATTAAATTATTCTCTAGTAAGCTGGGCTGTTTGTACCATACAGCATCTCTGTAATGAAAAAAACTCAGAGGCTAAGAGTCATGGGGAGAAGAGGGGGAAAATAAGCCACTTCCTCAGGAAACACCTAGAACAACAGTTCTCAAAAAAAACTATAGAAACCGCCTCTCTTTTTTATAAAAAATATTTTACCTTTGCCTCCTCAACATTCTGATTGCTTTATTTATTTTTCTTGAGATGCAGCCCAACATTTTTAGCTAAGAGCTAAAAGGGCAGTAAGTAGAATTCTGACATTGACATAAAATAATGCATACACCTGCTGACTGGCCTGTGAAGAATGAGAATTATTTGGGCTAACAAGAAGTAAGAAAACTAAAATACACTAATAAAGAATGGTAGTTAAAAAAACCTGCAGCCATTGAAAAATGCATATAAAATTGCACAAGACCTTTGAATGACCTTTCTAATTTGACAGCATCTTAAAAAAATTTTTTTAGCCAGCTCTGATTAGTGACTGGAAAATTCAGACACATTTCAAGTTTTTGCCTGTTAAACTGTCTGTTGAAAAATCTTGAGCTAACAGAATATTGTCTCCAGCTGAGAGCAATACTGGACTCTCACCCTTTGTGGATTGGGCCAAAAGAGGGGTCCGTGATACCCTTCTGATGGATTACACTGTTAGGACCCAGGCTTCATTCGTTTTTCACCTTTGTTGTTGTTTGTTTGGTTTTTGAACTTGACTCCATTTTGGACAATGAAATGAGACTTGTACATACATGGGTGGCTGGTGAAGGCTTAGCTGGGGAAGACAGGCCCTAGCCCTACCCCTCCTATCCGAGATCCTATCCTTTCAGAAATCTCTCTTGTGGCCAGGGTGCCGGTGGCCCCAATCCTCGTGGGCGGCCAGGGAGCCAAGCTGCCATGCCACAGCCCTCCTGAGTGGCCAGGGAACCAGACTTCCCAGTCACGGCCACAGCCCTTCTGGGCAGCTGGGAAGCATAGGCAGTTTTGGGAAGGCAATGCCTTCCCTTGCCTACATTACCCTTCACCCATGTGTGTATGATTATTTTGCAGGTGTCATCTAGAGCAAACAAGGGCCACAGCGATCAATGAGATAGAAAGAGTCCCTGTTCCAAAGAGCAAGTGAGTATTTAATGTCTCTCTTAGGGCTTGTGTGCACTACGAGACGAGGTCAAACTTATTAAGGTTGATTTTTTTTTTAGCACCCAATTTTATAAAGTCAAAGGAGCATGTCTCCACAGTGTACAAGAATTCAACATAGTCAGAAGTAGCACGCCTACCACTGACTTTGAGTATCCTACATTTTCTGCCACCCCTTTCCATTCTGGGTTATTCTTCCAGTGCACACTGACACCAAAAGTGCAGCGGGTGGTTCTGGGTGTATGTCATCAGTGTCCCATAATGCACTTATCTCCTCTGTCCACTCCCAGCTTGAAGGCAACGGTAAACAGTCTTGTTGCATCCTTTTCTTCCCTGGTTATCTGTGCAGATGCCATAGCAGGGTAAGTGTAAACTCAGGCTCCAGAGCCAGGGAAGCAAGTAAGCAGGTGCCTCTGACATCATGCTTCAGATTAGTCATGTGCCTTTGGGTGTTCCTGAATAAGGATGGAGCATTTATTAATCTTCAAAGCATTTGTGAGGACAGAACACTCCTGACCCCAAATGCAAACAGTACCAAGAAATACTGGTGCTATGATCCACCCCATAAAAACAATGTGCACTCATGTTCAAGGCAGGCTGCCTAACACAGCAACACTTATGTGTTTTTTATGAGAAGACCTTTACATATGATGCCCCATGCCCATTGCTTTGATAAATCTCTAGATACACTCTGAGGGCACATCTACACTTGCTTTCACTTTTGAAAGATATGCAAATTTGGGGCGAATTTGCATATCTTCTTCCGATCATTTTTTTGAAAAGTTCTTTTGAAAAAGAAAGTAGTCTAGACACAGTTCTTTCAAGAAAAAAACCCTTTTTCAAAAGAATTGTGTAAACCTCATTTTTTTTAGGAAGAACAGTTCTTTCAAAAAAGGGTTTTTTTCTCGAAAGAACCACGTCTAGACTACTATTTTTTTCGAAAGAACCTCTTTCAAAAAAGTGATTGGAAGAAGATATGCAAATTTGTGCCGAATTTCCATATCTTCTTTCAAAAGTGAAAGCAAGTCTAGACATGCCCTGAGGGTTTAGCAGGGCCACTTTCTTTTTTTAAAGCAGTGGTCTGGCTCTTCATAGCAGCAGGAATCAGTGAGTTGGCACAGGCATGCTCATTCACTCCTCGCCAGGACAAAGCACCCATTGCTTCCAAGAAGGGAGGAGTGAATGAAAATGGAGTGAGGTGTGTACAATTTGACCCACTGATGTCATTTGGGTTCTCTTCACTACAGGGCCTCATCCTGGTGACACAGTTTCCTTGTTCTGAAGAGGCCAGGTCTGGTGAGGTGTTATGCAGCTTTCAGCAGCTAGATGGCACTACACAGGATTCCTGAAATCATGACAGACAATCCTCCAGAGGCCTGGGCTCCTAGGAGCAGGCAGAAGGTGAGCCCCAGATCCTTTAAATTGCTGCTGGAGGGCTGCTCTGAGGGGAGAGTGTGTGGTGCAGAGGGCTGGCTTCCCTGGTCCCACCCCTTCTGCCTGAGGCCCTGTCCCTACCAGGAACATGGAAGCACAGCCCCTGCCAGCTACCCTGCCTAGGAGAAAAAGTATATACAGGGCCTTGCTTTAGATTAGAGTTGCCAGGTGTCCGGTTTTGAACTGGACAGTCTGATATTTGAGGTTTCTGTCTGGGAAATAAATTGAGAAAATATCGTATATATAAATGTCTGGTATTTTCTAATTAAGTAAGTTTTATTATTATGAGTATCAGTACGTACCTGCGTACTGCCTAGCTGGCAGACACGTTCACACTGCGTGAGCGTGTCTACCAACCAGGCAATATGCAACTATTCAGTAGAGAGGAGGTGGGCGGGGTCAGGGCGCTGGGGCGGGATGGAAAACTTAAAAGAAATTCTGTTTTCTCCAAATTTCAGTTGTGTTGACATTACCCCCCAGATGCCTCCCGAGTACCCCTAAGGCTGCTCGTACCACTGGTTGAGAAACACTGTTCTAGACCTTTAATAATTTGTGTTGCTCTTCTCTGGACCTTCTCCAATTTCTCCACATCTTTCCTGAAATGTGGTGCCCAGAACGGGACACAATACTCCAAATGAGGCCTAATCAGCACAGAGTAGAGTGGAAAAATGACTTTTCGTGTCCTTTTCACAACACTCCTGTTAATACATTCTACAATTGTATTTGCTTTTTTTGCAACAGTGTCACACTTTTGACTCATATTTAGCTTATGGTCTACTAGATCCCTTTCTGCAATTCTCCTTCCTAGACAGACACTTCCCATTCTGTATGTGTGAAACTTGATTGTTCCTTCCTAAGCGGAGTATTTTGCATTTGTCCTTATTAAATTTCACCCCCTTTCTCCACTGCCAGAATGAGTGGGGGGCAGCGATGGCCCCCTACTGCCACTGTGCCTGGCCCACATAATTTCCCTGATCCCTTCCATCGATGATTCCTTTAGCAGGGACCCCCACAAGTGTGCAGTTTGGGGCAACTGCCCCAAACCATCCTATGGACAGGATGGCTCTGTCAGCAAGTTTTGGGTTCATTGGTTCACTAGAAATCATTCTTTGCTTACAAGATAAAGCCACGGCTAAATCAGGAGCTATCAGGCCTTTCCTGCATTCCTTACCCCAGATGAAGTTAGGGATGTAAAAAGTTAACCAGTTAAGTAGTTAACCTTGTCCTTAACGAATGAGGCTTACCAGTTTCTGTAAACACCTCCCCTCTCTCCCGAGCAGCCAGGGGCAGCCCATGACTATAAGCGGACTTGGATGCTGCCTAGAGTGCTGCCTTCAACGGGGTGCCGTCACAGGGCGCCTGGGGAGCCTGATGATGATGTCACAGGGCGCCTGACGATGATGTCAGTCCATTGACGTCCCTGCAGGCGAGGGCGCCGATTGCGCGTTCCTCCTGGGGTGCCAGCTGCTGCAGCCCATCTCAGGCCACTCCTGCGAGCAGCCCGTATCCATGGCAGACCTGGTCACCTCCTTCCCCCCTCCTTCCTTTTTGCTCCATCCCTCCCTCCTTGCAGGTAACACTCTGGCTTCCCAGGAGTACGGGTGGCAGGGCTCCGGGGGAGCTGGCTACAGATCCTGCAGCAAAGCCTACTTGGGACTAGGGCTGGCAGCCCTTGCCATACTGACTTCCAGAGAAGTTTCACTGCATGCTCTGCAATATAAACCTTATTTAAGCTTTATACTGCAGAGCCCACAGTGTGTGTAACTGTGTAATCACTATGATTTGTGTGTATATGTGTCTCCTCGTCCCCTACCACCCTGCAAGTGGTGTGCTTGCATATTACCCACTCCCTGGACAACACCATGCAAATCCAGACTGGAGATCCGATTATTACCTGTTCAAATTTGCATTGTGGGCTGCAGGATCGGGTCTCCAGCCTGGATTTGCAGAAGTGCCTTTCAACATGTGGGTAATTTGCAAGTGCACCATTTGCAGAGGAAATTCCTTGGCTGTAATGAATCCACACATTCATGCACCACATTCAGTGACATGCATGAGGATGTCCCTGGCAGAGTGAGACAAGAATATGGAGACTCTGGCATTCAGAGAGGGAACCCTCCTGGGATAATGCTGCCTCATTTCTGTTTCACAAAACAGCCTAATATGCACAGGGATGGGAAAATGTGGGCCAACTTAGGGGCTCTATTCTGGGAAGCAGAGACTCTGGGGATCATGGGGCATAAGCAGCTGAATATGAACTTCCAGGGCAATGCTGTGGCCAAAAGAGCTAATCTGAACCTGGGATATATAATGAGGGGAATCCTGAACAGGAGCAGAGAGGTTATTTGATCTCTGTTTTTGGCAGTGGCACAACTGCTGTTGGAATCCTGTGTCCCATTCTGGAACCTACAATTCAAGAAGGATGTAGCAAAAACTGAGTACAGGATCTTTCAAAAAAGGGTTGTTTTTCGAAAGAACCGTGTCTAGACGGTAGTTTCACTTTCGAAAAGCCCTTTTTCGAACAAACGTGTGGCCGCCATTATACAAATGAAGTGCAGGAAATTCAAATCCCGGCTTCATTTGCAATTTCGATCTGTCTAATTTACATGTCCAGACATGCCCTCAAAGAGCTGCTCTAGGAATTATTTCAGGGCAGTTGCATGAACTGAGTTATGCAGGTAGCCAGACAATCTGATCGCCATGGCCCCTTTTGCCCTTGGCAGGCCCACCAACAGGGAGGGTCAAAGGGGATAGTTGCCCCAGTGCCCAGCAATTCAAAGGGGTTCAGGACTCCCAGCCGCTGCCAATACTGCAGCAGTGATGGCGGCTGGAGCTTCCGGCCGGTTAATTTGCCTCCGGAGTCTGGCACTACATGCTCTGTGTGGCTCTGAGGGCTGGCTGCTCCAGCCCTGGCTCTTCTGGCCTCAGCCCCCTGGGGTGCAAAGTTAGGCCCCTCACACACATTGCCCAGAGGGTTGCAGAAGTTGTCAGCCCTCCAGCCCTCGGAATCTATGAACAGCCACCAGCAAGAGTGAATGAGACACAACTTCTTCCCTCCCTGGGTTCTCATTATGGGCTACAAGAAGATAGCTGGGCTATGTCTACACTTGTGGCTTCTTGTGCAAGTATAGCCGTTCTTGCGCAAGAATCCGCAGAGCGTCCACACTGCCCGCCCGCTCTTGCGCAAGGAAATTTACAGTACGGCGTGGTAAGAGAGGGCTTCTTGTGCAAGAGCTACACTCTCTTCTAACAGGTATAAGCTCTATTGCGCAGGACGTCATTGTGGACACTCCAGTAGGGATTTCTTGTGCAAGAAAGCCCTATGGCTAAAATGGCCATCAGAGCTTTCTTGCGCAAGAGAGTGTCCACATTGCCATGGGCTCTCTTGCGCAAAAGCACAGCTCGCACATGGCAGTGTGGACATTTTCTTGTGCAAGACATCTTGCACAAGAACTCTTGCACAAGATGTTCTTGCGCAAGAGGTTGCCAGTGTAGACATAGTCCTGGTGTTTTCCCAGGACCCAGGCAGGCAGAGAAGGTGATGCTGGTGTTACCACAAAAGAATAAACCTTGCACAGATGGAGCTGAAGATAGACTTGCTTGCTGCCTGGGTGAGTCTGGGTTTTGTTCAAATTCACTAGTTTTGAATTGGTTCCTAAAGTTGGTTATTGTCAGATGTTAAGGATGATTAGGACCTGTTATCCTGCTGCTGGAACTTGCTACAAACCAGTCACTCAGCAAGGGGTGGCAGCTATTGTAAACCTGCTGCAAGCTGTGTGTGTCTCTCTTATTCTGATGCAGACACTGGGCTGCCTACAAGTGGGTATATTAAGCGGGAGGGGAGGTAAGCATTGCTCAAAGAAGAGGTGGGGGTTGTAACTAGCAACAGTGAGTTTCTATTGACTTAAGGGAAACTTAGGCTGCAGAGTTCAGAAACAATTTCCTCCCAAGTGGTGTCTAATGGACTGTGGAGTATAGTTAGTGGCAGGCCCCTCTCCTGGGTCGTTTAAAAATGGACCATGTGGTGTAGTAGCGAATGTATCCTTAAGGGAGCTTTTCTGCGCAGGCATGGGTGAACATGATGGTTAGTGGACCTCTTCCAGTTCTGACTGCTGTGGTTCAAAGTAGCTTTTGTCAGCAGGGCAGCCATCCCAGTTGTCTCCAGATTAAAGTACATGTGTACAGAGAGAGCTTGAATAATGAGCATGTGGGAAATATTGAACTGAATCAGCCCAGTAGCCCATGTCCTGCAGTGACCAGTACTACATGCTTGAGAGGAAGCAAACTGCAAAGCAAGCCTGTTGTGAGGGTATATGCCTGAGCCTGGTTCTGTGTGGGAGTCCTGCAGTGTGCTGAAGGCCCTCAGCTATCAGCAGAAAAGTCTGAGTGTCTTACAGGATTGGCCCCAGAGAAGGATAATACAATATTGATGTATCCATGGAGCTGAGCCACAATGCTGATAAAGTCAAAATCCTTCCAGAGCATGAAGCGATTGATGAAAATTGAGTGACCGTTACCAGGTAGGATTGTTGTCTCTGTGCATTGGAGATTAAAGAGAGTGCATATAAAAACCGGCTCCAACAAGTTTATTCACTCAGGAATTAGCATTTTTATCAGCATTTGCTCAGAAGGCACTTGATCTAACAAGGAAATCCCTGGCAAGTAAACCCAGATGCTAAGCTGACACATGAGTCATGGGCCTGGTCTTATTAACTTCAAGAATAAACAGTGCAGAATTACTTTGTGAGTAAGAACTACTTTTCTGAGTAACAACTGCAGCTTGGTCCTTGAGAATAGGGCACTATAGCTGCTTTGTCTGGCTGGCATATTCCTGGACTGGGCTGTGGCATTAGGTGCAAAGGCAAAATCCCTCACTCACCTGTGATTTGCCAATATCTTGGCATGATGCCTTCCCTAGAAGGTCTTGCCCGGTGTGGGCCAGAGCCCACAGAAGTCAAGGAGATGCTTTCCATTGACTTCATGGGCTGATTTCTGGCAGAGCTAGCTGGATTTAGGGTGACCCTCCTATGCTGCAGGGGATAGGGTAGGGATGTAATGGTGTGGTCAATTAACCAATTAACCAGTAAGCAAAAGCTTATAAGTTAATGCTATAGACTATACGCATTCCTTCCCCTTACAAGTACATTTTTTAGCAGGCTGGCCAGCAGCCCGGCTCAATCCTGACTCGTGCCAGGTCTGGACCTACCTCCGCTGCAGCTCTGCACTTAAAGGCTGTGTCTAGACTGGCAAGTTTTTCCGCAAAATTATCTGCTTTTGCGGAAAAACTTGCCAGCTGTCTACCCTGGCCGCTTGAATTTCTGCAAAAGCACTGACGATCTCATGTAAGATTGTCAGTACTTTTGCGGAAATACTATGCTGCTCCCGTTCGGGCAAAAGTCTTTTTCCAAAAAACTTTTGCGCAAAAGGGCCAGTGTAGACAGCTGAGATTTGTTTTCTGCAAAAAAGCCCCGATCGCAAAAATGGCGATGGGGGCTTTTTTGCGGAAAAGCGCATCTAGATTGGCCACGGATGCTTTTCCGCAAAAAGTGCTTTTGCGGAAAAGCGTCCTGCCAATCTAGACACACTGTTCCGAAAATACTTTTAACGGAAAACTTTTCCGTTAAAAGCATTTCCGGAAAATCATGCCAGTCTAGACGTAGCCAAAGTGTATTAGGAGCTAGGAGGGTAGGCAGTCCAGTTCAGTTCTGGCTTGCACTGGGTCCTGGAGCTCAGCCCCCTCCCAGACAGGGGCTGCTGCCACCTCCATTGCTTCCTCTGTAACAGAGGTCCTCAAGGGGAGCTGTTTCTTAAATTGGCTCCCCTCATGGACCAGCTCCCACCTAGCACCTTGCGCCGCTGCCTCTGATACAGAGGCAGCAGCGTGAAGTGGCAGAGGCTCCTTGGGAGTGGGGTTGGAGCGCACTGGCTGCCAGCCCCGCCCCTGGAACTATACAGTAATCGAGTAACTAGTAAGAATTCATGCATTGACTATTCAATTAACCGATATTTAACATCCCTAGTGGAGAGCAGAACTGCAATAGTACGATCCACCAGAACACCCACTATGCTAGGGAATGTGCCTGGAGGTGCACTCACAAGCAAACCAGAACTGGCAGGTCTCCTGTGGGGGAGCTAAGCTGAAGGGGGGACTAGAGCAGGAAGAAGTAGTAAGAAAGTGAGCAGTCATATTTGCTTCAGGCTCTTGAACTATGACAAATAAAATCCCTGGGAGCATGTCAGTTATCTTGGGAAAAGCAATATGCCAGGCTTAGAAAGCTGATATTTTCTCAGTTGGGATGGCCTTTGGGAACAATGGAGCTACTGTAGCTTTTTGACAGTGGAGCTTGTACTCGGTGCCGGAATGTGCAGCGTTCGCCTAGGTCAGAGTTGGGGCCCGAATCCAAATGCCACGGGCTGCTGGCTGGCTGCAGAGTCCACTCTGCAGTTCAGGCCCCTCCGCTGCTGTTACAAATGCAAAGCTCAGAGCAGATTTCTCGCCTGCATTGCGTAGCCTCAGCACCTATGTGAACAAAACCAGGGCCCGAGTGGGGTGGATTGGGGCTGATTCACAGGCTGGCAGCAAAGCCGGCAGTCAGCTGAGAGCTTGCGTGTTGTGCAGTAATTTCTGTGGGTTGCTTCTATGGCCTGAGTGGGAGGGCCTTTCTGTTCCCTTCCCCCATAAACCCTCTTTATATCTGTCTAGCTCAGTGGTCACCAACCAGTCGATCGGGATCTACTGGTAGATCTTGGAGCCTCTGACAGGTGACCTTGAGTGGTTTGGCCAAGAGGCTACCAAGTGCTGGCACTTCAGCTGCTCCTCTCCCCTCTGCTGCTGCCCATCTCCTGCCCTTGGAGCTGCCTCCTCCTGCCAGGAGTCTCCTACTTGCAGTTCAGGGCAAGGAAGGGAGGGGGGGCTGCTGCTGTAAGGGTGTCCCCTCCTACCCTGTATTCTGTCTCCACAACAGAGGGCACAACAGGGGTTTACTGGCTGCTTTTGAGAGTGATACAGGACCAGGACAGGGGCAAGCCTGTCTTAGCCCCGCTGCACCCCAGCCAGGAGCCACTTGTGGTAAGCAGTGTCCAGATGGAGCCAGCTCCGAATCCCTGCCTCAGTTATGTACCCCCCTATACTCTAAGCCCCTGCTCTAGTCCTGAGCCCCCAGGATCCAAACTCCCTCCCAGAGCTTGCACCCCAGTTCCCTGAACCCCCTCCTGCACCCCAGGTCCCTGCCCTAGGCTTAGCTCAGAGCCCTGCTATCACTCCAAATCCTTTAGCCCAAGTCCAGGTCCTATGCCTCAACTCTCTGCTCCTGCCTGGTGAAAGGGAAGGTGAATGGGGGAGGGAGGGAGGATGGAGTGAGCAGAGGCAGGGCCTCGAAGAAGAGACATGAAGGAGGCTGCACAAGGGTATTTGGGTCTGAAGTAGATCCTGGTAGATTCACATTTAAATTCAAAAAGTGATCTTGTGCTTAAAAAGGTTGGAGACCCCTGGTCTAGCTACTCAGATACTGTACAGGGCTTGGGGTGTGAGCCTCTGTGCTCCCTAAAGCACCTTGGGCAGGTAAAGTCCCTCAGTTATTTTCTCTGTCTTTCCATGGCAGCAATGAGCAACCTGAGCTAGTGAGTGGGCTGCATGAGTGGCCTTCCTTTCTTTCCATCTCCTGGGAAAGGGTGGTTTCACTGACTGCACTTGTGTACTTCAAATTTGCGGAGCACGCCATTCAAACCACAGCAGCGCTTTGGTTGGATGCAGAGCGAGAGTGCAGCTGTCTCAGTCATTGTTAAAAAGAAAAAACAAAACAAAACTGGGGCGCCATAGAGACTAACAAAGAACAGTCAATGTTGTATGCAGTCAGCACATTTCACATGCCCCTGCTTTACATGTGTGTCACTTTAGTAATACCAGTGCGAATTTTACATGGATGGAAATCAGCAGAATCTGGCAACCCTGCACATGGGCAACAGTAAACAAAATGTCTCTCGGGCCACACATGGAACCCTGATGGGCTGCAGGCTCCCTTCAGGCCACAGGTTGCCCATAGGAAAGGCAGTCATTGGAACTGAAATATATGACTCAGTCTCCGTTTCTCATTCTTCAGGTGGAGCCTTTCTTAGTGCCGTTGTGGGAGGGAAGATACAGAAAGCAGCAATTCATGGTTTGGTTCCTTGATGTTTCGGTCTCCAAGCAGCCCAGGCTGCTCCAGTAAATGAGATCATGCTGCTTAAGTTTTCATCACTCCAGCTAGGACTAATGTTTGCTAGAAACGTGGAATAAAGTCACAAAATAAGGCAGTGGTCATAAATAAACCTTTGGAATGGGGAACACAGTAAGCCAGAGAAAACTCCTCTGGCGGAACAAAGCCCTTCTGTAAATGCTGTACATGCTGTTAATGAGCTGAGACTGACATCGACCTGTCAGTGGCCCTACAAGGCGGTTCCTTCTCAGAGGTGTTTTGGGGGATTGGAGTGAATGGCTTCCCAGACGCGGGCACACTGACTAGTGCTGCCCTTCCGAGAGCCCCCCAATCCCCAATGGGGAATGTTTGGGACAAGAGAGAGGCTACTGGTGGGCCCCAGACTGCACAGCCCTGTTAGGCCTTCTCTGCTTTTGAAGCTTGCTCTGCCTTTTACAGAACATGTTTCCTCATCTACCTTAACGATGAAATCATCTTCTCAAAGTGGCTTGTAAAGCACAAATGGTGCAACAGGGGGAGGAGCTGGGACCACACAAGGAGTCTGGAAGGTCTACCAGGGACTCAGGAGACCTGGGTTCTGTGCCCAGTCCAGCCAGCAACCTTCTGAGAGACCTGGGGCATGTCTCTCCCACTCTCAGCATCTGTATTCTCCATCCTGTCCGTGTGGTCTTAAATTTGCACGGGGGAAGAGATGGTTTCTTGCTCTGTGCGTATAGCACAATGGGCCCCCAGTCTCAACTAAGGGCTCCTCACTTACTATTATTTCTATTACAGTAGGAGCACAAACTCGCATGAGTGGTGCTGCTGGCTGCTCATGTGAGAAGGGTTTTGCAAGATCAGGCTCTTATTGCTTGTGAACCTTTAGTGGGAGCAGCGCTGTGAGGCAGCACACCAGTGGCTAGAAGGGGCCCAGACTTTTGGGTTGACAGGCAATGACAAACTGTGCTAGCTGATGTCCTGCCCTTTCCCCAGCTCCAGTGGTCCCAGGCTTGCCAAGCTGAGACCGCGCATGGGGCAGCTCAGAAAATGGCAAGGCAGAGCTGCCAGAGTGTCACTTTCTGAAGAGCGGGTGCATAGCTCCATCCTGGGTTTCAGGTACCCGAGTGTCTCTCCAGGCCCCTGTGGTACTACTTTGTGCTGGCTCAGATTTGGGAGCGCCTGGATGCTAAGTGGGCGGGCTGCATCTCACATGTGGCCACTCCCTGGAGCCTACCGTGTACATCTCCTTCATGGCCAGGCTGCTGCTGAGAGCCCAAGGACAGCTCCTTCTGCCACAGGAAAGGGAGTCTCCATTTAAAGATGCTCTTCACAGTAAAAAATCATAACATGCCAGTCTGTCGAAAATGCCCGTATAAGCTGCTGTTTTTTTCAAGGCTGCCGCCATTATGCAAATGAAGTGCAGGATATTTAAATCCCCTCTTCATTTGCACTTTCGTTGTGTCTAATTTACATCCCTATGCCGACAGAGGGGTGTAATTTAGACACACCCTTAGATTCCTCTGCTCTCCTTACTACTTTCTTTCCTAGCCAGCGCTGCTGCAAACTAATCTCCCCCTGAGCAAGCCACACTCACAATACTATTCCAATACTAGTAGTAAAAAACCAAGACATTAGAACTAGCTCTACTTGTTCAGCTTGTTGGGGAAGGCATGGCGGGTTGGTGGGAGTGGGGGGAGGAGAGGGAATAGCAGTTAATCTCTTGGCATTGAGCTGCCACTTGATAAGATTTATGTTCCCTGGAAGAAGCCCGCACGTTCGTCAGGTCCATTATGCCTGTAAGAGCTGATGAGGCTTTTTATAGCACAGGGAGAGAGTTAACTGAGTTTCAGAAGCATACAGTTACCAGAGAGTACAGTCTGATCTTATGAATCATGTGTGTGAAGGGGGAGAGGGTGGGATGTGACCATGTCACACCATCTGTCAGCTGTAATCTTTGGGAGATTATTGGGCCTGCTAGATCAACACATTTGCATGTTAGCTGGGCCATGGACAGATACTGCTTCATCTGTTCCCTCTATGTATCTCCATTAAACAGCCAATATCTGCACCAGGGAAATCTAGTCTGTCGGTGGTAAAGGGCGGTAGCTGTTAGAATAATGCCTGTATTTGTCAATACGGACGGGATGAGAGATGATGCTCAGGAACATACAGGTGGTGTTCCTGGTTTTTATTGGACCAATTACATGTTTTTGGTGCACTTCAAAATCCTTCCGTTAGTAACTCTGCCTCTGCTGAACAGGCGCAACTTTCAGGAGGGTCCTGCACCAAAGCCAGATGTCATGGATTTAAATCTCCACTTGGGCTATGTCTTTACTACCAGGTTATTTCAAAATAACTCCTGAATAACTACTTCAAAACAAGCTTATTCCTCTTCACAAGCAGGCGTTATTATTTCAAAATAACAGGCTTGGTAATGTGGACACTCACCTTGTTATTTCAAAATAAGGGGAATTATTTCAAAATAACTCACCAATGTGGACATGCCCTTGGTATCCTCATTTGCACCAGTCCAGACTGGGTATAATTTAAAACCAGTTTCATCTGGAGTCCAACACCCTCTTTGCACTGGTCCTGGCACTGGGCAATGACAAGTCCTGGTGCTGGGCAGTGTGAATTTGGCCCTGCGAATGTAAGTCGAGATTTGCAATACCCTCCCTGCAGCCTGCATGGTAAGATGAAGCCAGGTGGTTTGCTGCTTGTGCCAGCGAGTGCTGTCCTTAGAACTTGGGGAGGGGGAAACAGCCCATCACCCTGATGGAATGCTGACTGAGGCTGTTCACAGAAACTATGGCCAGGCAAGGAACATGTGGGAAAATAAAAGAGGAGGTGATGGGGAACCAGATTCCCAGTTTAGCCCGGGGGAAATAGCACCATGGCATTCCACAAAACACAGCCTTTGACCGATGTGATGTCATATGGAGGGTGGTTGCTGTAGCAGTTCCCTATTAAAAGTATTGCAAGGGAGACCTCTCTAAACCCTGAAGAGAGGGGCTGCTTCCAGGTCTGGCTTTCTGAGATCCCCTTAGCTCTCGTGCGTGAAAATTTAGCTGCGTGCTGTGTAGAGTGACAGTGCCTGAATGAAGCCAGGGTGGCAAATAAGGGTTCGCAAGCCAAACATTGTGATGCTGTGACCAGGGCTTGTGTTGCTTCATTGACAACACCTAGTTAGTGTGGGCAATGACCAGAATGAAAGCTGAGAAGAGAATCTACTATACATTTTAGAGAGTTTGTCCGTTTGATCAAGAACTCCTCCTAAACAGTAAGAGCTATGACGACCACATTCGGTACACATGTTCCTCTTCTCATAATGTAAAGCAGGGTCACAGTTTGGTTGTGCCTCAGCCCTCCCCAAGAGATACCAGCTGGCTGGGGAGTCAGGCAGCCACCCAGGGAGGAGCCAGGGCAATGCAGCACCAGGCCTCCAGGAGGAGCTGCTGTTGTAGCAGCACTAAGGCCCCCCAAACCTCCCAGTCCCCTGCCCTGAGCCCCACACCCTGAATCCTTCATTCCTCCTTGCCCTGAGCCCCCCCACATCTCCCACTCTTCCCTGAGTCCTTCAACTCCCCTTTCTGATTTCTGTACACCCAATCCCTGCCCACAGCCCCCTTACTTCCCAGACCTCTGCCTTGACTCCTGCATCCTTCCAAGACCAGCAACAATGGGTAAACCTTCTAGTGAAATAGAAGAGTGGAACAGGGTGTGTGTGTGTGTATACTAATTATAACGAGATAGATGGCTTTGACCAGCCCATGGGTTGACCAACCCAGTTGATGTTTCTGCCGTTCCTCTGTCTAAGAGCCAGTTCCAGATACCACCATTGATACAAGCCCTACCACAGAGGTGGGTTAATAATTTTTGACTGGGGGCCATTTCAGATATTTTTTAAGTGACCCCGGGCCACACGGGAAGGGGCAGGGCCTCTGGTGGAAGGGGCGGAGCCAGGACATTTCTGTGCTTCCCCATCCACAGACTCTGATTGGTCTGGGGCTAGGGGAGCGCACAAAGGCTTTGCCCCCCAGAGAGAACCGCAGTTCCCCTTAGGTGCCTGTGCCCATAGCGGGGGGAGGAGACTTCTCCCCTGATGCTCCCAGGTCAGTCAGGGCCTGGGGAGGGGGAGCACGTGAAGTCTCTTGCTCCCTGCCCCTGCCCTGAACGGGACCGCTGTGCTTAAGAGTCAACCGCCAGCTGAGCAGCAGCTGGAGGTTGACTTTAAGTGCTGAGCCCCTTGCAGGGCGAAGGGCATTTCACACGCTCCCCAAGCCCTGATTAGCCTGGGGGCGGGAGGAGTGCGCAAAGTCTCCTCCCACCCTGCCCCCCTTCCTGCAAGGAGTGTGCGGTGCTTAGAAGTGCCACACTCCTTGCAGGGTGGGAGGAGACTTCACGCACTCTGCCTACCCCAGGCTAATAACTTTGTATTGGGAGATTAATTATGCGAGGGATGGTTGTTTCCTAAAGCAGGAAACTGTGGTGGGCTCTTCATCTGACTGTCCCTTGCTACTGAGGTAAGGTGGTAGAAACTTATGTATTTGAGTCCATGTGGGGCTAAAGGAGTGGCAAGCTGGGTGAACAAGACAATTGAGTAGATGGAAGACTCTGCAGCGCGTGGGCAGAATGCAGTGGGCTCCACCTGCAGCCCACTGACCCGCTGAGCACGTAGAGTCTTGTAGCCCCTTGGGATTTGAGCCTTGGTGGAAGGGGGTTTCGCGTCCCCATTCCACTACTCCCAATGCCCACAGGGCCCCAGCCTCAGGTCTGAGAATCTATCACCTCATCTCCGTCCATGCCAGATGAGTGCTGGCCATGTGAAAGCTGTTTAGCAAGGGGCTGGGGATGTATCCAGGCATTGGGTGGTGGGATCATCCTGGCAGTACAGTCTGCAGAGAACTAGTGAGCTTTATCCTCTCCTGGAGAAATGTTTTTACAAGGCAAATGGTGCCAATTCAGGGTGCCGGTGTTAGTGACAGGAGGGGGGTTCTTCCCCCCACAGCAGCACTATTCTGGAACAGCCAGCCCCAAAGAGCCTCAGGCAAATTCAGAAAAGCAGGCCCAGTAGTCACTGTAGGGAGCGCCTCCCTGAATCACCTGGCACTCAAGAGACTATTTCTGCTGCCACAGAGTTTCCACTTTGCGGGGAGTGAAGAATTCACAGGAGCTGCCTGCTTTTTCCTCCAGCGGTGACTCAAGAGCCATCCTGTTCCTGCTGTTAGTTCCTCAGAGGCTTGGTTTTGAGGCTCCCAGGCTGCTCCATGACAGGCACATAACCATAACAGTCAGAATTTCTCCTGAGTGAACCAATTTGCTCACCCCCATTTCACCCATGGACTGCAGGCTGTGGCCTGCGGAACTTTCCAGCCAATCACTGTCCAGCACCTATGATGAGCAGGGCACCTGCCAAATGAAATTAAGAGGGGGGGGGGGGAGTGTGCAAAGCCCAGCTTTGCTCCTATGTGTCCCAGTTTTATATCCCAGCTGTCCTCTAGTAATGAATCTTCTACAGCTGTCTGCAGGATTTCCCTTTCTTCCAGCCATCTAGCTCAGTGTAAACAGGCTCATTGAAAACTGCACTGGGCAAATTCTAGCGAATACACTATAGGGAAGAGACTTTTTTTGGCATCAGTGAGTGAGGCATTTCCCCCATCTCCTTTCCATTCCTGGCTTCTGCAGCAGAATCTTGTGAATGCCCTTAAGCCATGGTGCAGTTACCCAGCCATCCAAAACAGACAGTTTAGTTTATTCCTCTGCATCTGCAGAGTAACACAGTAGGTTTAGCCAGTAGCTGAGTTCAAGACTGCTATAAATAGTTCCCTGCCTTGTCTGGGGAGTTACCCATTTATAACAGTTTTCTTCCTTGTCGACAGCCTTTTTCACATTTGGCAGCAGCAGTAGCTCTGTGTGGACCATCCCTGCAGAACTTCACTTGTAAGCCCTCCCTCTGCCCATAGTACCTAACAAAGCATTACTAACGTTTTCTGCATGGAGGGGAGGGAGCTTCAAGGAGTGGCTCCCGCCGCAGTCTGTAGTTGTACAGTTTGTGTCTGTAACTTAAGTTTGGCTTCTGGCCTTCCAGATACCAAAGTTTCAAGTGCTTCTTACATCCTTTTGGTGTACCCGCTGGACTTGTTGCATTATACATGGCTGCACCTATAGCACTATGCTCTGAAAAATCTGTCTGGCACCAATGTGGGAAAGGTCCAAGATTTAAAAAAAAAATGAGATTAATACAATGTGAGCTGCTTCAAACTCTCAGAGCATTTCCCAAACTGGAATTAACCCTCACAACACCCTTTCAGGGTAGACCTGGGCCTCATAAGTTCTTCTATCTCCCCTTCCCTGTCAGACACAATAATACAGACCGTTTTAAAATTATGAAATGCAGCCATTTCTGGGGGAGAGCACAGCAGCTGTTCAATAGCGTAAGTGCCCAACAGCTTAGAACAGGAAGTGAAGAATAACATTGTGCCTATTTGAAGGGGGAGTTTAGGAAGGTTGAGTGTAATTACAGCCATTTGGGATTTGGCCAGGACAGTGCCTAAACTTGTCAGCTTTTAAATCAATTGCTATGAATTAATCACTGGGCTGTATTAGCTGAAAATGTGCCCATCATCATGAGCCCTAGATACTTAAGACTTTGCAATCTGTCCCTTTTCTTTCCATTTTTCGTAAATAAATGAATAGCAAGTTGCCATCCCATGGGTGCTGTTCACTCCCCCCACCAAAAAAAAGCTTATCCGACTTTATCAATTGATGAGTTTATCATTTGTGACTCATATGGAGTTCTCACCATGAAATAATTATTATAGTTTTCTTGACCCCTGCAGTACAGATTGTCAGCAGGGTTGCTGGTGATGCTTCTTCCACAAAAGATGTGTTACTGTTACACTCAGGGGCTACGTCTAGACTGGCATGATTTTCCGGAAATGCTTTTAACAGAAAAGTTTTCTGTTAAAAGCATTTTCGGAACAGAGCATCTAGATTGGCACGGATGCTTTTCTGCAAAAGCACATTTTGCGGAAAAGCGTCCATGCCAATCTAGACACGCTTTTCCGGAAAAAAGCCCCAATCGCCATTTTCGCCATCGGGGCTTTTTTTGCAGAAAACAAATCTGAGCTGTCTACACTGGCCCTTTTGCGCAAAAGTTTTGCACAAAAGGACTTTTGCCCGAATGGGAGCAGCATAGTATTTCTGCAAGAACACTGACAATCTTACATGAGATTGTCAGTGCTTTTGAGGAAATTCAAGTGGCCAGTGTAGGCAGCTGGCAAGTTTTTCCAGAAAAGTGGCTGATTTTCCAGAAAAACTGGCCAGTCTAGACACAGCCAGGGATTTCAGTCATGCGCAGTGGTGTTTTTACGGTTGGCTTTTTGTGTTCACATGGCTAATCTGCTTTGCAGGGTTTCTTTCCAGGTTCCAGCCTCTGGATCAATATTTCCTATCTTCGTATGTGTGCAGAAGGCTTTTCCCCACCAGCCTCCATCATAATCCTCTGTTTATCGCTCACAGCAATGTATTATTTTGGCACAGAGGATTAAAATCCTCTTCTCCTTGACAAGCAGGAAGGTCCCAATGAACCAAAAAAAAAAAAAAAAAAAAAAAGCCTGTCATTAGACCCAAATTGACAGAGTTGGATGCAGAACAGGAAAACAAAAGGAACTAATGTTAGAATAGGGTCTTTTCAAGTTGGATGGGCATAAAAGTTGATTCTTTCCCACAGGGTATGTGTCAGTGAAGAAAAGAGCTGAAAAACCATACTGTGCTCCAGTAACACTGTCTTCTTGATGGGCCCTACTGTGCCTCCAAGCCAGCAAACTCCAGGCAGAAATGTTTGTGTGTGAGCCACCCACTCTTGGAATAGTGCCTTGGTGCCTCCATAGACGCAAAGGGAAGAATTAAGAAGGAAGCCACAGCCCTTCCTAACACGAGTTTTCCTTGCTTTGATGGATATAAATTGGACTTGCCAAGTTACTGGAATGTTGTTTGTTGTGGTTTAAACCTTTTTATTTTTAAAAGTCTAGCATTAAGAAAAAACTTCCACATCTGGTAGAACTTCCGTAAAGTGTTTCCCCAGATGGACAGAGGAAATGTTGGGATAAAATAAAAAAAGGACCCCAACCAGTGATTGGAGTCCTTTTTTGCCTCTGGTTCACATTGTTTAGATAACTCTCCCAACCCCCTTACTTCCTTCTGGAGGACAAGCTGGAATAATAATACGGCCTGATCCATCCCTTACTTGAAGGCAATATAGCTCTTCTATGGGGGAACAGATAACAGATTAGATGCTAAGAGAAGCTGTTCCGGTTTTGGTTATATCAATACCACTAGAAATGCACTCTTAAAAACCATGCTGTGTCATATTAGAGATAGGCCCAGAATGGAGCTGCAAATCCAAATCCTGTTGTATGATGGTTCTGAGAGAGAACATGGATGTGAACAGGGGAGCTGGAACAGTTTGTAAAGTGGAGGAGCAGAGAGATATTGAGCCAAACTGATAACTCTGTAAAGGATGGAAACCACTTCAAATAAAATACAGCAGAACCCCCTGCTTGCCTAGTTTCATCATCTATGGATGAAAACACCCTCAAGGAAGCTCAGATTAAAGTCTCAGCTCTGTGTTTAAGGCCCACCTGAGTGTCGAGGGCCTGCAAACTCATTGTCAAGTTTCAAACGTGAGGAAAGGTTGATATGTCATTGGGCAGCAACATGCCTCTTTGGGGTCCTTTTTCAAGTCTTTCAAATATGCAAACCAATTTTTCAAAATCTCTGCTCCCCATGTGGCCATATTTTCTACTGCTCTGGTTTGGGTGTGGACAATGTATCCTGGCAATCCATTGCCAACTGCACTAGGAGAGCAAAAGTAGGGTTGCCAGGTGTCCGGTATTCACCCGGACAGTCCAGTATTTTCACTTCTTGTCCGGTAAAAAAAATTCAGAGAATACCAGACACCTGAGATGTCCGGTATTCTCTGAATTTTTCCCTGCCCAGGAGGCAAAAATGCCGGGCACCTGGCAACCCTACAAACACTCAGCGCCTGGCCTCCCCTCCCCCGCCAAATCCCCTCCTGGCCTCCAACACCCCCAACCCCCATGCTTACCTGGTTCCCCCAGGCTGCTAGCACAAAATGGCTGCTGGCCAAAAGACTGCCCCCCTGTTCCTATCCCTGCACTCACTCTTAAAGGGGACATGCTGTTTTAATGCTGTTAATAAGTCCTTGGAGTCCTTTTTATTTTTTATTTTTTTTCTCAACAACTTTGGTCTCTTCTCCCCTTTTTTTCCCCTTCAATAGAAGGGGAGAGTGTTTGGGGGGGTGGGGAGAGTGTTTTGTATTTTTGTTTCAACCATCTGGCAACCTTACCAAGGGGGCAAGTTCTGCAATGGGAGCAGGAATGAGCCTGTGGAATTGGATATGAAGTCTCTGCAGTAAGAAAAAAATAACTGTGTTATTGTCTGTGGTCGGACAACAGTTCCTAAAATGGCTCATATCTTTAGGAGTTATGTGCAGGTTAATTGCCTTTGAGTTGCTTACGGCCTCATCTTTAAGTGGCAAAAATTGTCTGACTCATGCTAGTCTCTCATGATGACCACAGAACACTTTGAAGCTATTATCTATGGTTTGTAACCTATCCTTTAAATCGGCTTCCGTACCTAATGACTGGAAGGTAGCCAACGTGACACCAATATTTAAAAAGGGTTCTAGAGGCGATCCTGGCAATTACAGACCGGTAAGTCTAACTTCAGTACCGGGCAAATTAGTCGAAACAATAGTAAAGAATAAAATTGTGAAGCATGTAGAAGAACATAATTTGTTGGACAAAAGTCAACATGGTTTCTGTAAAGGGAAATCCTGTCTTACTAATCTATTAGAGTTCTGTGAAGGGGTTAACAAACATGCGGACAAGGGGGATCCAGTAGATATAGTATACTTGGATTTTCAGAAAGCCTTTGACAAGGTCCCTCACCAAAGGCTCTTGTGTAAATTACATGGCCATGGGATAAGAGGGAAGGTCCTTTCTTGGACTGAGAACTGGTTAAAAGACAGGAAACAAAGGGTAGGAATAAATGGTAAATTTTCAGATTGGAAAGGGGTAACTAGTGGTGTACCCCAAGGATCAGTCCTGGGACCAATCCTTTTCAACTTATTCATAAATGATCAGGAGAAAGGGGTAAGCAGTGAGGTAGTAAAGTTTGCAGATGATACCAAACTGTTTAGGATAGTCAAGACAGAAGCAGACTGTGAGGGACTCCAAGAAGATCTCACCAAACAACAAAATGAGTGATTGGGCAACAAAATGGCAAATGAAATTTAATGTGGATAAGTGTAAAATAATGCACATCAGGAAAAATAACCCCAACTATATGTACAGTATGATGGGGGCTAATTTGGCTACGACAAATCAGGAAAGAGATCTTGGAGTTATCGTGGACAGTTCTCTGAAAACTTCCACACAGAGTGCAGCGGCGGTCAAAAAGGCAAATAAGATGCTAGGAATTATTAGGAAAGGGATAGAAAATAAGACCCAGAATATCTTACTGCCCCTGTATAAAACTATGGTACGCCCACATCTTGAATACTGTGTACAGATGTGGTCTCCTCACGTCAAAAAAGATATTTTGGCCTTGGAAAGGGTTCAGAAAAGGGCAACTAAAATGATTAGGGGTTTGGAACGGTTCCCATATGAGGAGAGGTTAAAGTGACTGGGACTTTTCAGTTTAGAAAAGAAGAGACTGAGGGGGGGATATGATAGAGGTCTATAAAATCATGAGTGGTGTGGAGAGGGCTGATAAAGAAAAGTTATTTATTAGTTCCCATAATAGAAGAACTAGAGGACACCAAATGAAATTAATGGGTAGCAGGTTTAAAACTAATAAAAGAAAGTTCTTCTTCACACAGCGTGTAGTCAACCTGTGGAACTCCTTGCCAGAGGAGGCTGTAAAGGCTAGGACTATAATAGAGTTTAAAGAGAAGCTGGATAAATTCATGGAGGTTAGGTCCATAAAAGGCTATTAGCCAGGGGATAAAATGGTGTCCTTGGCCTCTGTTTGTCAGAGGCTGGAGAAGGATGGCACCAGACAAATCGCTTGATCATTGTCTTCGGTCCAGCCTCTCTGGGGCACCTGGTGCTGGCCACTGTCGGTAGACAGGATACTGGGCTAGATGGACCTTTGGTCTGACCCAGTATGGCCGTTCTTATGTTCTTAAGTACCCATCTTTGCAACATGGCTCATGGTCTATGTAGCATTAGTCTCAAAATAGCAAAAGAAACAGGTGACAGATAGCGCTATAGTAGACGATATCTGTGGCACAGATAGGCTGGAATGACTTTGGTACAAGCTGAAATATTTAAAAGTACTGTGATAGTGGGAATTGCTAAGTGGCATTGTTATGTAGTTTTACTCATCCTTTTTCTTATCTGGAAAGCAGTGTAGGGTTTTTGAAAAGATGCAGTTTGGGTTGAGGGTTTTTTTAAAACTTTTTTGGCAAGGGGTGATGTAGTTTCTTTGTAGGGAGCTGTAGCAAATGGTTTGGGTTCATTCTATGCTTATTATCTCTACTAGAAGCAGTTTTTGGTGTGGAGGTGCTTTGTAGGGATTGGGCACCGGTGCAGCTGGGCTGCAAACTCTACAGGTGAGGATGGGAACTATGTCTTTGCTGACCATCTCAATTCAAGGACTCGTGTCTGCACTGTAAATAAATACACACACACACTCTTTTGATTATACATCAATGATTTCTCCTCCAACAGGGTAATGACCTGCAAGGCCCCTCTGGGCAGAGAAGTGATAATACTCATATGAGAAATGGGGGAACTCACACATTTTTTAACTCCACTATGTTATTCTTACAATAATCTCCTATCATGCAGGTCAACAGCTTCCTTTATCTTCACAGTCAGATTGGCAAAGTAAAGAAAAGCACTTGATATAAGAATTGAAAATACCTCTCCCCCACCCCTGCCTCCTTGGGGTCTCCATTGATGACGTTCATTTTCTTTGTCTAACTAGCTGATAATTCAGAGGAAGGAAAAGGGATGAACTATAACCTGGAGTTTGTTTGTTTGGAAACTTTATTAACAACCCACACATGGATTAAAAGCAGAACAGCCTTCTATTGAAGGAGGTGAAATGAAAATGAACCAATCTGGGAAACTCTGCGAGCTCATTCCCATTTGCCAGTCTGCTCTGAGAATTTTGACCCATATTGGCAATGCATTGCTGATATACAAGACTGCTGCTCCTGCAAGTTCTCGCATGGCATTCAGCAGAGCTTAAAAGGCTGTGGTTGTTGTGGGCACGGATAAGGTCAACCCAAAAATGTTGCCATGATACACAGTGGTGTTGGTGCACTTACCTGTAACAGAACATCCTTAATCTGAAATGTCACTGAACTAGCAATGCAGAATTTCCTTCTTTTTATTCCTGTGTTCCAATTTTTTTCCTGGCCTAATGTTAGTTCAGATCTGTCTGAGAGTTGGGGGTTGATTCCCTCTTGCCCTGCCCCTGCTTTCTTTTTATGTCTTACTTGCACACTCTGTTCATAGAGCGACGAGGAGTCCTGTGGCACCTTATAGACTAACTGAAGTGTAGGAGCATAAGCTTTCGTGGGCAAAGACCCACTTCGTCAGATGCATGTCATCTGACGAAGTGGGTCTTTGCCCACGAAAGCTTATGCTCCAACACTTCAGTTAGTCTATAAGGTGCCACAGGACTCCTCGTCGCTTTTGCAGATTCAGACTAACACAGCTACCCCTCTGATACTTGACCTTCTGTTCATAGAGTTCAGCTGGGCACAAATGTATTTTTATGACCAGATTATAACTACGGATATAAGAGTGTTGCATTTAAACAGGTAACCAATAAGCATGAGGTTATTGATTACACACAGTTTCCAGTCCAGCTCCTAGGGAACTGGGTGCTGCCCTATGCAGCTGCCTTTGATACAGAGACAGCAATATGGGGCAGCAGCTGGCTCGCTGGGAGTGGGGTGGCAGGCGGGAGCTGGTGCATGCTGGGAGCCAGTGATACAGGGGCAGCAGCTCAGGGCAGCAGCTGGTACATACCAGGAAGCAACTTAAAAGCTGACATTTTCAGCAGTTACACAATTATCAAATTGCATGCATTTTAACATCCCTAGTTATAAAACTCTTGAGAAAAAATAACATCCAGTAACAGCTAACAGAGCTCAGCCTACAGCAGCCTTGTGGGCCCCATTTTTGTGATGCTCTTTTTATGAGGTTGGCTGTGATGCCTACCTAGCTCTAGCGGCTTGCTATGGTGCATTCTTTTTTTGGGATAACCTAGCAGGTGATTGGCGAAACAACTTCTGACAATACTCTCCGCTCAGTAGCAACAACAACAACAACAACAACAAATTCACATTTTTTTCCCTTGTAAAAATGTGTGGTATTAATCATTGTTGGAAGGTAGCAGCAGTATATTACAATCAGATGAGAGCAAATCCCTTCTGATTATTCCTGAAAGCAGAGGCTGCTACCATGTTAGTTAATACTGGGGTCTTTATAGGGAAAATCCTTATTGGCTTGGTTGCTAAGACGCCATCTTCTTTATGACACCAATGTCATTCTGAGGCTGCATAACCTTCTTTAGGCTTCTAAATGTGGATTTAGGACCAGGGTCTCAAAAAGTGGTCAATAATTTTTGGGTGCCCAACATTGAGAAGCCTTTTAAAGAGGCTTGGGTGTTTCAGAGGATGAATGCTTGTGGAACATCAGACCCCTTTAAGGTGTCTCAAGTCGTACACTCCCAGTTACTTGGCTAAGGCTTCTGCTGTTTGTAAACATTGCCCTACATCTCTTCTCTGTGCATTTATGCAGCCTGGCTGACTGCTGTACTTGTGCTCTCTGAGGCCGGGGGCTCCCCCAGGAACATGGGTTACTGTGTGATCTGATCTCCTGCGAGCAGCTCTCCCAAGATTCAACAACCATCTTCCTGTGAAGCTTAAGCCTCTTCTGGCAGGGTGAAAAAGCAGAGGCAGTACCCACAAAACACAGCCGCACAGAGCATCATCCTCTGCCATGGAAACTTGTTAGGGCAGTAGTTGTAATTAGCTGTACCTTTTGTTCCCATGGATGGGAATCCTAGCATAGTAGCCCACAGGGATTTGTAGGTGGTGTTAGCACCACGTTTGTTAGCTTTTAGCACTTGGTATCCCTGCAAAATAAATCCAAGGGGCAAAGTTGTTAAAAAGTGTTACACATTTGCCTCCTTTTTGTTACGTATTTAACACAACCAGTTCACCAAATTAGAAGCATAAGGCACATTCCTATAGTAAATATATGGTGTAGGTAGGATGTCATACTGTTGGCAGAGCGGAGGCTCCATGTCTGAATGATAGTTTCCATGAGCTAGAAGAGTGTTGCTTGTAGCCTGTGAAATGCGGCTTGAAGTGAAGGGAGTTGTCCTGTGACAGCACCACACAGAAGGGAAGCTAGGTTCTGAGTTCCCAAGAGGAAGTGGGAAGCACATGCTGTCTTGCCTACTCACATATGCTAGCCCAAAGAGGAAGCTGGGGGAAATGGACCAGCCCCCAGCTGATAGGGTGTATACAGCATATGCTAGCCAGGGGATCCAGTTGCTCCTCTGAGCCCACCGCCATGATCTCCCTGCCTTGAGTTGTCCTTCCCAGCTGTGTCCCCAGCTCCTGGTATGGTTTCAACCTCTATGCTTCCTCCTTACCCCACTATGCCCCTAGCCAGGATGTTACACCAGCTATTTACTAGGGAATTTTGTCCTTGCCCAGTGTTTCTAGCCCATACAGGGCTGGCTGCCTTCTCTTAGCAGGCATAATGGCTAGGTTACACCTGAATAAATAGAAAGGAAAGTGAGGAACGTGCTGATCAAGAGATTTGCCGGAGACGCCAGGAGCAGATTTATGAGTTCAGAACATAAGGTCTTTTATGTTTGGATTGCAGTTAACCAGCCTGTTAAGAGAAACAAACAAAAATATCCTCTACAGTGTAGCAGAAACGAATGGTTTATTCTGCAGGCAACACTGAGGGCTTGTTGTCTGGCTGAGAGACCCAGTCAGTTATCCAGCTCCTTAGGCAATATTATTAACCCTTGGACTGAGCCCCTGCAGATTCAGGGACTGTGTGTGCCGCATACATAAAATGTCTGACCATTGGTGTTGGTATGTTGCTATATTGAAAACAGATCACAATTTTTAATTAACACTATCACTTGAAATTCTCAGCTGTTCTCCTGGACCTGCTTGTGGGCAGGAGGCTTTGTAGGGATGTCTCACTGTGTCTGTCACTTTGCAAACAACTAGGCTAAATTAAAGTGGAGTGAGCTTGTAAATGTTAGAGAGCAGTCTGCTTTGTCTCTCTCTGGTTTGGGGAGTCTTGTGTGTTATTCTGAATTATAAGAAAAATAGTAGTGTTAATCCCACACTGGGATTAAGACTGTCCTCTTTTGTATTAAAACAGAAATTTAATCCAAAATAACTATCAAGAAACCTTTTGTTTTTGCCCTGGGAGAGGAAAACAGGAGATGTCTGTCTTCTCTTGGAGGTTAGTTGCAAGACCAGCCTTCTGGCGGGAGGGATTTGAAATAAGAGCTCAGGTACATTTGGTAGCAAGAGCACAGCAGTATGGTGGCCAGAAAGCCCAGCACCTCTCTTCCCTGACACTCTCAGTAGGAACAGGTGAGCCATTGGAGCAGGGAATTCAGGGGTGCTTAAGGAGCATTTTGATGCTGGAGTTTGGCTTGTATATTTGAGCTGGTTGGAAATTCTGCCTGACATTTGACTTCTACGCAAATACATACCGTAAATGAGTCTCCATGGAACAGTTCTGACAGCAAGCTTCTTCCGAAGGGGCCCACGTGACTAGCAGGGCCACAAAAGTGTATTTGTTAGTGTGTTTACCACTCTGTTACATCACAGCAAATGGGGGGCTTTTGTTGATGCAGCGATGACAGAACAATGTGTATTGTGGGAGTGCAGAGAGCTGTTGACCCAGATTATAAACCTTAGATACAATGAAAACCACTTCCAGCCAGGGGGTGTTGCAGCTCCCCAGATTCCAGCCTGTAGGTGCTGCAGGCAAATGTTCCAGGTCCAAGTCTTCTGCCTCTTCCACTTACTCTGGAGTGGGGGAGGGGGAGAAGCAGATAGAGGAAGCTGGGGAGCTCTACTACACTACCCCAGAGCTTTACCAGTGTAAGAGCCAGACAGAGCATGTATCAGCAGAGCAATCAGAAGTATCCAGCAGCAGGTGGGGTTTGTCCAGTCCTGAGAATTAGGGTGCTATCCCTGGTAACCCCCTCCCTTCTTAGGCAAAGCAGAGCTCTAACACAGGAGGGAATCCTGCCTCTGGTTCTGAAGGCACAGATTGCCCTTGCATGCATGTACCCACCCTTACAGGTGCAAAAAAGTGACTATACAGGTGCACATGGCTAATTTCGCCAAGTGTCAAAGGATGGAGCGATGGAGTATTCACCCCTGTGTGTCCCTCTCTCAAGCCTTGGCAAAAAGACTCTCCCCAAGCCAGCATGTGCTCCACAGAGTACACGGATTGATGCATGAACCTTCAGGTCAGGGAAATCCAACCTCCTCTTAGGAACAGATGTATTTACCAAACTGTCTTGGTAACTGACTCACAAGAGGGCAGGGCTGTTTTGAATTTAAAAGGTAATAAACAACGAATGAGCAAAAAACCCAGAACCCAGCCCCATTGTTTATCATTTTTCTTGTGTTACTGCTTTTGGATTTTCCAGACTTTTTTTTTTCCTGCTAGGTGGCCCCACATGACACTTCTGCCCCCTTCCCCGGTCTCAGAGCCAAACCGGAGCATTGAAAATGTGGCTGCAACGAAGAGGGAGAGGAGCTTCTTTTATTTTGATAAGATCTTTGGCCTTCTGGTATGAAACAAATAGCAAGCAACAGCTGCGCTAAACAGGTTGAAATGTTGGTCATCCCAAGCCAAGTATGTCTTCTAATGTTAACCTGTGTGTTTCCACTGATTTCCACGCCTCTTTGAAATACGAGCCCAGAGACTCTAATGGGCTATGGCTCTGCAAGGGGGAAAACTGACGACTGCTTTCCCCACAATACTTCTGTGAAAGACAAGCTGCATATTTCTGCCTGCTAGGCCTTTTGGCATCAGGAAGGACCTATGTAGAAAACCCAAGTCAGGGAGAACTTAAAAGCATGTTCAAAGGCTTATGACTGACGCCATGTATTTGGCTCAAAATGCCACTTCACTCATTGTTTCAATTGTTTTAGGATTCTACCAAACACAACCTTGAGCGCAATCTTTGTTTCATGTGCTCAGCAGTACCAAGAGGCGCTGCCCTCTCCTATAGTTTTGTGGACGAGAGATTCTGTTTTAGCAATATGAGGGGTTGGGGATTTACAGTGTTGAGATACAAACTGACTGAAAGTCTGGAGGGGCTCAGAACTGGTTTTTGTCTCAATCGATTACGAAAGGGGGCCGGCTGCAAAGTCCGGATCTGGATTCAGATCAGGAGCTAAATTATGGAAGTGTATGGTTCCAGGAGTTTCATTAGTGTGTTGCTGAAGATCACAAAGTCATCTATCTAAACACTTGTCATTCCACCTCCACCCCTCCAATGGCTGCCATCAGGAATAGGGTACGAGGAATAATTTAATAGTATTGTGTAACTCCATAAATCCTAAGGACAGCCCTGCACAGGGCAGGTTTTGGTATATGCAAAAGCTCCTGTGAAAGGCATGGGAGTGAAGGAGAGAGGCGGAGCTGCTGTGGTCCAGAAGCAGGAGTATATTGGGATCCCAGGCTTTGATGCTGACTCCATCTCGGATTCCCCAAGGGAGCAGCTCACCTGCAAGATCCTTTTTTTATAGGGTGCAGTGATTTACAAAAGCCCTGGCTTAAACATGAAAGGGCATTGTCTCATTTCTGCCCAGGTCCAGTTAACGTGGAGCGTACATGAAATTTGTCCCACTGCCTGTCCATTGATGGGAGGTGGGGGAACAGCTTGTTTGTGTTCAGACAGGGTTTTGAGAGGTGAGGCACAGCACTGGAAACAACACAAACGGGCCTGTTTTTGGTTTGCCATCTAACCCTGCCAGCTCAGAGCACCTCTGCTACAATCTCAGCCGAAATTACACTTACATGCCAAAAGCAGAATTGTTTCTTGTCCCCACGATTAAAGCTGATCCATGTATCTGAGGATTTACAATGTACCTTTAAAGATCTGCTGCAGTCATAGCATGATATTGCTGAGGCTCATTTAAGCACAGAGCGTGTGTGGCTCTTACACCCTAGGCTATATGGATTCAGCGATATAATCAAAGCGAAGTTCCCAGTTCCTGAAAAGCTCCCTGTGCTGGTCTGATTTGGTTGCTGTCCTTTAGCAGAACAAAGCTCTCTGTGTGTATTTTGTTTCCTTCATCCTGTTGAATTCTTGGGCACGCTAGTTTTCAGTCTACTTTTTTTGTGTAGCTCATTCACTTGATAGAAATAGCTTTGGAAACAAAGCAGCATTAAGCAGCTGGGAAGATGCACGACTGTCCAATTTGTGCTCTGATCAGGGTCTTTTAAGTCTGAAAGAAGACCCAACCCTTCATGTTCCATGGCCCGTCAATTCCTTTTTTGACAAATTGCTGCTTTCCCTTTGAAGTTTAAAAAGTGTGGAGTCATTTTATAAGAAGATACTATGAAATCTGAAAATAATTACTGCTAATTAGTTTAAATGTTACCTTCAGCCAACAGGTTGCTGCTAGTGCCAAGAGCAATGCCAAAGTCATTGCTGTCACTCTTCATGCAGTGTCATTAGATAGAGAGTGTCTCAAACTGGAAACTTAGAGGCCCATCCATGCTCTTTCTCCATGTACCCTGTATCCTGATATGTCCCTCCTGGGCCATCCAGTGTGTCATATCTCCTAGTCTGGGGGAGCAGCTGTCTTTCCATGTGTGTCTCGTATGCACAGGGCATTTCAACAGTGGTTAAATAAAAAGGGTAAATAATGTAATGTATTGTTTGTATTGTAATAGCAGCTATATGCTCGAGTCATGGATCCGTATCCTGTTGTAGAAACACATAAAGAAAAGATAGTTTTTGCCCCAAAGAGCTTACAATCTATAAACAAAAGGTTTCCATCTGCTTAGACTCAGATGCTGCTTCCTGGAAGTTTATAAAGAGGTTTAGTTCAAATAAATGAGTGAATTTTTTATTTAATTTTTAAAAACTAACTCAAACCAAGAGCTCTCGCATCTCTGGGAGTCTCCTAGAAGCATCACTAATGAGTCTGTGTTTGTTCATATATGTCTGTGTGTCGTTGTGGGCTCCACAGCCATCCCCACTGAATGCCAGATGCTGCTACCATGAGAAATGACACAGATGCCAAATAACAACTCTGGAGAACCAAATGATCTTTAGCTCCCATTAATGGAGAAATAACTCCAAACATAATCTCAGGTGCGTCCTGCTTTTATTTGTTTGTCTAGTCCGTGGCGTCCCTCTCTGACATGGTGTGTTCATGTCAGGGCAGGTCTGTCTGTCCGGGTGAATACTTAACACATCAAGCCAGACATTTGGAGTGTGAAATAAACAGCTCAGAGAGATTTTGGAAAGTCTGTTTTCATTCCAGGAACATGTAAGAGGCAATTTGGGTTCAAGTAACAGCTTCACACCCTGCTAGTCACCTGTTATATGAAAACAGCTTAAATTTTTGCATCTTGTTCGTTAAGCCTCAGACTTTAGTTTGTCTGTTAGATACACAATTCTTTGCACCAAAAACACCCCAGCCACGCAACCCCTCTCAATGTGAAGCTTTCCTTTAATTTTGAAGACAGTGGAAGGTGCCAGGTTTCAAGCTCCTGCACAGAGAGGCAAGGCCATTCAGTAGACTTGACCTGGCAACCAGACCTGATGGGCCTCATTAGTTTCCATGTGGAGTATCAAGGGCAAATGCCCCAATTTTCAAAACTGTTTACTAATCTTGGGTGCCTCTGATTCCAAATAATCAGCTCAAGACCTCAAGGGCCTGATTCTTCAAGAGGTATTGGGCACTGGTCTGAGGACCCATTGGTTAGGCCTACTTGCTGAGGAGAATAGTGGCTGCTGCACCCTCAGGGAGCCTGGTGGGGTCCCAGAATGTACAGCATCCAACTTAGCTGCTCCTCTTGATAGGGGGCGGAGAGCGTGGAGAGATGTGAGGGCGAGGCCCCCATGTCAGAGCTGAGGGCTGTTCTGCAGGCCCAGGAAGTCTGTGGTTTATCCAGTTTTAGCTGAATGGTTCCCACTGAAGTAGCTGGAAAGCTGTAGCAGATTCGTTACCCTCTGTGTGGCCCAGACACCACTGGAGAGGGGTGGAGCCGCACGCCCTACACTAGAACTGTCAGAGACACTCTTTGATCCATGTCAAACTCTCACATCACTTTTTTTTTAAATTCCCCTTCTCCTCCCTTGACATCAGTTACAACATGGAAATGAAAAATTGTTCTTTAAGTAACCTGTGGGAATGAAAGTGATTTAAAAAAAATCCTTGTCATTAGCTGGGCTGCATGCGCACTATGAAATAGGTACAAATTTCAGTCATGTAGGCAAAATGTATGGTGCTGGTAGGGAAGGCAGGCAATTTCCAGTTCCAAAATGTTCAGTGGTGGCTCACCACAGCACCCCAGTGTTTTGGAAATGCGGATACAAGCATTTTAAAATTTTACTTCCATCGAAAATTGGTAGAAGAACAAAGGACCTGTCCTTTCCTGTTCTTTTAGTGGGAGTTACAGGTAATGAGAATTGGGCATGTTTAATGCTCACTAAATAGAAGACAAATTTGAATGTGTGGAGAATTTCAACAGTAAAAGAAATAAACATTCTGTATAACATATTAAGTATCTAAACATCTGTTTTGACACATAGCTATAACGGTTCCATTGTTTAAACAGAGCTAGAATCATGCCACATATTTTCAATAAGAAATGGGGAAAGTTTTATGTAGTTCCTCCTGTGCATTTAGCTAAGATTGTCCTTTGTGCGTTGATGTGAAATATATTTGACCAAATATATGATGGCTCTTGGGAAATCAGTTTTTCTGTGTACACGTTGAACCTCTCTAGTCTAGCACCCTTGGGACCTGACCAGCACTGAAGCATAGAATTTGCCAAACCACAGAAGGTCAGTATTGTCTAGCAGCATTACAAATACTGCCAATGCTTACTGGTCTCTTAGAAGACAATTAGGGGTAAATTAGAGCTAAATAACAGCAGAGAATAACACTGAGATCCAGGACTGGTGGCTATAAACAAACTTTATGGGACTTCAGGAAACTTGGTCACACCTGTGCTAAGTGCACATCCAGTAAACAAAATTATGCCGGGACACGGAGATTGCCGGACCAGAGAGTGTTGGACTAAAGAGGTTCAACCTTTAGTGGCACTTCCAGCAGCTGGTAACTGCTGTGCTGTGACTAGTCATGAATACACATGTGTTTATTGTACAATGAAAGGTGTTTCTACTAACAGATCCATTCTCCTAGATCCTACCTGTAGCATGCAGAAGAATAAAATGATAGGATTAATCCTGGTTTGCATTATTTTCCATCACCATAAGCATCTGTATTCTCACCTTGTGGCCTATTTTCAAATGGAACCTTTTAATCAGAAACGACCCTTTCTATATTGTAAATTGTAAACCTGCAATTTGACAAACCTGTCCTGGCACCGCAGACTGTGCTGTGCCCTAGAAGTGGCTGGCAGCAGCCCGGCTCCTAGGAGTGTGTGCAGGGAGAGTATACAGGGAATGCACTGCCTGTACCCTAAGCACTAGCTCCACACTCCCATTGGCTGGGAACTTGCCTGCTGTGGTTGCCCTTGCAGACACCTCAGCTCTATAGCAATGGAGCTGGAGCTGCCTCCGAGCACTTGACGATTCTTATCTGTTTGCTGCAGCAGTTTCTGCAGGCTGCCTTCCCCTGCAGAAACACAACCTCAAGCTCATTGCAAAAAACCTCATCATCTCTCTGTGGGCACAGCTCATGCAGCTGTGCTTCTGGCATCTGGACACCAGTGCTGACTGGTGTGACTGGATCATTATGGAGCGGTGGGGTGACCAGCAATGGCTCCAGAATTTCCATATGCAGAAAGACACCTTTCTGGAACTGTGTAAGTGGCTCGCCCCTGTCCTAAGGCAATGGGACACCCACATGCAACCCACCATCCCCCTTCAGAAGCAGGTCATCATTGCCATTTGGAAGCTTGCCACGCTACCAATCCATTGAGAACCAATTCAGTGTGGGAAGATCGACCATCGGGGCCTGGCTCATGCGGGTATGGTACTGTCCTGGGAATGGGGTAAAGTGCTGGAAAGGGAGAGGGGAATTGGTAGTGGTGGTGGTGGTGGAGGAAGCTCCCTTCCCGGGAGTTTTTTTCAGTCTCACTATCACAAAGCCCTGCTGGGGAATGGGAGATGTAGGGGGTTTCTCCTGCTCTGTAGGGGGCGCAGGGCATATCTTGGGGATCTCCCAAGGGCTCTGGCAACCACGTAATTCTCTGTTTGTCTCCTACAGGTGGTGAGGGCAGCCGAATACATCAACTGGAAGGGATACTTTTCGATGGTCCTGCAGGCCATCATAGACCACCATGGCTGGTTCACAGACATTTACTTTGGGTGTCAGGCAAGGTGCACAATACCCCTTCCTCAACTCCAGTGTCTTCCAGAAGCTACACAATGGCGCTTTTCCCCCCACCATCAGGGTTTAGGACAAGGACATGCCAATGTGCATTGTAAGGGACATGGCCTACCCTCTGGTGTCCTGGCTAATGAAGCCCTACACTGGACACCTTGACCTCACTAAGGAACACTTCAGTGCCAGGCTCAGAAGGGCCCATGTGGTGGAAGGTGCCTTTGGGCATCTAAAGGTGCGGTTCCATCACCTCCTCAGCCAGCTGGACATTGGGGAGCAGAACATCCCTGAAGTGGTAGCCGCATGCTGTGTCCTTCACAATTTTTGTGAAAGGAAAGGCAGACGTCCCTTCCAGGGTGTCAGGAAGAGGCCAATCGGATCAGCCAGGCCTTTGAGCAGCTTCTTGCGGCTGCTGTCCAGCAGGCCTATCAGGGGGCTGTGCACATCTGGGAGGCCCTGAGGGAGAATTTCTCACAAGGACCACCAGGGACATTCTCCCCTGGGTCTCCCCAGTAGGGGCCTGTTTATTGCCCCTCTCTGCCTTTATTCCCTCATTCCTCCCTTCCCTCTCCACCACAGAAACAATAAAACACACTTTTTGTTTTGGAAAAAATAAACTCGTTTTTTTATTTGGGGTAGATGTAACTGGGCAGGCACTGGGGAAAGAACCTGGGAGGGAGAGGATAGAGGGGTGAGGAGGGGAAGAGGAGGAGAGGCTCAGGACTGAGGCTGGGAGTGGCACCTGGCTCTGGTGGTCTCACTGCCCAGACGGGGGTGGGAGGCTAGGAAAGAAGCTGGAGCAGGAGCAAGCACCATGCTGGTGGAGAGTGGTTGGACAGCTGCACAGATGGTGCGGCCCTGCTCTAGCATCTCTCACCAGGTCTCTTGCAGTAGCTGGATGTCCTCCTCCAGTCCCTGGTCCAGGCCGTGCTGCAGGGATTGCAGCGCGGAGATGTGCTCTTGTTGGAATTCCTCCTGGGTTCTCCTGCACTGGCGGATCACTTGGGGTCAGGAGGCTGCCACGGGTGGTGTCAGTCGTCCCCCTCTCACAGCTGATCCAGCTGTGGAGAACAGAAAAGTCAGTCATCCCTGGAGACACTGTGCCTGAAGCCTTGCCCTCCTCTGTGAGCCGAGACCAACAGTTCTTGGATCATATGAAGGTGATGTGCTCGGAGCAAGACCATCTGTGGCCTCGACAGTGGGACCTTTCCTGCAGGGGCTCAGATGTCCAGAGGGAGCTTCACTACCCCCACATCCTGGGGACAAGCAGGCATGGGAAGGTGCCAGCCAGACAGGAATCCTGCATGTGGAAGGGGGGCACTGGGGCGGCTCGGCGTCCCTCCGTGCTATGCACATGCCTGGTCCAGCAGTGGCGGCATCCCAAGGGGAGAGACCTGAATCCCTGCCTGCTGGAGGAGAGCGGGGCAGGGTGTTGGGAACGAAGTGTGTCTGAGCAGCAGACACTCCTTGCCATGCTGTCCCTGGGAGTGGATGCTGCCCTGAGCATGTGGGCGTGCCATGTGCAGCACTCCTCTTGTGGTGGGAGGTTGTTCCACCCCAGTTTCAAGAGTAAGGCTCCTATCCTGGTGTCGAGAGTAGGGGGTCCTCTGGTGCAGCCTCCTGGGGCTGTGTGCCCTGGACTGGCGCTCCACGTGCACCCAAGTGCACAGGCTGCTGTGCGATCCCCAAGCTGAGACAGCTGAGGCAGGAGCATGCCTCAGCCTCTCACTGCCCACCACCTCCACCCTGTGAGTGTAGGGAAAGTAATGGCCCTCACCTGGAGTGCCTTTCCGAGGCTCAGATGATGGTGCTGGTTTGGTCCAGTTCCTCCTTCTTCTCCTCCGCCCCCTCCTCCATGTGTCTGTCCCCAGGGATGGTAACAATGGGTGTCTCCAACCCTGAGTCCACTACTGGGGGGAGGGAAGGGACTGACCTGCCACCTAGGATGCGGTGCAGGTGTGAATAGTAGGGGCAGGTGTGGGGTTCAACCCCACAGCGGGAGCTGCTCTCCCTGGTCTTGGCATCTCTTGGCATCTTGGAGCCCTTGGTGCCCAGGCTCTCAGCCATCTGCCAACAGATGTCAATGTTCCTACGTCTGGCACGGAGATCCTAGATATTTGCCTCCTTGCCCCAGACCTCAATGAGGACCAGGATCTCCGCACCAGATCAGGAAGGCGCGCACCTCTTCTGTCCCCAGGCAGGGTCCTGGGAGCTGGCTGACTGCTCAGCTGCAGTTGTGGAGAGCTCGGATGGAGCATAGGGGTGGCTCATGGCATCAGTGACAGCTGTGCAGGCTGCCGCAGTGTGGCAGAGGAAAAGCAGGGTCTCCTGTCTGCCACAAGCCCTTTGAGTTTTGTTGAGTATGGACAGAGGGACCCATTATTTCGAAATAACTCCAGCCTCCCTGTCTCTACACACTCTATTCCAAAATAGCTATTTTGGAATAGGAATTATTCCTTGTAGAAAGAGTTTTACAGAATCCGGAATAAGCCGCCTGTTATTTTGAAATATTTTTAAATAACAGGCTTGCTGTGTAGATGCTTGCAAAGTTATTTTGGAGTAACATCTGTTATTCCAAAATAATGCTGCTATGTAGACATACCCTGAATAACCTGAGGCAAGCACCTGGCTTCTAGCTCTTATCCCTGCCTGCTGAGTCAGGGGCTAAAGCCCTTGTTCCCTTTTTGTGTTTTCTTTTGTTTTCAGCAACTCTTCTCTCCAGGCACTGATTTTGAAGTGGCCTGGGGGCCACCATTCAGCTAATTAAAAGGGAGGGTGTCCATATTAGATAGGGGCTGGACCTGTCACTTTCGACTAATGCAGGAGCACAGTTAGAGTCCAGAGGATTGGTCTGAAGCAGCCCCTAGATAGCAGGGCCTGAATCTCTGTGGCCCTCTAGGTTAAATGGACAGCTACTTTTGTGCAAAACATTCCCATTCTGATGGGATGGTGTTTGGCATTGCTGCAAATGATACAGGGGCATAACATTTGGATGACTGGTTAGCAAAGCTGTCAAAGCTGTTCCCCACTTTGGCACGACAAATGCAGAAGTGGGGGGCCCACAAAAACACCCCAAAACCTTGTCTTTACAGGCTTTGGTACAAAAAACTTTCCCCAAAAAAGTTAATTAATACCCAGACTAATACCCAGACTTCGGGAAATATCCGCTGCCACCACCCAAGTAGTCCAAGGAACCAGGGAAGAGATCACTTGGGAAACCTCCTCCCTAAAACCTCAGGAGTACCTCAATCTCTTTTCCCCAAAGAGCTTGAAAAAAGAAAAGCGAAACAAGCTACAGTCTGTGCTAGCTGAGTCCTAGTCAGACAGACTGACCTCTGAGGACAGAAAAATGAAACAATACTGGTTAATAAGAAAATAAAACAAACTTTTATTGTCAAAACAAAACTACAGTTGCAAGCATAGTTGAGGTGGCTAGATGGTAAGAGCTACCAATTGATATACTCATGGGGGACCCCCCCCCCATGGGCTCAAAACTTATTTACAAAAGAGAAAAAAACTCTTTTAACAACACCGACATCAGTTCCGAATCCTCAACCAAAAAACAATAAAACCTGATGGACTAGATAAACTTCTGTGACAGAAGTCCGTTCTTGGAGAGAGACAGGCCTCCAATCTCCCTGTTACTTGGAAGAAACTGCTCTGACTCTGGCAAAGGAGGGAAAAGATAAAAATTCTTTTGTTCCAGTTTGAAATCTCTACCTGCATTACTATTGGCTGACCAGATACCTGGCTAGGGATAGGAGACATAATTAACCCCTTAGCCACCATGCTGCTGGTCAGCTCTCGTGGTTATGACACGCCCCCCAAATTGCAGACGGCTTGTGGCTGCACTGGCTGTGATTTCTTCTGTGAAGCCTGCGATAAAACATAGTTAATAAGTATATGCACCCCTTACTAGACTATTGGTTACATGAGAATTCAACAAGCCCTCCCACATCTGTGGAGTACCATGACTGACATACAGAGTCTTAAGTAAATTTCTTGTAGAGCATTAATTTTGCAGGGCCTCATACTGTTGTTGACTCATTATAACTACCCCTTTAACCAACCAAACTCTAAGTTTCAATATAAAATTTAGAAGAACGTGGAGCCCTAATCCAAAGCTGAATTGACCAGGCTCTGTGCATCCTGCTGAATACACTACTGTCATACACCAGGCTGGGTCTTGGCACTGCTGAGGGTGTTAGCTCAGGGCAAATTGCTCAAAACCAGGGCTATTTACTGCCCTCAACTGCTGATGGGACAGTGTTTGGCATTGCTGCAAATGATGCAGGGGCATGACACTTGGGTGGCTGGGTAGCGAGGCCAACATCATTAAGAGCTCACTCCAAGTACCTTTAAACTCTCCAGGAAAGAAGGCGACAAAACCAGGCTGGTGTTTTTTAAGCCTGGCCTTGATTGACTCATCCACATAGCAATGAATTTTTCAACTTAAGTAGTCAGGGAGCAAAGTAGATCAGGGGGGTGGGCAAGATGTGGCCCACAAGCTACACGAGCCTTCCAAGCCTTTTAACGCAGCCCACCACCCACCCCGTCAGGACCCTTGGGTACAGAGAAACTCCACACGGCTCAAAGGGGCTGGCTGCAGCATGTGCCTCTCTGCGCTGAGAGCAGGGGTCAGAGGTTCCCGTGCTCTGTTCACCCCCAGCACAATCTCTCAGCTCCTGTTGGCCAGAAAACAGCCCATGGGAGCTGAGAGATTAAGCTGGGGGCACGGGCACCAGCATGTGAAGCCTTTTCCCCATGGCACACACTGCCAAGAGCCACATGGAACAGTAAGATGCTTTGAGCAGCCTGAGGTTGTGGCAGGCAGGGAACCTCTCTGAGGGTCCCACTGGCTGCTGGTCAGAAGTCACTTAAGTAAGCATCTCCTGGACAGATCCTGCCTCTGGCACCCCTCTCCTCCTACACCCCCCAGGTCACCACCTCCTCCTATCCAAGGTCCCCACCCAAACTCTCAGCTTCCTTCACCCCACTCCAGGTCACAACTACCTCCCAGGCCCTGCACCCCTCTCCCTGGCCAGAATCCTCTCCTGCACCCATACCCCTTCCCTGACCCTGCACCCAATTCCCCTGTCCCAGGTCACAACCCCCTCCTTCATCCAAACTCCTCTCAGACCCGATGCCCTCTCCTGCACCCCAGTCTTCTGCCCCAAGCTCCCTTCTGCACCCTCCGTCTCAGACTCCACACCACCTCCACAGAAAAGTATAACCCTTGGCCACTTCCCAAAATCTTGGAGTGCTCTCCCCCACATAAAAAATTATTGCCCACCCCTAGACTAGTTGATTAGTGTCGGCCCTTCTGGCCTTGTAATCTATGGATCATACAGGTGAGGTATGGAAATAATAGAGCTCCTCAGGATATTTTGGGCCCAATCGTGCAAGGTGTTGAGCAGCTCTTGAGGCTGCTCAGCAGCGTCAGGCCCTTGCTTAGCAGGTTCACACGCAGTTATTAAAAGGCAAGATCTTTCTTATCCACAACTCTGAGCATGGGAGCCTGCAAACCCTGACTTGGAAGAGTAGTGCTTACTCCTGCAGGTAGCTGTATTGAATTCAGTGAGGATATGTCTACACTACAAAGTTAGTTCGAACTAACTTTCATAGGCGCTACACTAGCGCTCCGTTGGTTCGAACTTAATTCGAACTAACGGAGCGCTTAGTTCGAACTAGGTAAACCTCATTCCACGAGGATTAAGCCTAGTTCGAACTTACTAGTTCGAATTAAGGGCTCTGTAGACCCTTAATTCGAACTAGTGGGAGGCTAGCCCTCCCCAGGTTTCCCTGGTGGCCACTCTGGGCAACACCAGGGAAACTCGTATGCCCCCCTCCCGGCCCCGGACCCTTTAAAGGGGCATGGGCTGGCTACGGTGTCCATGCCAGGTGCAAGCCTGCCAGCACCCAGCCAGAAGACCCTGCACCTGGCACGGATCGAGCAGGCCACCCGATGCCCCCCAGCCCTCCCCCTCTTCCCGGGACCAGGCTGGCGGCTCCCAGGAGCTTGCCCGGGACCACAAGAGGCGGGCACCCACCTGGGCTAGTGCGGACATCGTGGACCTTGTCCACGATCTCCGCACTAGGCACAGGAAAGTGGCCGTCTAGGGCAGGAGAGCTGCCAGCCTGGCCACCCAGGAGCAGGTGTGCATGAAAATCAGGGGGGTCCACTGAAACCTCCGACCCTGAGCCCTGAGCTTACAATGGCCGTCCTGGGTCAGACCAAAGGTCCATCTAGCCCAGTAGCCTGTCTGCTGACAGCGGCCAACCCTAGGGACCCTGGAGGGGATGGACCGAAGACAGTGACCAAGCCATTTGTCTCGTGCCATCACTCTCCAGCCTTCCACAAACCTTGGGCAGGGACACCATTGCTACACCCTGGCTAATACCACTCCATGGACCCAACCTCCATGACTTGACCTCACATCCCTTTAAACTCTGTTCTAGTTCTAGCCTTCGCAGCCTCCTGCAGCAAGGAGTTCCACAGGTTGACTCAGTGCTTTGTGAAGAACAACTTTCTGTTACTAGTTTGAAGCCTGCTACCCATTCCTTTCCTTTGGTGTCCTCTAGTCCTTCTTTATGGGAACTAATGAAGAACTTTTCTGTATGCACCCTCTCCACCCAACTCCTGCTTTTAGAGACCTCTATCCTGTCCCCCCTCTGTCTCCTCTTTTCTAAGCTGAAAAGTCCCAGTCTTTTTAGCCTCTCTTCATATGGGACCTGTTCCCAACCCCTCATCATTGTAGTTGCCCTCTCCTCTCCCAGCCTCTCTCTTCCCCTCTCCCACCTCCTTTTCCCAGACTCCCCTAGTTTTGTTCAATAAAGACAGATTCCATTTTTGAACACAATTGTCCTTTATTTTGTACATCAAGAAAAGGGGCTAGGGAAGGGTAAGTGGAAGGAGGTGAGGGAGGAATGGGGTACAAGCCCCCGATGGGGAGGACTGGGCTTGCTCTGCGGGCTTCTGGGTGTGGAAGCTCTCCTGCAGCCCCCCAATTGCCCCTTCTCTCCAGATGGCAGCCTGCGGCAAGTGCAGCCAGGCTGATGGCCGAGTGGTGTGATGTGCCCAGTGTGGGTACTCCGGGCACTCCAAGCCAGGACTGCTTTGCAAGCGGGGCACCCCTGAGAACTGTCTGTCCGGGGTGGGGGTCGGGACCCTTTAAGCGCAGCCCTTGGCTAGCCTGAGACAGCATCTCCACGCTCTAAGTCCTCCTCTGATGCCCTGCCGGCACTGCTTCCGGCCATCCTTAAGCCCGGTTCAGGGGCCACTTAATGTGGACATGCTAGTTCGAATTAGCAAAACGCTAATTCGAACTAGTTTTTAGTTCTAGACGCGTTAGTTCGAATTAGCTTAGTTCGAATTAACTAATTCGAACTAAGTTAGTTCGAATTAGCGCTGTAGTGTAGACGTACCCTGAGGCTCCTTGCACCAGCATACTACTCCTGTGCGTAAGGGTTTGCAGAAGCCCCAGCAAGCTGGGCCTGGAGTCTCCATTGTGCTCAGCATATGAAGAGGAATGAGTTATTTCTTTTTCAGCAAGCAGTTTTGGTTCCTGCTCTGTGAATTATTATTACAGATCTCTCCACACACCCCTGCCCCCGTCCCTGCATTGTTTCCATGAATGTGGTGAGGCTCCAGTCCAGGAAATTGGGGGGAGGGCTTCAGAAATGCATTTCACCATTTCAGAACATAAGTGGAATTAATTAAATCCAAACTTCAACAGTGTGTCAAACACTGAACTATGCTCAAGACCAACTTAAGACAGCATCATTTCCAAACGCATTTTTCTGAAATGAAAAATCTGCCCAACCCTTCCTGCTCACAATAGTCCAAGGACCCTACACCCCCTCCTTCATCATCTGACCTGAACATAGGGAAGGAATGTGGAAATCTTGGTACCTGAGTCTGAGAGAAAAGTATGGAGTTTGTAGGGCATCCCAGAGAAAGCATGGGGGAGGGTAGCTTCTTTGTGCCTCATTTTTCCCATCTGTAAAATGGGAATACAATCACTTAGACACCTATGAAAATCATCATGGACAAAAGGTGATATAAGAACAGGCTTGATTTCAAAACTGTGATGACAGAATCCTGCCTTTCTGGCAAATTGGGTGGACACCATGCAAAACTTTGACTTGTATCTTGAGTCATCGGCTACTGCTCATGCATAATACTGTGCCTTGGTTTATAAGCTGTAAGTGAACATTACCCAAGGGTACGTCTACACAGCAGTGTTATTTTGAAATAACTGACGTTATTCCGAAATAACAAAAAGTGTGTCTACACAGCAAGCCTTTATTTTGAAATAATGCTTAGCTAGAGGACTTCTTACTCTGACTCCTGTAACCCTCATTTCATGAGGCGTTAGGGAAGTCGAAGGAAGAGTGTTCTTCCTTTGACTTCCTGCTGTGTGGACAGCGCCAAAAGCTAAATTAAGTTATTTTGACTTCAGCTACTCATTTGACATAGCTGAAATTGCGTAGCTTAATTTGACTTGTGCCTGTTGTGTAGACACACTCCAAGTGATGAAGGACAGAATCACTATTAAAACACACAATTGAAGTGCCTGTCCTAAGGCCCAATCCAGTTGCAATTTTACTGATGTCAGCAGGAGCTAGGTTGGTCAGTATATAGGGGGTGGCGGACAAGGGGATGAATGGGGCAAAGGGATTAATTTGGAAGACCCCATGTGAGCAGCCTCCCAGCCAGGTGGTATCTTCTCTATGAGGCTTTTTCAGCCACACCAGTGCACAGTGAAATCGAGAGGATTTCAGGGCCAGGCTGGTGCAGGCCCAGACTCTGCATTACTGGAAGGGCCTCAGGCTGAGTTGCAGGGACAGGGGCATACAGTGTTCTGTGCAGCACCCCCTCCCCCAGCCCTCAGAGCCACACAGAGTGAGCAGCACAGTGCTCCAGCAGCGACTTAAAGGGTCCGGAGCTCCAGCTGCTGCCGCAGTAGCAGCAGCAACAGTAGCCTGGAGCCCCAGATCCTCGGAATCGCTGGGCCCCATTTCCTTCCCCCATCAGTGGGCCTGGGCGAAGCTCGCACTGAATTGCCAGCAAATTGATAACAAAAGGAAGCACATGCTGGCTGAAGCACATGGGGTGCTCCCATCCACCTTTCCCCTGCTGCTTTGAACATTTGAAACACATTGGGTGTTCTGGTTCAGTGGAAGTTCAGGGGCAGAATCCACATGAGGGCAAAACAAACACTTCCCTTTGTGAAATGGTAACTGACAGGCTGTTTGATACTCCAGCCCCTTGGTGAGTAATTGGCATATCAAATCCATTTCCTCCTGCTTCTTTCTGCATTGCATCAACAGCATTGATACCGCCTGGCAGTAACATGACCCAAGACAGCGGGATGAAACTGCTTACACATTTAAAAACCAGTCTTAGATGAACCTGCCTTCTTCCAGTTCTTTACTCCTCTGATCAAACCTGCTCACACGTTGGTTTTATTTCTTTGTAGCAGCTGCTGCCTGGAGTAGGGCCTGAGCTGGAACCATGGAGATGCTCTAGGCTGGCCTGGCAGTGCATGAACAGTTCATGACAGTGTGGGAGCTCTGAGCCAGGAATGCCAAAGGGGCTATAACGGTGCATTGAGATGTATTAGCTGTCCTGATGCCCATGGGTGGAACAGTAGAGGCCGCAGCAGCACTGTGATGCATTAGCAGAGTTTATGGGGCATGCAGGCAGTGGCATGCCCCTGGAAGCTGTGGATCTGGTTTCCCGTGCATTCGCTGAGTAGTTTTCAGGGCCATTGTGATGTCAGGGCTGTTGCAGATCACTAGCAGAGCAGCACTGAGCAGGTTGCTGGGCAGCGAGTACAGCTCTTAGAAGCACTTTATGTGACCCTCGCCTAGGCATGGGCAAAATATGACCCAAATAGAGCCCGCTAAACTGCCTGCCACCAACCCCAGGCCCAGCGGGAGCCTCAGGCAGTCTCCCTGCCTTCTGGGCCCCTGCACACCACTCAAAGTGGCGAGCTGTCCAAAGTTTGCACACTCCCCTTGCCTCCAGCATAGTCTCCCAATGGGAGCTGCCCGGGGAATGCTTGCAGCGCACATAGCATGAATAGCACCCCTCCCCTCGACATGCGTGGCACACAGAAAGCACATGGCCCCTCCAGCCACCTGCTCTGAGCAATATCTGGGGGGCATATTAGGCAGGGAGCCAGCGTGAGAGTCCTGCTGGGCTGCTGGCCGGGAGGTGCCTAGGTAAGTGCCTCCTGGCCAGAGCCTGCCCTAGTACTCCAGCCCCTCCCGACTGCCAATCTTCTGCTCTTCCCTCCTGCACCTGTGCTCTAGGTGACAACCCTCTGTACCCCCACTCCTGTACTCAGACCCCCTTCCAGACCCTGCACTCCAATCCCCTGTCCCACGTCACAATCCAGTCCCCTGCACCCCCACCACAGGTCACAACCCCATCTCAGATCCTGCACTCTCTTCTTTAGGTTAGAATCCTCTCTTGCATCCACAGCCCCTCCTAAACCTTGCTCCTCCTTCTACACCCCAATTCCCTGCCCCAGGTCACAAGCTTCACCCTTACCCAAACTCCCTCCCAAACCCCACATTGCCTCCTGTACCCCAGCGCCCTATCCTGTGCTCCCTGGATGCGGCAGAGTTTTTCCAGAATACCTCTGGTATCCCAGAAAAACTGCATAGTGTAGATGTAGCCTTAGAGAGCAATCTGCTTTGTCACGCTGTTTTGGTGTTCTTGAGTGTTACCATTCTGCATTCCAAGAAGTAAAGTAGCTACAGTGCAGCCTTCCAGAAGGAATATTTTATGTCTTTATCTAACTTCTCCAGCTCTGTTCTCAGAAATGTGTGTGTGTGTGTATGTGTGTGTGTGTGTGTGTGCTTTTTTTGAAAATGTGGACTGCATGGGTATGAACGCACCCTCATGACCCTGTAAGTAATCAGGGAAATCAGCCCCAACCTTACCCTGGATGGTCAGAGGATGGTGGAGGGAGGCTCGGGTAGCATGCTGTTCCTGCCTTCTCCTGTCTGGCTGGCGCATACTAACTTGAAGGACAATCAGTGGTGCTTTTACACCCTTTTTACCCCTCTGTGTACGGGCCTGTTCTCGGTATAAGTGCTGAGCCAATAGCAAATAGGTGCAGCCCTAGGGAAGAGGCACCCCCTCCACTCTGTTATCCTGTTGGTATCCCCACCTCAACAGCATTAGTCCTGGCGGGGCTCTTCTTAACACTTTACATGTGACTTTCTTGCTCTCTTACATTCTTGCTTTCTTTGCCTCCTCCCATTATCTGGCTCATGTGTTTGCCTATCCAAGGGGAAAAAAATCACAGTAGCCGAATCTTCCTGTTCTGCTGTTTGCTGGAATATTTTCACATGTGGCAAACATACCCAGACAATTAATCTTGTGCACCCACAGGGTATAATTGTAAAACAGTGCATGGCTGATAAAGCTGTCTCTTCAGTCTCCATTGTGTTGTTTCTTTTTAGGAACTCCTTTTCTTGCTGTGCCTGGGCCAATTTCCCTTGGGGGCATATCTGATTTGGATACAATGAAAGTAGACAGAATACATCCTTAAAAAATCCAGTATTAGGATCTTCTGTTTTCCTCCTGTTTCTCTTCAGAGAGAGGGAGGTAGCCAAAATCAACAGAAATTCACATAAACATGAAAGCAAGACGAAAGAGACAGAGGAGCAGTTCCACTTCTTTGCTGCAGTCCAAAGTCTGCTGCTTGGGGCCCAGATCTTACCTGGTTTATGATGCTTGTCCTCCTGTGAAATGAGTAGGTGGTCTGAGCCCAGCTCTTAGGGGGCACTGTCTTGACACAATTGGCACCCTTGTTAGCAGTCTCGGCAGCAGAGAGACCATGGTGTGAGAGATTGAACTATCCTCTCACCCCTAGGGGGGTCCGTCCTTACCTACAGCACAAGGCCTGTAGGCTGGGAAGTGTGGGAAACTTTTATAATTAGCCCAGATGAGGCCAACAGGGGAATCTGAATTCTGACCCTTCCATGATGAAAGCTTCAGTGTCTGCTGCTTGTGCCACAGAACTTCGTCCTTTATAAGGAATCAGTAGCAGACTCAGAAACCTCTTTTGTGGACTGTTCATCATGGGGGCAACGCGACTCAGCCTCACTAGACGAGGTTCACATTTGCACTACTGGTGGTGTGTAACTGCTATGGCTAAAGCAGAGTAGCCAGCCCCTAGGGCTACCAGTCCAGCATCTTTCACACAACTGGCAGAAGGCTAATCTAGCAGCAGCATCTTTTCTAGCCCATGTAACCCCTTCCAGTCTGGCAAATATCTGGGCATCTATTATCCCCGTCTCTCCCTCCCTACTCTAAGCAATTGATTGAACTTTGTTTACTTCCTTAAAGGCTCACAGCAATCTATCCATCTGTCCAAGCTCAGTGTTTGCAAGGATGAGACATACAGGTTCGGGATGACTTGAATCCTCGTGTAGCTTCACAGGACTTTGTTTCTTCTTTAATAGTTAACTTAGCATGACAGAAAATTGAAATGCATTGCTGTGTTCCATGCACTACCTGTGTGTTATCCACAAACAATAAAGCATTGGCCCCTTTGAGATGTCCAGGGCAGGGGATACCACAAAAATGTTAATAACGCCTCAGAGGTTGGAAAGTGACGTGACAGGTTAATGGGGCTCTTTGAAACTTCAGAAACAAGATTCTTTACCTCTGTAGTCTGACCTCCAAACTAACCTAGCGCTCTCTGTCAGGAGAACTGGACAGAGACCTGCTACAGCACATGCGCACAATCACCTGGGGTTCATTCCATGCCTGGAGAGGGTTTGAATCAATAGGCAAGTCTAGGAAACCACAGCCGAAGAGAAGAGCCCCATTGCCCCAGACTCTGTAAAACACCACAGGTGACAATCAGGTGACAAGAGAAAAGACATACTATGTTTAAGATTTATTTTTTATGCCTAACTCTTGAAGTTGCCATTATAAAATAGCCATGAGCCATCTAGTATGGCTTGTGATACTCTTGCTCATGCTCAGTAGTACTTTACTCTCCCCATGGTCACCCTGAAATCAGTGGGGCTAATGGCAGAGTAGGGTGCAACCTTTTTATTATCTGCTCCTTACTGAAGGCATCTCTACTTGCTGATCCCTTCTCTCTTCCAAAAGTAGGGCTTTTCCTGTGTCCCTTCTCCCAGCCTCTGGCTTGTCAGTTATTTGCTCCATGGCTAATCCTCAGCAGCAACAACTCCACATTTTCTGTCTAGCATTTGGAACTGCTTTACATGCAGATGTTCAGGCATTTTCTTCAAGTTTCTAGGTGAACTTTGACCTGTCACTCCACTGTGCTTTCTTCTATGGTGCTCTTCTGCCATATGGGCTAATACCAAGGGGGCAAGTTTTAAAGTGGTCCTTCCACAGGCATATCTCTTCTGAAATTTACTGAGCATTATACCTGCTTGAAGACTTGAGCCTATTAATACTAAAAAACATTTATTTGGTACATCTCATATTCAGAGAACCATACAGACATTACCCAGTGTCCCTGTTCAAGAATTCCAAATATAACATTTACATAAAGAAAGACCAAAAAAAACCCCAAGGATACTGCTTACAAATAATCATTTTAAAAAGTTTATCTCACAGTCGTCCATCCAGAATGAGCTAAGATCCTTGCCATTCAGCACCCCTGTGTAAAGTGTCACTGTCTAGCGTTCGGAAAGTCAAAGTTCAGCCTTTGCATCTGGACAGTACTTTAAAAAAACTTATCCCTGTACCCAGATATGGAATATAGCATAGTGGTTAGAGACAAATGGACTGGGTGGGAATTCATCCAGTCCATTTGTCTCTAACCACTAGGCTATATTCTCTATCTGGGCCCTTCATGCCCTTTGTAGCTGTGATCTCTACAAATAAAGATAGATACCAACATAGTCAAAAGGAACAGCAATAGTTGTTGCTGCTAAGAATTAACAGAATACATGAGCTTGATTTTTGGGCTCTTCCCTTATTGCTTTACGTGTATCTTGCTGCAGCCAGAGTGCTGGCCAACAGCTCATTTTTGAGGGGTGACTGTTGTTGCGGGTTAGAGATTTCAGGGTTGTTTTCCTTATACTTATCTTTTATTTTGGCAGCCACCATGCCAAAGTGGTGGTATGGTCCCATCAGCACACACCACAAATTCTAGGGATGCAAGCGCACCTAGCAAAAATACCCAGTCCCAAAAGATCATCTTGGAGATCATCTTGGTTATGCCAGTCTTGTGGCCCACTGAGATGAAGGAGAGCCATTCATGTGGCCTATTCACTAGCCTGCATTGCCCATTGCTGATATTGAGACAGACCCGCATCAAAACTCTCTGAACTATGGAGAAATATTTGTGGTTCAGGCTTATTTATTTCTTCTAATTCACAATGCATTCTGCCAGAATCAGGGAAAATTACGGCCTTGGTGCTGCTGATCCGGAAGATTTTTAAACTTGTCTTTAAAGCACAGTTAATTAAATTCCTTTTAACTGAAAATTCTCCTTGTGGTTTCAATTGCATATAGGATTCTTGTCTTCCTGTCACAGGCAGGGGCACCAGACTTGCCATACACCATAAAAAAATTGCTATACTTCACTCCTGCAGTAGCTGCATTTCAATGGTGGGTGACAATTTGCTGGCATAGGAATAGTGTTACTAACTGGTAATTACAATAGTTTGGAATAGTGTTACTAAATCTTAATTTGGTGGGTGGGCGGGGGCTGAAGAGCAAGATCTTAGTTCATTCTGGATAAAATAGTGTGAACGTTTTTCAGATGATCTTTCTTCCTGTAAATGTTATGCTTTGAATTCTTGAACAGGAAAGTTGGATAATGATTGTACGGTGCTCTGAATAGGGACTAAACCATATAAATGCTCTTTAGTATTAACAGGACAAACCTGCATGTCCTAGAACAGGTATAATGTTCAGTAAAGTCCAAGTGAGATTTACCTGGGTAAGTACTCCTTTAAAAAGTGTCCCTTTGATATTAGTTCATAGGGCAGAAGAGCACCATGGAAGAAAGCACAGTGAGGTGACAGATCAAAGTTAATCTAGCAACTTGCAGGCAATGCCTGAATGCCTATGTGCAAAGCAGTGGAGGGTTTGAGAAAGCAGGAACTCTGAAATCTGCCCATCCGCACTACCAGACCAGTTCCAAAGTAAGGCAGCTATGCACAAGAGAGCTCACTTCCTACATGTAAAGCCCATAGTGTCAGTTAAGATCTGCAGGTAGCAAGCTCCTCAGCATGGATAGTTTAGCAGCAGATGATCTCTTGATATGTCTTATATTTTCTATCAGAACATGGCACCTGGTCAGCGTGGTGCCATGTTCTAATTGGGACCAGGACCAACCTTAGGGGAAATGATGCCCTGGGCTAATTTATGTTTTGTTGCCCCTGGCGCCTGTGGGCATAGCACCACCCATTTTGCCTGGCAGACATGAGCTCCCCAACCACTGCACCTCAGTCCCGTGCCCCCTTTACTACGAACCCCTACATTGTGCCCCGTTTGCCCCAAACTCTTGCACAGTGTCCCCTTCATCCCAACTCCTGCACTTCCCTCCCACCTGTGCACGCAACCCCAGCCCTGCGCTTCCAGCATGTCCTGCCATATTGCCCCCTGCCCAGTACCCACCACCTTCTTTACCCAGCAACACCTATGCACAGTCGCCCCATATTCTCTGCCTGCAGCACCTGGGTCATTGGCCCAGTTTGCCCGGCACTAAAGCTGGCCATGATTGGAACTCAACAGTTGCAAACCAGTCCTGGTTCCCCCTCCCCCTTCTATTAAGAGGACTATCAAGGTTGCTATGTGTGATGATTCATTCAGTCTCGTTGGATCTGATTGTGCAGGTGCGCAAGATGTTGCCTGAGCTAGGCAGGGCCACTCTATGGAGCAAGGGATCTGAGTGAGCCTGTAGCTTTTGACAGAATGGGACCCGGGTGGAAAGAGATGGGAGCCGGAGCACCCATCTCCTCTACAATACTAATCCATGGCTTGAGCATTTATGTTTGATCAGTGGCCATGGAACTGGAGCCAGCCTTTCTAACACTTCAAAACAGTAGAGCTTTATTTGAATTCAAAGAAAAGAACAGGCCCTTTGGCATTCTGCAGGAGAAGGGATTGTGTTTCTAGCTGCCAGGAGCACATATTTTCTAATTCAAGAAAGAGCAGCAAGACAGACCCCATAGACTGCTGCCGGCGCA